>NC_064822.1:14396822-15021822 GCF_024166365.1 Elephas maximus indicus | reverse complement strand
TTCCTTAAATACAGCTCCTATAAGATATTGAACCCTTTGATATTTGGAAGCTTCAGGACTCTGTGCTCAGAAAAAGCTGCATAAATTGAGGCATTCTAACAAGAAGGTTTGGTCTAATAGCTACTTGATTATGACTTCTCAATGGCTCTCACTGTTCTGACTGATTGGAACCTTCTCGGTGAGATACATCACAACGGCAACCATTCAAAACTACCTCTGTTCAGGTCTGTCGGCGTTCCCTTTATTAAAGCCCTTTGTTGGAGCTTTATAATTTGGCTGTGAAAATCAGTGTGAGCTAAAGCTCAAGTCACAAGCAGAGGAGAACTTTTAAAAGCAAGTCGCTTAAGCTGCGTTTTCAGGCATTGGAGGATTTAGAAGGTTGGGGGCAGGCAATAAGAGAAAATAATACTTCATCCCACTTGTCTCAATTTTCTTCTTAACCCCAGTGCCCAGGAGGAAAGTCTGTATTTCTCCAAAGCATATTCACTCCATGAAAAATATTTTCCTTCTAAATTTTTCCCTATCACTTTAGATGATAAATGAATCATTAAGAACATTTAATCTGTTTATTCAGAATTAAGTCTGCATTTCTAGAATGCTAGTCATGTATTTAGCTTAGTGACATGCATAAAAGCCAGGGAGCAATTAAAGTCTAAATTAGTGTTCTCCAAAGTGTGGTCCATGGGTCATTTCCATCGAATTATCCTAGATGCCACTAAACCTCATTCTGATCTTTATAATATCTTTATAATAATCATCTCTAGAGTGCAGTCAGACTTTTACCTGCCTGAGAGATTCACCTTTTTACTGAAGTTTGCATATCTCTGCCCTAAAGTCTGCTGTAGACCCCACATAGAACCTTGGCCAAGCTGAGCTCTACAACTACATATTATAATCAAAAACTACATCTATAAAATGAAAGAAAACTTTTGATCTGAATAAATATTATGAGTCTAAATCAAGAACACAAATGTATATATAGATATGGATATATTGTTAATACAAAGAGTATTTGGTTGATAGGTCTTTACCTTCGCTTGAGGTATCCAGAAAACAAACTCCATATTGCCAATGACTAATGTATTTATC
This sequence comes from Elephas maximus indicus, assembly GCF_024166365.1. Classification (NCBI taxonomy): domain Eukaryota; kingdom Metazoa; phylum Chordata; class Mammalia; order Proboscidea; family Elephantidae; genus Elephas; species Elephas maximus. The sequence continues at coordinate 15,020,733 of NC_064822.1, read as the reverse complement.
ATAATTATACCCCATTTTAGCTATCAAGAAAAAAATAATCTTAGTATGTTGAGATAATATGTAAATGTTTGTTTTTAAGATGCAAAAATTCAGCAAGAATTGATTGACAGGTAACTAAATGTGGCATAGGTGATGAAGGAAGTGAAAAAGAAACGGAAGGTTAAAGAGAGGTTATGAATCTTGTAAGGTAAATAACCCTTTATGGGACAGGAGGATCCGGAGGGGTGGCTAAGTCTGGGAGGGGGCTACACAGAAGGGTCAGATGCAACAGCGTTCGGCCTTTAAATGTGGAGGATGGCTGATGGTGGAGTATGTTCTAAGTCAGAATGGACCAGAAAAAGGAAGTGCTCAAGAGGTGATGAGTGAATTCAAGGTCAGCAACTCAGGGACTGGGCATCAGCTGACTCTCAAGAAAAAGATGTTTCAGCTTCCAACACAGTTTATTCCTATGTTTTCTAAAAAGCTGAGTCAATAAGGAGTAGGTGGATAGGTAAAAAATTTTAACTTATTAAGAACTACATTTATGTTCAAAAATATTATGAATACAAAAATGGATTCAGTGGTAACCCTCACAATAGTCACAGCAGATACTGTTGTGTCAGCAATGGATAAACATGCAAAGAGAAAAGAAACAACAAAGCAAGGCTGGAAGTCAAGGGTAGGGACCAATCAGGGGAAGGGAAATAAATAGAACTTCGTACTTTATTCTCCCACTTTTTAATTTACACCTCGTTGTCCATCAACATCTGAGTTTCCATTCATTCACATCTGAACTCGTAATTTACAATGCCCAAGAAATTAGAACCTCTATTTATATACCCTATTTCCTCTAAGGTATCCACCGTTACATTTATACAGACGTAAAATCCTGTCATTTCCTTTGATGTCTACCTCATACATTTTCCTCCCCTCTCATCATCAACCCTGCTTGTCATTACTAAGGATTTTTATATTAGCAATATGCCTCAAATTTCTCACTCCCATCCCTTGCCACTGGTCATTAGCCTAGTTCATTCTGTATTTCACATAAGCCTTTGTAATGGTTAACATGTTCAGCTAGTATCCAAAAGGTTGAAGTTTCAAGTCCCCTCAGAGGCACCCCATAAGAAAAGCCTGGCAATTTACTTCTGACAAATCAGCCATTGAAAACCCTATGGAGCACAGTTCTACTCTGACACACACGGAGTCGCCATGAGTTGGAACTGACTCCACAGTAAACTGTTTGTTTTGTTTTGTTTTTTTACTGGACAATCCATCTGCAAAGTGCTACAAGATTAAGATTAAAGGACATCCATGACCATGTTAGCCCCCATCTAACTGCCAAACACACAAGGAAATACTGTTGCTGTGAATACCAAATTACTTAGCTTCTATTTCATTCACCATATATTATTATATATTATATTACATATATCCCGAAGTGGAAACAATCTCCACTATTTATCAAGCTCTGGACATATGCCGTGCTTTCCAGTCTGACGTCAAATCTTCCCTGAGTGAGAACAGGCTCCCTCAGGACCTATGATTTAGTTGTCTTAGTTATTGCTCCTCTCTGAGCTTGTTTTTCAAGCAAAAGTCCCTTCTCTCTGAATTTCATTGTAATTCTTCACTTTCCTAATTTCCCACAGCGAGTATCCCTATTCTAGCACCTCTTCCTCCTTCAAAGACCTTAAGTCTCTTTCCCCAGTTTGAATGACATGAGTTTTTTCCAAACCTGGTGATGCCCATTATTCCCATGCTCTTTTCCTGTGTCTTCTTTTTTTTTTTTTAAGGCTTTTTCACTTCAACCTCATTTATTGTTGGCAATTTATTAAATGATGTAAAATTTTGAAAATTTTAAATTAGAAGTATTTCGAAGCCTACACATGACATGCAGTTCATGTGGAAAAAGACACGTTTGGAACATTGACTGCTTAGCCACTTTCTGCAACGACCGCCCATGTGAAAGCCAGAAGAATGCATGGCTGTTAACCAGGAGAGAACGGAAACCCAGTGGTTTTGGAAGAGGACAGGACTAGTCTTCAATAGATGTGAATTCTGTCCCTGCCTCTATCATCCAGCCAGATGATGTCCTCTTTCAGAGTCCTTTACATCACGGAGATGCCACGATTCATTTATTTCCTGTCCTTTTCTTCATTTGTATTCCTGGCTCTCATTTCACAGGTTTTGAACTGAGTCACTAAGTGTAGCGAAATGAAAATGAAAAAAATACATCACCAGTCTGAATCCAATCTACCATTCCACCCCGCTGTCTATGACTTGGGAACCCTGGTGGCATAGTGGTTAATTGCTACTGCTGCTAACCTAAAGGTCAGCAGTTTGAATCCACCAGGTGCTCTTTGGCAACTCTATGGGGCAGTTCTACTCTGTCCTATAGGGTCCCTATGAATCAAAGTCCACTCGACAGAAATGGATTTTTTTTTTTTTAATCTATGACTTCTTGATGTTTTAGCATGAAGAAGAAAAGTCAGAGAATATTCTGGTTCCAAGAAACTTAGGGGAAATATTGACTTCTTGATCTCCTCCCCCATCACGAAATGTCTATTGATGTTTCCCATGGCATTTTTCTTTTCATTTTACAACGTCTTCCCACTCTCCTTTGGGACAAGTTAATGCTTTCTACTCTCTTTCCAAACCTTCAGCAATTCTTCGATTTTTCTCACACTCATCTAATAGCCTTGCTTCTGGCCTCACTGAGAAATGGAAGCAATCAAAAGCGAGTCTGCTCACATTCCCATCACCATATCCACCCACCTCCTAGCATGTCCCATTCACTGTCTTTCCTCCTATCACTGCTTACACACTCCCTTTCCCCAAGCTAAGGGCAGTTCCTCCACTTGGGATTAGATCCCATCTCTCTCACTTTACCAAAAGCATCTCCTAGCAATTCTCCCCATTCTGTTCTACATCAGAAATTTCCTCTGTGATGGATCACTCCATAAGCATATAAATACACTGTTCATCTTCCCCTCTTAAAAAATACCATTCTTGACCCCTTTCTCCCCTGTAGCACCCTATTTTTTGTTTTCCTTTTCAGCAATAATCTTCAAAAGATAAGTCTACATTTGCTGTCTCTAATTATTTTCTTGCTTTTTGTTTTGTTTTCCTCTTAAACCATTACAGTCAGGCTTTTATGCCCACTCATTAATAGTTTCAAGTGTTTTCTCTACGTAACCTTCCCAGTAACCTACCCTAACCTTCCTATGTAATCTACCCTAACCATCTTCTTTAAAATTGAACCTCCATGACCAATGCTCCCTCCTTACACTCTCAATCCCCCTGTTCTAAATTCAACATAGAATTTACTACCCTCTAGCCTCAGTGGAAGAAACTCTGGTGGCATACTGGTTAAGTGCTACAGCAGCTAACCAAAGTGTCGGCAGTTTGAATCCGCCAGGAGCTCCTTGGAAACTCTGTGGGGCAGTTCTACTCTGTCCTATAGGGTCGCTATGAGTCGGAATCGACTCGATGGCACTGGGTTTGGATTTTTGGTTTTTTAGCCGCAGTGTTTCAGTGATAGAATTCTCGCCTTCCATGCGAGAGACCCAAGTATGATTCCAGCCAACGCGCCTCATTTCCGTCACCACCTGTCTGTCTGTGGAGGATATGCGTTGCTATGACGCTGAACAGTTTTCAGAGGAGCTTCCAGACTAGGATAGAAGAAAGGTCTGGTGATCTGCTTCCCAAAGTCAGCCAATGAAAACCTGATCACAACAGTCTGATCCCATTTTGTATGGAGTCACCATGAGTTGGGGACTGACAGGACGGTAGCCAACAATAGCAACAAACCTGTTACCATCAAGTCAATTCTGACTCATGGTGACCCTATAGGACAGAGTAGTACTGGCTCATAGGATTTCCAAGAGCAGCTAATGGATTCAAACTGCTGACATTTTGGTTAGCAGCTAAGATCTTAACCACTGCACCACAACAAATATACTACAAAAATAATTTCTATCATGTTTAATATCTGTTTTTTCACTCACTTATTTCCAGTTCCTAGAGAAGTGCCTGGCACAAGGCAGGTATTTATAAATCCTAGCTAAGGAATGACTTGAATAGTCTCTAATTCTCTACTAATTCAGCATCCTAGCATTACAATTAAAACCCAGGTTGTTGTCGTTAGTTGCTGTTGAGTCAATTCCAATTCATGGCGACCCCATGTGTGCAGATTAGAACTGCTCCGTAGGGTTTTCAAAGTGGTGACCTTTTAGAAGCGGATAGCCAGGCCTATCTTCTGAGGCACCTGTCATGCCAACATTTTGACCAGTAGTTGAGTGCTTAGCCATTGCTCCACCTACAGACCACCATTAAAACCCATATCCTATAATAAGCACAACAATAATCAACAGATGCAAAAAAGAGGTTCCAAGCCTTTAATAAACTATAGCATTGCTCATTAGATTGTAAATGTTCCAGGATCAGCTTGGGCATCTCAATCAAATCTATTAACGTGAAGATCAAGATTCTGAGACAATTAAATCTTTTCTACCGTGGGGGTATGGGTCGCAAACCAACTAATCCCTTAATACAACAAATGGAATCCAAGGGGAATTCTTCCAGACACACCTGCTCTTAATGTTGGGAAAGGAATGCTATTCACCATAAAGATTCCTTACTTAACAAAACCTAGTTAAGGAATCGAAATGTCAGAGAAGGCTTGTAGACAAGAAGCGAGAGAAATGAGACGTCAAGCCAAAGACCGCTGCACCTTTTATAGAGGATTCAATGTAGTTTATCACAACTCTACATAAATGATCTATTTTTAAAGCCCATCTCTAAAAGGATCAAGATCAGGCAGGTGTGACATTGATCCACTTACTCTTTCACTCATCTAATGAACATAAAAGTGCTGGAGGATACAAAAATGAGCAAGACAAGGCACTTGCCCATAAGAAGCTAACCATCTAATCTAGCTTTCTCCCAAGATATACTATATTCCAGCTAGCAGCTGCTGTTCCCATTCGGTTACATGTTTGTAACCAGGCTATACTGATTACTAGTTCCCAACTTAATTGTTTAATTGAATAAACATAATAAAAACAACAAAACACCAAGGACTTGATAGTTATCTCATGTTGTTATACGTTGCTGTCTTTTTTTTTTTTTTTTTTTCCTATTCTTAGTTTTAGTACCCCTTTTGGATCTGATAGGGACTTCAGGAGGTTCCTGGGTGGTACAAATGGTTTGCAGTTGGCGACTAACTGAAAGGTTGGCAGTTCAAATCCACCTGATGGTGCTACAGAAGAAAGATCTGGCAAACCACTTCTGAAGATTGCTGTTGCTGTTGTTAGGTGCCATCCAGTCAGTTCCAACTCACAGTTACCCTACGTACAACAGAACAAAACACTGCATGATCCTGCATCATCCTCACAGTCGTTGGCACTTTTGAGCCCATTGTACCAGCCACTGTGTCAATTTGTCTTCTTGAAGGTCTTCCTTTCTTCTGCTGACCGTCTACTATACCAAACATGATGTCCTTCTACAGGGACTGGTTCATCTTGATAACATCCCCAAACTAAGCAAGACAAAGTCTCACCATTCTTGCTTCTAAGGAGCATTCTGGCTGAACTTCTTCTGAGACAAATTTGTTTGTGTTTCTGGCAGCCCATGGTATATTCAATACTCTTTGACAATACCGTAATTCAAAGGCATCAATTCTTCGGACTTTCTTATTCCTTTGGTCTTCTAATTCCTCTTCAGTCTTCCTTACTGATGCTTCCTCACATGCACCTTTCACATGTGTATGAGGCAATTTATAATACTATGACTTGGCTCAGGCAAACTTTAGACCTCAAAGTGACATCTTTGTTTTTAACACTTGAAAGAGTTCTTTTGAAACAGATTTGCCCAATGCAATACACCATTTGATTTCTTGACTGCTGCATCCACGGGCGTTGATTGTGGACCCAAATAAAATGAAATCCTTGACAACTTCAATATTTTCTCCGTTCATCATGATGTTGCTTATTGGTTCATTTGTGAGGATTTTTGTTTTCTTTATGTTGAAGAGTAATCCATACTGAAAGCTGTAGTCTTAGATCTTCATCGGTAAGTGCTTCAAGTCCTTTCACTTTCAGTAAGCAATGTTGTGTTATCTGCATATCGCAGATAGTTAATAAGTCTTCCTCCAATCCTGATGCCATATTCTTCTTCATATAGTCCAACTTCTTGGATTATTTGCTTATCATACATATTGAATGAGTATGATGAAAAGATACAACCCTGACAGAAGCTTTTTTTAAAATTTTAATCCACACAGTATCTGCTTGTTCTGTTTGAATGATTGTCTCTTGGTCTAAGTATCGGTTCAACAAGAGCCCAATTAACTATTCTGGAATTCCCATTTTTCACAATGTTATCCATAATTTGTTATGATCTACACAGTCAAATGTCTTTGCATAGTCAATAAAACACAGGTAAACATCTTTCTGGTATCCTCTGCTTTCATCCAAGATTCATCTGATGACAGCATTGATATCCCTCATTGCACGTCCTTTTCTGAATCTGGCTTTAATTTCTGACAGGTCCCTATCGATGTACTGCTGCATCCACTTTTGAATGATCTTCAGCAAAATTTTACTTGTGTGTGATATTAATGATACCGTTTGATAATTTCTGCATTCTGTTGGATCACTTTTCTTTGGAATGGGTGCAAATACGGATCTCTTCCAGTTGGTTGGCTAGGTAGCTGTCTTCCAAATTTCTTGGCATAGAAGAGTGAGCACTTCTAGTGCAGCACCCATTTATTGAAACATCTCAATTGGTATTCTGTCAATTCCTGGAACCTTGCTTTTTGTCAATGCCTTCAGTGCAGCTTTGACTTCTTCCTTCAGAACTCGCTTCTCAATCGTATGCTGCCTTCTGAAATTGTTGAACATTGACCAATTCTTTTTGGCACAATGACTCTCTGCATTCCTTCCATCTTCTTTTGATGCTTCCTGTGCTGTTCAATATTTTCCCCATAGAATCCTTCAACATTGCAACTAGAGGCCTGAATCTTTTCTTTAATTCTTTCAGCTTGAGAAATGCTGAGCATGTTCTTCTCTTTTCATTTTCTAACTCCTATTTGCACGTCATTATAATATTTTACTTTGTCTTCTCAAACCGCTCTTTGAAATTTTCTGTTCAGCTCTATTACTTCATCATTTCTTCAGTTCACTCTAGTTACCCTACATTCGAGAGCAAGTTTCAGAGTCTCTTCTGACATCCATTTTGGTCTTTTCTTTCCTTCATATCTTTTTAATGCCCTTTTTCTTTCTTCATGCATGATGTTCCTGATGTCATTCCACAACTTTTCTGGTCTTCAGTCGTTAGTGTTCAATGTGTCTAATCTACTCTTTAGAAGGCCTCTAAATTCAGGTGGGGTATACTCAAGGTGGTACTTCAGCGCCTATGGACTTGTTTTTAATTTTCTTTACCTTCAACTTGAACTTGCATACGAGCAAGTAATGGTCTGTTCCCCAGTTGGCTATCAGCCTTGTTCTGACTGATGATACTGAGTTTTTCCATCTTCACTTTCCACAGATGTAATCCATCTGATTCCTGTGTATTCCATCTGGCAAAGTCCACATGTATAGTTGCCCTTTATGTTGTTGAAAGAGGTATTTGCAATGAATAAGTTGTTGGTCTTGCAAAATTCTCTCATGCAATCTCTGGTGTCATTTCTATCACCAAGGCCATATTTTCCAACTACCAATCCTTTGTCTTTGTTTCCAACTTTTATATCCAATCACCAGTAATTATCGATGTATCTTGATTGCATGTTTGAACAATTTCAGACTCCAGGAGTTGGTAAAAAGCTTCATTTTCTTCATCTTTGGCCTTGGTGGTTAATGTGTAAATTTGCATAATAGTCATATTAATGGCGTTCCTTGTAGGCATGTGGATATTATCCTATCACTGACAGCATTGTGCTTCAGGGTATATCTTGAAATGTTCCTTTTGGTGATGACTGTGACACCGTTCCTCTTCAATTTGCTGTTCCTGGCATAGTAGACCATATGATTGTCTTATTTAAAATGGCCAATTGTAGTCCATTTCAGCTCACTAATGCCTAGGATATGTATCTTCAACTGTTCCATTTTATTTTTGACAACTTCCAGTTTTCCTTGATTCATACTTTGTACACTCCACATTCTGATTACTAGTGGATGTTTGCAACTCATTTTGAGTCATGTCACATCAACAAAGTAGGTTCCAAAAACTTTACACCATCCACATTAAGGTTGACACTACTCTGAAGAGGCAGCTCTTCTCCAGTTTCATTTTGAGTGCTTTCTAACCTGAGGGGCTCATCTTCAGACAGTATATCAGACAATGTTCCCCTGAAGTCCTTATTTTTTTCACTTGCTAATTTTTTCCTAGTCTGTCTTAGTCTGGAAGCTCCACTGAAAACTGTCCACCATGGGTGACTGCTGATATTTGAAGTAACAGTGGCATAGCTTCCAGCATGACTGCAATATTCAAGCCACGAGAGTACAAAAAAGATTGCAGTCATTGAAAAATACATTGAGTGCTATTCTACCCTGACATACATGGGGTCAGTATGAGCTGGAATCAACTCAATGGCAGTTGGTTTGGTTTTTGTTTTAGGGCCTCCAGAGGATATGCTGGTTTTACTAAAACACACTCTCTACTTTGCATTTCATTCTTAGGCTAAATACAGACAACGATAATAAAATATTATTTACATAAACTATTTCTACTCCAAGGGTTATAAGACAGAGCTCACCCATTTTCATTACCAGGATAAAAATATTTTTACAATAGCTGGGGACTATAACATAACCCTTGGTGATATTTCCTGGTTAGCTATTCTGTAATTACACTACTAACTCTATTTATCCCATGCAAAGAAGAAAACAGAGCTGTGGAACCTACTTTCCAAGGCTCAGCGGGAGCCCAAAGATGCAGTGAGGACAGGTGTCAGGCTACTAGGAGAAGGCTGACGAGTGAACAGTAATTTGGAAAATGCTTTAAAAGTAGAATTTCATAATTATCTACTCTTTAAAAATAATTATTAATAAGCCAATTATTTAAAAGAGTATATATTTTTCTGTTTTAACTCAGGCCTCCAGTATTGCTTTCTCACTCTGTCGCCTGCCAATTCCTTTGTGAGTTTAATTTCTGTAGTTTGTATTATGAAAACAATAGCTATCTGTGTTTTGTTTCTTTAAACCGGACACGGTCTCTTGGAGGTTTGCACCCCTCTTTTCCCTTGCCGATTGAGAAATATTAATTTAAACCAGAAATCAATCATACTAGAAAACCTCTCATTATTTTAAATTCCCTCTATTGACATCAGGCCCCTCTGTGCACTCTTGCTTCAAAAACACCAACTAATCATCAATCATCATAATTAATGAGTAACTTCCATGTAAATAATACTCTACAGGACAGTATGTGAAGATGACAGAAAATTGAAGACCCATCCCAAGCCTTTGAAGAACAGCCAGCTGAGGATACACAACATAGACCGAATGACAGAACACCTTAGAGAGCTAATGCCTTTCGTAAAGAACCAGAGTAAACAGTAAGAACTAAGACAGACTGGGAAGAAAGCTAAGCCCTGGCTATCTCCTTTCAAAAATCAAATAGGGTGTTTAATGGTTGATTTTTCAAAAGTAGATGAGCAGGGCTTTCTTCCAAGGTACCTCTAGGTGGACTGGAAGCATCATCCTTTCAGTTACCAGCCATGTTCTTCAATCATTCACACCATTAAGGGACTCTAAATGGATATTATTTTTGTCCTTAGCTGCCATTGAGTTGGCCCCCAACTCATGGCAACCCCATCCAAAGTGGAACAAAACACTACCTGGTCCCATGCCACCTCCATGAACAGTTGAAGATAGGACTGTAGTGATCCATAGGGTTTTAATGGCTGATTTTCGCTCTGCTGAAACCTGCTCAGCATCATAGCAACACACAAACCTCCACTGACGGATGGTAGCTGTATATAAGGTGCATTGGCTGGGAATAGAACCTGAGGTTTCTGAATGGAAGGCAAGAAGTCTACCATTGAACCACCACTGCCTCATCCTACTAAGATAGTTTCAGAATTATTAAATCAGTCTCCTAAATGACTTCTTGTCTCCACATTCCCTTCTCCCCCTTCTAAATCTCCTCTACATTACATTACAAATGGAATAACAACTAGACTAGGTTTGGCCAAACCACTGGGAACCATAGCCTAGCCAAGTTGACATATAAAAGTAACCATTACTTTTATTATCTCAAGCATGCATCCTTCCTTGCATGAGGTAAAGGTGTCCACCTTTTTAAGCTTTCACTCATCACTGCCACAGTCGAGTCTTTATTGGCCCCCCCTTGATCCCTTCCAGGTAGAAACAAAAGCCTCCTCCCCCTTTGTACTCCTACTCTACAGACCTCTATCATACCACCTGTGGTAATTTCCTGCACTTACTTGTATTTAAGCCTTTCTTCTTCAACTAGATTTAGAGTCCTTTGAAGACAGGAAGCCATTATTTTAAATCCATAGGAAACAGCTCATTCTCCCAAGTGTAGTTGTGACTATTGGCTAGGATCAGCTCCTCAGAGAAGGAGGCAGGGATGCAGAAAGTTCTAGTATAAAGATCTCCAGATGAGCAGAGCCTCCCAGGGGTATAGGAGTCCTTATGACCCTTTTGAGTTGTGATGTTGGCGAAGAACATTGAGTATACCATGGACTGCCAAAAGAACAAACAAGTTTGTCTTGGAAGAAGCACAGCTAAAATGCTCCTTTGAAGCCAGGATGGCAAAACTTCGTCTCACAGACTCTGGACATGTTATCAGAGGCCCAGTCCCTGAAGAAGGTCATCATGCTTGGTAAACTGGATGGTCAGCAAAAAAGAGGAAGACCCTCAGTGAGATGGACTGACACAGTGGCTGCAACTGTGGGCTCAAACATAGCAAAGATTATGAAGATGGAACAGGACCGGGCAGTGTTTTGTTCTGTTGTACATAGAGCGGCTATGAGTGGCAACCGATTCGACGGCACCTAACAACAACGACAGTGCTATCGTTGTACAGGTGGCTTTTGTGCATTTGTGTGTATGTGCTTTAGGTGAAAGTTTAGAGCTCAAGTTTATTTCTCATATAAAAATTATACACATATTGTTTTGTGACATTAGTTGCAATCCCCACAATGTGACAGCACACTTCTCCTTTCCACTCCAGGTTCCCTGTGTCCATTCAGCCTGTTCCTATCCCTTCTTGCCTTCTTATCCTGCCTTTGGACAAGAGCCATCCATACGGTCTGGTATATCTGATTGAACTAAGAAGCACACTCCTCCATATGTATTATTTTTTGTTATATTGGATTTTTGTGGAGGCTTGTCTTGAATCAGGGAGCCAAAAAAAAAAAAAATGGGATTTCAGTTGCTAGAATGCCCTTCTTTTCCAAATAAAGCTATATATGTACAATGGAATAATGTTGGAAAGCAGGAAAGAATGAACAACTCTGATTGTCTATTGAATCTCCCATTTGATAACTAGAAAAGCAAATATTCTATTTATAATATGCCTCAGAAACTCCATCTCTGATATCTAAATAACTTTCTGTCACTTAGAAACTTTCTGAATCTATATCTGCTTTCCCTCTACATAACAGAGAATGTTTTCCCTTCTCCAATCTCAGGCTCTAGGACCAATCTCCTTCTGCATAATATCTATAACGGTATAAGTACAAATTATTTGTTGAATGAATGAATGGAGTAGAAGTCACTAAAAAACTTTAACCACTTCTTATTTTTTGCTGATTTTATATATCATACAGTTAAGCATTAGAAAAGACATGTCATTGATTTGGGAGGGTATGATAGGCAGTGATAGGAACCAAAAGCTAAAACAACAATATTAAGTAGCACAAGTTACAGACAAAATCAAAGGATCACATTGTAAAATGGTACAAAAGTTCAAGCGGTAAGATTACTCATCTAAGTAACATTATGTTGTTTTATTTATTTTTCAATGTTTTTCCTGAAACTAAAGTGTCATAATTGCTAAATAATAACAGTGCTTTTGAATGTCTAATTATTAAGAGTTAGCATTTTTTAGAACTTAACTATGCTAAAATGTGCCACTGATGTGCAAAGAACCTGGAAACACGATGAACAATGCTTGGATGCTATTCAGCAAGCTAGTAGACACATTCTTCTGCATCTCCACATGAGAACTTGTCATGATCATCTCCAATGTTATCTTATTGCTAAGCAATGCCATAGTACTTTTGTATTTGGGAAATATTTAATATTTTTATGTTTTTTCCAAAAAGAGCCCAAAAAGCCATTTAATTCCTGCAATAAGTTATGCAAATAAAAATTTAAGTAGTTTTCTGTTGTTTTACTCAACCATAAGACATTACTGAATTGTTCTTTAATTTGATGACAGGAGGCAAACCTGTGAATAAAGTTGAAGTGCAATGTTCCAGATTGTTTGGCTCCATCTGTCTATAACATTTCCTCTTGGACTAGCCTTCAGTCAATCTCAATATATAGCACTTACGTTCTTTCTAAATAATTATTCCTACAATTTTAATATCACTATACTTTTTTTTTATACTTTAGCAGGAAGTATCATAGTATGTTTTGTATTTTCCAAATTTAGTTTCCTTACAATGGAATAGATAGCAAGTGAGAAATTTCTTTTGCCTCCTAAAATATAATGACAGATATTTGCCTGAACATATTCATGATATAAATTTCAGCATGTGTGGCTAAAATCCAAAAATAGGAAGCATTGCAAGAATAGAAATAATTGCCTTCTAGTAGTTTCATTTCTGTTAAACAAGAGGTATTATTTCAATGAATAAAACCATATACAGATTAAATAATTTCTATCAGAAGGCCAGATTCCTACTAGGAAACAGTAAAGGGAATGAATGACAGCTTAAGAGTCAGGACCATGGTTTCTGGCTCTAGTTCATTTGTTCATTCCCTTATTCATGCATTTTGCAGTGAGTAGTAGAAATTACATAAAAGCTCAATTTTCATCATTAAATGCAAACCACTCTGATTAAAACTCAAGATAATTTTTCATGGATTTTGTAACACGCTGAAGTGCTTCATTTCATATGATGAGTGTCTCAACCCACTACACCTAGCTATAACATCTTACAAAAGATTTAACCTTTATCAAGAGGGACCAGTGCCTGGAGAAGAGCATCATGTTTGATAAAGCAAAGTGTCAGCAAAAAAGAGGAAGACTGTCAACAAGATGGATTAACACAGTGGTTGCAACAATGGGCTCAAACATAGCAACCATCTTGAGGATGGTAAAGAACCAAGCAGAGTTATATGCTGTTGTACATAAAGTCACTATGAGTAGGAACAATTCAACAGCACCTAACAACAACAAAGGTGTAAGTACAAGAAAACCATATTATTTGGGCATAGAGTAAAAAATGAGAAAAAAAAAAACAGCAATTGGTATGCTGATTGGCTCTTCCAGGGAAGGGGGAAGCCCTGATTTGAGATGTTTGCCAATGTCCATGGTGTAAATACTCCCGCAGTGACCAATTCAAGTTACCAACTAGGCATCACTGAACGTGGACCTGGGAAGACCTCAGCACAATTGACTCTTAACAGCATATGTGAGCCAGCTCTAGCACGCTACTACAAGACTTCCAAGTAAAGAAGAGGTAGAAAAGAAGGAGAAAAAAAGATATGAATAAAATAATTGGTAGGTGTGAAATGGGGAAAGTAATCACCAAAACCATCAGATCTATCAAGAGTTTTAATAGAATATTTTGCAAGATCATATTTAAAATATTAGAGAAAGTGTGTGATAAGGACTTGGTGCAATGTCAAAGTTAGTATTTTGTAGAACAATTTGGCACAACTGAATTCTAACTCAGGTATTTTAAACATGTAAATGTTTGTTGTTTCATTATAGCATAGCATAGTGATTATGAACATGGGCTGTGGAATCAGCCTGGGTTAAAAATCTAGTCGTGCAGCCTTGGCAACGTATTTATTCATTCTGTGCCTTAGTTTTCTTATCCATAAAATGGTCATAATTCGAGTGCCTACTATGGTAGGCAAACGAAAGGTCCCCAAAATATGTTCAGGTCCTAATTTCTAGAACCAATTAGTATCTTACCTTACAAAGCAAAAGGGACTTTACATACGTGGTTAAGGTTAAGGACCATGATCCAGGTGGACCAAATCCAATCACGTGGGCCCTTACAAGCAGAGGACCTTTCCGGCTACAGTCACAGAGAGATGTAACTGCAAAAGAATGGTCAGAGCTGGGACAGATTACCCAATGAGCAAGGTATGCACGGGCTAAACTGTGTATACTTACTAATTTGTAGTGCACAATTTCACCTATTTCTCACCACATCGTTTTGAAATTGTGTACTACAGGTTAGTAAATAAACACAGTTAAGCCCTTATGTACCTTGCTAACTGGTAAGCCTCCCCTGGGTCAGAGAGATGCAACATTGCTAGCCTTGAAGCTGGAGGAAGGGACCCATGAACCAAGGCATGTGAGTGGCCTCTAAAAGCTGGAAAAAGCAAAGAAACAGATTCTCCCCTAGAGCCTTCAGAAAAGAACACATTCCTGCCAACATCTTGATTTTAGCCCAGTGGGGCTTGTGTCAGACTTCTAGCTTACAGAAATTTAAGATAATAAATGAATTGTATTGCTTTAAGCCACTGTGTGAAATCTGTTACAGCAACAATAGGAAATGAATACATTGTGGTATAGGGTTGTTTTGAGGATAAATGAGATAATTAAAGGAATTTGCTTTGAAGTATTCCTGGCTCACAGGAAATGCTCAATAATTGTTAGCTGTGTTACTGAATGCAATGGGTGTACTGCTTGTACTCTCCTTAAGAATAACTACAGTCAAGTGGATTTCAAAGCAGACATAGTTTAATACTTTCAATGAGTAGGAGACAGGGAGATCGTTCTCAAAGCACTGTCTCCCAGATTCAAGGGCTGGGAGAAGTTTTATAATATGCAGTAAAAGGGAAGTTACACATAATCATTAAACCCCCAGGAAATAGCAACCGAGTGCATGCATATTTAAAAGAAGGGCTGGGCTAAGTCTTAGCATGGACGTGTCAGACCTTTCACTTCTAAATTGGGTCTGGCTTTTATCTGGTGAAGTATGTCCAGCGTTTTTAGTTTCTTGACATGAGTTTCTTGGTTTCTAGGCAGGGCTCATTATGGGATGCAGACATCCAGCAGTCAACCAAGTCATTTCTGCACCTGTTCAGGATTCTGGTTTTTGTTGGCTTGCCAAAAAAAACAACCCTAAGAGGAACCCTTAAGGGAAATCTGGTTGCTTATCATTTCAAATTTAGCCTCAGGTTGAGATACTGGTTTTCCTGTGTCCGGCCTAGGCCATATCTTGTTTGCTCTGGAATTTTTACAACCTCTGTTCACAAGAGGGTTAATTTTACCTCAGAACCCGAGGCCTGTCTCAGCTGCTTTTGCTACATCAGTTACTAGTAATAATATAATATTAGAGCCAGGAAGGAAAGGACAATATCTTTTTCTTTAAAAAAATAAATAATCTTTACCTGATTCTAGAGCCTATTATACCACCACAGTAGTAAAAACAGCCTGGTACTGGTACAACAACAGATACATGGGCCAGTGCAACAGAATTGAGAATCCAGACATAAATCCATCCACTTATAAGCAGTTGATATTTGACAAAGGCCCCATAAGAGTTAAATGGGGAAAAGACAGTCTTTTTAACAAATGGTGCTGTCATAACTGGATATCCATCTGCAAAAAAATGAAACAAGACCCATACCTCACTCCATGCACAAAAACTAGCTCAAAATGGATCAAAGACCTAAATATAAAATCTAAAACGATAAAGATCATGGACGAAAAAATAGGGACAATGTTAGGAGCCCTAATACATGGCATAAACAGTATAGAAAACATTATAAAGAACATAGAAGAAAAAAACTAGATAACTGGTAAAAAGTAGCTCCTAAAAATCAAACACTTTTGCTCATCCAAAGGCTTCACCAAAAGAGTAAAAAGACTACCTACAGACTGGGAAAAAGTTTTTAGCTATGACATTTCTGATTAGCACCTGATCTCTAAAATCTACATGATACTGCAAAAAGACAAATAGCCCAATTAAAAAATGGGCAAAAGATATGAACAGACACTTCACTAAAGAAGACATTCAGGTATCTAACAAATATATGAGGAAATGTTCACAATCATTAGCCATTAGAGAAATGCAGATCAAAACTACAGTGAGATTTCATCTCACTCCAACAAGGCTGGCATTAATCCAAAAAACACAAAATAATAAATGTTGGAGAGACTGTGGAGAGATTGGAACACTTCTACACTGCTGGTGGGAATGTCAAATGGTACAACCACTTTGGAAATCGATTTGGTGCTTCCTTAAAAAGTTAGAGATAGAACTACCATACGATCTAGCAATCCCACTCCTTGGAATATATCCTAGAGAAATAAGAGCCTTTAAACGAACAGATATATGCACACCCATGTTTATTGCAGCACTGTTTACAATAGCATAAAGATGGAAGCAACCAAGGTGTCCATCAATGGATGAATGGATAAATCAATTATGGTATATTCACACAATGGAATACTACGCATCGATAAAGAACAGTGAGGAATCTGTGAAACATTGCATAACATGGAGGAACGTGGAAGGCATTATGCTGACTGAAATTAGTCAGTTGCAAAAGGACAAATATTGTATAAGACCACTATTATAAGAACTTGAGAAATAGTTTAAACTGAGAAGAAAATATTCTTTTGTGGTTACGAGAGCGGGGAGGGAGGAAGGGCAGGAGAGGGGTATTCACTAATTAAATAATAGATAAAACTACTTTAGGTGAAGGGAAAGACAGCACACAATACAGGGGAGGTCAGCACAATTGGGCTAAACCAAAAGCAAAGAAGTTTCCTGAATAAACTGAATGCTTCGAAGGCCAGCGTAGCAGGGGCGGGGGTCTGGGGACCATGGTTTCAGGGGGCATCTAAGTCAATAGGCATAATAAAATCTATTAAAAAAAAACCTTCTGCATCCCACTTTGAAGAGTGGCATCTGGGGTCTTAAACGCTAGCAAGCAGCCATTTATGATGCATCAGTTGGTCTCAACCCATCTGGATCAAAGGAGAATGAAGAACACCAAGGACACAAGGTGATTACGAGCCCAAGAGGCAGAAAGGGCCGCATGAACCAGCGACTACATCATCCTGAGACCAGAAGAACTAGATGGTGCCTGGCTACAACCGATGACTGCCCTGACAAGGAACACAACAGAGAACCCCTGAGGGAGCAGGAGAGCAGTGGGATGCAGACCTCAAATTCTCATAAGACCAGACTTAACAGTCTGTCTGGGACTGGAAGGACCCCGGTGGTCATGGCCCCCAGACCTTCCGTTGCCCGAGGACAGGAACCATTCCTGAAGTCAACTCTTCAGACATGGTTTGGACTGGACAATGTGTTGGCGATGGATGCTGGTGAGGAGTGAGCTTCTTGGATCAGGTGGACACTTGAGACTATGTTGGCATCTCCTGCCTGGAGAGGAGATGAGAGGGTGGAGGGGGTTAGAAGCTGGCGAAAAGGACATGAAAAGAGAGAGTGGAGGGAGAGAGCAGGCTGTCTCATTAGGGGGAGAGTAATTGGGAATGTGTAGCAAGGTGTATATGGGTTTTTGTGTGAGAGACTGACTTGATTTGTAAACTTTCACTTAAAGCACAATAAAAATTATTTTAAAAAAAACCTTTATCAAATAGACAGTCTCTTCTATTAAAATAATATTTTGCCAGGGCCTTTGGCTAGCTGAGCATATGGCATATGCTTAACAAAGATCTTTTGAAATAAATGTACTTGAGAGGTTGTAAATGAACATAGAATCAATGCATTAGGAATTTAAATTATTTCCCAAGAAATAATGACAAATACATCAGTTAGACTCAATAAAACCAAGCTAATGAGAAATCAAAAACAGTGGAAAGAACAGGGAGAATAAGCAAAGACAATGAGGATTTGAATATAACAGGGAAAAAAGAGGGATACAGATGAGAATGATACAGTCCCGGGAATAATTTATAGTGAAATTATTTTCAGAGGAAATTTTTCATAGGAAATGAAGCCAGTGAATAGATCAGCAACGAAAAAAAAAGTTCTAAATTATAGTATTTTTTACTTGCTTTTTTTTTTTCTCCCAAAAATATCTATTCAACAATATCAAAAGAGCAGCCTGTCAAAATCTGGAAGATAATATCTAGGGAAGTAAGTTGAGCCTTTTGGAAGAAAAATCCTGTATAAATCCAGTGTATTATTACACTGCCAGGGAAAGGTTGCCAGGCCAACAATAGAAAGGCGCACAGTTGAAAACAATGCATTTATCAGAATCTTAGTTAAATTGGTCTGGATCACAGGGATAGTTTCGGAAACCACTTGAACCCAAATGGACAAGACACTGAGCACAGAGGCAGAGTGATTCTCCATACGCGAGAAACTTGATATCTGGAAATGTCGTAGGAATATTCTTATTCTGAAAGTTTTTGCTCTTTGCTGTATTTTTAATCTATGTCTCTATGACTTGTCCTTGGCTTCAGCCCAAATCAGACCAGGCAGTTTTAAGCGCCAAGAGCAGCCAAGAAATGCAACCAAGCCCCCGGCTGCAACCTCTCCACAGATGAGCTGAGATAGTAGCCAAGTATATTTTGATCTGGCTGCTACATGTCTGGCACGTTCGCCTCACATCATGCCCGGAGAGTTTCTCCCTGGTACAGAGCCTAAGACATGATAAAAATCTGCCAGGAAACTGTTTATCTGTCCTGCACAGGCTGACAAAAGCTTTGTCAATTTTCCTTGGATGGTTTAATCAGATGCCTTTGACTATGAGAGAGAGAATAAAATCAGCTTAATAAACATGTCTTGCTTAAAAACTCTTTGTAATAGCCCAATATTTATTTCCTTTTCTTCCCTTCACTTTTTCTAATGCCTTTGAAAGGCTCCATTTGAAGCTCCGTGATGTCTGAACTTTCCCTGGTCTGCTTGCATACAAAGATGAGAAGAAAAGCCAGCCGGCTATTGTGATTCCACTGTCTTTTTTTTTTATTATTTGGCTTGAGAGATAAGACTGCAGAAAGCTGTCATGCAACCCTGAAATTTAAGAAGACATGCAACATAGAGCATCAGCCTCGAGGCTTTTAGGAGTACTCTTACATTATTTATATGAAGATACGAAAAGAATACTCCTTATATGGAAGAAAATAGAGTGCATCAATACCATGAACAAACTGTAATAAACTACCACGACAGCATAAAAGCAAAGTAGACAGGTTTTTCTAAAGGATGGAACTTTCTGGGTATTGAATATTTTGCAACCCAGAAAACAATAATTTCTATGTTTGGTTTTGTTCTTCTTTAAAAAAACATAACGCAATTCCTTTAAAAAGAAAGTTACTAATTGAAGAACCATGGACTGCTTATTGCTCCACCTCTCCCCCCACAAAAAAGACACATTGTCTTTCAAAAATTCTGGCTGTGTCATCATTCACAAGCAAAGACTTCACTTTTATGACTAAGGTGTGCCTGACCCAAGCCATGGTGTTTCCAATTACCTCATATGCATGTGAAAGCTGCACAATGAAAAAGGAAGACCAAAGGAGGGTTAATATATTTTAATTGTGAATTTGGCAAAGAATATTGAATATACCGTGGACTTCCAGAAGAATGAAAAAATCTGTATTAGAGGAAGTAAATCCAGAATACACTTTGGAGGTGAGGATGACTAAACATCTCTCTTACTTTGCACATGTTGTAAGAAGGGACTAATCACTGGAAGAAGTCATCATGCTTGATAAACTTGAGGGTCAGGGAAAAAGAAGGAGGCCCTCCAAACAATGGATTGACACAATGGCTGCAACAATGGGCTCAAACATAGCAATGATTGTGAGGGTAGTACAGGCATAAGAAATGTTTTGTTCTTGAAGTCAAAGTCGACTTCGAGGCACCTAACAACAACAACAAATTATTCCCAGGTCCCAGGGTGACGCAAATGGTTTACTCTTGCTACTGACTGAAAATTTGGTGGTTGAAATTCACCCAGCAGTGCTGTGGAAGACAGGCCTGGCAATCTACATCTGTAAGATTATAGCCACTGAAACCCTTATGGAGTACAGTTCTGTTCTTACACATGTGACATCGCCATGAGTCGGAATCGATTGGATGGCAAAAGATTTTAGTTATCTACACTCACATACACAGATACTCATAATCCATTTGGGAGAATCAATGGTGTGACCTTTACACATCAGAACAGTATTTGTAGATGTTATTAAACAAACATTTCTTAGCCAGACAAGTGTTATGTGGCAAGACCTGGGCTAGTGGCCAGGCAGACTTGGGAGGACTCAGATATTTCAGTTAGTAGCTGATCTTGGTCTATTTGTTGAACTCCTCTGCACCGCAGGCTCCTCACCTGCAAAGTGGAAACCCCCACCAGGACATCTGGGTGAAATAAGTGGGATAATATGTGTAAAATGTCCAGCAAAGGACTTGGCAGTCACATTAGGTCATTCCAAACATGGAGCACATGTGTTTGTCATATTTCGCCCTTAAAATCCTTCTGTAGACCCAAATCATCCCCATTTCTCTAGTATATGGTACAAAATGATTTCTAAATAAACTGGCTCAAATTATCTGAATAACTTCCTTTGCCACTGTAAATTTTCTCTTTGATTTACAATGTCTTCTTATACATTTTGCATCAATTCACAAATCACATGCTAAAACAATATTCACTGGGAAATGGCAAATTTATGAGGTAAGATCTAGGCCAAAACGACTAACAATGACAACTTGAAATTTATCGACCACCATATATCTTTCTAGTGCCATACTTCTGCTCACTCACAATCCTTTGCTTTGCACAACGGAAGCTGCCGATGATCCAAATACATAGGAAAGAGCTAAAATATAGTACTCCTGAGATTTTTACATATGACTTAAAATTATGAGTGTTTTTGCCTAAAATAACACAGAATCTGGGGGTAGTTACTTTCAACCATATACCTCAACACTTCACCTCAGCTTCTTCTCGCTTGCCTGCCTCTACCATGTTGTTGTTAGTTGCCATCGAGTCAATTCTGACTTATTGCGACCCCAGGTATGCAGAGTAGAGCTGATCCATAGGGCTTTCAAGGCTGTGACCTTCAGAAACAGATCATCAGGGCTGTCTTCTGAGATGCTTCAAACCACCAACCTTCCAGCTAGTTATTGAGCACTTAACCATTTGCACCACCCAGGGACTCCTGCCTGTAGCATAGAGGCTGAGAAAGTTAACGCTCCTCTTCCCAGCCTTCCTTACATCTAGAGGTGACCATAAGACACATTTCTTGCCAATGAGACATAAGTGAAAGTCATTTGGTGGGTTCTAGGAAACTGCATTTTCTGATGAACGTTAGAGTGACTTGCACTCGCTTTCTGGCTTGAACACTGATGGGAAGCCTGGAGAAAGACACAGCAGTGATATGAACCACAGACCTAGCATGGAGAGCAATAGAAAGAGAAGGGGCAGTGAAGGCTGAGGGAGGCACCCATGTGAGGTAAAGTTGGAAAGGGTTAAAACCAAAAAAACCAAACCCAGTGCTGTCGAGTTGATTCTGACTCATAACGACCCTATGGGACAGAGTAGAACTGCCTCATGGAGTTTCCAAGGAGCGCCTGGTGGATTTGAACTTCCAGCCGTTAGGTTAACAGCCGTAGCACTTAACCACTACGCCACCAGGGTTTCCCTGAATTAGGAACAGCAAAAAACAGGAAAGCCTCCCTCTAGGGCTTCAGTTACATTCCCAGTAGGTATAAGTCCATGGTAATGAACTGAGTGTGTAAACATTCTGAGCCACAGAAGGACAAAATGGCACGCATATATATGCTATAGCTGCAAAACAAAAGGTCAGCAGTTTGAATCCACCAGGTGCTCCTTAGAAACCCTGTGAGGCAGTTCTAGTCTGTCCTATAGTGTCTCTGAGTTAGAATCGACTCGAAGGCAACAGGTTTCAATGGGTATATATGCTAGCTCTTTAGTGCCTTCATGGAAGCTGCCTGTGAACCGTGGACCTTTGCAAGAGAAAACACTACTCTTATTGAGAAACAGAGTAGAAAGGAGAGTGAAACTGAGCCACTTACTTAGATCCCCTTATACCACAAAGATGCAGTTACTAATAATAAATTCCCGATGAAAAATTTTAAAACAGGTGAAACGAAAGTTTACCAAAAATGTGTATCAGCAGCATATCTCTATATTATTTTTTGTTGTTACCTTTTAACTTATAAAAATATCACATGCTTTAGTCTAATCGATATTGATTAAAAAAAAGGAAAGCTTAAACCCCAGAGATGAAATACATACTGACATTAGTAATTGCATAAAAAAATATGCGTGTCATAATTTCTTAACGGAAAGATATTTGCAAGGAAAAATGTTAATAATTTTAGAAGAAAAATGATTATATTTTAATAAGATCCCAGAATGTGATGTATAAATTATAAAATTCCAAGCCATAAGACCCAGTTTAATAAACTGAATTTTCTAATTTATGGGTATTTTTTTAAACAAAGAAACAAAATATTAACTCTCTTTCCCTTTCCTATGGGTTAGAAGGTAAACTACTGAGAGGCCAGGAAGCCTGGAGGTATCCTTAGCCATTCTAGAAGGAAAGGTGCAAAAGGTGAAGAGGCTGAGGGTCCAAAACATAAGTGAACATCGTTTAATATTGTTGCGGCTGTCAATATAACTGGGGCTTGTTTATAGGGATTTGCCTGTGTGGAGTAACTATTCCTGTTTAAAATGCAGGAAATAATAATCAGGCTTATAATCACATATTCAGTCTTCCATTCCTATATGTACACCATCACTCACTTACATATAGTCATTATCTTACTGATTTCACAGAGAGAATGCAACTTCATTCACCCGGAAGTCAATTGATTTGGCTCATTTTCGAGCTACACTGAGTTTCACCTGTCTTAGCAAGACCTTTGTTATACATGTAGTCTAAATGCATGGTGAAATTTCATCAAGGTAATGTTTTTAAATACTTTTAGAGAAAAAGTTTTTCAAGTCTCTTCTTGTATCATAGAGGAATTGATTCCTACAGATACCTTTGATATCTTTGTAAAAATTAGTCTTCTCAACTTATCAAAACAGATCCCTCAAACTCCTTCATTGCTGAACCACAAAGTGTAAACTTCCTTTCAGTTGTGACATGCATTTGAAAATAATAAACTTAGTAAAAAAATAGACTCTACTAACTCAGACTAGTCTTCTCTCACATTACTTCACAGTAGAAAATCCTGCTGTGCAAGGTTTTTTAAGAAGAAGGTCCTCTTTATTCCTTCAATATTAACTATTATTAGGAAACCCTAGTGGCGTAGTGGTTATGTGCTACTGCTCCTAACCAAAAGGTAGGCGTTCAAACCCACCAGGCACTCCTTGGAAACTCTATGGGGCAGTTCTACTCTGTCCTATAGGGTCCCTATGAGTTGGAATTGACTCAACAGCAGTGGGTTTGGTTTTGGTATTAACTATTATTGGATGCCTATGTACAGCATAGGAGCCCTGGCTGCACAGTGGTTAAAGCACTTGGCTGCTTACCAAAAGTACGGTCC
This sequence comes from Elephas maximus indicus, assembly GCF_024166365.1. Taxonomy (NCBI): domain Eukaryota; kingdom Metazoa; phylum Chordata; class Mammalia; order Proboscidea; family Elephantidae; genus Elephas; species Elephas maximus. The sequence goes on along the minus strand of NC_064822.1, from coordinate 14,997,092 downwards.
CAGGTTCAAACCTACCAGCCCCTCCTCAGGAGATAAATGTGGCAATCTGCTTCCATAAAGATTAGAGCTTTGGCAAGGTCATGGAAGCTCCATAGACACATCCAAACTCACTGAGGGACTGAATTACTGGGATGAGGGCAGTGGGCACCATGACCTCTGAGGAACATCTGGCTCAATTGGCATAACATAGTTTATAAAGAAAATGTTCTACATTCGACTTTGATGAGTAGCGTCTGGGGTCTTAAAAGCTCGTGAGTGGCCATCTAAGATACTCCACTGGTCTCACCCCATTGGGAGCAAGGGAGGATGAAGAAAACCAAAGACACGGGGAAGCATTAGTCCAAAGGACTAATGGAACACAACTACCACAGCCTCCACCAGATGTAGTCCAGCACAATTAGATGGTGTCTGACTACCACCACTGACTGCTCTGGCAGAGATCCCAATACGGGTCCCCAGACATAGCTGGAGAAAAATGTAGAACAAAATTCTAACTCAAAAAAAGACGAGACTTACTGTCCTGACAGACTAGAGAAACCCCGAGAGTATGGCCGCTGGATACCCTTTTAGCTCAGTAATAAAGCCACTCCTGAGGTTCATTCTTCAGCCAAAGATTAGACAGGCCCATAAAACAAAATGAGACTAAAGGGGAACACCAGCCCTGGGACAACAACTAGAAGGCAGGAAGGGAAAGGAAAGCTGGTAATAGGGAACCCAAGGTTGAGAAAGAAGAGTGCTGGCCTCGTAGGGTTGGTAACCAACGTCACAAAACAATATGTGTGCTAATTGTTTAATGAGAAGCTAGTTTGCTCTGTAAACCTTCATCCAAAGTACAATTAAAAAAAAAGAATACGGGCAAGAAAAACCTATGGACCAGTTCTACTCTAACACATGGTGTCGTCATGAGTTGGAACTGACTCGATGGGCAATAAGTTTGGTTGTTTTTCGTGTTGTTTTATTTTTTAATGTTGCTCTTGATATGCAGCCCTATTCACTGAAGCTCAGAGAAAACAACTCATATATGAGTTTGGCAAAAAATAACACTAAAAAAAAAGTTAACAGCCTTGGGAACCCTATGGTGCAATTCTACCCTGTCCTGTAGGATCACTATGAGTCAGAATCGACTGATTGCAATGGGTTTTTTGTTGTTGTTGTTGTTGTTTTTTATGTACAACATTTTGGAAAGAACAGAGGAACCGGTATTTCAAAATAAAAATTAAACACCACTCTGTTGGGTAAATGACTATTTCCTTATCAGTACAAAGAGAATAATAATGACAATAGATGCCTACCTGTCTAATTAGGAGCTCTGGTCATGCAGAGCTCTTGGCTCTTGGCTGCTAACTGAAAGTTCATAGGTTCAAACGCACCAGCCACTCAGAAGGAGAAAGATGTGGCAGTCTGCCTCCTTAAAGATTACAGCCTTGGAAACTCAATGTGGCAGTTCTACTCTGTCCTATAGGATCACTATGGATTGGAATTGACTCAACAGCAAGGGGTTTTTTATGGAACCTACCTAATTAATTGTTTTGAAGGATCAAAGGTGATAATAAATATTAAACTATAACAGATGATACAAAGGCTAGTTGTTATTAATGGAAAATGTTATACTGTATCTTTGTATATTTCTGCCTCACACAAGCAGGATAATCTCTCAAGACACCAGTCTAGGAAGAGCACTTCAGAAAACAGACAAGAATTCTCGAGATCACTCCATTTCCTGTGTTCCCTCACCAGGCCATCTTTCATTTCTATAAATAAATAAAGCAAAGTTGAATTTTCTTGAAAAGGTGGAAAAGAACCAAGGAATCTAACTGCTGATGTTCTGAGGCCAAAGCACTCTTTCCAGAAAAAAAAATCAAGCTCAAGGGTAGAAATACCGTGCTGCTGTCCCCCTTGTTCCCTGCCTCTATGAACACTCTCCTTTCAGTGTTTATTGGTGGGTCAGTCTATTCAGTCACTGCCCATTTGTGTGTTAGGAGGTCCCAACATAACTAGTGAACATGGCTAAGGAACCCACCTACTGGTTAAGATCACATGTTGGAGACAATGTCACCAAAGTATAAAATTGGGTACTACATTTAATAGCTCTGTGGCCTCGGTGGCTAACTTAGCTATTCAGAGCCTCTGTTCCATTCCTGACTCTCCAGCCTCTTCTCACATGCCTCTTCCTCTCATTCTCTGGGCTCTTTCAATTTCCTAATGTCATACTCTCTCCAGTAGAGTTGTCATTTCTTTTAACAAATGTCCATTTAGTATTCACTATTTGCTTCGTTCTGGGGATAAACTGGAGTCTCTGGGTGGTGCAAAAGGTTAACACACTCTGCTGTTAACAGAAAGTTTTGAAGTTCAAGTCTACCCAGAGGCAACTCAGAAGAATGGTCTGGAGATCTACTTAAGAAAGATCAGCCATTGAAAACCATATGGAGCACAGCTCTACTCAGAGACACATGGGGTCTCCATGAGTCCCATGAGCCAGAACTGACTCGACATCAACTGGTGGAGAGATCAAATAGTGAGCAAAACGGGCATATTTCCTACCCTTGTGTTGCTTTATTATCTTTACACATGCTAGGTCTTCTGCCAGGTAATTAAAACCCACCCTTCGGCTCTTAGTTCAACCATGTCCTCAAGGAAGCCTTTCATGGCTGCCCTGCTACTGCAGCTTCCCCTGTGATTTATTTCCAGGGCATTTTTGTACCTTTTCTTCCTATTGCTTCTTTCCACTTCTGGTTGGTCGTTCATTTGATTAATTGATTTACGTCTGCTCCATGATGGTAAGAACCATGAAGGCAGGGTCACTGTTACATTTTTTTTTTTTTTTTTTTGTCTAAAAGAGTATTTGAAGGTAGTACGGGGCATGGTAAATATTTGCAGAATTACTGAAGCTGAATTTTTGTGATTTCTTAAGGTCCATATTCTTTTTTTTTTTTTTTTGCAAGTTTTTGTTTATTCATTATATTTAATTTCTCCTGTTTCTCTTATTTATTTATTTTATTGTACCTTAGATGTAGGTTTACAGGACAAACTAGCTTCTCATTAAACAATTAGTACACATATTGTTTTGTGACATTAGTTGTCAACCCCACGACCAGTCAGCACTGTCCCTTCTCAAACTTGGGAAGTTTGAGAAGGGACAGTGCTGACTGGTCGTGGGGTTGACAACTATTACCAGCTTTCCTGTCCCCTCCTGCCTTCTAGTCCTTGCCTTGGGGCTGGTGTGCCCCTTTAGTCTCATTTTGTTTTATGGCCCTGTCTAATCTTGGGCTAAAGGTGAACCTCAGGAGTGACTTCATTACTGAGCTCAAACGGTATCCCGGGACCATACTCTCAGGGTTTCTCCAGTCTCTATCAGGCCAGTAGAAACCCTGGTGGCATAGTGGTTAAGTGCTACAGCTTTTAACAAGGAGGTCAGCAGTTCAAATCCACCAGGTGCTCCTTGGAAACTCTATGGGGCAGTTCTATTCTGTCCTATAGGGTCACTATGAGTCACAATCGACTCGACTGCAATGGATTTGGTTTTTTGTTTTTTTGTCACACCAGTAAGTCTAGTATTTTTTTTTTTGTGTGTGTGTGAGTTAGAATTTTGTTCCTCCAGCTCTGTTTGGGACCCTCTATTGTGATTCCTGTCAGAGCAGTAAGTGGACTCAGTCTGGTGGAGGCCATGGTGGTTGTGGTCCATTAGTCTTTTGGACTAACCTTTCCCTGTATCTTTGGTTTCCTTCATTTTCTTTTGCTCCTGAAGGGGTGAGATCAGTGGAGTATCTTAGATGGCTGCTCACAAGCTTTTAAGACCCAGACGCTACTCACCAAAGTACAAAGTAGAACATTTTCTTTATATTATGTTATAGCTAGATGTCCCCCAAGCCGTGGTCCCCACAGCCCTCATCCCAGTATTTTGGTCCCTCAGGGAGTTTGGATGTGTCTATGGAACTTCTATGACCTTGCCTTGGACAAGCTGTGCTGGATTCCCCAGTACTGTGTACTGCCTTACCCTTCACCAATGTTACCCCTTACCTATGTCTCTTCAGTGTTTTTCCATCCCCACCTCTTCCAGCCCTCGTAACCATCAAAGATTGTTTCTTTTTGTGTGTAAACCTTTTCATGACTTTTTATAATAGAGGTCTCATACAATATTTGTCCTTTTGTGATTGACTTCTTTCACTCAGCATAATGCCCTTCAGATTCATCCATGTTGTGAGATGCTTCGCAGGCTCATCATTGCTCTTTATTGTTAAGTAGTATTACCCAAGGTACATGTTCTACCTCTGAAATAGGTGACATATTAATCTTTTTCTAGTACATGAAAATAAGAATATATATATTTGCATCAGATAACCTTAGCTAATGTTATGAGTTTCTTGATGTCATTGAGAAAGACTTTTGTGCACAGCCAAACAATTTGCTTTTCCTTTGTGTTAATTTTCTTATTAATTTTCAGCCATCAAAACACCAACTATAAAAGCACTTTTCCTTAAATCTTTAGATTTATGCATTTTATTATATATAAAAAAATTTATTTATTTTTTTTTTATACATATAGTAAGAATTAGCAGTCATTACTATGGAGACTTTCAGAACTCAATTAACAAAATACTCAAATATTTTAAACTGTATTTATGAATTTAATTCATTTTGTTTTCCTTATATTCACTTCACTGGTCTCAGTTATAAACAAAAACTCCCCACATATTTTACCGTGGAGTCAGTTCCAACCGTAGGGACCCTATGTATAACAGAATGAAATACTGCCTGGTCCTATGGCATCCTCACAATCATTGTCATGTTTAAGCCCATTGTTGCAGCCATTGTGTCAATCCATCTCGTTGAGGGTCTTCCCTTTTTCATTGACCCTCTACTTTACCAAGCATGATGCCTTTCCAGGGAATGGTCCCTCCTGATAACATGTCCAAAGTACATGACACAAAGTCTTACCATTTTCGATTCCCAGGAGCACTCTGGCTGTACTTCCAAGACAGACTTGTTCATTTTTCTGGCATTCCATGGTATATTCAATATTCTTCACCAACACCATAATTCAAAGGCATCAATTCTTCTTCAGTATTCCTTATTCATTGTCCAGCTTTTGTAAACATATGAGATGACCGAAAATACCATGTTTGGGTCAGATGCACCTTAGTCTTCAAAGTGACATCTTTGTTTTTCAAAACTTTAAAGAGGTCTTTTGTAGCAGATTTGTTTGATGCAGTATGTCTTTTGATTTCTTGACTGCGTCTTTCATGGGTGTTGATTGCGGATCCAAGTAAAATGAAATCCTTGATAATTTTAATATTTTCTTCGTTAATCACATTAATCATGATGTTGCTTATTGGTCCAGTTACAAGGATTTTTTTTTTTTCTTTATCTTGAGGTGCAATCCATACTGAAGGCTCTGGTCTTTGATCTTCATCTGTAAGTGCTTCAAGTCCTCTTCACTTTCAGCAAGTAAGGTTGTGTCATCTGCATATCACAGGTTCTTAATGAGTCATCCACCAATACTGATGCCTCATTCTTCTTCATATAGTCCAGCTTCTCAGATCATTTGCTCAGCATACAGATTGAATAAGTATGGTGGAAGGATACAACTCTACACACACCTCTTCTGACTTTAAACCACGCAGTATCCACTTATTCTGATTGAATGACAGGTTCCTCATAAGCACAATTAAGTGTTCTGGAATTCCCATTCTTCGCAATGTTATCCATAACTTGTTATGATCCACACAGTCAAATGCCTTTGCATAGTCAATAAAACACAGGTAAACATCCTTCTGGTAGTCTCTGCTTTCAGCCAGAATCCATCTGACATCAGCAATGATATCCCTGGTTCCATGTCCTCTTCTGAATCCAGCCTAAATTTCTAGTAGACCCCTGTCAATGTACTGCTGCAACCACTTTTGAATGATCTTCAGCAAAATTTTACTTGTGTGTGATATTAATGATATTGTTCAGTTATTTCCACAGTCTGTTGGATCACCTTTCTTTGCAATGGGCACAAATATGGATCTCATCTAGTCAGTTGGCATAGATGAGTGAGCACCTTCAGTACCTTAAGTGCTGCATCAGTTCATTGAAACATCTCACTTGGTATTATCAGTTGTTATTAACAACTTTAGGTAATGTAATAAACTAAATTTATAAATATTCTGATACTCAAGTTCTCTCAAACATTCCAGTCCTTTGTACAAGTGTTACTAAATTAGCATATGCCTTTCAATTTAAAAATAACAAGTCTAAATTTAACTATGCAATTGCACAATTTAATTTGGATTCATGAGTCTAATCTCTTAGTCTACGTGTCATATTCTTCTAAATGTTACAATTGCTTAAAAACACTAATATAAACATAGTTTACAAATATGAACTAAAAAATGTGGATATTATGGGTTTATTTATTGTATGCTGTCTATCCTTAATTCCAGAAACCCTGGTAGTATAGTGGTTTTGTTTTGTTTTGTTTTTTGTTCTTAATTCCAACCTGCCCGAAGCTAAAGACAATTAAACCAGTTGCCATCAAGTTAACCTTGACTTATGACCAGCCCATATGTGTCAGAGTAAAACTGTGTTCTGTAGGGTTTTCAATGACTGATTTTTCTGAAATATATAGCCAGGCCTTTCTTCCAAGTTATCTTCGTGTACTCAAGCCTCCATCCTTTCAGTTAGCAGCCAAGGGTGTTAACTGTTTGTGCCAACCACAGACTTCATGCTCTCTAATAAAGAAATTCGACCAGCCCAAACAAACCAAGTCACCTACTCAGCCAGCTGAAGCCTCTTCTCAGCTGGAGATTTAGGGCAGAAACATGAGACCTGGCATATGAGATCACTGGAGAATTTTCTTGTAACCCTATCACAGTGAGCCTTTTTAAAAAATAGTTGCTATGTCAAAGGAACTCTCAGACTTATTTCCTCAAATTGGTTGATTTTGCAACCCTTTCGCTCTTGATCCAGTTGCTTCTGGACTAATTCTTTTCAAACTGCTTGCAACATTATTGCCTGATTCTGTGTCTGAAATTCTGAGCTTTCGCGCAGGTGGCGTCAGTAATGCACTAGATTCAGCTCAGCTATTTTTAGTCTAATTTTAAAGACTCTGCCCATAAGTCACAGCTTCTTAGGTCATTTTAACGATGTTTTGATTAGTTTTATTTTTCTTTCAGGTCAACGCACTTGATACCAAAATTCAAATTGTGCAGCTAACTTCGCCATCACCTGCCGCTTCCTGATAATTCCCAGAACACAGAAGAAAGATGGGCATTTCTCCCTCTCATTCCCAAATGATTTCGTCACTTGGAATTAATTAGTTTCAGAAAAAGAAAATATTCTTTCTTCATCTACAAAAGAATTCACTGCAGCGAAGCACTGAATAACCTCTTCAAACAATCTCCACAGACTCTCAGTACTTAGTGACTTTCAGAATTTCCTGGTGTGGCCTTTTTTTTAAGTGTTATCAATGGATAGTGCTCAAAGTGCTTAGACTTAACTCTAAAATTTATAACATTGATATTTCATAAATGTCCCAGGATAAGTACCTTATAGTTTTCTCTTTCTTAGTCCTAAAGGAATAATTCTTGTTTTGAGTAAAACCCAAACCCAAACCCGTTGCCGTTGAGTCGATCCTGACACATAGCGTTCTGAGTAGTGAGGAAAAAATTAAAATGGAATTTGAGGTCTGAGGCCCCAAGTTTAAAGTTTGGTTCTACTACACCTAGCTGAGTGACACTGAATACGGCACTAAATCTCTCTGGGCCTCAGTTTTCTCACCTGTAAATAAACCAGAACCAAACCTGTTGTTGCCAAGTCAATTCCGACTCATAGCAAGGCTGCAATCCTTGTGGACGCAGACTGCCATATCTTTCTCCCACAGAGTAGCTGGTGGGTTCGAACCACCGACCAAAGGTTAGCAGCAGAGCACTTAACCAGTGTGCCACCAAAGTCTCTTCCAATTCTAAAATACCACAAGCCAATGGGTTGGCCAGAAAAGGAAAGAGCACCTAGTACCAATTATTTTTATCATGACCGTTGTAAGTGGAAAGCCAACAAGGTTAGAATTTTCTCTTCCAAATCATTTACTCTAGCAAATGTTTTCATAATCTGACCTGAACTTCCTGAGATAAGAAAAAATATGAACTTTCAGATGGCCAAAATGGAATACTGCAAGGGAAATATGCTGTAAAAATTATGCTGAGATTGTTATCCTGATGGAAATTTGGTAAAGTTCTCCTTATCCCAGGCAAACCATTTAAGGTCAGACAATAACAAATAGTTGAGAATATTTTTTAAAGGATGCAGCACTGCATTTCCTAAGCTTGCTTATACAATCAAAGGTTTAAAAGTAAATCACCGTGGTAGCCTGCTACTACAATGGATATTCAAATAAGACCTATTTCTCACTGGACTCTTAAGGGAAAGAAAAGTTGAGTTAGTCAGTAACAATTGAAAACACATGTCTAGGGCTACTGTGCTCTAAATACTGTTCTAAACATATCACAGATACTAAATCATAAAATTAGTTTGAAGGAGGTATTATTTTTATTCATATTTTAAAAATGAGGAAACAGCCCAGAGATGTTAACTAACTTTCCCAGAGTCAGCAAGCTAGTAACTGGCAAATTCAAGCTTTGGCCTAAGATTTCAGAGCCTGTCTTCTTAAACAATATACTCTACTGCTATTGGAGCATTCCTCAAAAGCCCTGATCAATCGAATTTTCTTCCCTATCACAAAATGCAAGTGATTTTTTGGAGGTCGATGCTATTTAATATTGTGAAAACAGTTTAATCCTAGCAAGCAGTCTACATTTCTGTTACAAAGTTTTGTTTCAATCTGGGCTAAGGGGTTATTGGGAGGAAAATACTTCAAATTCTTTGACAGGCCATCTAGGCCAAAAGAGTAGAGAGGAAACATGGAAAGAAAGTTCACAGAATGGAAATCCTCGCCGTTGAGTCTATTCCAACACATAGCGACTCTACAGGACAGACTAGAACTGCCTCCATAGTGTTTCCAAGACTTTATGGAAGCAGATTGCCAGGTCTTTTCTTTTGCAGAGTAGCTGGTGAGTTTGAACCGCTGACCTTTCAGTAACAGGCAGGCACTTAACCACTGTGCCACCAAGACTCCTTAAATAAAGAAATAGCTTCTAACAAATTATCCAGCAATACATAAACTGGGAGAAAATAAGTAAATAAAATTAATATTTCAAGCATAATTAAGGCAGAGCCCTTTGATGTGTTTCTACCACTGGAGACTATACAGGGAGGCCTTTGCCCAAATTTCCTAGACTAGATACTTGCCAAACCTACGTAGCTCTCCCTTACTGTTGATAGCAGGAAGGCTGTATTTTGAAGGAAAATAATTGTGATGACACATAAATTAAAGGAAGAGAAAAGGTGTCACCATAACACACCCCCACAGTGGCCCGTCTGAAATCACCCTCGAAAGACAAGCTGGAGTGTGGTAGGCGGACACATGGCCTTCAGGTCAGTGTTTAGGAGCTCTGTGAAGAGTGAAAATCTCTTGCAGCTGTCAGCAAATTAAGCTGTTCTTTGTTCTGGTTTATAATACAAGATTCTGACCTTATGTTATTTAGAAGAATACAGGTAAGAGCAAAACAACTCTAAAATTTAAAATTTGAAGTGATTGATCAACACAGTACTTTTCCTCCATAAATTCTGAGTATTTTCTGCGTTTCCCAGGAGAGAGCTACCTATTTCTTCAGATTGGAGGGAGAGCGCTTACATAATGCAAATAGCCTCCATTCTGCAAATCTAGCTTCCTAAAAATTTACATAACCATATTATATACTACCCAAGGCCATGGGGAAATGGTAAAAAAAATAAAAATAATTTTTTTTTTTTTGGAGGGTGCTAATTCATCTCTAATTGCCTCAGATAGTCTTGCCTTTGGTTGTGTTGCTCCCTACTTACAGATCGCCCCCCATCCTGCTCATCTTCATATCCTGCTACATCCACACACATTGATTCCCCCAACCATGTATTGGTGTGAGAATTGGGAACACACATTTTATCTCTTAATCAGGTCACAAGAATTGTGTGAAAAAGACTAGCAACAGTACGGGAAGCATTGGATCATGAGACACCTGGAGGCCAGGCTCATGGTTACCACATTGTGCATGTTACCACTATAAACACATAATAAAAAAAAAAAAAATTTTTTTTTTTTCCACTTAAATTTTAACTCTTATTCTACCCCAGGTTGTTGTTGTTGTTGATGTTAGGTGTCGACAAGTTGGTTCATAGTAACCCTATGTACAAAAAAACTAAACACTGTCCGTCCTTCGCCATCCCCTCAGTATGTTTGTTGCTATGTTTGAATCCATTGTTGCAGCCACTGTGTCAGTCCATCTCCTTGAGGGTCTTCCTCTTTTTCATTGACCATCTACTTCACCAAGTATCTTAGTCATCTAGTGCTATCATAACAGATATACCACAAGTATATGGCTTTAACAAAAGAAATTTATTTCCTCACAGTAAAGTAGGCTAAAAGTACAAGTTCAGGGCATCGCCTCCAGAGGAAGCCTTTCTCTCTGTCTCCTTTGGAGGAAGGTCCTTGTCCTCAATCTTCCCCTGGTCGAGGAGCTTCTCAGGTACAGGGGCCCTGGGTCCCAAAGATGCGCTTTGCTCCTAGTGCCCCTGTCTCTCTGCTCGTTTCTTTCTTTTATATCTCAAGAGATTACCTCAAGACACAATCCAATCTTGTAGGTTGAGTCCTGCCTCAAAAATACAATTGCTGCCCATCCTGCCTCATTAACATCATAGAGGCAGGATTTACAACACACAGGAAAATCACACAATACCAGGAATCATGGCCCAGCCAAATTGATACACACATTTTTGAGGGAACATAATTCAATCCATGACACCAGGCGTAATGTTCTTCCTCAGGGACTGGTCTCTCCTGATAACATGTCCAAAGTACGTGAGATGAAGTCTCACCATACTCCATTCTAGGGGGGATTCTGGCTGTACTTCTTCCAAGACAGATTTGTTCACTCTTCAGGCAGTCCATAGTATATTCAATATTCTTCACCAACACCATAATAAAAAGGCATCAATTCTTTTTCTCTGGTCTTCCTAATTCATTGCCCAATTTTTTAGAGTATATAAGGCAATTGAAAAGACCATGGCTTGGGTCTGGTGAACCTTAGTCCTCAAAGTGACTTCTTTATTTTTTAACACTTTAAAGAGGTCTTTTGCAGCAGATTTGCCCAATGCAATGTGCCATTTGATTTTTTGACTGTTGACTCCATGAGCATTGATTGTGGATCCAAGTAATTTGAAATCTTTGACACCTTCAATATTTTCTCCATTTATCATGATGCTGCTTATTGGTCCAGTTGTGAGGATTTTTGTTTTCTTTATGTTGAGGTGTAGCCCATATTGAAGGCTGTAGTCTTTGATCTTCATCAGTAAGTGCTTCAAGTCTTTACTCTCTGCAGGCAAGGTTGTGTCATCTGCATATTACAGGTTGTTAATGACTCTTCCACCTTGTTCTTCTTCAAAAATAGTCCAGCTTCTCGGATTATTTGCTCAGCATACATATTGAATAAGTATGGTGAAGATACAACCCTGACCCACTTCTTTCCTGACTTGAACCCACGCAGTATCCTCTAGTTCTTTTCAAAGGACTGCCTCTTGATTTGTGTACAGGTTCCTCATGAGCACAATTAAATGTTCTGGAATACCCATTCTTTGCAATGTTATCTATTATTTGTTTTGATCCACGTGGTCAAATGCCTTTGCATAGTCGGTGAAACATAAGTGAACATCTTTCTAGTGTTCTCTGCTTTCAGCCGAGATCTACCTGACATCAGCTCTATATCTCTCATTCCACATCCTGTTCTGAATCTAGCTTCAATTTCTGGCAGTTCCCTGTCAATGTACTGCTACAATTGCTTTTGAATTATCTTCAGCAAAATTTTACTTGTGTATGATATTAATGATATTGTTCAATAATTTCTGCATTTTGTTGGATCACCTTTCTTTGGAATGGGCACAAATATGGATCTCTCCCAGTCTGTTGACCAGGAGCTGTCCTCCAAACTTCTTGGCAAGATGCATGAGCACTTCCAGGGCTGCATTGTTTGTTGAAACATCTCAGATGACCTTGTTTTTTCTCCAGTGCCTTCAGTGCAGCTTGGAATTCTTCCTTCAATACCATTGGTTCTTGACCATATGCTACCTCCCATAATGATTAAAAGTCAACATATTCTCTTTGGTACAGTGACTCTGTATATTCCTTCCACCTTCTTTTGATGTTTCCTACGTCATTAATTATTTTGCCCATAGAATTCTTCAGTATTGCAAGTCGAGGCTTGAATTTTTTTCTTCAGTTCTTTCAGCTTGAGAAATGCCAAGCATATTGGTTTTCTAACTCCAGCTCACTGCACATTTCATTATAATACTCTGTCTTTCTTGTGCTGCCCTTTGGAAGTTTCTTTTAGCTCATTTAGTTCATCATTTCTTCCATTTGCTTTAGCTACAATATGTTCAAGACTCTCCTCTGACACCCATTTTAGTCTTTTCTTTCTTTCCTGTCTTTTTAATGACCTTTTGCTTTCTTCATGTATAATGTCCTTGATGACATCCCACAACTCGTCTGGTCTTCGGTTATTAGTGTTCGATGTGTGAGTTCTATTCTCGAGATGGTCTCTAGGTGGGGTATACTCAAGGCTGCACTTTAGCTCTTGTGGACTTGTTTTAATTTTCTTTAGCTTCAACTTGAACTTGCATATGAGCAATCGATGGTCTGTTCTCCAGTCAGCCCCTGGACTTGTTCTGACTGATGATATTGAGCTTCTCTGTGGTCTCCTTCCACAGATCGAGTCGATGATTCCTGGTATTCCATCCAGTGAGGTTCACTTGTATAGTTGCTGTTTATGTTATTGAAAAAGGTATTTGCAATGAAGAAGTCATTGGTCTTACAAAATTCCATCAGGTGATCTGTGATGTCATTTCTATCACCAAGGCCATATTTTCCATCTACAGATCCTTCCTCTTTGTTTCCAACTTTTGCATTCTAATCACCAGTAATTACCAATGAATCCTGATTGCATGTTTGATTTATTTCAGATTGCAGAAGTTGGTAAAATCTTCAATTTTATCATCTTTCACATTAGTGGTTGGTGAGTAATTTTGAATATAAGTCATATTAACTTTTCTTCCTTGTAGGCGTATGAGTATTATCCTATCTTTGACAGTGTTGTACTTCAGGATAGATCTTGAGATATTCCTTTTGATGATGAATGTGATACTATCACTCTTCAATTTGTCATTCCCATCATAGTAGACTTCATGATTGTTCTATTCAAAATGGCCAATACCAGTCCATTTCAGTTCACTAATGCCTAGGATATCAATCTTTAAGTGTTCCATTTTATTTTTGAGGACTTCCACCAAAAATGATTCTGGATTCATACTTTATACATTCCGTGTTCCAATTACTAATGGATGTTTGCATCTTGTTTCTTTTCTTTTTGAGTCATACCACATCAGCAAATGAAGGTCACCAAGGCTTTACTCCACCCACATCATTAAGGTTTACTCTACTTTAAGGAGACAGCTGTTCTCCAGTCATATTTTGAATGCTTTCCAACCTGAGAGGCTCATCTGACACAATATAAGACAATATTCTTGCTGCTATCCATAAAGTTTTCACTGGCCAATCTTTTCAGTAGTAGACCACCAGGTCCTTCTTCCTAGTATGTCTTAGCCTGAAAGTTCTACTGAAGCCTGTTCACTATGGGTGATCCTGCTATTATTTGAAATAGCAGTGGCATAGCTTCCAGCATCACAGCAATACACAAGCCACCACAGTACAACGAACTGACAGATGAGTGGTGGCAGTTCTGGGTAAGAATCACGTTTCTCAAAAGGAACTCGTTGTGGCATTATTTGAGAACTACTCAGGACGTTCTTATAGTTTTACCTAAGCTATCAGTATCCAAAGCATTACAATGTACTATGGGGAAAAAAAAAAAAAAAAAAAAAAAACTCTTCTTTCTGTGCTTCAACAGTGCTGAAGAAGAGAGAAAGAAATACTCTTAGGAGAAAATTTATCTTTGCTTTACAACAAAACCATTAAGTAAAGCTGTCCTACTCTCATGGGAACACCACTCTAGAATAAGGGCTATCAATATATCAAGTTGAATGTCTTCCAAAAAGAGATGATACGTAAAATTATGTGTATAGATGAGCTTCTCCAGCGAATATGAGTAGTGTTGAATAAAATAAAGAGAAGTGCTCTAATCTTGAGAATGGAGGGAATGGGTGATACCAGCAAAGTAAAAACAGACGCTACAAGCATGATCCTGGGACAAACAGGAAGAAATGATGGGATTTCCCCCCACATGCTTTAACAATATTTGAACTGGATCCTGGTTGCTTCCTCACAGTCTCTGTGTAGTCATCACTGGGATGCCCATGGGATAATGAACTTGATAATAAGAATGATATTAAGGTCTAAAAAAAAAAAAAAAATTAAGGTCTAGCCTTATTTTAATCTTCACCTGCAGTAGCGTAGAATAAGCCAAAACCAACTGTCATCAAGTCGATTTCAACTCATAGGAATGCTGTAGGACAAAGTAGAACTGCCCCATAGGGTTTCTAAGGCTGTAAATCTTCACAGAAGCAGACTGCCACATCTTTCTTCTGTAGAGCTAGTTGGTGGATTTGAACCACCGACCTTTTAGTTAGCAGCTGAGCACTTTAACCACTGTGATACCAGGGCTTGTGTTTTCAAAACTAAATGCACATCAATATCTCCTAAGAAACTTAAGTGTGTATGTGTGTGTGTGTTGTGTGTCTCCAAAACTTACCATATACCCATTAAAACTGAACTCCAAGGTAATACCTGGTCATCGCTATTCATAAGGCTCCATAGGCAATTCTAATGCATAGTTAGGATCAAGAACCAATGCCACATACTGCCTTGGAGATCTAGGTATACACATGGTAGGGTTTAAAGATATCCAACACTCTGAAGGAGCAAGAGCACAATTATACAGAGGAGGAAACTCACAGGTAATACAGAGAAGATAAAGGGCAAGTGTGGCATAAAACAAGAGAAGCAAGAGCAAGTGGCAGGCACTAGTCTGCAGGCAGAGCCCATTTGCTCCTGAGTGGGCACCCTCAGGACAAACCCCTCTTCTGCCCTGTAGGCGACCACTTGCTTCTGAGTTTCCCACGGACCATGTGTGGCATTACTCAGGGCTGAATCGCTGTCCAAACAAGAAACCCTAAGCTCTGTCGGCTCCCTATGGACTTCTGAGTCTTGCATTTCATCAACAACCACAACAACAGCGGCACTCTCCTAGACAACTGCCAGTCAGTTTACCTGTATCAAAGCACACATGGGATGTTTTTCTTTAAGAGGGGAAAATTTTAGGTAATAATGAGCTTTACCTGGTAATTATGAAAGAAAAATAGTTTAGTAGCCTGAAGCTAAAAATGTTTTTCCGCCAAGGTTTTAGGACTACTTACTTTAGAAGCTGAGACTTTGGTTCTTGACTATGCTCTGTGCACCCTCTTCTGGAAGTAGTAAGTATCACCTAAGGAAATTTTCAGAAAAGAGGCAGATTCCGGCTGCACAGCTGAGGGGACTGGCTTTCCATTCCTGATTGGCTTCGTCCTAACACCAGGGCTGTTTTGGAACAGGAAGGGAGCCTAGGCCTGCCTAAAGAGTTGGGAAACGTACACAGCAAAACAAAGAACCATCTGCTTAAAAAAAGCTGTTCTTAATTAGGCAATTTTGCAGGAAAATTGAACAAATTATCAATTTGACATTGCAATTACCAAAAATAACTAAATTCTGTCTTCTCTTATCCCTAAGTCAAATCATTCTGATTTATGAGGAAAAGGAAAGGGAACATTAGCAACTTTTAATTATCAAAACTGCTGATTTGTTTGTTCAATGAGAAACTGAAACATTAAAACTCAAGATACAGCACGGGTCAAAATTATAGCATCTCAAGTGGTTTCCTTGAGAGTGTCTCAGATGAACTTTAATCATCTGAACTCCCACCATTTAAATGCACAGCTAGTGGGAATGGGTCAGCCCCCACTTATTACTTCTTCTTCTTAAGAGAGGTACTACCACCACCAAGTGCCATCACATCAACCCATGTGTGTCACAATAGAACTGTACTCCATAGGGCTTGCAGTGGCTGATTTTTCAGAAGTAGGTTGCCAAATCTTCCCTCTGACGTGCCTCTGGATAAACTCAAATGTCCAGTCTCTCAGTAAGCAGTCAAACACTTCACTGTTTTTACCACCTACCCAGTCAATACTTAGGAATTCAGACTCTAACCAGCACCCAGGGATCTCAGGTAACGGAAAGGGTTTTTCTTTAAAACAAGTGTCACGGTTGCTGTTTGTTTTATATTTCAGAAATTCTACTAGCTGAAGCAAGCAAGCTTGGCCACAAAATCTCACTGTTTCCTTTCAAGCTGTCTGATCTTCTGACATCCTAAAGAATGAAATCAATCTTATTTAATAACCCAGGATGTGGAAGGTGCCATGGCTCCCAAAGAATTGGTTTCAAAAACTCCCTTGTAGAATGCTTGAAGTATTTGTGGAAGACCTGGGCCCTGCTAGACAAATAATCTCTTAAAACAATTATCATACCCTCAATATGATACAGTCAGCATGCTAAGCTTTTAATAAAAAAATATAGATAGATAATTAGATAGATAGGTGATAGGTAGTGATGATAGATAGATAGATAGATGATAGATACATGATAGATAGGTAGATAGATGATAGACAGACAGACAGACAGACAGATAGATAATGATGATGATGATGGATGGATGGATGGATGGATGGATGGATGGATGGATGGATGGATGGATGGATGGATGGATGATGGACGGACGGACGGACGGAGGGACAGGGTGACAGATCGACAGATAGGTAGGTAGATAGGTAGATAGATGACAGATAGATAGACAGACAGACAGATAGATAGATGATAGCCATCAAGTTGACTCTGACTTATGGCAATCTTAGGTACAACAGAAGGAAACTTTGCCAGTCTTTGTTATCCTCACAATCACTGGCGTGTTCAAGTTCACTATTGCAGCTACGGTGCCAGTCCATCTCACTGAGGGTCTCCCTAATCCTTGATGGTGCTCTACTTCATGAAACATAATGTTTTCCTCCAGTGATTGATCCCTCCCAATGATGTGTCCAAAGCAAACGAGTCAGAAAATATTTTGTAGTGATCCATAGGGTTTTTATTGCCTAATTTTTGAAAGTAGATCACCAGGCCTGTCTTCTTAGTCTGTCTTAGTCTGGGCACTCTGCTGAAAGTTGTCTCATGGGTGTCCCTTTTGGTATCTGAAACACTGGTGGCTTTTAATATTATCACAGATCATCTCCACCACAATATTATTTCCTATAATCTCTATTTTATAGTTGAATATATAGAGCTATTGATAAACTTATGTCTGTCTTATTCCACATCCTAAAGTTTTCTAGGTTAGTAATCTGTCTTTTATAACTCTTTCAAAGTCATAACACTAGGAAGTGGATCTGCCTGACTCAAATATCCATACCTCTAGCCAGTACATTTTTTTTTTTGCACTAGACCATCCTACAAAATTGTTACATGTTTTACCTAATGGTCGCCATCTGTATGTTATCCAAGTTTCCAATAAAAGTGAATCTGAGAAAGGAACATCACATGAAGTCCCAAACTTTGCTGGTGATATTTCAAACATAAATAAATGTGTATCTATCCAGCTTCCCAAGTTGTTAAACCATATAGTTCATTGAATGGGAGATAGTTGGTCAAACTAACTTGATTTTTTTCTAAAGTGAGGAAGTACAGTTGAAACGCTTGTGAGGCTGCTACTTAGGTGTTCTATATGAGCTGATTAAATGCACTGTTTTGCTTGGAAGTGAAACTGAATCCCTAAACATTCCTAGGAGCCCTGGTGGTATAGTGGTTAAGGGCTCAGCTGCTAACCAAAGGGTTGGCAGTTCAAATCCACCAGCAGCTTTTTGGAAACCCTATGGGGCAGTTCTACTCTGTCCTGTAGGGTCGCTATGAGTCAGAACCAACTCGATGGCACCTAACAACAACAACAACACAACAAGCATTCCTAACAGAGAGCCTTTCTCCAATTCCTCTTTTTGCAACTATAGCACTATGTGGCACTCTGGCTTACAGCCTTGATGAAATGGAGGACGTTCAGAGGAAAGACCTCAATTCTCTCTTGTGCTATTCTGTTCCTGCAGTAATTTGCACTGTCTGTGTTTAAAAGCTTTTCTAATTGAACAGGTGCAAGAAACAAAAGTAGTTGGTAGCTATATTTGTACTAACTGTCACAGCACAGTCATTATTTATGAACAATTGTTGAGTTATATTTATTCCATTTAATACTGTGGCATGACGTGGACTGTATGTGTACATGTGTGTCTGTAAGTGATTAATATCCAAGGTGATCATTATCACATCACAATTATGGTGTGTCTGAGTAGGAACAGGAGTGTGCTGGGTGACAAAACACTTAGGACAATCATTCTCTAATTGAAGCCACTCTTAGTATTTGTATAACTCCATCAGTTTTAAGACTAAGACCAAGTTACTATTTGTGCTTCTGAAAAATATAAATCAGTTTTGAGAAATTCTTGAGGTTTCCTATCAGAAACTTATTGGTGCAATTCTCTTTTGTAAATGGCAGCTTCTGACACAGCTACACATTGGGGGAAATATAATTTAGGAGTACTGAGACTTCCTAAACAGAAAGCTTTCCATAAAGACTGTCAGCCAAAATCGCCAGCAGCAAGTACAAAGGATACTTAAGTGGCTAAGAACAAGGAGTTGATGTCTTCTCTTTGAATATTTTCTGCTGGTAGGTTTTACACTTTTAAAACTGAAAGAAGCTAAAAAAAAAAATCTTTATTTTACAAAAAAAGTTTTTGATATTCAACAACCAAAGTAAAAAAAAAATTGTCATAGAGTTGATTCCAACTCATGGTGACCACCCCCATGTATTATAGAGCACAGCTGTCCATAGGGTTTTCTTGGTCGTAATCTTTATGGAAGCAGTTCACCCGGACTTTCTTCCATGGAGCAGCTAGATGCATCTGAACCACCAACCTTTAGTTTGGCAGCCAACCATAAACCACTTGTGCCACCCAGGCTCCTTTACCAACGTCATACAGAGCTAATGTCAGGGCTAGAAGCCATGTCTCCTGGCTCATTATCCTAGCTCATAAAAACAAAGAATCTCTCTCTGCTGCAAGGAGTCTTAGAAGTTAATAGTGCATTTTATAAATGAGAAACCCGAAGCTACAGTCCAGAAAGGCTAAATAACTTGTCAAAATTTACTCAACTTGCTTTTAATAATACCTAAAATAAGAAACACATCCCCCAAATCCCAAACCAGTGTTTTTCTCCTCGACTACATTAGCACTAGAACACTAGCTTTAGGCAGCAACATTTATATCCAACAAAATAGTCTGCTACTAATCCATACAGGTCCACCTCCTAGCTCTTGGCAATGGAAAGATCTTCTTGAAGATGTGTAGTTCAAACCTCTGAGTACTAGATGTAAAGTGGATAAACAGTTTATACATCAAGGTAAATAGTAATAATAATGAACTTTAAAAATGTTGAAAGTCCATGCTACTTTAGTGCCCTTTTAAGAAGATATGGCATGTTCAGGGTTCTGAGTCCCCTCTCTGCTGCTTACCATCCGGTAGACCTGAGTCATCACTTCAAAAGTTCAGATTCCTTATTTGTAGATGGCAAATTATAACTCAATAAAGTTGTGTAATTGAATGTGGAGACATAATTAAAAGTAATTTACACTGGATCTGCTAATCCAGAAGTTCACTGCTTCTAGTATAGGATCAACGGTTATGCTCTTTAGCCTTTTCAGTTTCACCCGAACTCCAAGGTGGATTCATAAACAACCGCAATGAGTTTCCCTCTGGGAGAAACCAAAGGAAAATAACCTTGAACTAATCCTCTGTGTTCATCGAGAACTTCATGAGAAGTCAAGATGTGCAAGTGAGGAAGGAACCAAGAGAATGAGAATCTTGTCCTGGCTCTGCCACTAACTCCCTGGACGAATGTATCGCAGATTATCGGAGCATCAGTTTCCTTGTCTGCACCGGGCTTTGAACTGGTTCTTTTTTGTTTGAGCCCTCTGCTAAGAATTTGCATTTCTGCGCCCTGAAGAGGTGAGTCTAGATGATCTGTAATCCGCTTCAGTGCTACGGAGTTGTGTTCTCTTGAATGGAGGGGGAAATCTACGTGATTCTATTGATAGTTTGCCTCCCTGGAGCCCTGGGATCACTGAAGCAGAACCTGAACTGGGGCACACCTTCCATATTTCACAGTACTTTTGGATATCGAACCCATTTTCATCAAGTCGATTCTGACTCATAGAGACCCTACAGGACAGAGTAGAGCTGCCCCACAGGGTTTCCAAGGAGCAGCTGGTGGATTCCAACTGCTGAACTTTTGGTTAGCAGCCAAGCTATTAACCACTGCACCACCAGGTAACTGAAATAAACATGCTTCTATTCCAGTCTACAGGTACCACATAACCTAAGAGTCATAAAAAAAAAAAAAAGAGTCATAGCCACATAAAATTGTTTCTCAGGGTGCCCTCCAGATTGGGAGTGCCCTGCCACAGTTTAAACTTGAGTGTGTTTGTTCTTCTGTGCCTTAGAAACAAAGTGACAACAATTTCACTGTTTTATCCTCAATGGAAAGATCACCTTAGAATCAGCACAGTGGGGAATGTAAAGAATTGATAGAGATAGATAATCAGTAATGCTGAATGAATTTGCTCATGTATGCAAAACTGTTTACTATCCTATGTTGTTGTTAGCTACTGTCAAGTCGGCCCCAGCTCATGACGACCCCAGATTCATGATGATCCTATGTGCAATGGAATGAAACGTGCCTGGTCCTGCACCATTCTCATGATATGTTGCTGATTGAACTGCTGTGATCCATAGGGTTTTCATTGGCTGATTTTTGGAAGTAAATCCCCAGGCCTTTCTTTCTAGTCTGTCTTAGCCTGGAAGCTCCAAAGAAACGTGTTCAGTACCATGTTGTTGTTGTATGCCTTATAGAGACCCCATGGCAGAGTACAATTGCCCCCCACAGTTTCCTACACTATAATCTTTATGGGAGGAGATGGACCAGCAGAACTGCAATTGGAACCATCAACCTTTCATTTAGCAGCCAAGAGCTGAACCATTGAGGCAACATGCAATTCTTTACTGACAGTCAGATGGTGGCTTCACATGAGGTACCTTGGCCAGAGATCAAAACTGGCTCTCTCACATGAAGGGTGAGATTTGTACCACTGAACCACCATTGTCTTCTAATATCCTATAAAACCTGTTGCCACTGAGTTGATTCCAACTCATAGCGACCCTATAGGACAGAGTAGAACTGGGTTTCTCAGGTTCGGCTGGTGGGTTACCAACTGCCGAGCTTTGGATTAGCAGCCACGCTCTTAACCACTGCACCACCAAGGCTCCCTAATATCCTATAGGTCAATAAAAAGTAATATTTATGGTTATCGTTTCTGTCAAAGGAGATCAATTGTATCTATAAGAGACAAAATTTATTTGTATTGCTATAGACAAAAATCATTTGCATTACCGTCAGTTTTCTGTAAATTAACTTTGGTCCCTATGGAGTTGTTAAACAGCCTAGTCAATAGCCAGTCAGTCAAAAGAGCCCACCACTACTGGATCAGATAAATCCCTGCCAAGATCCATCAGACCACACCCAGTACACCACTGAAAGGCCACCCAGTAAACTCTTTCACTCATTACTAAATCTTAGGCAGTATTTCCTGACAGGAGTAGTTCATAGTAGTCACAAGCAAAAAATCTAAATGACTAAATACTGGAGTCCAGCTGTCAAGTGAGAGACATGTGGTCACCTGGAGTTTGTGACTGGTATTGGCACGCAAACTTGAATTTGTAAATTGAAGTTATGAAATTCTTGAGAACCAAAATCCTTGGAAGAAAGCACCACACAGTAGGGAAATAAAAGAGAATTTGGCAGTGGCTTGGGTGATGTGGGAGGGTGGGAAGGCTATTGCATAAAGTAAAGAAATTGCACAATAAGAAGGAAAATAAGGGTGCATTCTTTTGGGGGGGTAAGAAGAAACGGGGAGGGACAGGTAGCACCTTCAGCTAAGTAGGCTCCAAGGGGGTAATAACAGCAGTAACATCTAAGCTGCCAAAATTCACATCTCATCAGAACTGATGACCACTGAATAAGTCTAAAAGCCCTTCCAAGTTGTGAAGTTCTGAAAGGAGGCAAAACAGAAATTTTATTCAATCATCACTTAGGCATTTATTTCAGATTTGAATCAGCCACCTCAGAATTCACATGTAGAAACATTAAATCAAAACAAAATATTTCTTCTCTATGTAACAGAACATGGGTTCTTGTCCTGCCTTATGGTTGTTCTTAGGTGCCGTCGAGTCGGTTCCAACTCGTAGCGCCCCTGTGCACAACAGAATGAAACACTGCCCGGTCCTGTGCCATCCTTTTCAATCATTGTTAATGCTTGAGCCCATTGTTGCAATCATTCATTGAGGGTCTTCCTCTTTTTCGCTGACCCTGTACTTTACCAAGCATGATGTGCTTCTCCAGGGACTGATCCCTCCTGACAACATGTCCAAAGTATGTAAGATGCAGTCTCGCCATCCTTGCTTCTAAGGAGCATTCTGGTTGTACTTCTTCCAAGATAGATTTGTTTGTTCTTTTGGCAGTCCATGGTATATTCAATATTCTTGGCCAACACCACAATTATTCATTGTCCAGCTTTCATATGCATATGATGTGATTGTAAATACAATGGCTTGGGTCCGGCACACCTTAGTCTTCAAGGTGACATCTTTGCTTTTCAACACTTTAAAGAGGTCCTTTGCAGCAGATTTGTCCAGTGCAATGAGTTTTTTGATTTCTTGACTGTTGCTTCCATTCCTGTTGATTGCGGATCCAGGTAAAATGAAATCCTTGACAACTTCAATCTTTTCTCTGTTTATCATGATGTTGTTTATTGCTCCAGTTGTGAGGATTTTTGTTTTCTTTATGTTGAGGTGCAATCCATACTGAAGGCTCTGGTCTTTGATCTTCTTTAGGAGGTGCTTCAAGTCCTCTTTACTTTCAGCAAGGAAGGTTATGTCATCTGCATAATGCAGGTTGTTAACGAGTCTTCCTCCAATCTTGATGCCTCCTTCTTCATATAGTCCAGCTTCTCGTATTATTTGTTCAGCATACACATTAAATAGGTATGGTGAAAGAATACAACCCTGACACACACCTTTCCTGACTTTAAACCACGGAGTATCCCCTTGCTCTCTCCGAACAACTGCCTCTTGATCTATGTACAGGTCCTTCATGAGCACAATTAAATATTCTGGAATTCCCATTTTTCACAATGCTATCCATAATTTGTTATGATCCATGCAGTTGAATGCCTTTGCATAATTCAATAAAACACAAGTAAACATCTTTCTGGTATTCTCTGCTTTCAGCCAGGATCCATCTGACATCAACAACGATATTCCTGGTTCCACATCCTCTTCTGAATCTGGCCTGAATTTCTGGCAGTTCCTTGTCAATATACTGCTCCAGCCACTTTTGAATGATCTTCAGTGAAATTTTGCTTGCATGTGATATTAATGATATTGTTCTATAATTTCCACATTCGGTTGGATCACCTTTCTTGGGAATAGGCATAAATATGGATCTCTTCCAGTCAGTTGGCTAGGAAGCTGTCTTCCATATTTCTTGGCATAGAAGAGTGAACACTTCCAGGGCTGTGTCCGTTTGTTGAAACATCTCAATTGATATTCCTTCAATTCCTGGAGCCTTGTTTTTTGCCAATGCCCTCAGTGCAGCTTGGGCTTCTTCCTTCAGCACCTTTGGTTCCCAATCATATGCTACCTCTTGAAATGGTTGAACATTGACCAATTCTTTTTAGTATAATGAATTTGTATATTCCTTCCATCTTCTTTTTTTTTTTTTTTTTGGCAAGAATCTAATTTATTCTAATTTTATTATATAAAAATAAAAGTGAACCCATTGGATTGATGTTACTTCGTTGTAGACTCATCTATCAGTTTATTTTTATAAGTAAACTATGTGTACATCTTTCAGGAAAGAAAAGTTAGCCAGTGTTCCTCTCACTATGATGACATTGTTGTTTGACAGTATTTCTAATTTCTTCTGAATTATTGAATGAATTTTTATAGGATCATAATCCATGGTTTCAGAGATTTTGCTGATTTGATTCCTTAATATTTAGTGAGACTCTGCATCAGTAGCTTTTTTTTTTATAACATTTTTTTTTAATAACTTTTATTAAGCTTCAGGTGAACGTTTACAAATCCAATCAGTCTGTCACATATAAGTTTACATACATCTCACTCCCTACTCCCACTTACTCTCCCCCTCTTGAGTCAGCCCTTTCAGTCTCTCCTTTCTTGACAATTTTGCCTGCTTCCCTCTCTCTCTATCCTCCCATCCCCCCTCCAGACAAGAGTTGCCAACACAATCTCAAGTGTCCACCTGATATAATTAGCTCACTCTTCATCAGCGTCTCTCTCCCACCCGCTGACCAGTCCCTTTCATTTCTGATGAGTTGTCTTCGGGGATGGTTCCTGTCCTGTGTCAACTGAAGGTCTGGGGACCATGGCTGCCGGGATTCCTCCAGTCTCAGTCAGACCATTAAGTTTGGTCTTTTTATGAGAATTTGGGGTCTGTATCCCACTGATCTCCTGCTCCCTCAGGGGTCCTCTGCTGTGCTCCCTGTCAGGGCAGTCATCGATTGTGGCCGGGCACCAACTAGTTCTTCTGGTCTCAGGATGATGTAGGTCTCTGGTTCATGTGGCCCTTTCTGTCTCTTGGGCTCTTAGTTGTTGTGTGGCCTTGGTGTTCTTCATTTTCCTTTGCTCCAGGTGGGTTGAGACCAATTGCTGCATCTTAGATGGCCGCTTGTTAGCATTTAAGACCCCAGACGCCACATTTCAAAGTGGGATGCAGAATGTTTTCATAATAGAATTATTTTGCCAATTGACTTAGAAGTCCCTGCAAACCATGTTCCCCAGACCCCCGCACTTGCTCCGCTGAGCTTTGAAGCATTCATTTTATCCCGGAAACTTCTTTGCTTTTGGTCCAGACCAATTGAGCTGACCTTCCATGTATTGAGTGTTGTCTTTCCCTTCACCTAAAGCAGTTCTTATCTACTGATTAATCAATAAAAAACCCTCTCCCACCCTCCCTCCCTCCCCCCCTCGTAACCACAAAAGTATGTGCTCTTCTCAGGTTTACTATTTCTCAAGATCTTATAATAGTGGTCTTATACAATATTTGTCCTTTTGCCTCTGACTAATTTCTCTCAGCATAATGCCTTCCAGGTTCCTCCATGTTATGAAATGTTTCAGAGATTCGTCACTGTTCTTTATCGATGCGTAGTATTCCATTGTGTGAATATACCACAATTTATTTACCCATTCATCCGTTGATGGACACCTTGGTTGCTTCCAACTTTTTGCTATTGTAAACAGAGCTGCAATAAACATGGGTGTGCATATATCTGTTTGTGTGAAGGCTCTTGTATCTCTAGGGTATATTCTTAGGAGTGGGATTTCTGGGTTGTATGGTAGTTCTATTTCTAACTGTTTAAGATAACGCCAGATAGATTTCCAAAGTGGTTGTACCATTTTACATTCCCACTAGCAGTATATGAGAGTTCCAATCTCTCCGCAGCCTCTCCAACATTTATTATTTTGTGTTTTTTGGATTAATGCCAGCCTTGCTGGTGTGAGATGGAATCTCATCGTAGTTTTAATTTGCTTTTCTCTAATGGCTAATGATCGAGAGCATTTTCTCATGTATCTGTTGGCTGCCTGAATATCTTCTTTAGTGAAATGTGTGTTCATATCCTTTGCCCACTTCTTGATTGGGTTGTTTGTCTTTTTGTGGTTGAGTTTTGACAGAATCATGTAGATTTTAGAGATCAGGCGCTGGCCTGAGATGTCATAGCTGAAAATGCTTTCCCAATCTGTAGGTGGTCTTTTTACTCTTTTGGTGAAGTCTTTAGATGAGCATAGGTGTTTGATTTTTAGGAGCTCCCAGTTATCGGGTTTCTCTTCATCATTTTTGGTAATTTTTTTTTTTTTTTTTTATAATAACTTTTATTAAGCTTCAAGTGAACATTTACAAATCCAATCAGACTGTCACATATAAGTTTACATACATCTCACTCCCTACTCCCACTTACTCTCCCCGTCTTGAGTCAGCCCTTTCAGTCTCTCCTTTCTTGACAATTTTGCCGGCTTCCCTCTCTCTCTATCCTCCCATCCCCCCTCCAGACAAGAGTTGCCAACACAATCTCAAGTGTCCACCTGATATAATTAGCTCACTCTTCATCAGCGTCTCTCTCCCACCCGCTGACCAGTCCCTTTCATGTCTGATGAGTTGTCTTCAGGGATGGTTCCTGTCCTGTGTCAACAGAAGGTCTGGAGAGCATGACCGCCGGGATTCCTCCAGTCTCAGTCAGACCATTAAGTTTGGTCTTCTTATGAGAATTTGGGGTCTGCATCCCACTGCTCTCCTGCTCCCTCAGGGGTCCTCTGCTGAGCTCCCTGTCAGGGCAGTCATCGATTGTGGCCGGGCACCAACTAGTTCTTCTGGTCTCAGGATGATGTAGGTCTCTGGTTCATGTGGCCCTTTCTGTCTCTTGGGCTCTTAGTTGTCATGTGGGCTTGGTGTTCTTCATTTTCCTTTGCTCCAGGTGGGTTGAGACCAATTGCTGCATCTTAGATGGCCGCTTGTTAGCATTTAAGACCCAGACGCCACATTTCAAAGTGGGATGCAGAATGATTTCATAATAGAATTATTTTGCCAATTGACTTAGAAGTCCCCGCAAATCATGTTCCCCAGACCCCCGCGCTTGCTCCGCTGAGCTTTGAAGCATTCATTTTATCCCGGAAACTTCTTTGCTTTTGGTCCAGTCCAATTGAGCTGACCTTCCATGTATTGAGTGTTGTCTTTCCCTTCACCTAAAGCAGTTCTTATCTACTGATTAATCAATAAAAAACCCTCTCCCACCCTCCCTCCCTCCCCCCCTCGTAACCACAAAAGTATGTGTTCTTCTCAGGTTTACTATTTCTCAAGATCTTATAATAGTGGTCTTATACAGTATTTGTCCTTTTGCCTCTGACTCATTTCGCTCAGCATAATGCCTTCCAGGTTCCTCCATGTTATGAAATGTTTCAGAGATTCGTCACTGTTCTTTATCGATGCGTAGTATTCCATTGTGTGAATATACCACAATTTATTTACCCATTCATCCGTTGATGGACACCTTGGTTGCTTCCAACTTTTTGCTATTGTAAACAGAGCTGCAATAAACATGGGTGTGCATATATCTGTTTGTGTGAAGGCTCTTGTTTCTCTAGGGTGTATTCCGAGGAGTGGGATTTCTGGGTTGTATGGTAGTTCTATTTCTAACTGTTTAAGATAACGCCAGATAGATTTCCAAAGTGGTTGTACCATTTTACATTCCCACCAGCAGTGTATGAGAGTTCCAATCTCTCCGCAGCCTCTCCAACATTTATTATTTTGTGTTTTTTGGATTAATGCCAGCCTTGCTGGTGTGAGATGGAATCTCATCGTAGTTTTAATTTGCATTTCTCTAATGGCTAATGATCGAGAGCATTTTCTCATGTATCTGTTGGCTGCCTGAATATCTTCTTTAGAGAAATGTGTGTTCATATCCTTTGCCCACTTCTTGATTGGGTTGTTTGTCTTTTTGTGGTTGAGTTTTGACAGAATCATGTAGATTTTAGAGATCAGGCGCTGGCCTGAGATGTCATAGCTGAAAATGCTTTCCCAATCTGTAGGTGGTCTTTTTACTCTTTTGGTGAAGTCTTTAGATGAGCATAGGTGTTTGATTTTTAGGAGCTCCCAGTTATCGGGTTTCTCTTCATCATTTTTGGTAATTTTTTTTTTTTTTTTTATAATAACTTTTATTAAGCTTCAAGTGAACATTTACAAATCCAATCAGACTGTCACATATAAGTTTACATACATCTCACTCCCTACTCCCACTTACTCTCCCCGTCTTGAGTCAGCCCTTTCAGTCTCTCCTTTCTTGACAATTTTGCCGGCTTCCCTCTCTCTCTATCCTCCCATCCCCCCTCCAGACAAGAGTTGCCAACACAATCTCAAGTGTCCACCTGATATAATTAGCTCACTCTTCATCAGCGTCTCTCTCCCACCCGCTGACCAGTCCCTTTCATGTCTGATGAGTTGTCTTCAGGGATGGTTCCTGTCCTGTGTCAACAGAAGGTCTGGAGAGCATGACCGCCGGGATTCCTCCAGTCTCAGTCAGACCATTAAGTTTGGTCTTCTTATGAGAATTTGGGGTCTGCATCCCACTGCTCTCCTGCTCCCTCAGGGGTCCTCTGCTGAGCTCCCTGTCAGGGCAGTCATCGATTGTGGCCGGGCACCAACTAGTTCTTCTGGTCTCAGGATGATGTAGGTCTCTGGTTCATGTGGCCCTTTCTGTCTCTTGGGCTCTTAGTTGTCATGTGGGCTTGGTGTTCTTCATTTTCCTTTGCTCCAGGTGGGTTGAGACCAATTGCTGCATCTTAGATGGCCGCTTGTTAGCATTTAAGACCCAGACGCCACATTTCAAAGTGGGATGCAGAATGATTTCATAATAGAATTATTTTGCCAATTGACTTAGAAGTCCCCGCAAATCATGTTCCCCAGACCCCCGCGCTTGCTCCGCTGAGCTTTGAAGCATTCATTTTATCCCGGAAACTTCTTTGCTTTTGGTCCAGTCCAATTGAGCTGACCTTCCATGTATTGAGTGTTGTCTTTCCCTTCACCTAAAGCAGTTCTTATCTACTGATTAATCAATAAAAAACCCTCTCCCACCCTCCCTCCCTCCCCCCCTCGTAACCACAAAAGTATGTGTTCTTCTCAGGTTTACTATTTCTCAAGATCTTATAATAGTGGTCTTATACAGTATTTGTCCTTTTGCCTCTGACTCATTTCGCTCAGCATAATGCCTTCCAGGTTCCTCCATGTTATGAAATGTTTCAGAGATTCGTCACTGTTCTTTATCGATGCGTAGTATTCCATTGTGTGAATATACCACAATTTATTTACCCATTCATCCGTTGATGGACACCTTGGTTGCTTCCAACTTTTTGCTATTGTAAACAGAGCTGCAATAAACATGGGTGTGCATATATCTGTTTGTGTGAAGGCTCTTGTTTCTCTAGGGTGTATTCCGAGGAGTGGGATTTCTGGGTTGTATGGTAGTTCTATTTCTAACTGTTTAAGATAACGCCAGATAGATTTCCAAAGTGGTTGTACCATTTTACATTCCCACCAGCAGTGTATGAGAGTTCCAATCTCTCCGCAGCCTCTCCAACATTTATTATTTTGTGTTTTTTGGATTAATGCCAGCCTTGCTGGTGTGAGATGGAATCTCATCGTAGTTTTAATTTGCATTTCTCTAATGGCTAATGATCGAGAGCATTTTCTCATGTATCTGTTGGCTGCCTGAATATCTTCTTTAGAGAAATGTGTGTTCATATCCTTTGCCCACTTCTTGATTGGGTTGTTTGTCTTTTTGTGGTTGAGTTTTGACAGAATCATGTAGATTTTAGAGATCAGGCGCTGGTCGGAGATGTCATAGCTGAAAATTCTTTCCCAATCTGTAGGTGGTCTTTTTACTCTTTTGGTGAAGTCTTTAGATGAGCATAGGTGTTTGATTTTTAGGAGCTCCCAGTTATCGGGTTTCTCTTCATCATTTTTGGTAATGTTTTGTATTCTGTTTATACCTTGTATTAGGGCTCCTAGGGTTCTCCCAATTTTTTCTTCCATGATCTTTATCGTTTTAGTCTTTATGTTTAGGTCTTTGATCCACTTGGAGTTAGTTTTTGTGCATGGTGTGAGGTATGGGTCCTGTTTCATTTTTTTGCAAATGGATATCCAGTTATGCCAGCACCATTTGTTAAAAAGGCTGTCTTTTCCCCAGTTAATTGACACTGGTCCTTTGTCAAATATCAGCTGCTCATACGTGGATGGATCTATGTCTGGGTTCTCAATTCTGTTCCATTGGTCTATGTGTCTGTTGTTGTACCAATACCAGGCTGTTTTGACTACTGTGGCTGTATAATAGGTTCTGAAGTCAGGTAAGGTGAGGCCTCCCACTTTCTTCTTCTTTTTCAGTAGTGCTTTGCTTATCCGGGGCTTCTTTCCCTTCCATATGAAATTGGTGATTTGTTTCTCTATCCCCTTAAAATATGACATTGGAATTTGGATCGGAAGTGCGTTAAATGTATAGATGGCTTTTGGTAGAATAGACATTTTTACTATGTTAAGTCTTCCTATCCATGAGCAAGGTATGTTTTTCCACTTAAGTATGTCCTTTTGAATTTCTTGTAGTAGAGCTTTGTAGTTTTCTTTGTATAGGTCTTTTACATCCTTGGTAAGATTTATTCCTAAGTATCTTATCTTCTTGGGGGCTACCGTGAATGGTATTGATTTGGTTATTTCCTCTTCGGTGTTCTTTTTGTTGATGTAGAGGAATCCAAGTGATTTTTGTATGTTTATTTTATAACCTGAGACTCTGCCAAACTCTTCTATTAGTTTCAGTAGTTTTCTGGAGGATTCCTTAGGGTTTTCTGTGTATATAATCATGTCATCTGCAAATAGTGATAACTTTACTTCTTCCTTGCCAATCCGGATACCTTTTATTTCTTTGTCTAGCCTGATTGCCCTGGCTAAGACTTCCAACACGATGTTGAATAAGAGCGGTGATAAAGGGCATCCTTGTCTGGTTCCCGTTCTCAAGGGAAATGCTTTCAGGTTCTCTCCATTTAGAGTGATATTGGCTGTTGGCTTTGCATAGATGCCCTTTATTATGTTGAGGAATTTTCCTTCAATTCCTATTTTGGTAAGAGTTTTTATCATGAATGGGTGTTGGACTTTGTCAAATGCCTTTTCTGCATCAATTGATAAGATCATGTGGTTTTTGTCTTTTGTTTTATTTATGTGATGGATTACATTAATGGTTTTCCTGATATTAAACCAGTCTTGCATACCTGGTATAAATCCCACTTGATCAGGGTGAATTATTTTTTTGATGTGTTGTTGGATTCTATTGGCTAGAATTTTGCTGAGGATTTTTGCATCAATGTTCATGAGGGATATAGGTCTATAATTTTCTTTTTTTGTAATGTCTTTACCTGGTTTTGGTATCAGGGAGATGGTGGCTTCATAGAATGAGTTGGGTAGTATTCCGTCATTTTCTATGCTTTGGAATACCTTCAGAAGTAGTGGTGTTAACTCTTCTCTGAAAGTTTGGTAGAACTCTGCAGTGAAGCCGTCCGGGCCAGGGCTTTTTTTTGTTGGCAGTTTTTTGATTACCGTTTCAATCTCTTTTTTTGTTATGGGTCTATTTAGTTGTTCTACTTCTGAATGTGTTAGTTTAGGTAGGTAGTGTTTTTCCAGGAATTCATCCATTTCTTCTAGGTTTTCAAATTTGTTAGAGTACAATTTTTCATAATAATCTGAAATGATTCTTTTAATTTCATTTGGTTCTGTTGTGATGTGGTCCTTCTCATTTCTTATTCGGGTTATTTGTTTCCTTTCCTGTATTTCTTTAGTCAGTCTAGCCAATGGTTTATCAATTTTGTTCATTTTTTCAAAGAACCAGCTTTTGGCTTTGTTAATTCTTTCAATTGTTTTTCTGTTCTCTAATTCATTTAGTTCAGCTCTAATTTTTATTATTTGTTTTCTTCTGGTGCCTGATGGGTTCTTTTGTTGCTCACTTTCTATTTGTTCAAGTTGTAGGGACAGTTCTCTGACTTTGGCTCTTTCTTCTTTTTGTATGTGTGCATTTATCGATATAAATTGGCCTCTGAGCACTGCTTTTGCTGTGTCCCAGAGGTTTTGATAGGAAGTATTTTCATTCTCGTTGCTTTCTATGAATTTCCTTATTCCCTCCTTGATGTCTTCTATAACCCAGTCTTTTTTCAGGAGGGTATTGTTCATTTTCCAAGTATTTGATTTCTTTTCCCTAGTTTTTCTGTTATTGATCTCTAGTTTTATTGCCTTGTGGTCTGAGAAGATGCTTTGTAATATTTCAATGTTTTGGACTCTGCAAAGGTTTGTTTTATGACCTAATATGTGGTCTATTCTAGAGAATGTTCCATGTGCGCTAGAAAAAAAAGTATATTTTGCAGCAGTTGGGTGGAGAGTTCTGTATAAGTCAATGAGGTCAAGTTGGTTGATTGTTGTAGTTAGATCTTCCGTGTCTCTGTTGAGCTTCTTACTGGATGTCCTGTCCTTCTCCGAAAGTGGTGTGTTGAAGTCTCCTACTATAATTGTGGAGGTATCTATCTCGCTTTTCATTTCTGTTAAAATTTGATTTATGTATCTTGCAGCCCTGTCATTGGGTGCGTAAATATTTAATATGGTTATGTCTTCCTGATCAATTGTCCCTTTTATCATTATATAGTGTCCTTCTTTATCCTTTGTGGTGGATTTAAGTCTAAAGTCTATTTTGTCAGAAATTAATATTGCTACTCCTCTTCTTTTTTGCTTATTGTTTGCTTGATATACTTTTTTCCATCCTTTGAGTTTTAGTTTGTTTGTGTCTCTAAGTCTAAGGTGTGTCTCTTGTAGGCAGCATATAGATGGATCGTGTTTCTTTATCCAGTCTGTGACTCTCTGTCTCTTTATTGGTGCCTGTAGTCCATTTACATTCAGGGTAATTATAGATAAATAAGTTTTTAGTGCTGTCATTTTGATGCCTTTTTATGTGTGTTGTTGACAATTTCATTTTTCCACATACCTTTTTGTGCTGAGGCGTTTTTCTTAGTAAATTGTGAAATCCTCATTTTCATAGTGCTTGACTTTATGTTAGTTGAGTCG
Source organism: Elephas maximus indicus (assembly GCF_024166365.1). Classification (NCBI taxonomy): domain Eukaryota; kingdom Metazoa; phylum Chordata; class Mammalia; order Proboscidea; family Elephantidae; genus Elephas; species Elephas maximus. The sequence continues at coordinate 14,964,121 of NC_064822.1, read as the reverse complement.
TTACGTTTTTCTTGGTTTTTATCTTGAGTTATAGAGTTGTTATACCTTTTTGTGGTTACCTTATTATTTACCCCTATTTTTCTAAGTAAAAACCTAACTTGTATTGTTCTATATCGCCTTGTATCACTCTCCATATGGCAGTTCAGTGCCTCCTGTATTTAGTCCCTCTTTTTGATTATTGTCATCTTTTACCTATTGACTTCCATGATTCCCTGTTATGTGTATTTTTTTTTAATTAATCTTAATTTGTTTGTTTTTGTGATTTCCCTTTTTGAGTTGATATCAGGACGTTCTGTTTTGTGACCTTGTGTTGTGCTAATATCTGATATTATTGGTTCTCTGACCAAACAATATCCTTTAGTATTTCTTGTAGCTTTGGTTTGGTTTTTGCAAATTCTCTAAACTTGTGTTTGTCTGTAAATATCTTAATTTCGCCTTCACATTTCAGAGAGAGTTTTGCTGGATATATGATTCTTGGCTGGCAGTTTTTCTCCTTCAGTGTTCTGTATATGTCGTCCCATTCCCTTCTTGCCTGCATGGTTTCTGCTGAGTAGTCAGAACATATTCTTATTGATTCTCCCTTGAAGGAAACCTTTCTTTTCTCCCTGGCTGCTTTTAAAATTTTCTGTTTATCTTTGGTTTTGGTGAGTTTGATGATAATGTGTCTTGGTGTTTTTCTTTTTGGATCAATCTTAAATGGGGTTCGATGAGCATCTTGGATAGCTATCCTTTCGTCTTTCATGATGTCAGGGAAGTTTTGTGTCAGGAGTTCTTCAACTATTTTCTCTGTGTTTTCTGTCCCCCCTCCCTGTTCTGGGACTCCAATCACCTGCAGGTTATCCTTCTTGATAGAGTCCCACATAATTCTTAGGGTTTCTTCATTTTTTTAAATTCTTTTATCTGATTTTTTTTCAGCTATGTTGGTGTTGATTCCCTGGTTCTCCAGATGTCCCAGTCTGCATTCTAATTGCTCGAGTCTGCTCCTCTGACTTTCTAGTGCGTTGTCTAATTCTGTAATTTTATTGTTAATCTTTTGGATTTCTACATGTTGTCTCTCTATGGATTCTTGCAACTTATTAGTTTTTCCAGTATGTTCTTGAATAATCTTTTTGAGTTCTTCAACAGTTTTATCAGTGTGTTCCTTGGCTTTTTCTGCAGTTATCCTAATTTCATCTGTGATATCATTAAGCATTCTGTAAATTAGTTTTTTATATTCTGTATCTGATAATTCCAAGATTGTATCCTCATTTGGGAAAGGTTTTGATTCTTTTGTTTGGGGAGTTGGAGAAGCTGTCACGGTCTGCTTCTTTAAGTGGTTTGATATGGATTATTGTCTCCGAGCCATCACTGGGAAACTAGTTTTTCCAGAAAATCCGCTAAAAAAAAAAATGCAGTCAGATCCCTATCAGAGTTCCCCCTCTGGCTCAGGCTATTCAGATGTTAATGAAGCCGCCTGCGTCCAGTCCAAATCCCTGCGGGATGGTTCCCCGGCCCGGATGCTGCTCTTTCTGCTCCAAGACCAGTCACTGCCTCCCGGGAACTTCTCCTACAGGCTGCGTCCCACGCCGCCCGTGGAACCGGCTGGTCCCCCTCCCGGGGTTAGTTCAGGGGGGTGGAGCAGGTCTCTGTGCTTGTGCCGTACCTGACTGGTACGCTGGCTCCAGGCTCTGGAAACAATCGCTGCTTCCCCGTATTAGTTCGTTCTCCGTCTCTAAATCTGTGTTTGTTGTTCAGGGTTCGTAGATTGTTATGTATGTGATCGATTCACTTGTTTTTCCGTGTCTTTGTTGTAAGAGGGATCCGAGGTAGCGTCTGCCTAGTCCGCCATCTTGGCTCCGCCCCCCTCCTTCCATCTTCTTTTGATGCTTCCTACATCATTTAATATTTTCCCCGTAGAATCCTTCACTATTACAACTCGAGGCTTGAATTTTTTCTTCATTCTTTCAGCTTGAGAAACACCGTGTGTTCTTCTCTCTTGGTCTTCTATCTCCAGCCCTTTGTGCATGTCATTATAATATTTTACTTTGTCTCCTGGAGCTGCCCTTTGAAATTTTCTGTTCAGTTCTTTTAGTTCATCGTTTCTTCCTTGTGCTTTAGCTGTCCATTTTTGAGAGCAAGTTTCAGGGCCTCCTCTGACATCCATCTTGGTCTTTTCTGTCTTTTCAATGACCTCTTGCTTTCTTCATGGATGATGCCCTCAATGTCATCCCACAAGTCGTCTGGTCTTCAGTCACTACTGTTCAATGCATCAAATCTATTCTTGCAATGGTCTCTAAATTCAAGTGGGATATACTCAAGGTCATACTTTTGCTCTCGCGGACTTGCTCTGATTTTCTTCAGTTTCAGCTTGAACTTGCATATGAGCAATTGATGGTCTGTTCCACAGTCGGCCCCTGGCCTTGTTCTGACTGATGATATTGAGCTTTTCCATCATCTCTTTCCACCACAGATGTAGTCAATTTGATTTCTGTGTGTTTCGTCTTGTGAGGTCCATGTGCATAGTCACTTGGTGAAAAAAGGTATTTGCATGAAGAAATCGTTGGTCTTGCAAAATTCTATCATTCAATCTCTGGCATTGTTTCTATCACCAAGGCCATATTTTCCAACTACTGATCCTTCTTCTTTGTCTCTGACTTTTGCATTCAAATCACCAGTAATTATCAATGCATCCTGATTGCATGCTTGATCAATTTCAGACTGCAGAAGCTGATAAAACCTCCAATGTCTTCATTGTTGGCCTTAGGTTTTGGTGTGTAAATTCGAATAATATTCGTATTAACCGGTCTTCCTTGTAGGCATATGGATATTATCGTATCACTGACAGCATTTTACTTCAGGATAGATCTTGAAATGTTCTTTTTGATGATGAATGCAACACCAATCCTTTTCAAGTTGTCATTCCCTGCATAGTAGACTATATGATTGTCCGATTCAAAATGGCCAATGCCAGTCCATTTCAGCTGACTAATGCCCAAGATATCGATGTTATGCCTTCCATTTCATTTTTGACAATTTACAATTTTCCTAGGTTCACACTTTGTACATCCCAGGTGTCAATTATTAATGGGTGTTTGCAGCTGTTTCTTCTCATACTGAGTCGTGCCACATCAGCAAATGAAGGTCCTGAAAGCTTGACTCCATCATTAAGGTCGACTCTACTTTGAAGGAGGCAGCTCTTCCCCAGCCTGAGTGCCTTCCAACCTGGGGGACTCATCTTCCAGCACTATATCAGACAATATTCCGGAATAGTGTTCATAAGGTTTTCACTGGCTAATTCTTTTCAGAAGTAGACCACTGGGTCCTTCTTCCTAGTCTTAGTCTGGAATCTCAGCTGAAAACTGTCCTCCATGGGTGACCCTGCTGGTATCTGAATACCAGTGGCATAGCTTCCAGCATCACAGCAACATGCAAGCCCCCAAAGTAGGACAAACTGACAGACATGTGGGAGCGTGTCTTATTAGCTGATAGAAAGGGAAAGAGAAAATGGAAATTTATTGTTTGCAGAAACAAGGAGCAATATGGGGCCTCATGTCCAAATGACCACAAGCTCCTGGCCTTAAGGGAGCTGGGAGCTTTTATGTCCTCGAGTCACCAGGGGACAGGGATTGGGGCTCAAAATCCGAAAACCCGAGCCCCCCGCCATACCCATATCTGGAGATCCAGGTGCTGACTCATGTTACAAAGGAAGGGACATTTTGCTTTGCAAATGGGCTCAGGCATCATGTTGTGCTGGCAAATATCTTCCTCTCCAGGGATGCTCAGGTCCAGAGTCAGGTTGAGGACACAGCTCTTAAGGTCCTGTGCACATGAGGAAATCCTGGTTGGTGCATGCATGGAATTCTGGCGCCAAATTCAAACTGCAGTTAGGGCCGCAGGGTGGTCAGGCAAAAGGGCAGTTAGAAACCAGGGCTTCATGGGCTTTGACGCGGAGGAAACTGTAGCACAGCGGAAGAAACCTCAGCAGAGGCTTCACCTGGACTTGGTTAAATTCATATGCCCCAGACTGACTCCCTGGTGGTGCAGTCCTTAAGAGCTTGGCTGCTAAGCAAAACGTCGGCAGTTGGAATCTACCAGCCACTTATGGAAACCATTTGGGGCAGTTCTCTTCTGTCCTATAAGGTCACTATGAGTTAGAATCAACTCAGGCAACGGTTTTGGTTTGGTTTTGGTTAGACTGGGGACTCAGCCATGGATTTCCGGAAGTCTTCCTTCTCAGGGCAAGAGTTTTCCTTAGATATCCTTAGATGAAAAAGATGTTCTAGGAAAGCAACTAGCATCTAGCTCTGTGAAAAATACTTTTTAAGACAACTATCTGCACTTCTCTTTTTGTTCAATTATTATTTGGCTTTGATTAGAAAATAAGTATGTTCTTTGCAAAAGAAAAAAGGAGGGAAGGAAGGAGAGATGAAGGGAGGGAGAGAAGAAGAAACATTTTAAATCTCCTGGAATCCAGATTTTTAGGGTCCATGGAGTTGGGGAAAAGCCTTTGAGATCTCTTGAACCTTAAGCCTTGAGAAAACGTCTTTCCTAAAGTCACCTTTAAGTCAAACAATAGATTTAAGCCGCTTAGTGGAGACCCTTTTGCCCTAGGCTGGGCTTTTTTGAAAAGTTATCTATGTGCAGTCAGTTTCGAGAGAATTCTGGGGTTGGACTAGAAGCTGTGCTTCCAGCAATTGTTATTATGTAAACACTATTTTTTTTTTTATTCTCAGACCTTCTCCATGACAATGCTGATAAGATGGGGCATAAGAATCTTTAGAGGATCACTCATTTTGGGAAGGATTTTTGGCTCTTTAGTTGAAATGTTACCCCGATTTTCAAATCATACACAGATAGTCCCCGACGTACAATGGGGTTCCATTCCATTGTAAGTCAGTTCTGATATAAGTAGAATACCTCCTTTTTTTTTTTTAGTTTTCATTATTATTGCCTTTCATTATTAGTATCTTCATAAATCCAATCTTTGAACAGCTGTGAGTGAATATCTAAGAATGATAACATTAGCAAATTACACACTGCAACATTATTTGTAGTACATGTCACTAACAATAAGATGTATGAACAAAAAGAAACAGTCATGAGTGCAATTTGTTGACTATGTCATAAGTCAGGGACTACCTGTATTAAATAAATGTTAATTTCTAATATTGGCTTAATATGATTTTTGTTTTCACAGAAGGAAGAAAGGACAGATGTGAATTTTAAATTAATAATTCTTTTTTTTTTTTTTACTGTGGTAACAAAACATTTGGCATTTTTACAACCTTCATATGTATAATTCAATGACATTAATTATGTTCAACCATCACCATTAACCGTTCCCTAATGATTTCACAGTCTTGTTAAAGAAACCATTAATAGTTTGGTCTAGGCACTTGTTTGATTCAGTTTTGCAGAAAAAAAAAAGAAAAATGGTGTTCCAAATTAGTAATGTTCATTACACCTGAATAAACACTGAAATTTATATCAAATTAAATTCATTGTGCAAGACCGTAATTGTTTCTTCAATGTCTACAGTTCAAAAATTGAGGCATTACGGTGAATAAGATCAGGACATAAAATTGGCCACTTACATAACCCAGCCATTCTCTCAACTGGGGCGGGGGGGGAATAATCACAAGGAAATTTGATTTCAAAAATCTTCTTCAGGTTGGCTATTATTAACTATTTATTGTTCATGTAGGCCAGTTTAATGTGTTGTGTGATTTTTAGGACAGGCGAGAGAAGAGCACAGTGAGGGGGCTGAGGTAGGGAGGAGAGGAGAAACAACACAGATCAGCCTAAGGCATATACTAGACCAATATGTTTTCTCCTTTTGGAAGTACGGAATTAAATATGATTCACAAGCCTGATGTCCTTTCCCAGTGGCTTTAAAATGGGATTAGCCTAAAGCAATTATGTTAGAGAGACTAACCAGAAATTTTGAAATGCACCCCACCCGCCCACTTAATGGAACTGTTTGCCAGAGAAAAGTCATTCAGATCCATTTCAATAACATTGAACAATGGCTTAATTACATGTGTAGATGTGCAATGTCCATTTGAAAGGTAGGCAGTGTTCTCAGAGGCAGTAGTCAGCAGTTTAGGGATCTAAGTTGGTATTTACCTGCAGAAATTTCCAAGTGCACCATGCTTTCATTGACACTACTTTCTCTTTCCGTCCAGAGAGCTCAATGACTGAAAACTATCCTCTTGTGTTTCACATCTTTGAAGTACAAAGTATTTTATATAGCATCCAATTTTAAGGGGCTCCAACCAAAGGGTCAGCAGTTCGAATCCGCCAGGCACTCCTTGGAAACTCTATGGGGCAGTTCTGCTCTGTCCTATAGGGTCGACTGGGTTTTTGGGTTATTGAACATAAGCGTGTTGGTAGATTTTATGTGTATTTTGTATACAAAACTTATCTGCCCACATAAATATAGAAATATATATGTATATCACAAATGCAAAATCCATCAATAGAAATGCACATTTTTAAATGCATTAAAGGGATACTAGATAAAGGAGAAACTTCTCAAAATTGGTATGCTGCTGAAAAGAATCTTGAATAGACGGGATAAAATGCCTTCCCGTCAAGCATAAATGGAGATATCACAAATTAGCCAGTGAAAATCATCCCTGCTCTGTGTGAGACCTAATTTGGAGCACCAGCTCCATTTAAGGTTACCTGATTATACAAGAGGCTGTAGACATGAGAAAGCACCGTCTGAACAAGAATGGGGCTCAGGCAGAGTCAGTGCTTTCAAACTCAGAAAAAGATGTTAACTCCTCACACTTCTGTGAAATAATGGAAATTACATTATCTTACCCCCCAAAAAAATCTGGGGAAAAAAAAAAAAGGAAGGGCTCAATTATTTTAAATAAATACCTTTAAAAAAGAGGTTAATGTGCATTGGACAAAATATAGTAGCTATCTGACATACTGAACATAACAAGGGTATCTACGGAATCATCTATTGTGAAGAATCTTGTCACTGACTATTATTACTTAGTTGTCCCATTCCAGGACATGTTTTGAGGATATCAACTAATTTCCTCTTGTATTCAGTAATTTGAAATGAACTGGTATTGACATTAATTGAAACATAAAGGAAGAAAACTCTAGAATTATATGTTGATTCATCATTATTGCAGGCACTACCCACCAATGTGTGTTTCTGACACACATGTGAATATACTGAACAATTTTGAAAAATATTTCAAAAAAGAAAAGACAGAAGTAAAGAATAGAAGGAAAGGAGAGATAAAAGCAAAAAAGAAAGCAAGGAAGAATTTCTAAATATAGAAAAATAGTGCCTATATTTAAAGAGAGTGTATTATATATCTTCATCAAGGCTACATTATTTTACCTACTTAAATTATGTGGGTTTATAGATGGCTAAAAATTAATTCTTTCAACTATCTAGCCAGATAGTGCAGTAAAATTCCCCCTATTCTTCTATCTAAATTTCCTTTCATTATCATGATATTTGCAATGATCAAAATTCAATGAATAACGTTCTCTCCAGTGTATTTGTATGTTTCCACTTTATTAATGTACAAATTCTCTGGTTTGTGCTTCTGTATTTTTACACTGATACTAAAAACTGGGTAAGAACATGGGTAATGTTTATATTGAATGCTTAATAAATACTACCTGAGAAGCAAATATCCATATCCATATCGGCCTGTATCCCCAACATCTGATTATTTCACTCAGCCTCTCAACTAGAGATGTTCAAAGATCTTCATCCAGAACTGATCATTTTTCCACAAACCTGGCCCCACCTGCTGTCTTGAGTCTTTGTTTCAGTAGTGGACATTGTCTTTTTCACAATCCCCTACACCTGGGAACCACGAGAGTGAGGCAGCCAGCCTCCCAGGTGTTCCCAAGTGATCGCTGACCCCTGATATTCACACCCTTGTTCTGTCCCCTCCCACAGTGTACCATTGCTGGCCTCTGTGATCAGTGTCATGGAACAGACGGGATGGTGTGTCACTTCCAATATTAGGTTATTAAAGACTTCTTTCTTTCTTGGGCATTCTCTCTGTCTCTCTATATCTCTCTCGTCATTCATTCTGGGAGAAGCCATGCTTTGGGCAGTCCTATGGAGAGGTCCGCATGATAAGGAACAGAAGTCTGCTGCCCACAGACATGAGAGTGAGCTTGAATCTTTGAGTCCCAGTCAAGGCTTCAGACACTGCTGCCCCAGCTGACAGCTTGAGTGCAATCTCATGCTGAACCAGAACCACACAGCTTAAGTCACTTGTACCTCTTGCTAACCCTCAGAAATTTTGTGAGGCGTCTAAGAGTAAGAACACTCACCACCGCTAAAGTGAAAGCAAAGAGATTTATTAAGGGTAATAAAATTTGCAAATTTCAGAAACGCAGGGCAATGAGGAACCTACCAAGTTCTCCCCCTTCCGAGGGAAAGATAAGATGGGGAGGGCAAACACATGACAGCACAACACATGACTAATAGTAAAATGGGGGGAGCAGCGAGAGACCACCACCATCATAAACTCTCTTATGATCAGTAAACCAGAGAGGGGCAGCTAGAGATCATAAACATCATAATCAACAAATTTCCCAGAACAGCCACGTCTCAACCCTGACCTTATTCCTAAGAGCAGTTAAAGTTTAGGGAAGTCAGAGACTACTTCCTCAAGAGAGAAGATGCTGAGGCTTTGGGCAAACTGAAGTCTGATTCAAAATGGAGTCTAGTGAACAATATGGAGTTTGATTCAAACCAGGGTTAGCTATCATGTTCCAGCCAGGCATCTCAATTTGGAGTATTCCTACACATCTCTCCCCTCGCCCCCTCCACCTGTTATAATCATGAATCTCTGTAGAGATTCCTTGATCATTATATTAAGAGTGCTTTCTTCTGTGTAGACTTCCCATTGCAAACTTTGAATGGCTGTTCACTGAGCTTTTAAAATCCCAGACACTGCTCATCCTTATAAGTGGCAGCCAGGCACCATCTGGTTAAGTGGATTTCTTCACTATGCCATAGCTTAGACACTCTGCTTCTGTAATCTGTTGACAGGGGTTCATGTGGGAAAAAGGCTACATTGAGAGGAGCAACTTGGCAAGGACAAGGAGAGCTAGCCTAGGGCGTGAAAATACATAATTCTCTGCAGAGCAAGAGAGCTTTCACGAGTATAGATCATAAAAGATAAAGGCTACCAAAAATTAAATCTAAGTTGGTAGAATAAGGCTATTTCAGCTGTAATAAGTATTAAACGAGGTACAATGATTTTACCAAGTAATAAGACCAGCTTTGTGAAGAGCGGCTGACAACATAAGAATAGTTATAATGATAAAGCAAAGTCTAAAAATTTCAGCAGCTTACGTGGAGTCTTGTTCTGTGATCTTGGGATTAGCTGTCCACTTCCTAAGTCATGTGCTTCTGGTCACACTGGGGCATTTCACCTTCCATTTTAAGTCTCCAGATGATTGGCAATTCCAAACAAATACTTTAGCTCTTTTAAGCTGTGACAAATGTATCTAAGGTTTAACACCTTCCAATTTGGCTGCACAGGGATTGGTGAGGAGGGCAAGGTTCAGTCCCTTCCAGCGGGGCTCTAATAAGTCTTTAACTGATGTCTCTTCCAATAACAGGCCTGGAGAGTTTAGTTTTAACTCATCAAAGATCTCCCTCATCTGTGAAAAATACCCTTTAGAATATTGACAATACCTATTGGTACAGTAGTAAGGATGTCGAAGACCATTCAGTTTGAAGAACTACTTCTCTCATCATAGTCATTTCAGTATTCATTTCATCATTTAAAATACTCTGCTGATTTCACTCCTATGTAGCTAATTTTGTTTTCATGTAATCCTGGATTAGCAACAGTCTAAAAACCCTATCAGTTTCTACATAAAAGTTCTGGAAACCTTGACTTAGTCCAATGGTAATCAGTAAAGTGAAGCTTATCTGCAGGTTACAAACTTAAAAAACGGTTATTGTTAGCTTAGAACTCTTTAAAGTAAAAGATTTGCTGGGAATTAGTTACAAAAGTAATGCAAAGCCAAATAAAAGTTTTAGACAAAAATATCTCTAAACACAATGATTAACGTTATTTTCAGATATAACACACCATCTTCAGACACAGTACCATATAGTCCAGGTGTATCAAGGATATACTAAGATTATTAAGTCTCTAAACATCTGAATAGTAAAAAAGCTGTATGGGTAAATAATGTGAATTCCCTAGTTGTCTCAGAGTTATCAGGAGTTTATCATAGGTCACCGAGAAACAATAATTGAGTTATTTTACCAAATATCTTAAAGGTAAAAAAACGTAGGGTTTTTGTTTTGTTTTGTTCATTTTTTTCCAAAGCCATGTGGCTTGATTTTTGACTCAGGAACCTTATTCTAACGAAAGGTCAAACCCTTGTTTTCAATGCAGATTACACAAAGAATAAATTAACTCTTTAACCCAGTAATAAAAGAAAATTTATGTTAACAGTGAGAAAACCAATTCTTTGCTTTATAGATTATTTGATATGAAAAGTTCTTTAAAATCTCATAAATTAACCCATCAAACTTTAGCCAAAACCAAACCAAACCCAATGTTGTAAAGTCAGTTCTGCCTTATAGCAAACCTATAGGACAGAGTAGAACTGCCCCATAGGGTTTCCAAGGCTGTAAATCTTCATGGAAACAGACCGCCGTATCTTTCTCCTGCAGAACAGCTAGTGGGTTTGAACTGCCAACCTTTTGGTTAGCAGGCAAAAAACTTTGAACATATCAAATAAATTCCTTGTTAATAAATCTTTTAAACATTGTCTCTGTTGCATATCTCTTATAGTACAGCCCTTTTAAGTGCCAAAAATGAACACACTCATTAGCAGACCCAAATATATATATATACATATATGCCCTTTCTTTGTGGCATAAAAATCAAAATGAATATCTATTAGCTCAATTTGATATCCTAAAGGTCTTGGAAATTATTTTAAGCTAATATACCATAAAACATAATTACTGTTGAAATAAAGTTTGTTTTCATTCAAACTTTTATTCCCTAATCTAACTTTAGCCCTTTAAGATTTTATCGACTGTTTTGGAAATCACACTCTCTGCTTATTCTGGCCAATTCATTAATATGGATATAACCTTAGTCTCTGGCTATGGATGGAACATTTCACCAGACATTTCAATTGTGTCTCACTGTGATTTTATCTTTTGGCTTCTTAGAATTCCTCAATTGAGGGAACATTTTTACAGTTCTTATATGGGTTTGCCCAATTTCTGATAACTATAGTAACAAAACATTTTTCTTATTTCCTTTTGTCTTAAAAGGTCTTTATCTAGTTGGGAGGGGTCCCTGAAATGCTTCCTTGGATCATCATGGCCTCAGAGGCTGGAAACAAGGAGATCTAATCCTGCCACATCCTCCCTATTTTATAGCTCAAGTTCAAAGACAAGAATTAGTCATCCCAATTCATTTACATATGTTTAAGTTTGCCTAGGTATTTGAAAGATAAAAGATAGCCAAATTCTTTCCCTTTTACGATTCTCTTTATAAGCAGTTTTGCCTTCTCTTTATCACAATTTTTTATCCATCTAGTAAATACCAAAGCTCTTTAGCAGTTTTGTAAACGAATCCACCAATTCTTGGCTAGCCATTTTTTTTCTAGGCTCATCCTGTGCTTTTCTTTAAATAAAACACCTTTCATATAATATCTAGCTTAAGTTACTTAAAAATGTTTTCTTTTAAGACTGACATTACAGAATATAAAAATCTTTGTCAGAATTAATTCACTTCATTAATCCCTGGAAATATTCAGACTATTAAAGTTGTAAAAGTGTCCTTAAACCAATTCTAATTTAATAATATCATCTGGAGAAAGAAAATTATTAAATCTTCATAACCCTACTCTTGCATGTTTTATAGGATCATTTAGAGAAGGAATTTAAAATGATTAATCTTTTTGAGGCCTCATTATACCAATCAAAGCAAACAATCCATCCTTTTTGTTTTGTTTTCAGTGCACTTTTCATGAAATAATTTGTATCAAAGTTTCTCAGAATAGTTACTGAAAGCCCAGGCACAAGAAGCAGTTTTTCCTGGAAGAGAAAACAACTGAGATTTTAGACAGCCCTAAGAAAAGTACCAGCTATGGCCTTCAACCTGATATAAACAGAAACTCAGACACTATTCTCTAGACCAGAGGCAAAATGTCAGAACAAAATGAGGCAGAAAACCACATAAATTCACTGATCTATGTGGCCAGCTCAAAGACTAGGCTTACTCAATGCCACATAACATAAATAACCCAGTTCTTAAAATATATACAATTCTTTTGTAAGATCAATTCAATTCAACAGAAAACAGGTTCTAAATAAAACATTAATTTCCCAGTGTCTCAAGTGGAGTGGAGGGGTATCAGACCCTCTCGCTACCCTGAGCACCAAACAAAAGTCCCACAAAGAGGAAAGAAAAGACAACACAAATGAGAGCTTATTTTCCCAAAGTAGAAAGAAAAAGACCAGAGTATATGAAAGCTCATTTTCCCAAAGTGATCATTGAAATCCCAAATTATTTCAGCTTATATTGTTTTTGAACATGAACCCCAAACCAGCATCCTTGTAGGGGGGAAATCCAGGCTTATTTATCAAGGGTGTTTAGAAGAGATTGAAACTTTGGTCTCTCCGAGTCAAATAAAATTCCTAGCAGGATTGGGAACAGTTTCCCAGTCCAGTCTGTGGTGTTTGACTTAACTCAGATAATTGACGGTGAAATTCTTTTAGGAATATGGAGTTGAAACCTATTTCAGCTCCAGGCTCTATTTGCTCAAGTGGTCCCTATAATTACAAATGTTTTCATCTGTCTCTAGCTTATTGCCTTGAACTTTTGCTCAGTCTATTTTCCTGGGGAAAACTTTTGGAATAGAGTTTTTGAGTAATTTAATGATGGTTTTGTTTTGGTCTAATAGTTCTATACCAGCAACATTAGGTTTTATACTTAAATATATTTCTAGATTTTTCCAATCGGCTTCCTACACCCTTGAGCTTCCCTTGGTTCTACCAACATATTTAGTAACTGATATGGATTGTGTGGGCTATGTTCATAAGTTTCTACTAAAATTCTAAATTCCTAGGTGAATTTTTGGGGATCTTCATGAAGATTAGGAAAGTCCTTCACAATTAGACAAAGTTCTGCTTTTGTCCAAGGGGCAAAGGTAAACTGGGGAGGTTTATTTGCTCTTTCTGAATATCTTATCTCAAAAGACATCTCAGGGGCTGTAACAGAAACTGGATTTTCTAATGGTTCTTTAGTAGGTTCCACAGAATAGAAAGGAAGTTAAGAGAAGATATTAGGGGAATAAGAATACAGAGAGGGATACAAAGAGGAAATAGCCAGTGGAGGAGCAGAAGGAATGAGGGCAGGTGCCTGACATTGCATTTCTTTTTGTTGCCTAGTTATTTTAGAAATACTGTCTTGCATGGAAGCTATTTTGCTTTCCTGACATCTTTTGGAGGCTTCCAAGTACTAATTGAAGTAGATGTATCATTGTAATTGCTGAATGCAGGAGCCTTTCTTTTCTAATTTACTGTACAGAAAAACTAGCTTATCTAGCTCAAAAGAACCCCATCGTAGTCACTGATTTTCTAAACTGTCTATAGGAAAAGCATGGTAGCAATCTAAAAAGCAAGTAAAAGGAATAGGTGGCTGGGGCACCTGAAGGCAGCCCTGTCAAGTCCCTGGATTTTCATTACCCATTTTACCAAAACAGTGAACAGCATGTGCTATGAGACTTAAGGTGCACCCAAAACCTAATGGTGCACTGAAGCCTAAATAACCCGTTGCTGTTCAGTTGATTCTGACTCACAGCAACCCTATAGGACAGAGTAGAACTGCACTATAGAGCTTTCAAGGAGCTCCTGATGGATTCAAACTGCCAACCTTTTGGTTAGCAGCCGTACTTCTTAACCAACAAGCCACCAGGGTTTCTGAAACCTGAATGCACACCTTAAAAAAAAAGAGTTCAAACTTAATGGGCTGAAGCCTCAGTTCTCCCACAGTTACCTAAAATCGTACCAAAGGTTCTTGCTGCAGCATTGGGACTGGGTTTTACTTAAACCATGTGTCCTTTCTGTTGTGCAAGAATTTGATTGTGGCTGTAGGGCAGCCTAGAGCGATGAACCATCTTGCAACCCTGCTTATCCTGTCATGGGAGACTTTAACTGTCCCACAACAAAACAACTCAGTGCAGGTGACTGCCCTATTGGCTTTTTCAGCTTATTAGACCTGGGAAAGCCACAGTGACAGCTTCACCAAACTTAACTTGGCAATGAACTCATCAAAACATCTAGAACATAAACTGAAATCGAAAGTAAAGAAGAAGACCAACAATAAATCTCAAAGACCATCATGCAAAGAGAGCAGAGCTTGGATTCAAGAGACTATTTACCTGGCATGACTCCCAGGAATCAAGGGAGGTGGCGAGCCCAAGCAGCTCTGCTGGTACAAGAAGCCTGCGTCCTCGATGCCCTGGGGGCCACCGAAAACTATGCATCTTTGAAATTCCATGTATCTGACACCAAGAAATGTCCTAGAATAAGAATAATTATTTCTGTTAAAGTAAAAACAAAGACATTTATTGAGCGTGATAAAATTCACAAATTGGGGAAACATAAGGCAGAAAGGAATTTACCAAGTGTCCTCCCTTCCAAGGGAGAGGTGAGCCTTTTTTATATGGTAAGATGGGGAGGGTAAACTCATGACAGCACGTGACTAATAGTAAAATGGGATGGAGTAGCAAGAGACTATCAACACCATAATCTTCTCTTAACATGAGCAAACCAAGGATGAGCAGTGGGAGACCACCAACATCCAAATCAACTAACAACCACATTCTCACCCCTATCCTTATTTACTAAGAGCGGTTGAAGTTTAGGAAAATCCCAAGCTACATTCTCAGGAATGCAGAAGCAAAGGCTTTGGTCAAGCTAAAGTCTAATTCAAAATGGAGTCTAGCTAACAATATAGAGTTTCATACAAACTGGAATAGCTATCCTGTTCCAGCCAGGCATCTCATTTTGGAGTATTCCTACAGCGATAATAAATGGCTGCTGTTTGCACAGTCAATTAATGTAATTGCTGTCTATAAGTTGTACAATTGTATAAAGCTGAATTATCAAAAGTTGTGTAATAGATATATTTATGACAATGACACAAAAAGAAAAGAGTAGCTGCTAAGGTTCTAAGACTAACATGCAAATGCAAATATGAAGAACAATTTTCAAAAATACTTAAAAAAGGACAGACAGAAGAAAGAAAAAAGAGAGAGAGAAAGAAAGAAAGGAAAAACAAAGGGATGGAAGAAAGAAAGAAATGGAAGAAAAGAAGGACAGACATAAGGGACAAAAGAAGAATGGAAAAAAGAGAATTTCTAAAAACAGAAGAATGATGCTTCATTGGATTTGGTTCCATGGTTTGGAGATCAGGCTTTTATGGGATAACCCAGTTAATTGGCCCAATAATGTGTTTAGCACTTCTGTTCTACCTCCTAGTTTGTTGTGTAGTGCCTGGAGTCTTAAAAGCTTACAAGAAGCGATCCAAGGTACAACAATTGGCTTCTGTTCACCTGGAGAAACAATGGAAGGAGAATCAGGAATACCAAACCCCAACAAAATCCACTGCCTCTGAGTCAAATCTGACTCATAGAGACTGTATAGTACAGAGTAGAACTGCCTCATAGGTTTTTCAAGGCTTTCCAGAAGCAGACTGCCACATCTTTCTCCCATGAAGTGGCTGGTGGGTTAGAGCTACTCTGCCACTAGGGCTTCTAAATCATGAATAGGAGGAAGTGGAATGTGTGGCTAATTGCCTCCATGAACAACTGCCTTCTTTGCCATGAGACCAGAAGAACTGGATGATGCCCTGCTGTCATTACCATTTTTGATCAAAGATTCTATAGAAGAATCCTGATCAAAAAGGGAAAAATGCAGAACAGAATTTCAAATTCTTACGGACTCCATACTTTCAGACCATGAAGGCAGAATGAACCCCTGACATTAATGCCCTGAGATAATCTTTAAACCTTAAACCTTAGAGCAAAAATATCCCTTGAATTCTTCTTACAACCAAATAATACTTTAGCTTAACTAGTGAAGAATGCCTGCATTCAGCATTGTGCCCCTTTAAGATCTATCTACATGGGATCGGACTGACGACAGAAACTTGAAAGATTCAACAGAAAACTTAGGAGGGACAGCAAGTTTAAGTTAATGGAGGAGGAACAACTCAGAAAGTAGGATTGAATGGCTGCACAACTTGAAGAATGCAATTAATTTCACTGCATTGTGCATGTAGAATTTGTTGAATTGGTATATGTTTTGTTGGTGTATTCTCAAAAACAATAAAAATAAGATAAACTATAAAAAAATGCCTGTTGTGTTGAACCTCTAAAACTAAGGGTAATTTCTTACATAGTAATAGAGAACTTGGACATTTGTATATTCAAACCCTCACATTTTTTTCCCATTGAGTGTTTCATGTATTCTCCTTTCTTAACCATAAACACCATCCTTGTTCTGGTCTTTTTTCATCACTTCACCAGCTTTCTAAACAGCCTCCTGTATTCCATCTCTTTCTCTTTCAGTTTAACCCTGTAGACTTGAGCTAGATTAAGAACTTTTACACAGATTTTCAAATTTTTTATTTTTTCTCAAAAATCTTCCTTTTTCTCAATAAATTAAATCTAAGTCTATCTTCCAGCTTTTTTATACCAAATGACTTTCCCACTGGCCCTATAAAACAAAGATATGGTTATTGGTTAATAATTATTGTTAATAATAATGACTTTTAAAATAATAACAAGTATTTACATGTATCATTCAGAAAACAAATGCATTGATTCTATTTGCTCTTTAACTCAACCCAGGATCAAAGCTGTTCCAAAAATGTCAAAGGTCATCAACTGGAGCCTGATTTTTAGATAAAACTATTTCAGTTGTAAGTGACACAAATACAGCTCAAACTAGCTTAAAAAAGCAGAGAATATATTTGTGTATTTGTGTTCCTCTCTCTCTCTTCATTTCTTTGCCCCTAGCCCTATATAAATTGATTTAATTGCCAAATAGGCTATCTCTAAAAGATGGGGAAGAGGCAATGAAGAACCGATCATGAGGCTCCAATGACTATTATAAAGAACCCTGGACCTTGGAGCCTCCTTGGAGCCTTGGGATTAATGATGCATGTGAGAGAACCATGTGTCCCTGGGGACATAAAACTCCTGTGAGGAGACCTCACCCTTTTTGTGCTTGTACCCATTTCCTTCTGAATTAAAGACAGTGCTTTTCATTTGTGAGTCATTGTAACAACTTATCAGACCTAAGGGAATAATGGAAACCCTGGTGGCATAGTGGTTAAGAGTTTGGCTGCTAACCAAAAAATCAGTGGTTCAAATCCACCAGGTGCTCCTTGAAAACCCTATGGGGCAGTTCTACTCTTTCCTATAGGGTCGCTATTTGTCAGAATCAACTCAAAAGTAATGAGTTTTAATTGGTCTTAAGGGAGTAACGGATTGAAGTAGAGAGAGTCATGTGGACTCTTTTGCTTGCAGCCAGCACCTGCTGACCTAGCCCTGGGCGAGAAAAAGGGCTGGGTGGAGCAGATGGGGTCTGGACTAACCAGGGAAGGAAAGCTGAGATATCCCTGGACTGCTTTGATAGAACAAATTGATGTCAGTATAAATGAGATCCAATACAATCACTCCTGACGGAGGGAAGCATGAGATTTGGGAGTAGAAAGAATAAATGGGTGAGATATTCTGGAAGTTTACTTTAGTGTTAGATCTCTGGATGAATATTTTGGTCGACGTTATCTGTAAATGAAAGTAAGCTGCCTTCTATAAGTAGTAAACAGCTTTCCGTATTACCAACATGTGTGTCTCATGTGTGCAGCTCGATCAGACCAGATAGATGTAGCACCCATGAAGGAATTACTGCTATTGGTTGGGGTTCTCACCCCAGTACTCTTATGACTGCTTGAGATCTTAGGGCCACTTTTTAGGCAATGTGTGTGCAGCACACTATGCAATGTTTGGTATTAGATCATCAATACAACATCTTAGTGTACATTTAAAATTCATTGAAAAAAATTCATTAACTTAAAAGTGTTGAATTCTAGTGTCTACCTCTAAATCAGAGATATAGAACTAGCATCAACAATTTTCCCAATAGTATTATTGCAAGTACTTATGTGTTTAAGTTTTGTTCTAAGTTATAAACACTATAACAGCCCAACTCTTAAATGTCCACATTTTCTTTCCAGAAAATCATTATTTTATTTTTGTTTCTGTTTCGTTTTTTCTTCTTTTTTGCTACAGTATTTGATAAGCTTAAAGATGAATATTTATATAATAATTTTCTAGATGAATTTTTTCTTTCTATTTTTATGCAAAAAGAAAGTATACAACTATTGTCCAATGGTGTTGCACAAACTGGGCTAAGTACAATAAGACAGAGACAGCAAGGAGGCCAAAACAAAGGATTTAGCCAAGCTCATTTTACCCTCGGACTTGTTTTGAAATCTTTTACCCTTAACCAACACAGACCATTCCTGGCTAATTCCTTATCCTGCTTAGCTTTGGCCTTAGGGCCCAGCATAACTCACTTCATTCCATATTAGCAGTTGCCCTATATAAGCAAGCAGGTCAAACCTCTAACATAAGCATGTAGACCCTCCTGAATGCTAAAGAACTTGCCTGTCCATAGCAACCAGCCCTTCCCAGACCCTCTCTCCATCAGCATAGACCTTGTTTTCATTGGAAATTCCTTCCAGTGGGCAATCAGATACCCAGCAATCTTGTGGTCACAGTAGGATGCTTAACAGAGAGTTAAAAGGACAAGCAGATAAAAGTTACCCAGTAACATACATGAATAAGAAAATAAGTAACAGCATCAGTCTCTGAGTCTATGAAGACATATATGAAAAATTTTAACAGAATATTTTTGGCAAAGAGGTTTAAAGTAAACTAAAAAAAATTAGTCTGAATCGCATTTATATATTGAGCACAAAAATGTAAAAGGATATGAAAGGAAAGAGCTAATGCAAAATTTATTATTACCCAAAATATATGGGAATTTCCCAACAGTTAAAGAGAGGAAATGTTGTTAGAACTTTGAAATGCAGAACTAAACCTAAATAATAATAATAATAAAAGTAAAGGGACAAGTCGTCTCATATCCATGCAGAGAAAGAAAGTGGACCCCCTCCAAAAAGTGAAAGTGTTGAGTTGTTTTTCAAAGCATAATTGATCAAAAAAAATGCAAGTTTTGGGAGGAGGCAGGGCCAAGATGCAGAGTAGTCAGTTGCTTCTGGTGGTCCCTCTTACAACAAAGACCAAAAAAAATGAGTGAAATGATGATATTTATGACAAACTAGGAGCCCCGAACATCAAAGGCAAAGTTAAAAAATGGACTGAGCGGCAGAGGGAGGCAGAGATGGTTCAGAAGTGGAGAGGAGTTGCTGGACCTGAATTGCCGAGAACCCTCAGGCACCAATTCTGGGAATGACTGTGGCAGGCTGGTGGTAGCATTTGGCTGCAGTTTCCTCAGGGAGAAACAGCCAGTCGCACAGCCTACTCAAAGCTCCAGAACCAGAAAAGAACGACACTCTTGGTAAAAGCTAAATACTTGCAAATATTTTACCACGTCCCCAGCCCCCAAGCCAGCTTCAGTGGCTGTCTATTTCCCTGGGCCTGACATAGGTTCTGGTGAGCCTTTTGAGCCATTCTCCAGGTCTTGGGGAAGAACTAAATTCACAATTGGGGAAAAAGATAATCTGTCAGCTCCACTAACCTAGGGAGCTAAGGACAGAAGCAGCTCCTGTCCAGGCATAAATAGTCCATGGACTTTGAATAACTTTCCCCACTGCATGGACCTGTGTGGGACTATTTCAGGAGAATAGGCCTTGTTGGAAGACTACAACAGTTTCAACTGTGTGGTGGAGAGATGGATGTTTGATATTTGACATCAGGTTGCCTATTAAACAGAGTCCTCACCTACCCACATCAGGGGCCTAAGGAATGGTGACTCTACTCTCATCACCCAGCTACCTGTGACCGGGGTCCAAAGATAACTGGTACCTCCCAGTCCTTACAACCAAAAGCATTGGGTGTCCATGGTCTGTCTGCAGAACCCACCCACATGTGCGCTCCAGGGAACAGGGACACGTTTTCCTCACAGACACTCAGGGGATGGTTGTCAGCCCTGTGCCTTGTTCAGAGTGGGACCCCCTGCTGCAACCAGATACCTCTACCTACACCAATCACCACTACCCCTCTAATACTGTAGGACAGAGCCTGTACCACACACTTGATGACCGTCTACGTGGACATCTGAGCTGAATCTGTACAAGAAAATTGAATGGACTCTTAGGCTGATTATACCTGAAAAAAGCTCTAGGATTCTGGTGACAAGACATTAGAGCTTCAAAGGTGAAAATAATCAAGCTAGCTCACTCAAGCAACCTATTTGGGCATATCAAAACAAAACAAAGCAAGAAGCTAGGATACGGTAATCAAATATAAAATAAACTAATAGAATAACTTATAGATGGCTCGGAGACAAGAGTCAATATGAAATCACATAAACTAGCAGACCATGATTACTTCAACAAGTTATCAAACAAAGCATCAAGGGATCTTCTGGATGAAGGTGCATTCCTAGAATTACCAGATGCAGAATATACAAGATTAATATACAGGACTTTTCAAGACATCAGGAAAGAGATCAGACAATATGCAGCACAATCCAAAGAACACACTTCATAAGCTGCAAGAATCCATAGAGAGACAGCAATTGGAAATTCAGAAGATTAACAATAATATTACAGAATTAGATAACCCAATAGGAAGTCAGAGGGGCAGAACTGAGCACGTAGAAGGCAGAAGTGGTGAGACTGAAGATAAAGCAATTGGCACCAATATATCTGAAGAAAAACCAGATAAAAGAATCAAAAATAAATAAAGAAAGAAACCCTAAGAGTCATGTGGAACTCTAACAAGAGAAATAACCTACAAGTGATTGGAGCACCAGAGCAGGGAAGGATAACAGAAAATACAGAGAGAATTGTTGAGGATTTGTTGGCAGAAAACTTCCCTGAAATCGTGAAAGATGAGAAGATATTTATGCAAGATCTTCATCCAGCTCCACATAAGGTAGATCTTAAAATAAAGCCACCGAGACATATTATAATCAAACTTTCCAAAACCAAAGATAAAGAGGGAATTTTAAGAGCAGCTGGGAATAAGCGAAAAGTCACCTAAAAAGAAGAGTCAATACACATAAACTCGGACTACTCAGCAGAAAACATGCAGGCAAGAAGGCAGTGGGATGACTTATATAAAGCACTGAAGAAAAAAAATTGCCAGCCAAAACTGTCTCTTAAATATGAAGGTGAAATTAGGACATTTCCAGATAAACAGAAGTTTAGGGTATTCATAAAAAAAAAAAATACAAGAAATACTAAAAGGAGTTCTTTGTTTAGAAAATCAATAATATATCAACCCAAGACTAAAACACGGGAGACAGTAACCAGATGTCAACCCAGATAGGGAAATCACAGAAACAAATCAAGATAAAAAAACACCCCAAACAGGGAAACAGCAATGTCATTATGTAAAACAAGACAACATTAAAATAATAAAGAGGGACTAAGAAATGTAGTCACAGATGTTTCACATGGAGAGGAAGATATGGTCATATGAATAAAAGTTAGGTTTAAACTTAGAAAAATAGGCATAAATATTAAGGAAATCACAAAGGGGACTAACAATCCTATTCATCAAACTAAAATATGCGAAAAAAGTACTCAGCAGAAACAAAATGAACAGCAACAAATAAGAGGAAAAGACAATATATAAAGATTAACTACTCAGCACAAAAAATTAAGTGGGAAAAAGAAACTGTCAACAACACACAAAAAAAGACATCAAAATGACAGCAATAAACTCATACCTATCCATAATTAGGTTGAATGTAAATGGATTCATGCACCAATAAAGAGACAGAGAGTGGCAGAAAGTATAAAAAAAATGACCCATCAATATGCTGCCTACAGGAGACACACCTTAGACTTAGAGACACAAACGAAAACTCAAAAGATGGGAAAAATGTATCAAGCAAACAACAATCAAAAAAGAACAGGAGTGGCAACATTAATTTCTGACAAAATAGACTTTAAAGTTAAATCCACCACAAAGGATAAGGAAGGACACTATATAATGATTAAAGGGACAATATACCAGGAGGATATAACCATATTAAATATTTATGCACCCCGTGACAGAGCTCCAAGATACATTAAAAAATCTCTAACAGCATTGAAATGTGAGATGGACAGCTCCACAATTATAGTAGGAGACTTCAACACACCACTTTCCGTGAAGGACAAGACATCCAGGAAGAAGCTCAATAAATACAGGGAAGATCTAAATGCCACAATCAACCAACTTGACCTCATAGACATATACAGAACACTCCATCCATAGCAACCAAGTATACTTTCTTTTCTAGCACACATGGAACATTCTCAAGAGTAGACCACATATTAGGTCATAAAGCAAGCCTTAGCAGAATCCAAACGCTGAAATATTACAAAGCACCTTCTCTGACCATAAGGCCATAAAAGTGGAAATCAATAACAGGAAAAGCAGGGAAAAGAAATCAAACACTTGGAAAGTGAACAATACTCTGTTCAAAAAGACTGGCTTATAGAAGACATTAAGGATGGAATAAAGAAATTCATAGAATCCAGTGAAAATGAAAACACTTCCTATCAGAACCTTTGGAACACAGCGAAAGCAGTGCTCAGAGGTCAATTTATATCAATAAATGCACACATCCAAAAAGAAGAAAGGGCCAAAATCAAAAAACTGTACCTATACGGTGAAAAAATACAAAGAGAGCAATAAAAGAAATACTTGGACACCAGAAGAAAGCAAAAAATAAAAATTAGAGAAGAATTAAATGAAATAGAGAACAGAAAAACAACTGAAAGAATTAACAAGACCAAAAGCTAATTCTTTGAAAAAATTAACAAAATTGATAAACCATTGGCCAAACTGACGAAAGAAACACAGGAGAGGAAGCAAATAACCCAAATAAGAATTGAGATGGGTGGTATTACAACAGACCCAACTGAAATTAAAAGAATCATATCAGATTACTACAAAACATTGTACTCTAACAAATTTGAAAACCTAGAAGAAATGGATGAATTTCTGGAAAAAAACACTACCTACCTAAACTAACACAAACAGGTAGAACAAGGAAATAAACCCATAACAAAAAAAGGGATTGAAACAGTAATTTAAAAACTCCCAACAACAACAAAAAGCCCTGGCCTGGGCCCCTTCACTACAGAGTTCTACCAAACTTTCAGAGAAGAGTTAAAACCACTATTACTAAAGGTATTTCAGAGCGTAGAAAAGGATGGAATACTCCCATACTCATTCTATGAAGCCAGCATATCCCTGATACCAAAAACAGGTAAAGACACCACAAAAAAAGAACATTACAGATCAATATCCCTCAGGAACTTAGATGCAAAAATCCTCAACAAAATTCTAGCCAATACAGTTCAACAACATATCAAATAATAATAATAATAATTCACCATGACCAGGTGGGATTCATGCCAGGTATGCAGGGATGGTTCAGCACTAGAAAAATAATTAATGCACTCCATCATATAAATAAAAGACAAGAAACACATGATCAATTGATGCAGAAAAGGTATTCGACAAAGTTCAACACCTATGCATGATAAAAACTCTCAGCAAAATAGGAATAGAAGGAAAATTCCTCAGCATAATAAAGGCCATTTATACAAAGCCAACAGCCAATACCATCATAAATGGAGAGAGTCTGAAAGCATCACCCTTGAGGTCGGGAACCAGACAAGTATGCCCTTTATCACCGCTCTTATTCACCATTGTGCTGAAGGTCCTAGCCAGAGCAAATAGACTAGATAAATAAAGTGCATTCAGGTTGGTAAGGAAGAAGTAAAAGTATCTCTATTTGCAGATGACATGACCTTATGCACAGGAAACCCTAAAGAATCCTCAAGAAAACTACTGAAACTAATAGAAGAGTTCAGCAGAGTATCAGGATAGAAGACAAACCTACAAAAATCAGTTGGATTCCTCTACACCAACAAAAAAGAACATTGAAGAGGAAATCACCAAATCAATACCATCTACTGTATCCCCCAAAAAGATAAAATAATTAGGAATAACTCTTACCAGAGACATAAAAGACCTATACAAAGAAAACTACAAGGCACTACTGCAAGAAACCAAAAAAGGTCTACATAAGTGGAAAAACATACCTCGCTCATGGATAGGAAGACTTAATATTGTAAAAATGTCTATTCTACCAAAAGCCATCTATAGCTACAATGCAATTCCGATCCAAATTCCAACAACATTTTTTAATGTGGTGGAGAAACAAATCACCAACTTTATATGAAAGGGAATGAGGCCCCAGGTAAGTAAAGCATTACTGAAAAAGAAGAACAAAGTGGGAGGCCTCACTCCACCTGATTTTAGCACTTATTATACTGCCATAGTAGTCAAAATAGCCTGGTACTGGTACAACAACAGACACATAGACCAATGGAAGCGAATTGAGAATCCGGACATAAATCCATGCACATATGAGCAGCTGATATTTTACAAAGGCCCAAAGTCAGTTGAACAGGTAAAAGACACTCTGTTTAACAACTGGTGCTGGCATAACTGGATATTCATCTGCAAAAAAATGGAAGAAGACCAATACCTCATAAAAAAAAAAATACCTCATACCATGTGCAAAAACTTACTCGAAATGAAGCAAAGACCTAAATATAAAATCTAAAATGATAAAGATCTTGGAAGAAAAATAGGGACAATGCTAGGAGCCCTAATACATGGCATAAACAGTATACAAAACATTACTGACAATACCCAAGCACCAGAAGATAAACTAGATAACTAAAAACTGGGAGCTCCTAAAAATCAAACACCTATGCTCATCCAAAGACATCACCAAAAGGGTAAAAAGATTACCTACAGGCTGGGAAAAAGTTTTTAGCTATGACATTTCCGATCAACATCTGATCTCTAAAATCTATATGATGCTGAAAAAACTCAACTATGAAAGATGAATAAACCAATTAAAAAATGGGCAAAGGATATGACCAGGCACTTCCTCAAAGAAGACATTCGGATGGCTAACATACATAAGGAAATGCTCACAATCATTAGCCATTCCCCACCCCAAAAACCCCAGTTCCGTCGAGTCAATTCCGACTCATTAGCCATTAGAGAAATGCAAATCAAACTACAATGAGATTCCATCTCACTCCAACAAGTCTGGCCTTGATCCAAAAAACACAAAATAATAAATGTTGGAGAGGTTGTGGAGAGACTGGAACAATTATACACTGCTGGTGGGAGTGTAAAATGGTACCACCACTTTGGAAATTGATTTGGTGCTTCCTTAAAAAGCTAGAAATAGAACTACCATTGGATCCAGGAATCCCACTCTTGGAATATATCCTAGAGAAATAAGAGCCTTTACACAAACAGATATATGCACACCCATGTTTATTGCAGCACTGTTTACAATAGCAAAAAGATGGAAGCAACCAAGGTACCCATCAGTGGGTGAATGGATAAATAAATTTTGGTATATTCACACAACGGAATACTATGCATTGATAAAGAACAGTGATGAATCCGTGAAACATTTCATAACATGGAGGAATCTGGAAGGCACTATGCTGAGTGAAATTAGCCAACTGCAAAAGGAAAAATATTGTATGCTGTTATAAGAACTCAAGAAATAGTTTAAACAAAGAAGAAAGTATTATTTGATGGTTACGAGAGTGGGGAGGGAGGGAGGCGTAGAGGTATTCAATAATTAGTAGACAAGAACTATTTTAGGTGAAGGGAAAGACAACACACAATACAGGAGAGGTCAGCACAACTGGTCTAAACCAAAAGCAATTAAGTTTCCTGAATAAACTGAACGCTTCAAAGGCCAGCGTAGCAGGGGTGGGGGTTTGGGGACCATGGTTTCAGGGGACATCTAAGTCAATTGGCATAATAAAATCCATTAAGAAAACATTTTGCATCCCACCTGGGGAGAGGTGTCTGAGGTCTTAAAAGCTAGCAAGCGGCCATCTAAGATTCATCAATTGGTCTCAACCCCCCTGGATCAAAGGAGAATGAAGAACACCAAGGACACAAGGTAATTATAAGCCCAAGTGACAGAAAGGGCCACATGAACCAGAGACTACATCATCCTGAGACCAGAAGAGCTAGATGGTGCCCAGCTACAACCGATGACTGCCCTGACAGGGAACACAACAGAGAACCCCTGAGGGAGCAGGAGAGCAGTGGGATGCAGACCCCAAATTCTATTAAAAAGACCAGACTTAATGGTCTGACTGAGACTTAAAGGGCCCCAGTGGTCATGGCCCCCAGAACTTCTGTTGGCCCAGCACAAGAACCATTTCCAAAGCCAACTCTTCAGACAGGGAATGGACTGGACAATGGGTTGGAGAGGGATGTTAGTGAGGAGTGAGCTTCTTGGATCAGGTGGACACTTGAGACTCTGTTGGCATCTCCTCCCTGAAGGGGCGATAAGAAGGAAGAGGGGGTTAGAAGCTGGTGAAATGGACACGAAAAGAGAGTGGAGGGAGGGAGTGGACTGTCTCATTAGGGGGAGAGCAACTGGGAGTATGTAGCAAGGTGTATATAAATTTTTGTGTGAGAGACTGACTTAATGTGTAAACTTTTACTTAAAGCACAATAAAAATTAAAAAAAAAAAGTACAACCAGAATGTTCCTTAGAAGCAAGGATGGCAAGACTACATCTCACACACTTTGGACATGTTATCAGGAGGAATCTGTCCCTGGAGAAGGACATCATGCTTGGTTAAGTAGAGGATCAATGAAGAAGAGGAAGACCCTAAACAAGATGGATTGACACAGTGGCTGCAACAGTGGGCTGAAGTATAAGAATTGTGAAGATGGCAAAAGACTAAGCAGTGTTTCGTTCTGTTGTACGTACGGTTGCTATGATTCAGAACTGACTTGACTGCGCCTTACAACAACAACAACCACAGCCTGTACCAGACTGATCCCAGCACAACTAGGTGGTGCCCAGCCACCACCATTGACTGCTCTGACAGGGATCATAATAGAAGGTCCCAGACAGAGCTGGAGAAAAATGTAGAATGAAATTCTAACTCACACAAAAAGACAAGATTTACTGGCCTGACAGAAACTAGAGAAACCCCAAGAGTACTAAAGTCACTTCTGAGGCTCATCCTTGAGCCAAAGATCAGATAGTCCCATAAAACAAAACAAGACTAAGGGAGCACACCAGCCCATAGGCAAGGACTAGAAGGCAGGAGGAGACAGGAAAGCTGGTAATAGGGATCCCAGGGTCAAGAAGGAGAGAGTGTTGACATGTCGTGTGGTTGGTAACCAAAGTCACAAAACAATATGTGTACTAATTGTTTAATGAGAAGCTAGTTTGTTCCATAAACCTTCATCTAAAGTACAATTAAAAGAAACTGTCTATTATCAAAAAAAATAAAACATTCTGCATCCAACTTTGGAGAATTGCATCTGGGGTCGTAAATGTTAGCAAGCAGCCATCTAAGATGCATCAATTGGTCTCAACCCACCTGGAGCAAAGAAGAATAAAGAATACCAAAGGCACAAGGTAATTTTGAGCCCAAGAGACGGAAAAGGGTCACATAAACCAGAGACTACATCAGCCTGAGATCAGAAGAACTAGGTGGTGCCCAGCTTCAATGGATGACTGCCCTGACAGAGAACACAACAGAGAACCCCTGAGGGAACAGGAGAGCAGTGGGATGCAGACCCCAAATTCTCATAAAAAGGCCAGACTTAATGGTCTGACTGAGACTAGAAGGACCGTGGAGGTCATGGTCCCCAGACCTTCTGTTAGTCCAAGACAGGAACCATTCCCAAAGCCAACTCTTCAGACAGGGATTGGACTGGACTATGGGATAGAAAATGATACTGGTGAGGAGTGAGCTTCTTGGATCAAGTAGACCCATGAGGCCATGTTGGCATGTCCTGTCTGGAGGGCAGATGAGAGGGCAGAGGGGGTCAGAATCTGGCTGAACGGACATGAAAATAGAGAGTGGAGGGAAGGGGCGTGCTGTCTCATTAGGGAGAAAGCAACTAGGAGTATATAGCAAGGTATACATAAATTTTTGTATGAGTCTGACTTGATTTGTAAACTTTCACTTAAAGCACAATAAAAATTTAAAAGAAAAAAATGCAAGTTTTGGGTGCAACAGACACTCTTACAGAAATAGAAAATAGGTGAAACTCTTAAAGAAAAACATTCCTGAAATAGACAGGTGTACCCAAGTATTTTATAAAGAACTTTTAGGCTCTTAGAGACATGTGCAAGCCTTCTTCTTAGGTTGGGAAAACAAGAAATAAAAATGATCACAATTCCATGATCACTAACCACTTACTTAAGAAAAGATGGACATCAAAAAGTTTCCTTGATGCTATTAAATTTAGTTTATAGGCTACTTAAACGATTTTATTTAAGAGACTAATGGGAATAAGTGACGAAATGACATACTTGTCTGAAAACCTGCAGCAAAAGCAGAAAAGCATGGCAGACTATTTATTCATTCCAAGAGAAATACTTTCACGTGTTGTAAGGGGTACAATGGAATAGCCCTGTTCCTACCTGGAGCATTAAAAACAATGACTAATGTTAATATAGAAATTTAAGGTTTAACAACAAGAAATATTTTTTAACAATATTTTCATACTTAGAAGAAAATGCCACATATAACTGCCCAATTGAATTTATGCTCCTGAAAGTTTTTTATAAGGAGACTGTTATGGATTGAATTGTGAGTGTGCGTATGAGGTGCCTTCAGGTCGGCTCTTACTCATAGCGACCCTACACAGAGCAGAACGATGCCCAGTCCTGTGCCATCCTCACAATCGTTGCTATGTTTGAGCCCATGCTTGTAGCCAATGTGCCAGTCCATCTCGTTGAGGGACTTCCTCTTTTTCACTGACCCTATACTTTACCAAGCATGATCTACTTCTCCCGGGACTGATCCCTCCTGACAACATGTCTAAAGTAAGTGAGATGAAGTCTCGCTTCCCTTGCTTCTAAAGAGCTGTTACGGATTGAATTGTGTCCCCTCCCCCCCACCAAAAAAAAAAAAAATGTATGTCAACTTGGCTAGGCCAAGTTTTCCGGTATTGTGTGATTTTCCACAATTTTGTCATTGGTTATGGTTTTCCTATGTGTTGTAAATCACATCTCTATGATGTTAATGAGGTAGGATTAGCAGCAGTTAGGTTAATGAGAAAGGACCCAATCTGTAAGATTAAATTGTGTCTTAAGTCAATCTCTTTCGAGATATAAAAGAGAGAAGCAAGCAGAGGGACATGGGGGTCTCACACCACCAAGAAAGCAGCGCGTGGAGCAGAGTGCACCATTGGACCCAGGGTCCCTGGCCAAAGAAGCACCTAGACCAAGGGAAGATTGATGACAAGGACCTTACTCCAGAGCTGACAGACACAGAAAGCCTTCCCCTGGAGCTGGCACCCTGAATTCGCACTTCTAGCCTACGAGACTGTGATAGAATACTTTTCTCTTTGTTAAAGCCACTCACTTGTGGTATTTCTGTTACAGCAGCACTAGATAACTAAGACAGAAACCTTGGTGGCATAGTGGTTAAGAGCTATGGCTGCTAACCAAAAGGTGGGCTGTTTGAATCCATCAAGCACTCCTTGGAAACCCTATGGGGCAGTTCTACTCTGTCCTATAGGGTCACTATGAGTCAGAAGTGACTCGATAGCAACAGGGTTTAGAAAACGAAGACAGGAGAATTCTGGCTGTACTTCTGCTAGAAGAAGATTTGTTCATTCTTCTAGGATCCCTGATATAAATATTGAATAATATTCTTTACCAACATCATAATTTGAAGGTATCAATTCTTCAATCTTCCTTATTCATTATCCAGCTTTCGCATGCAAAAAGATGATTGAAAACACCACCGCTCGGTGTCAGGGTCACCTTAGTCCTTGATATGACATCTTAGCTTTTTTTTTTTTTTTTTTTTAATACTTTAAAGAGGTCTTTTTGCAGCAGATTTGCCCAAAGCAATGCATCATTTGATTTCTTGACTACTGCTTCCATGGGCATTGATTGTGGATTCAAGTAAAAAGGAATCCTTGACAACTTCAGTCTTTTCTCTATCATGATGTTGTTTATTGGTCCAGTTGGGAGGATTTTTGTCTTCTTTATGTTGAGGTGTAATCCATACTGAAGGGTATCGTCTTTGATCTTCATCAGTAAGTGCTTCAAGTCCTCCTCACTTTCAGCAAGCAAGGTTGTGTCATCTGCATAACACAGGTTGTTAATGAGTCTTCCTCCAATCCTGATGCCCCATTCTTCTTTATATAGTCCATCTTCTTGGATTATTTGCTCAGCATACAGATTGAATATGGTGAAAGGATACAACCCTTATGCACATCTTTCTTGACTTTAAACTCTGCAGTATGCCCTTGTTTTGTTCAAACGACTGCCTCTTGGTCTAGGTACAGGTTCCTCATGAGCATAATTAAATGTTCTGGAATTCTCATTCTCCCCAAAGTTATCCATAATTTGTTATGATCCACACAGTTAAATGCCTTTGCATAATCAATAAAACACAGGTCAACATCTTTCTGGTATTCTCTGCTTTCAGCCAAGAGTCATCTGACATCAGCAGTGATATCCCTTCTTTTTGAATGTCCCTTCTTTCTGAATGTTCCTTTTGTGAATGCAGCTTGAAATTCTGGCAGTTCCCTGTCCATGTACTGCTGCAACCACTTTTGAATGATCTTCAGCAAAATTTTACTTGCCTGTGATATTAATAATATTTTTTGATAATTTCCTCATTCTGTTGGATCACCTTTCTTTGGAATGGGTACAAATATGGATCTCTTCCAGTCACTTGGCTAGGTAGCTGTCTTCCAAATTTCTTGGCATAGACAAGTAAGCACCTCCAGTGCTTTATTCATTTGTTGAAACATCTCATTTGGTATTCCATCAATTCCTGGAGTCTTGTTTTTCACCAATGCCTTCAGTGCAGATTGAACTTCTTCCTTCAATACTGTTGGTTCTTGATCATATACTACTTCCTGAAATGGTCGAATGTCAACCAATTCTTTTTGTTACAGTGATTCTGTATTCCTGCCATCTTCTTTCGATGCTTCTTGTGTCATTTAATATTTTCCCTGTAGAATCCTTTAATATTGCAACTTGAGGCTTGAATTTTTTCTTCATGTATTTAGCTTGAGAAATGCCAAGCATGTTCTTCCCTTTTCATTTTCTGACTCCAGGTCTTTGTACATTTCATTAAAATAACTTTATTTTTTTCTTCTCCAGCTGCCCTTTGAATTCTTCTCTTAAGCTCTTTTACTTTATCTTTTCTTCCTTTTTTTTTTTAGGTATTCTATTTCAAGAGTAAGTTTTATAGAGTCTCTTCTGACACTCATTTTGGTCTTTTCTTTCTTTTGTGTCCTTTTAACGACCTTTCTTCATGGATAATGTCTTTGATATCATCCCACAACTCATCTTGTCTTCGGTCATTAGTGTTAAATGTGTCAAATCTATTATTGAGATGGCCTCTAAATTAAGGTGGCATACGCTCAAGTCATACTTTGGCACTTGTGGACTTGTTCTAATTTTCTTCAACTTCAACTTGAGCTTGCATATGAGCAATTGATCATCTGTTCCACAGTCGGTCCCCGGCCTTGTTCTTACTGATGATATTGAGCTTTTCATTGTCTTTTTCCACAGGTGTAGTTGATTTGATTCCTATATATTCCATCTGGCAAGGTCCACAAGTACAGTAACCATTTATGTTGTTGAAAAAAGGTATCTGCAATGAAGAAGTCATTGGTCTTGCAAAAGTCTATCATATGATTATTGACATCATTTCTATCACCAAGGACATATTATCCAACTGCCAGTACTTCTTTGTTTCCAACTTTCAAATTCCAATTACCAATAGTAATCAATCTATCTTGATTGCATGTTTGATCAATTTCAAACTGCTGAAGTTGGTAAAAATCAATTTCATCTTTGGCCTTAGTGGCTGGATAGATAAATTTGAATAAAAGTCATATTAACTGGTCTTCCTTGTAAGGGTATGGATATCACCCTGTCGCTGATGTCCCACGCATACTGTGGCAGCTTGCATGTTGCTGTGATGCTGGAAGCTATGCCAGTAGCAATTGAAATACCAGCGGGGTCACCCATGGTGGACAGGTTTCAGCTGACCTTCCAGACTAAGACAGGCTAGGAAGGAGGATCTGGTGGTCTACTTCTGGAAAAAATGGCCAGTGAAAACCTTATGAATAGCGATGGAACATTGTCTGATATAGCGTCGGGAGATGAGGCTAGATGGCACTCAAAACATGACTGGGGAAGAGCTGCCCCCTCAAAGCAGAGTTCACCTTAATGATGTTGATGGAGTCAAGCTTTTGGGGCCTTCATTTGCTGATGTGGCACTACTTAAAATGAGAAGAAATAGTTGCAAACATCCATTAATAATCGGAACATGGAATGTATGAAATATGAATCTACAAAAACTGGAAGTCATCAAAAATGAAATGAGCCACATAAAGATCAATATCCTAGGCATTAGTGAGATGAAACGGACTGGTATTGGCCATTTTGAATCTGGAAATCATATGGCCTACTATGCAGGGAATGACAAATTGAAAAGGAATGACATTTCATTCATTGTCAAAAAGAGCATGGATTGGATTGTGTCCCCCAAAAAGATATGTTGAAGTCCTAACCCTTATGCCTGTGAATGTGACCCTGTTTGGAAATAGGCTTTTCTTTTTGTTATGTTAATAAAGCTGTATCTGAGTAGATTGGTTCCTAAATCTAATCCCTTCTGCTTGGCATCTTAAAAAAGAAAAAATAGACACAGAGACTCGCAAGGGGAAGACACCTCGCATCTACAGGCCCAGGAACGCCAAGGATTGCCAGCAGCTACTAGATGCTGAAAGAGACAAAGAAAGACCTTCCTCTAGAGCCAAACCCCTGAACTCAGACTTTTAACCTCCAGAACTGTGAGAAAAAAAACTTCTGCTCTTTAAAGCCACCTACTTGTGCTATTTTTCTTATAGCAGGACCAGGAAACTAAGACAAAGGCATGTTGTTGTTGTAGTGGCCTTTGAATCAATTGTTTGGTGTGGCAAATAGTTAAGTGCTCAACTACTAGCCGAAAGATTGGTGGCTGAAATTCACCCAGAGGTGTCTTGGAAGACAGGCCTAGAGATCTGCTTCTAAAAGGTCACAGTCTTGAAAACCCTATGGAACAGTTCTGCTCTCACACACATCTGGTGTTCATAAGACAGAAAAATAGAAGCAAAGGAACCATGCACTTCACGAGTCAAGCATCTTACCCCAAAAGCTGTCCCCTACCTTAATGCCAATCAGATGGAAATGGCACCATTACAGATGCATATTTTTGAGTTCCTGTCTTTTCTCTACGTTTTTGAATGAAAATATCCCTGCGAGAAATAACAATGTTGTCTTTTGCAAAGTCCCTTGTGACTTTAAGATCATAGTCCCTTGTGACTTAAGGCCAACAGGCTGAAGAAAATATAGAGAAAGAAAAACTCAAAAATGGAGTTGAGATTAAAATGGAAAAAAACCTTTTCTCATTCCAAGGTCTTCCTAGGTCTTTATACTTTCACAAATTGAAAGAATTAGAGAGTGCTATACCACCACCCATGTGA
The DNA here is from genome assembly GCF_024166365.1 of Elephas maximus indicus. NCBI lineage: Eukaryota > Metazoa > Chordata > Mammalia > Proboscidea > Elephantidae > Elephas > Elephas maximus. Next base: position 14,930,305 of record NC_064822.1, on the reverse strand, counting down.
CTTTATGTTCTACTGTGGTGGCTTGCATGTTGCTGTGATGCAGGAAGATAGTTCAAATACCAGCAGGGTCATCCATGGTAGATGGGTTTCAGCAGAGCTTCCAGAATAAAAGAGACTAGAAAGAAAGGCCTGGTGATCTACTTCCAAAAATTAGCTAGCGAAAACCTTATGGATCACAACAGAACATTGTCTCACTCACTTGCTTTGGACACGTTATCAGGAAAGGTCAATTACTAGAGAAGGACATCATGTTTGATGATGTAGAGGGCCAGCAAAGGCAAGGGAGACACTTGGTGAAACGGACTGCCACAGTAGCCACAACAATGACCTCAAACATGCCAACAGTTATGGGATGAATCGGAAAGAAGCATTCCATTCTGTTGTACATAAAGTCACCATGAAACAGAGTTGACGTGACAACAGCTATCAATCTTTATCTGAAGTGCATATTATGGTAGACTTCAAGATGTGGACTTCTATACCACCTATCCTTACAGCCACAAAAATTGCTTTAACTTGTTTCTTCCCTGTAATAACTAGAGTTCTTTTCCCTGTCCCCTTCCCCCAGTCAATCCTGCATTCTATCACCAGGATAATGTTCTAATTTTGCAGCTAAAGGTCTTCAGATTGACGAGGCAAAGTTGTATGGTCTTTCACTTAATTTCCTGCCCCCACCCCTACTCTTCTTCTCAGCAAAATGACTACAGTTTAGAGCATCAAAAGTCACAGAAACTGGTGTAGAGCATTAATATAGTTTATCAACCTATACTATGTTTCTTGTTGTTGTTAGGTATTGTTGAGATGGTTCTGACTCATAGTGACCCTGCGTACAACAGAACAAAACACTGTCCAGTCCTGTGCCATCCTCACAATTATTGTTATGATTGAGCCCATTGTTGCAGCCACTGTGTCAATCCAACTCGTTAAGGGTTTTCTTCTTTTTCACTGACTCTCTACTTTACCAAGCATGATAACCTTCTCCAGGGACTGGTCCCTCCTGATAACATGTCCAAAGTACATAAGACGAAGTCTCATCATCCCTACTTCTAGAAAGCATTCTGACTGTACTTCTCCCAAGACAGATTTAGCCATCATTCTGGCAGGCCATGGCATAGTCAATATTCTTCACCAATATCATAACTCAAAGGCGTTGATTCATCTCCCATCTTCTTTATTCATTGTCCAGCTTTTGCATACATATGACTGAAAATACCATGGCATAGGTCAGGTGTACCTTAGTCCTCAAAGTGACATCTTTGCTTGTTAACACTTTAAAGAGGTCTTTTGCAGCAGATTTGCTCAATGCAATGCACTGTTTGATTTCTTGACTGCTGCTTCCACAGATGTTGATCCTGGATCCAAGTGAAATGAAATCCTTGACATCATCAATCTTTTCTCCATTTATCATGATGTTGCTTATTGGTCCAGTTGTGAAGATTTTTGTTTTCTTTATGTTGAAGTGTAATCCATACTAGAGGCTGTAATCTTTGGTTTTCTTCAGTAAGTGCTTCATGTCCTCTTCACTTTCAACAAGCAAGGTTTTGTCGTCTGCATGTCGCAGGTTGTTAACCAGTCTTCCTCCAATCCTAATGCCCCGTTCTTCTTTATATAGTCCATCTTCTTGGATTATTTGCTCAGCATACCGATTGAAGAGGTATAGTGAAAGATACAATTCTGACGCACACCTTTCCTGACTTTAAACCACATAGTATCCCCCTTATTCTGTTCGAACTATCTCTTGGTCTAGGTACAGATTCCTCGTGAGCACAGTTAAGAGTTCTGGAATTCCTGTTCTTCCCAATGTTATCCATAATTTGTTATGATCCACACAGTCTAATGCCTTCCATAGTCAATAAAGCACAGGTAAATATCTTTCTGGTATTTTCTACTTTCAGCCAAAATCTATCTGACATCAACAATGATATTCCTCATTCCACATCCTCTTTTGAATCCGGCTTCAATTTCTGGCACTTCCTTGTCAATGTACTGCTACAACTACTTTTGAATGATCTTCAGCAAAATTTTACTTGTGTGTGATATTAATGATATTTTTCGATAATTTCAGCATCCTGTTGGATCACCTTTCTTTGGAACAGGCACATATATGTCTCTCTTCCAATCAGTTGGCCAGGTAGCTGTCTTCCAAATTTCTTAGTGTGGACAACTAAAAACCTCCAGCACTGCATCAGTTTGTTGAAACATCTCATGAATTCTACCCCCACATTCTCAGTGACATCTTACGTGCACCCTCGTTGCTCCTCCACTCTACGCACAGTCCCACTATCCAACTTTTGATATGACAATACCATACCTGTAGTGCCTTTGAACCAGAGTGTAGTTAAGAGTATGAAGATTCAGGTATAATGTTGATAAAAGTGTAAAAGAAGGCAGCATCTTTGAAGGGCAATTGACTAGTAACTATTAAAATTTTAAAGGCACATTTGTTTTTCATAATCCTTCTACTTTTAGGAGTGCATCCCAAGAGAAGGGCAAAAGATGTGACAAAAACATTTGAAAAAATATGTGCTTTTCAGTAATTACAAAGTAGGAAGGGAAAGAAGGAGAAATGAGGTAGGGATTAGAGGGAAGAGAAGGGAGGCGGACAGAGTTAGCAGAGGAGAGGGATGGATGAAAAAAGGTAGAAAAGAGAGTAAAAGAGAAAGAAAAAGAGAGAGATCCTAGCTTCTTCTCAAATTTTCCTCCTGGAAGATTCTAGCAGGATGGTAAAATCTCCAAAAACGGTGGTACTGGGACATATAAATTTTAAGGATAATTGTCCTAAAGTAAATTGTAAGGTTAAATAAGTAATAGATGTTTTTTTCCTGATTCCTTTTTGCAGCAGTCAGCACAATGGAAAATATTGTTGAATTCACCCAACAAATTCATAGTGCACAGCTACTCTGTGCCAGGCACTGTTCTAGGCACAGGGGCTACAGTGATGAACCAGGGAGATGAGCCCTCACTGAGCTTACATTCTAGTGGGGGCCAGCATCTAACCCTACCTTGACATGCTTCATTACAGACAGACATTAGTCTGAAAAAAATGAAAAAAATAGACCTCTGCCCAAAGGCCTACTTCTGAGTTGCAGCTTTGTCATCAGCTCAGATATCTTTTGCAAGCCCCTCACTGCTCATCTACTAATCTAGAGTCAAACCTTTGTCCTCTGAGCTCCATCACAGTCAATGTCTCTGCCAAAGCCAATTAAATTTCAAGAAAGAGCATGTTGCGCCACTGCTCAGCCACTGCTACGACATTCAAAATAGGAATTGTGGTGATAAATCTTTCGATAACAAAGCCCCAGAAAGTCAGCATAATTCTCTTATAAAGCAGGCAGAGGGAAAGTCCAACCAAGCATAGCCATCGGTCTGCGGAGAAAGCACTAGATGCAGAGCTTGCTCTGGGGTTCAGAACTGTGACACTGTCTGGCACCAGCTGATTAGGGACCCAGCATTAGGCTGTGACTGAGGTCTTTTCAAGGAAAAGTAATAAGGAGTGACTTGAGGTTCACTCAAGTCCAGCTGCTTAGAAACCTCAGTCAATCACTCTCTCTGCCATTACCTGGATTCACTGTTAGAAATACTGTGTCCTTCCCCTGAATGCAGAGTTGGCAGGAAAGTGGGGCCAAACCCACAAATCATAAGTACAAAATGTGCTGGCTTTTGACTGTGTTCTCTGGGTCATACACATGTGCGGTAATAAAATTAGAGTCCTAATGAAGCTGAAGGGAGCCCTGGTGGCACAGTAGTCAAGTGCTCAGCTGCTAACCAGAAGATCAGCGGTTGGAACCCACCAGCTCTCCCTGGGAGAAAGATGTTGCCGTCAGCTTCCATAAATATTACAGCCTTGGGAACCCTGTGGGGCTGCTCTACTTTGTCCTATAGAGTCACTATGAGTCAGGATCTACTTGACAGCAATGGGACCCTAAATTTACCTCTTCATTTAGAAAATCACTGGTTTTCCATCTCCAAGTGTCATCTTCTTTTTCTGATAAATTCTAATTCTAGTGACTGGCAAATTATCCTTCCTGAAGCACCTCTCTGTTCATGTAACATTCACACTCACAAAATTTTTTTTGATTGATCCATGTGGCGTGCAGATTAAAATCTAACAACTTTAAACTCATCATCCCAATATTATTCTCTACTACTCTCTGGTTCAAACTGTTCAAGCGAATTCATCCTTATACAGTGTCCATTTTTCTTTTTTTTTTTTTCCTGCTTCCATTCATTTGCTTCTATTGCTTTTTCTATTTGAAGGGCCCTTTTTTTTTATATAAGCACCCTTATATCAAAATCTTCTCTGATCATCCCTCCCATCAATCTCCACTCACACCCCAAATTGCAAAATAATGCAAGAATGAGAGTTGAGAGAATTATTTATCTGTATCTCTCTCGTAATGATTTATGAATATCTTGCATTACTGCTTCTTGAATACAATTCTTAAAAACCAGATTTCTCTGATATAACTTTGCATTCCCTATAAGATTTGACACAGACCTGTATACACAGTAAATACTCAAAAACTGTGTGCTGATTGAAAGAATCCTTGTTTTCCCAGGATGTGTAGACACATTCCTAATTTCCAACGTAAGCTAATGCTTTGGGTCCTTGAATTTTTTTTTTTTTTAGAAAAAAAGGATTCCTATGGGTGACATTATCAAAGTATTTTTTATGTTTATTGTAACCATAATATTATGTTTTCTAGCCAGTCAAAATGTACTTGCCGTAAATATGAAGCTACGTTTATTAATATTCTATATTGGCAGACAAACATCAGATTCCTTAGGATCAGAAATTTGAAACCTGATCAACTAGTATTATACTGGTTGTGTAATCTTAAGGATTTATTGTTAATGGGCAATTACTCTACAAAAATAGAAACAGTCTGAAGGATTTTGGAAAGTGTGGACTCAGCTGCAATCCTCCCTCCCAAGGCCATTGGTCAACAACAAATGCAACCATGTGGAAAGAAAGAATCAGTAAAGAAAATGTCAAACAAGTATTCAAGATATTTATACATTTCTCCCAGGAATGCTAAATACTTTGCATGATTCAGCTAATAATTCATTAAAATGGATTGTTCTGAGCATTTTATAATCTATTTCACTGCTCTCCTGTCTGTCTAAATCCACTCCTTTGTGATAACCAAATTTTTTACATTTTGGTCATTTTATAAAATTGTGTTCGGTGCTTTACTCCCTAAGTAAAGAATAAAAGTGAGTATTAACATTAATTTGGTTGATACAGGTGACACTGAATCTATGCCCCATGAATATTTACTTTTGATAGTGGGGTTTAAAGTCTTTTACTTTCTTTCACCTCAAGTCAACGAAACAGTCAGCATTACTTTGAGCAATGCGTGCTGACTGGTGGTGGAGGATACGAAAATGAAGGAGATAATGTTCTTGTCTGCAGAGAGACTCCAATTCAGTAAGCAATATGACAACACATCAAGGAAGTCAGCTAAGTATACAGCTTTTAAAACAGGTTTGAATCCTTGCTCTGTCATTTAGTAATTATGACACCTTCAGCAAATAATTTCCATAAACAGCAGGGTTTGGGTTTTTTTTTTTTTTTTGTACTTTAGGTGAAGTTTTACAGAACAAACTAGCTGCTCATTAAACAGTTAGTACATGTATTGTTTTATGACATTGTTTTATGACATTGTTTAGCAGCCCCAAAACATGTCAACACTCTCCCTTCTCAACCTTGGGTTCCTTATTACCAGCTTTCCTGTCCCCTCCTGCCTTCTAGTCCTTGCACCTGAGCTGGTGTGCCCCTTTAGTCTCATTTTGTTTTATAGGCCTGTCCAATCTTTGGCTGAAGGGTGAACCTCAGGAGTGACTTCATTACTGAGCTGAAAGTGTGTCTGGGGGTCATACTGTCAGGGATTCTCTAGTCTCTGTCAGCCCAGCAAGTCTGGTCTTTCTTTTTGAGTTAAAACTTTGTTCTACATTTTCTCCAGCTCTGTCCAGGACTCCCTATTTTGATCCCTGTCAGAGCAGTCAGTAGTGGTAGCTAGGCACCATCTAGTTGTACTGGGCTCAGTCTGAGGGAGGCTGTGGTAGTTGTGGTCCATTAGTCCCTTGGGCTAATCTTTCCCTTTTATCTTGAGTTTTCTTCATTCTTCCTTGCTCCCAAAGGGGCGAGACCAGTGGTTTATCCTAGATGGCTGCTCACAAGCTTTTAAGACCCCAGAAACTACTTAGCAAAGTAGACTGCAGAACATTTTTTTTATAAACTAAGTTATGCCAATTGAGCTAGATGTTCCCCGAGACCGTGGTACCCACAGCCCTCAGCTCATCAAGTTGGTCCCTCAGGGAGTTTGGATGTGTCTATGGAGCTTTCATGACCTTGCCTTGTACAAGCTGTGCTGGTTCCCCCAGTATTGTGTATTGTCTTACCCGTCATCAAAGTTACCACTTTATTGTCTATTTAGTGTTTTTCCATCCGCACGCTTCCCCTCCTGGTAACCATCAAAAATTGTTTCTTTCCTGTGTAAACCTTTTGAGTTTTTACAGTAGTGGTCTCATACAATATTTGTCCTTTTGTGATTGACTTTTTCACTCAGATAAGGCTCTCCAGATTCATCCATGTTATGAGAAAACATCAGGATTTTTATCTATGAGTTGGACATAAAAATATCGACCTTGGCAGAATTGCTATGGGTAGTGACAGTATGTGTAAATGACCTTTAAATTACTCCCAAGGGCCACCAAAAAGGGAAACATTATAATTTATCTCATTTGAGAGCTGGAGGTCACACTGTTCTTGAGATTTGAATAAAATGCTGGAAAACCCCATCCCATCTCATAATGTCTTTTGGAAATTGAATTTCGTTTGAGTGTAGGATTCTTCCAAGATCTTGTTTTCACAGATTTCTCTTCCCATTTATGCTTGGGATTGTTCCCCTTCTTTGAATCCACATTAACCAAATGGGGAATTCAGTTTTGTTTCCTAGATTTCCCCTAAAAACTACTGCTACCAGGCTTGAGCATAGAAGATTGGCGGGGGTGGCGGGGGCCCTGGTGATTAAGTCACATTAAAGCATCACAGAGGAAGAAACTAGAGATCACTATTTCTTTTTTTTAATTGTTCTTTAAATGAAAGTTTACAATTCAAGTCAGTTTCTCATATAAAAACCTAAACATATATTGTTATGTGACCCTAGTTGCTCTCCCTATTTTGTGACAGCACACTCCTCCTCTCCACCCCGTATTTCCCATGCCCATTCAACCAGCTCCTGTCCACCTCTACCTTCTCATCTCGCCTCCGAACAGGAGCTGCCGTTTTAGTCTCATGTATCTACTTGAGCTAAGAAGCACGTTCCTCACCAGTATCATTTTATGTCTTATGTTCCGGTCTAATCTTTGTCTGAGAAGTTGGGTTCGGGAATGGTTTTAGTTCTGGGTCAACGGAGAGTCCCAGGGCCAAGTCTTCTGGGGTCCCTCCAGTGTCAGTCAGACAACCAGGTCTGGTCTTTTTACTAGAATTTGAGTTCTGCATCCCACTTTTCCCCTGCTCCATCAGGGACTTTCTGCTGTATTCCCTGTTAGGGTGGTCATCGGTAGTAGCCAGGCACCATCTAGTTCTTCCAGTCTCAGGCTGATGGAGTCTCTGGTTTATGTGGCCCTTTTTATCTCTTGGGCTCATATTTTCCTTGTGTCTTTGGTGTTCTTCATTTTCCTTTGCTTCAGGTGGTCTGGAACAAACTGATGCATCTTAGGTGGTCACTTGCCAACCCCTAGGACCCCAGACGCCACTCACCAAAGTGAGACCCAGAACATTTTCTTAACAAACTTTGTTAGCCAATTGACCTAGATTGCCCCTTAAATCATGGTCCCCAGAACTCCGCTCCTGCTACATTGTTTTTCAGAGTTTTTGGTTGTATTCAGGAAACTTCTTAGCTTTTGGTTTATTCCAGTTGTGCTGACTTCCCCTGTATTATGTGTTGTCCTTCCCTTCACCTAAAATAATTCTTGTCTACTATTTTTATTACTATCTAGTTAGTGAATACCCCCTCTCCCTCCCTGCCCACCCTTGTAACCATCAAAGAATGTTTTCTTCTGTGATTAAACCTTTTCTTGAATTCTTATAATAGCCTCATACAGTATTTGTCCTTTTGCAACTAATTCCACTCAGCATAATGTCTTCCAGATTCCTCCATGTTATAAGATGTTTCATGAATTCATCATCGTTCTTTATCATTTTACATAGTATTCCGTTGTGTGAATATGCCATAATTTGTTTATCCATTTATCCATTGATGGGCTTCTAGGTTGTTTCCATATTTTTGCTATTGTAAATAGTGCTGCAAAGAACACAGGTGTGCATATATCTATTCATGAGAAATCACTATTTTTAAAATTGCCTCAGGCCTTCCCACCTTGGAGAAGTAACAAATCACCTCTACTCAAACTCTACCTTATTGTTCTGCTGTTACTTTTTGTCTCTGACCTTCATCCTCCAGTCTTCTTCTCCCTAGAGTACTCATCTCTCAACCACCGAAGTGACTGTACATTCATATGCAATGCAATTTAAATTTTCTTCTTTTCCTTCCCAACCATGCCCTAAGAGTTCTACTTCAACCAAAATGGACATGTTATCATGAGGGTGCAGTCCCTGGGGAAGGACTTCAGGCTTGGTAAAGTAGAGGGTCAGCAAAAAAGAAGACTCTCAGTGAGATGGATTGACACAGTGGCTGCAGGATGGGCTTAAGCATAACAATGAATGTGAGGATGGCACAGGACCAGTCAGTGTTCTGTTCTGTTGTACGCAGGGCTGTTATGAGTTGGAACCAACTTGATGGCAACTAACAACACAACATTTTGTATATATAGAGCAGAATGTATATATATATATATATATATACTGTTCTTTTAGTTTTTTCTAATGCAAAGATAAATGTAATCCTTGTTCCTCAACTTTGGCTAGAAGTGCCCTCACCTTAACCCCATTTTAGAGGTTTCAGCAGCATCTCATGGCTATTAGGATAAAGAATAAAATACCTAATATAGCCTTCCAGCCCCTGCCTATCTTCCATCTATTTCTCATTTAGAACTCAATTGAATCATCTTTTCCAAAAAGCATTTTTTTCTGACCCTTTACCACAGGATAGATCAGGTTCTCTTATAACATGAAATTATAGGATTTATGTTTCCTTTATTTGATGCGCTTTTCTCAGTTTGTAATTATAAATCCATTAGGGTGATTATTTGATTACTACCTGTTTTTCTCATCAGACCACAAGCATATGAATGTAGGGACTGTGTTCATTTTGGCTAACCACGGTATTCTCAATTTCTATCAAGGTGATAAGGAAAATATTTGTTGAATGAATTAAGGGGTCTTCAGTACAGGGTTGATATGAGTCAGAATCGACTCAACGGCACTGGGTTTGGTTTTTTTGGTGTTTTTAGTTCCAACCAAAGCTACATACATGAATTTCAAAACTACTTTTGTCATTGGGAGAATGAATGTTAGATATCATTTCTAAATCCAACCGTGTAATATGAGAAAAAGAAGGAAAAAAGAAAGGAGAGGGTGCTGAAGGCTAAATATTGACGCAGTGATTCCAGAAACATGGGATTTTCAAATACTTTTCATTTACTTCCAGAGAATTGTTTTTACCTTTGGTTATGCTTTGTTTCTATCTCTGTGTAAGTGTAATATTTTCTGGTTCCTCTGTGTTGCCACATTTCTATATATTGACAAAACCAGAGGCAGTGCATTTTAACATGTTATTAACCAATAATATTCTCTTGGACATGCAAGAAAGTGCAGAGGAAATAAACTAGAAATAAATATCTTAGTAGGAAAAATAATCCAAAGAAAAAGAATACATGTGGGAATAACATCAATGTTCAAATACTTTTCCCGTGAGTTTGTGTTTTTGTGTGGAAAAAAAAAGCTATGATCCAAAAGTTTATCAGGATTCTCCATACCATATTATATTGTTGTATTATATACTATATTATATATAGTATATCACATCACATTGTATAACATGTATTGTTATATTGCTGTGTGTGGTGGGTGTGTGTGTTCAACGGGTATCCACAAAACAGAACTTTATGTTAGAACGGTGGAGTTCTTACTCAGGTATTTCTAAAAACATATCAGTTGTAGCACCAGCTTTACTTGTAGAACTAGAATCAAATGTACGATTCAGCCACGTGGAGCCTCTGAGCCACAGGACAGAAATGTGTGCCTGTGAGTCAATGCAGATGACTGAGCAGTTGACATTTTAAGAGGCTCCCTTCTGCTGATCAGCAAGTGAGCTCTATTTCTTTACACAGATTTGCCTGCATCTCTTTTGTGAAAGAAAATAGCCTTTTAGCTAAAATGTGGACTTCATAGTGCACAAAAAGCAACATCTGGAGTCTTAGCTGGAAGCAACACAGGCCTAGGCAGTTCGGTGGTGTCCAGTGGGGATCAACCAAAGAGATCTGGCAAGTGGTCCTGCGTGCCACCACCAACAACATATGTTTACATGGTAATGAATGTTAGGCTCATTTAGAATAAATCTGCATCCATCAGCGTCAAACAGATAGCAGAATACATTTGGTGTGTAAATGACCCTTGGGATAACAGAGAAACTTGAATTACATTTCTCATCCAACTTACAAAGCATTATAATAGAGGGGAAAATATGAACAATACAAAAAAGGCTGAGCTGAAAATCATTCTGTTCTTATGGGTGCCTAAAGTAGCCATGTGATTTATCCAAAAACTCACTACAAGGGTGATATTGAAGGGTGGGGGGAAGCCAAGAGAGGTAGGAGGAGGTGGAGTAGTGAGGGAAGGATCTTCCTTCTAAGGAAGGGTAGGATGTGCTCTAGTACAAACCTGGATTTAGTCTCTGCATTTCCACCAATTACATGGAGTGAGGCACTTCACTTCTGTAACCTCGGTGTCCTCAGCTGTAAATTATTGGGTTCCATTAGGTGAGTTTTAAGCCACCTGCAACTATGAAGTTTGAATTTGAGCATAGAAATCGCATGCACATACTGTCAATGGAAATTAACTATTTCATTTATATAAATTGCACAGATAACCAGGCTTATCCCTTGTATTAGTGAAGGACCTCCAGAAAACATTGTCACGCTCAAAGGGGTAGTTAAAAGGAGTCAGAAAAGGGATTCTTTAGAGAGAGGCAGGCAAGGTTATAGGAAACTGATAAGGCTGTGAGATATCTCCTCTCACCATCACTAGTAACAGAAGGCAGGAAGGAGCTGGGGAGAGAGCATCCACTAACAAACAAACATGTGAGTAGGAAAAAGAGATGGAGGTGGTGGGGGAAAGCTTAACCTCTCCCTTCTCTGCCCTCTTCAATGTCAAATTTTCCATGAAACTTGTGGCCCTGGCAAACAGTGAAGGATAAGAAATCCCCTCATCCTTTGTGTCCAGAAAATGATTTGCTGCAAATAACCACCCTTCCCCACTTGACTTAGGTAAGACTGATGGATGCTCTGTGTTTACCTATGACAAGAACAGACAGAGACCCTCCAATATCCTGTTCTTTGCTTCCTGAATGATTACTTGAAGTACATATCCCCACTGATCAATCAGGAAAAAAATGTCTGCCAAACAAACATTGGTTAAGCTTCTCTTCTATTCCCATTTTCTTTAACTTTGGCTACCCTCTCCGCCTGAACCAGCATACAGCCCCTCATTAAGCATCCCTCCTGAAAATTGGCTGTCCTCAGCATAAAAATCTTTGATTAACTATTTGGGCATGCCACCCTTTCACCCCACTTTCCCACATGTGGTTCTTTCTAGCCTTATTTACTCTCATCTCTAAATGGAAAACCATTTCTGCCTAACTCTTGAGATGTTTGCCAATATTATGGTCAGAGTGTTTTTCCTGTTGCAATAGTATTCCTCCTCCTATTGCAGTAGTCCCTTCCCATCCTTGAAATAATCCTCTCTGAATAAGACCCCTTCCTATCTATGTCTGGTGTCCCTGGGTGGTACAAATGGTTAACACGTCTGGCTGCTAACAGAAAGGTTGAAGGTTCAAGTCCACACAGAGGCAACTCCGAAGAAAGGCTTGGTGATCTACTTCTGAAAAACAAGCCATTGAAACATTATGGGACAAAGTTCTACTCTGATACACATGGGGTCACCATGAGTTGACGATGACTCAATGGCAACGGGTATCTAAGTCAGGATTAAAAAAAAAAACCTCAGCCTCCTCTTCTGATAGATCTAACCACTAGCCATAGGACAAGACATCACAGGAGATGCCTCCAGTAGAGATCAGCCACAACCAGAGCATAGAGGCTGTTGTAATTGTTGTTAGGTGTTGTCAAGTCAGTGCCAACTCATAGCTACCCTATGTACCACAGAATGAAACACTGTCCAGTCCACCATCACATTCAAAATCATTGTTATGCTTGGGCCTATTGTTCCAGCCACTGTGTCAATCCACCTCATCAAGGGTCTTCCTCTTTTCCACTGACTGCGTACTTTACCAAGCATAATGTCCTTCTCCAGGGACTCATTGCTGCTGACAACATGTCCAAAGTGTGTAAGATGCAGTCTTACCATCCTTGCTTCTAAGGAGCGTTCTGGTTGTATTTCTTCCAAGAAAGATTTGTTCATTCTTTTGCAGACTGTGGTATATTCAATATTCTTAACCAACACCACAATTCAAAGGCATCAATTATTCTTTGGTCTTCCTTATTGATTGTCCAGCTTTTTCATGCGTATGATGTGATTGAAAATACCATGGCTTGGGTCAGGCACATCTTAGTCTTCAAGATGACATTTTTGTTTTTCAACCTTTAAAGAAGTCCTTTGCAGAAGATTTGCCCAATGCAATATGTCTATTGATTTCTTGACTGCTGTTTCCACGGATGTTGATTTTGGATTCAAGTAAAACGAAATCCTTCACCCTCTCATTCAATTCTTAAAGTAAAATATGTATTAGAGCTGAAAGGGTGACATACTTCTTCTTTTTGTTCTACTCTGTCCTATAGGTTCACTATGAGATGAAATAGGCTTGAAGGCAATAGTTTTTTTTTTTAATACTCCACCAGCCTCTGTGTTACCCTTAATATCACACCCAAGCAAAATTTTGCTGAAGATCGTTCAAAAGTGGCTGCAGCAGTAGAGCAATGAAAACTGCCAGAAATTCAAACTGGACTCAGAAGAGAACATGGAACCAGGAAAATCACTGCAGATGCCACATGGACCCTGGTCGAAAGCAGAGAATACCAGAAAGATGTTTGCCTATGTTATTGGCTATGCAAAGGCATCCAACTGTGTGGATCATAACAAATTATGAATAACATTGGGAAGAATGGGAATACCAGAGCACTTAATTGTGCTCATAAGGAAACTGTACATAGATCAAGAGGCGTTTGTTCAAACAGAACAAGGGTATACTGCGTGGTTTAAAGTCAGGAAAGCTGTGTGTCAGGGTTGTATACTTTCACCATAACTATTCAGTCTGTATGTTGAGCAAATAATCAGAGAAGTTGGACTATATGAAGAAGAACTTGGCATCAGGATTGGTGGAAACTCATTAACAACCTGCATTATGCAGATAACACAACCTTGCTTGCAGAAAGTGAACAGGACTTGAAGCAGTTACTGATAAAGATCAAAGACCACAGCCTTTAGCATGGATTGCACCTTAACATAAAGAAAACCAAAATCCTCACAACTGGACCAATAAGCAACATCATGATAAATGGAGAAAGACTGAAGTTGTCACGGATTTCATTTTACTTGAATCCACAACCAACACCCATAGAAACAGCAGTGAAGAAATCAAAAGGCAGGTTGCACTGGGCAAATCTTCTGCAAAGGACTCCTTTAAAATGTTGAAAAGAAGAGGTGTCACCTTGACGACTAAGATGTGCCTGACCCAAGCCATGGTATTTTCAATCCATCGCATGTGTGTGAAAGCTGGACAATCAATAAGGAAGACTGAGGAAGAATTGACGCCTTTGAACTGTGATGTTGGCGAAGAATATTGAATATACCATGGACTGCCAAAAGAATGAACAAATCTGTCAAAGAAGAAGTGCAGCCAGAATGCTTCTTAGAAGCAAGGATGGGCAGACTGCATTTTACATATTTTGGACATGTTGTCAGGAGAGATGAGTCCCTGGAGAAGGACATCATGTTTGGCAAAGTACAAGGTCGGGGGAAAAGATGAAGACCCTCAGTGAGACAGGTTGACACAGTGGCTGCAACAATGGGCTCAAGCATAACAAGGATTGTGAGCATGGTATAGGACCAGGCAGTGTTTCATTCTGTGGTTAATAGGGTAGCTATGAGTTGGAACCGCCTCAACAGCACCTAACAACAACAACAACAACACCATCAGCTAAAACCCTCCATGCATATATATCAAACTCCAGAAGGCAAATACCCAAAGTCCTGAATGCCCACTGGAAAGGAAAAAAAAAAAAAAAAAAAAAAGCCTAGGGATAACAGTGCCCTCTAGGGTTCTTTGGAGAATATAGCAGAACTAAATCAAGTATAACTAGAAAATTTTCCCATAAAAATCAGACAACAGAATTTAAACCAATTTTTAAAAAAGATATCAAAATGGCCCAAGTTCAATGGAAAATAGTATAACACAACAGAATCATAAGAGAAGAAAGACCATTCAAAATGAAAACATGAAAAAAGAGGAAATCTCTTCTATGGAGACCAGATTAATGCAAAAAATGGAAAATATTCAGACAATTGTGCTAAATATGTTTAAAGAAAACCAAAGTACATAGAAAACAAAGCAACTAAGGTCAGGAAACGAATGGAGGAACAAAATGAGAGACTGAGAAGGAAATTGTAAACACCGAAACATTAAAAAAAAAAAAAACCCAAAGAGAACTACTGGAACTGAAGAATAAAGCAATTAATTAGAAATATCAAGTCAAACACTCAACAAGAGTCGAGCAGACAGAAGATAAATTAAGTGAACTAGAAGGCAGAATAACTGAATTTATCAAGTCTCAAGAAAAACAATGGAAATTAACAAAGAAAAGTGAAAAAAAAGGCAAATGAAAATATAGGATTGAATTAAGAAGTCTAACATTAGAATTCTTGGAATTCCAGAGCACCATGAAATTTTCCTAGATCTGGACAGAGAACCATGCCTACAAATACAGGAAGCTACATGAACCTCAATTAGAAGAAACAGAAAAATCAACTCCCTGCTTCATCCTAACCAAAGATAAAGAGAGAACTCTGAAAGCAGTGAGAGAAAAACACACAATATAACATACCAAGTGTCCTTCATAAGAATCAGTGCAGATTTCTCCCCCGGAAACTCTAGAGGCCTGAGGACAATGGAGCAACATATATAAAATATTGAATAAAAACAAACAACTGTTAACCAAAAATTCTTTGCCCAGCAAAGTTGTTCAAAAATGAGGGGGAAATCAAGACATTCTGAAATAAACAGAAGCTCTGGGAGTTTTCCACCACCTGATAAGCTCTGCAATTATTACTCAAAGGAGTTCCTCAAATGGAAAGGCAAGAACATTAAACAAATATTTGAATCCATACACAGAGGGAAAAAAAGAGTGAGACAGAGACAGGAAAGATATCCAAAAAAAATGCAACAACACGAGCAATCATATGGATATTATCAGGGAATAAACTCAATAATATAATGCTGTGAACAATACAATGTCAAGATTGTAAGAAATACAATCTTGATGTACAGTGATGTTAATGGAGACTCACCAACAGAATTGGTGGAGGGAGAAGCATATCAGGAATAGATTTAATATGTTAAGGTCTCATGTTATCTGTTGTTCATATGTTAAACACTGTTTCAATTGTAAGTCATATAATGTAATATGTGTGATAAACAGTAAATCACTGAGAAAAAGTATACAGAAGAAAGGAGAAAGCAAAATGGCTCAACACAAGAAAGCAGCCAAATACAAACAAAAACATAAAATGAGAATTAAAAAAACCAACATGAATAAAGCAGACACTTCATTTAACATTAAATGTAATAACATTACAGTTAATGTTATTACATTTAATAACAGTTTAGACCATTTACATTTAAGGTAATAACATTAAATGTAAATGGTCTAAACTCCACATGCAAAAGGCAGAGAGTGGAATAATGTATATTAAAAAAAAAAGAAAACGATCTATCCTTTTGCTTTCTGTAAGAAACACACCTTGGACATAAGGACATAAACAGAGTGAAAATAAAAGGATGGGGAAAAAAAAATATTTCATGTAACCAGGAAACAAGAAAGCATAGTGGCAAGACTAACATTAGATAAAATAGAATTCAAAACAAAATCTATTACAAGAGGCAAAGAAGGACAATACATAATAATAAAAGGGTCAATTCATAACAGTAAGAAACTGAAAATCTATAACAGAAAAAAAAATACATGGAAACTAAATAATACACAACTACAAAACTTTTAGGTCCTAGATGAAATTAAAAACTCTTAGAATCAAATGAAAATAGAAACACAACATATCAAAATATTTAGGACATGGCAAAAGCTGTAATTGCAGGGAAATTCATAGCAATAAATGCCTACATTAAAAAAGAAGAAAGATCCAAAATCAATAACTTAAACCAACAACTTGAACAAATAGAAAAGGAAGAGCAAAAGAAGCCAAAAGCTACCTGAAAAAGGAATACTAAAGATCAGGGCAGAAATAAACAAAATAGAAAAACAGCAGAAAGGATCAACAAAACCAGAAGTTGCTTCTTTGAAAGGGCAAATTAAATAGACAAACCACTGGCTAGAAAAAAGAAAGAAACCAGAAGAGGCAAATAACCAAATTAAGAAATGAAACTAGAGACATCATAACCCATCTAACTGTGATAAAGAGGATCATAACAGATACTGTGAAAAATTGTACTCCAACAAATTTGAAAGCCCAGATGAAATGTACAAATTGTTAGAAACACACTACATACCTAAAATAACACAAACAGATGTAGAAAGTCTAAACAGATCTAGCACAAAAGAAGAAATTGAAGATGTCATCAAACAATTACTAACAACAACAACAAAAAAGCCCAGGACCAGATGGCTACACTGAGGAATTCTACGAAACGTTCAGACCAGATGGCAACACTGGGGAATTCTACCAAACATTCTGAGAACAGTTGACACCAAGTCTACTCAATCTCTTCAAAAACATAGAAGAGGAAGAAATACTACCTCTTTCTATGAAGCCAACATAACGCTGACACTTAAACCAAGAAAAGACATCACAAAAAAGAAAGAAAGAAAGAAAATTACAGACCCATATCCCTCGTGAACATAGATGCAAATTTTTTTTCAGCAAAATTCTAGCCAACAGAATTGGGCTACATATCAAATATATCAGACACTATGATCAAATGCCCCCACACGTCTGTCAGTTTGCTGTACTGTGGGAGCTTGTGTGTTGCTGTGATGCTGAAAGCTATGCGACCAGTATTCAGATACCAGCAGGGTTGCCCATGGAGGATAGGTTTCAGCTGAGCTTCCAGACTGAGACAGACTAGGAAGAAGGACCCAGCAGTCTACTTCTGAAAAGCATTAGCCAGTGAAAAACTTATGAATAGCAGCAGAACATTGTCTGATATAGTGCTGGAAGTGCAGGTTGGAAGGCACTCAAAAGATGACTGGGGAAGAGCTGCCTCCTCAAAGTATAGTCGACCTTAATGACCTGGGTGTAGTAAAGCTTTCTGGACCTTCATTTGTCAATGTGGCAAGACTCAAAATGAGAAGTAACAGCTGCAAACATCGATTAATAATCGGAACCTGGAATGTATGAAGTATGAATATAGGAAAATTGGAAATTGTCAAAAATGAAATGGAACGCATAAACATCGATACCCTAGGCATTAGTGAGCTGGAATGGACTGGTACTGGCCGTTCTGAATCGGACAATCATATAGTCTACTATGCTGGGAATGACAATTCAAAGAGGAATGGTGTTGCATTCATCGTCAAAAAGAATGTTTCAAGATCTATCCTGAAGTACAATGCTGTCAGTGATAGGATAATCTCCATACACCTACAAGGAACACCAGTTAATATGACTATAATTCAAATTTACCCACCAACCACTAGGGCCAAAGATGATGAAATAGAAGATTTTTATCAGCTGCAGCAGTCTGAAATTGATTGAACATGCAATCAAGATGCATTGATAATTACTGGCGATTGGAATGTGAAAGTCAGAAAGAAGAAGGATCAGTAGTTGGAAAATATGGCCTTGGTGATAGAAACAATGCCAGAGATCGAATGACAGAATTTTGTAACGCCAACTTCTTCATTGCAAATACATTCTTTCACCAACATAAATGGCGACTATACACATGGACCTTGCCAGATGGAATACACAGAATCAAACTGACTACATCTGTGGAAAGAGACAATGGAAAAGCTCAATATCATCAGTCAGAACAAGGCCAGGGGCCGACCGTGGAACAGACCATCAATTGCTCATACGCAAGTTCAAGCTGAAACTGAAGAAAATCAAAGCAAGTCCACGAGAGCCAAAATATGACCTGAGTATATCCCATCTGAATTTAGAGACCATCTCAAGAATAGATTTGATACATTGAACGCTAGTGACTGAAGACCAGATGAGTTGTGGAATGATATCAAGGACATCATCCATGAAGAAAGCAAAAGGTCACTGAAAAGAAAGGAAAGAAAGAAAAGACCAAGATGCATGTCAGAGGAGACTCTGAAACTTGCTCTTGAGCATCGAGCAGCTAAAGCAAAAGGAAAAATTGATGAAGTAAAAGAACTGAACAGAAGATTTCCAAGGGCCTCTCGAGAAGACAAAGTACTATAATGACAAGTGCAAAGAGCTGGAGATGGAAAACCAAAAGGGAAGAACATGCTCGGCGTTTCTCAAGCTGAAATAACTGAAGAAAAAAGTTGCAATAGTGAAGGATTCCATGGGGAAAATAGTAAACAACACAGGAAGCATCAAAAGAAGATCGAAGGAATATACAGAGTCATTATACCAAAAAGAATTAGTTGATATATTCAACCATTTCAAGAGATGGCATATGATCAGGAACTGATGGTACTGAAGGAAGAAGTCCAAGCTGCTCTGAAGCCATTGTTGAAAAACAAGGCTCCAGGAATTGACAGAATACCAATTGAGGTGTTTCAACATACAGATGCAGCACTGGAGGTGCTCACTCGCCTATGCCAAGAAATATGGAAGACAGCTTCCTGGCCAACTGACTGGAAGAGATCCATATTTATGCCTAATCCCAAGAAAGGTGATCCAACCGAATGTGGAAATTATACAACAATAACACTAATATCACACGCAAGCCAAATTTTGCTGAAGATCATTCAAAAATGGCTGCAGCAGTATATAGACAGGGAACTGCCAGAAATTCAGGCCAGATTCAGAAGAGGATGTGGAACCAGGGATATCATTGCTGATGTCAGATGGATCCTGGCTGAAAGCAGAGAATACCAGAAAGATGTTTACCTGTGTTTTATTGACTATGCAAAGGCATTCGACTCTGTGGATCATAACAAACTATGGATAACACTGCGAAGAATGGGAATTCCAGAACACTTAACTGTGCTCATGAGGAACCTTTACATAGATCAGGAGGCAGTTGTTCAGATAGAGCAAGAGGATACTGATTGTTTTAAAGTCAGGAAAGATGTGTGTCAGGGTTGTATTCTTTCACCATACCTATTTAATCTGTATGCTGAACAAATAATACAAGAAGGTGGACTCTATGAAGAAGAATGGGGTATCAGGATTGGAGGAAGACTCACTAACAACCTGCATTATGCAGATGATACTACCTTGCTTGCTGAAAGTGAAGAGGACTTGAAGCACTTACTAATGAAGATCAAACATCACAGCCTTCAGTATGGATTGCACCTCAACATAAGGAAAACAAAAATCCTCACAACTGGACCAATGAGCAATATCATGATAAACAGAAAAGATTGAAGTTGTCAAGAATTTCATTTTACTTGGATCCACAACCAACAGCCGTGGAAGCAGCAGTCAAGAAATCAAAAGACCCATTGCATTGGGTAAATCTGCTGCAAAGGACCTCTCCAAAGTGTTGAAGAGCAAAGATGTCACCCTGAAGACTAAGGTGCGCCTGACCCAAACCATGGTATTTTCAATCACATCATATCCATGTGAAACCTGGACAATGAATAAGGAAGACCGAAGAAGAGTTGATGCTTTTGAATTGTGGTGTTGGCAAAGAATATTGAATATACCATGGACTGCCAAAAGAACGAACAAATCTGTCTTGGAATAAGTGTGGCCAGAATGCCCCTTAGAGGCAAGGATGGCGAGACTGCGTCTTGCATACTTTAGACATGTTGTCAGGAGAGATCAGTCCCTGGAGAAGGACATCATGCTTGGCAGAGTACAGGGTCAGCAGAAAGAGGAAGACCGTCAAAGAGGTGGATTGACACAGTGGCTGCAACAATGAGCTCAAGCATAACAACAATTGTGAGGATGGTGCAGGACCGGGCAATGTTTCATTCTGTTGTGCGTGGGGTCGCTCTGAGTTGGAACTGACTCGACGACACCTAACGACAACAACAACATGCTCAAATGGGATTCCTTCCAGTATTACACAGGTGGGTCAACATTAAAAAATCAATCTAGGTAATCCACCACATAAATAAAACAAAGGGTAAAGAACCATATGATAGTAACAACTGATACAGGAAAAGCATTTGATAAAATTCAACACCTTTTCCTGATAAAAATCCTCAGCAAAATAGGAATTGATGAAAAATTCCTCAACATAATTGAGGGCATATATGCAAGATGAACAGCAAACACTATATTCCAAGGAGAAGACTGAGAGCCTTTCCTCTGAGAATGGGAACAAGGCAAGGATGACCATTATCACCATTCTTATTCAATACAGTACTGGAATTCCTAGCTACAGCAACAAAGCAAGAAAGAGAAATAAAAGGTATCCAAATTGGAAAGGAAAAAGTAAAATTATTTGTATTTGCAGATGACATGATCCTATACATAGAACCCTAAAGAGTCCACAAAAAAGCTACTAAAAAAAAAGCTACTAGGATAGAAGAATTCAGCTACTTGGCAGGTACAAGATCAACACATAAAAATCAGTTGGATTCCTTTACACTAATAAAGAGTATTCCTAAAAAGAAATCAGGAAAACAATACCATTTGCCAAACCAGAACAAACCCATTGCTGTCAAGTTGATTTTGACTCATAATGAGACCATTTGCAATAGCCCCCATATCAATAAAATCCCCAGGAAATATCCTAACCAGTGACATTAACAGGGACGTAAACGACTTATATAATGAAAATAATTAAACACTGCTACATGAGACTAAGATACTTACAAAAATGGAAAGACATTCCGTGCTTATGGTTTGGAAGATTTAATACAATGAAGATATCAATTCTACCTAAATGTATCTACAGATACACTCCAATCTCAATACAAATCCCAACAACATTCTTACTGAAATGGAAAAACTAATGACCAACTTCATATGGAAAGGAAAAAGAACATATAGCCAAAGCAATGTCTGAAAAAAAGAACAAGGCAGGAGGCCTCACACACCCCGATGCCAAAATACATATCCACTGTGATCAAAACAGCCTGATATTGGTTCAATGATAGACACATAGGCCAGTGGAAAAGAACTGAGAATTAAACTCAGCCATCTACAGACAACTGATTTTCCACAAATCTCCCATTCCATGGGAGAAAAACACTCTTTAATAAGTGATGCTGGCAAAACTGGACATCAACTTGCAAAAAAATGAAACAGGACCCAAACTTCACACCATACACAAAAAGTAGCTCAAAATGGATCAAAGACCTAAATGTTAAACCTTATCGTTGTTACTATTGTTAGGTGCCATCAAGTTGTTTCTGATTCATAGTGGCCCTGTGTACAACAGAACAAAACACTGCCAGGTCCTGCACCACCCTCACAATTGTTGCTATGTTTGAGTGCATTGTTGCAGCCACTGTGTCAATCCATCTCATTGGGGATCTTTCTCTTTTTCCCTGATCCTAAAACTATAAAATTCCTGGGAGAAAACTGTGGAACCTAATCTTCTGTTAAAAATAGAATAACAAACCAACAAATACATGAATAGGAGAAAACAAAATACATAAATGCGGCCTTGTAAAAATTATAAACTTATGCTTATCAAAAGAGTAAAAAGAGAACCTACAGACTGGGAAAACATCTTCATTAATGGCATATCAGACAAGGGTCTAATCTCCCAAATATATAGAAAACTTCAACAGCTCAACAACAAAAAGACAAATAACCCAGTTATAAAATAGACAAAGGACATGAACAGAATTTTCTCCAAAAAAGACATCTAAGCAGCCATCAAGCACAAGAAAAGATGCTTATAATCATTAGCCATTAGAGAGGTGCAAACCAAAACTACATAAGACACCATCTCACCCCAGCTAAAATGGCACTGATGAAAAATAACAGTAAGTGTTGATGAGTATGTGAGAAAATTGGAACCCTTATCCATTGCTGGTAGGAATGTAAAATGGTACAACCACTACGGAAAATGGTACAGCACTTCCTCAAATATTAGAAATAGAACTAGGCTTTCCAAAAGGCTCCTGGTGGATTTGAACCACCAACCTTTTGGACAGTAGCCATAGCACTTAACCACTATGCCACCAGGGTTTCCCAGGATATACTCCAGAAAAATAAAAATAAGTGACACGAACAGGTATATGCACTCCCATGTTCATTTTAGCTTTATTCACAATAGCAAAAAAAATGGAAACAACTGAAATGATCATCAGCAGGTAAACAGATAAGCAAAATGTGGTATTTATATACAATGGAATACTACCCAATCATAAAGGACAATGATGAGTCCACAAAACATATCATGGATAAACCTGGAGAGCATAACACCAAGCAAAATAAGTCAAGCACATAAGGACAAATATTATATGATCCCTCTTTTCTAAGAAGACAAGAATAGACATATATAAAGAGACCAACGTACAATGGTGGTTATCAGAAGGGGAGGGGAGGAACCTTAAATACTTGTTATTTTTGGTGATGGGAAAAGTAGCACAAAATGTGGATACAGTGAGCACAGCATGACCAAAGTAAATGAAGCCACAGAGAAGGGCTCATAAGAAAAATATGTCTGTACCAAGCAATCTGATATATATAAGAGGGTAACAAATCCAATTAAGAACAAAAAGTGAGTCTAGGATCACAGAAGGAAGGTTATAGGCATATACATATACGGATAAGCATGAGACTCTACTTTGAGGGGGCAGCTCCTCTCCAGTCATATTTTCAGTGCCTTCCAACCTGAGGGGCTCATCTTCTACCACTATACCAGACAATGTTTCAATATTATTCATAAGGTTTTCACTGGCTAATATTTCAGAAGTAAACCACCAGGTTATTCTTCCTAGTCTGTCTTAGCCAGGAAGCTCAGCTGAAACCTGTCCACCATGGGTGGCCCTGCTGGTATTTGAAATATCACTGGCATAGCTTCCAGCATCAGAGCAACATGCAAACCACAGTATGACAAATGACAGACCTGTGGCTCATCTTCTGGCACTGTATCAGACACTGTTCATCAACTCAAAATGAAAAGAAACAGCTGTAAACATCCATTAATAATAGGAACATGGAATGTACTAAGTGTGAATCTAGGAAAATTAGATGTCATTAAAAAGGAAATGGAAAACATAAATATTGATATCTTAGGCATTATTTAGCTGGACTGGTACTGGCCACTTTGAATTGGACAAACATATGGTATACTACGCTGGGAAAGAGAAATTGGAGAGGAATTGCATTGCATTTATCGTCAAAAATAAAATTTCAAGATCTTTCCTGAAGTACAATGCTGTCAATGATAGGATAATATCTATATGCCTATAAGAAAGGTCAGTTAATATGACTATCATTAAAATTCACCCACCAACGACTAATGCCAAAGATAATGAAGTTGAAGATTTTTACCAACTTCTGCAGTCTGAAATTTACCAAACACAAAATCAAGAGGCATTGATAATTACTGTTTCTGCAATGCAAAAATTGGAAACAAAGTATTGGTAGTTGGAAAATATGGCTTTGGTGATAGAAAAGATGCTGGAGATGGCATGATAGAATTTTGCAAGACCAACGACTTCTTCATTGAAAATACCTTTGATCAGCAACATAAATGGCTACCATACATGAGGACCTCTCCAGATAGAATACACAGGAATCAAACTGTAGAAAGAGACAATGGAAAAGCTCAATATCATCAGTCAGAACAACACCAGGGGCTGACTAGGGAACAGACCATCAATTGCTCATATGCAAGTTCAAGTTGAAGCTGAAGAAAATTAGAACAAATCTACAAGAGTCAAAATATGACCTTGAGTATATTCCTTTTGAATATAGAGACCATCTCAACAATAGATTTGACTCATTAAACACTAATAACCAGATGAGTTGTGGAATGACATCAAGAGCATCATACATGAAGAAAGCATGAGGTCATTAAAAAGACAGGATAGAAAGAAAAGACTTAAATGATGTCAGAAGAGACTCTGAAACTTGCACTTGAACTTAGAGTAGCTAAAGCAAAAGGAAGAAATGATGAAGTATAAGAGCTGAACAGACGATTTCAAAAGGTGACCCAAGAAGACAAAGTAAAGTATTATAATGGAATATGCAGGAGCATGCTCAGCATTTCTATCTGAAAGAACTGAAGAAAATATTCAAGCGTCGGAGTTGCAATATTGAAGGATTCTACATAGAAAATATTAAAAGACAAAGGAAGTGTCAAAAGAAGATGGAAGGAATACATAAAGTCACTACACCAAAAAGAATTGATTGATGTTCAACCATTACAGGAGGTGGCATATCATCAAGAACTGATGGTACTGCAGAAAGAAGTCCAAGATGAACTGAAGGAAATGGCGAGAAACAAGGCTCCAGGAATTGATGGAATACCAACTGAGATGTTTCGACAAAGGAATGCAGCATCGGAAGTGCTCACCCGTCTATGCCGAGAAATTTGGAAGACAGCTACTTGGCCAACCAACTGAAAGAGATCCATATTTGCACCCATTCCAAAGAAAAGTGATCCAACAAAATGCAGAAATTATCGAACAATATCATTAATATCACACACAAGTAAAAATTTTTTTAAGATCATTCTAAAGAGGTTGCAGTAGTAAATCGACAGGTAATTGCCAGAAATTCAAGTTCAGAAGAGGACATGGAAAGAAGAATATCATTGCTGAGGTCATATGGATCTTAGCTGAAAGCAGAGAATATCAGAAAGATGTTTATCTGTGTTTTAGTGACTACGCAAATGCATTCTAGATCATAACAAATTATGGATAACATTACTGAGAATGGGAATTCCAGAAGACTTGTGTTCATGTGGAACCTGTACATAGACCAAGAGGCAGTTGTTTGAAAATAACAATGGGATACTGCATGGTTTAAAATCAGGAAAGGTGTGTGTTAGGGTTGTATCCTTTTACTATAAGTATTCAATCTGTCTGCTAAACAAATAATCTGAGAAACTGGACTATATGAAAAAGAACATGGCATCAGGATTGGAGGAAGACTCATCAGCAACCTTAGGTATGCCAATGACACAACCTTGCTTGCTGAAATTGAAGAGGACTTGAAGTACTTACTGACGAAGATACAAGAATACAACCTGCCGTGTAGATTACACATCAACAAAAAGAAAACAAAAATCCTCACAGCTGAACCAATAAACAAAATCATGACAAACAGAGAAAAGATTGAAGTCATCAAGAACGTCATTTTACTTGGATCCACAAATAACACCCATGGGAGCAACAGTCAAGAAATCAAAAGACATCTTGTATTGGGCAAATCTGCTGCTAAAGACCTTAAAGTGTTAAAAAGCAAAGATGCCACTTTAAGGACTAAAGAGAACCTGCCCCAAGCCATGGTATTTTCAATCACCTCATATGCATACAAAAGCTGGACAATGAATAAAGAAGACCAAAGAAGAATTGATGCCTTTGAATTATGGTGTTGGTGAAGAATATTGAATATACCATGGACTGCTAGAAGAACGAAAAAATCTGTCCTGGAAGAAGTGCAGCCAGAATGTTCCTTAGAACAAGGATGGCAAGACTTCGTCTCACATACTTTTGACAGGTTGTCGGGAGGGACCAGTCCCTGGAGAAGAATGTCATGCTTGGTAAAGTCGAGGGTCGGTGAAAAAGAGGAAGACCCTCAACGAGATAAATTGACACAGTGGGTGCTACAGTGGGCTCAATCATCACAGCAACTGTGAGGATGGCTCAGGACAGGGGTAGTGTTTCTCGTTCTGTTGTACATAGGGTCGCTATGAGTTAAAACTGACTTGATGGCACCTAACAACAAGAACATATGCAAACAGATGTGAGAACAGATAGATGTATCTATGCGTACGTGTAAATACAGATATGTGTAGGCAGGCACATATATTCATTGAAGACACCATGACAGATACTTTTCAGACATTATCAAATACTTTCTGAGATTGGTTTCCTGGGTTTGAAAGCTTAGGACCATAGCATTATGGAACAACTCAGTCAATTGTCATAAAACTCACAAAGTTCTTGTTCGTCCTTTCAAAATGAGTAGCATCTGGGGGTCTTAAAAGTTTGCAAGCTGCCATACAACATATAACTGGTGGTTTCTAATCATCAGGACCAAAAAAGTGATAAGGTAGCCAAAATCACATAGAAGACATAATTCTACAAGGCTGATAGCCTACAGGAGCCACGACCTCAACTACCTCGAAGCCAGAAGAACTAGATGGTGCCCAGCTACCACCACTGACTGATCTGACTGGGGCCACAAGAAATGATCCTGCTTAGAATGGGAGAAAAATGCCGAACAAAACTCAAATTCTTTTTTTTTTTTTAATTTTTATTGTGCTTTAAGTGAAAGTTTACAGATCAAGTCAGTCTCTCACACAAAAACTTACATACACTTTGCTATATACTCCCAATTGCTCTCCCCCAATGAGACAATCTATTCCCTCCCTCCACTCTTGCTTTTCGTGTCTACTTCGTCAGCTTCTAACCCCCTCTACCCTCTCATCTCCCCTCCAGGCAGGAGATGCCAACATAGTCTCAAGCGTCCACCTGATCCAAGAAGTTCACTCCTCACCAGCATCCCTCTCCAGCCCATTGTCCAGTCCAATCCCTGTCTGAAGAGTTGGCTTTGGGAATGGTTCCTGTCCTGGGCCAACAGAAGGTCTAGGAGCCATGACAACCGGGGTCCTTCTAGTCTCAGTCAGACCATTAAGTATGGTCTTTTCACACAAATTTGGGGTCAGCTTCCCACTGCTCTCCTGCTCCCTAAGGGGTTCTCTGTTGTGTTCCCTGTCAGGGCAGTCATTGGTTGTAGCCAGGAACCATCTAGTTCTTGTGGTCTCGGGCCGATGTAGTCTCTGGTTTATGTGGCCCTTTCTGTCTCTTGAGCTCATAATTACATTGCGTCCTTGGTCTTCTTCATTCTCCTTTGATCCAGGTGGGTTGGGACCAATTGATGCATCTTAGATGGCTGCTTCCTAGTTTTAAGACCTCAGACACCTCTCCCCAAGGTGGGATGCAGAATGTTTTGTTAATAGATTTTATTATGCCAGTTGACTTAGATGTACCCTGAAACCATGGCCCCAAACCCCCGCCCTGCTACACTAGCATTCAGTTTTTTCCAGAAACGTCTCTGCTTTTCATTTAGTCCAGTTGTGCTGACCTCCCCTGTATTGTGTGCTGTCTTTTTTGTCATCTAAAGGAATTCTTATCTACTATCTAATTAGTGAATATCCCTGTCCCACCCTCCCTCCCTCCCCCCTCTCGTAACCATGAAAGAATATTTTCTTCTCAGTTTAAACTATTTCTTAAGTTCTTATAATAGTGGTCTTATACAATACTTGTCCTTTTGCAACTGACTAATTTCACTCAGCATAATGTCTTCCAGATTCCTCCACGTTATGAAATATTTCACAGATTCATCACTGTTCTTTATCGATGCGTAGTATTCCATTGTGCGAATATACCATAATTTATTTATCCATTCATCCTTTGATGGGCACCTTGGTTCCTTCCAACTTCTTGCTATTGTAAACAGTGCTGCAATGAACATGAGTGTGCATATATCTGTGCATGTAAAGACTCTTATTTCTCTAGGATATATTGCAAGGAGTGAGATTGCTGGATCCTATGGTAGTTCTATTCCTAGCTTTTTAAGGAAGTGCCAAATCAATTTCCAAAGTAGCTGTACCATTTTACATTCCCAACAGCAGTGTATAAGCGTTCCAATCTCTCCACAGCCTCTCCAACATTTATTGTTTTGGGTTTTTTTGAATTAATGCCTGCCTTGTTGGAGTGAGATGGAATCTCATTTTAGTTTTGATTTGCATTTCTCTAATGGCTAATGATCGTGAACATTTCCTCATGTATCTGTTGGCTACTGGAATGTCTTCTTTAGTGAAGTGTCTGTTCATATCCTTTGCCCATTTTTTAATTGGGTTGTCTTTTTGCAGTTGAGTTTTTGCAGTATCATGTAGATTTTAGAGATCAGGCATTGATCGGAAATGTCATAGCTAAAAACTTTTTCCCTGTCTGTAGGTAGTCTTTTTACTCTTTTGATGAAGTCTTTGGATGAGCATAGGTGTTTGATTTTTAGGAGCTCCCAGCTATCTAGTTCTTCTTCTACATTAGTTATAATGTTTTGTATACTGTTTATGCCACATTTATGCCATGTATTAGGGCTCCTAACGTTGTCCCTATTTTTTCTTCCATGATCTTTATTGTTTTAGATTTTATATTTAGGTTTTTGATCCATTTTGAGCTCATTTTTGTGCATGGAGTGAGGTATGGGTCTTTTTTCATTTTTTTTTTTGCAGATGGATATCCAGTTATGCCAGCACCATTTGTTAAAAAGACTGTCTTTTCCCCATTTAACTGTTTTGGGGACTTTGTCAAACATCAACTGCTCATATGTGGATGGATTTATGTCTGGATTCTCAATTCTGTTCCACTGGTCTATGTATCTGTTGTTGTACCAGTACCAGGCTGTTTTGACTACTGTGGCGGTATAATAATTTCTAAAATCAGGTAAAGTGAGGCCCCCCACTTTGTTCTTCTTTTTCAGTAATGCTTTACTTATCCGGGGCCTCTTTCCCTTCCATATGAAGTCAGTGATTTGTTTCTCCGTCTCATTAAAGAATGTCATTGGGATTTGGATCAGAATTGCATTAAATGCATAGATCGCTTTTGGTAGAATAGACATTTTTGTAATGTTAAGTCTTCCTACCCATGAGCAAGGTATGTTTTTCCACTTATGTAGGTCTCTTTTGGTTTCTTACAGAAGTGTATTGTAGTTTTCTTTGTATAAGTCTTTTACGTCTCTGGTAAGATTTATTCCTAAGTATTTTATCTTCTTGGGGGCTACTATAAATGGTATTGATTTGGTGATTTCCTCTTTGATATTCTTTTTGTTGGTGTGGAGGAATCCAACTGATTTTTGTATGTTTATCTTGTATCCCAATACTCTGCTGAACTCTTCAATTAGTTTCAGTAGTTTTCTTGAGGATTCCTTAGCGTTTTCTGTGTATAAGATCATCTGCAAATAGAGATAATTTTACTTCTTCCTTGCCAAAAAACTAAAATTCTTAAAAATGGCCACTGAGACCAGAGAACTCCATGACTATCACCCTGAAACACTCTTCTGACCTCGAGCCAAATCTACTCCCTGAGGCCACCTTTTAACGGGAAAGCAGAGTGACGTACAAAATAAAGGATATTACCCATTAGATCAGTGCTCTACTAAAAATATATACATACATATGTAGGAGCCCAAATGGTCAACATTTAATCCAAAGCAAAGATGAGAAGATACACACACACACACATATATAAACCAAACTCATTGCCATCAAGTTGATTCCGACTCATAATGACCTTATAGGACAGAGTAGAATTGCCTCATAGAGTTTCCAAGAAACGCCTGGTAGATTCGAACTGCAACCTTTTGATTAACAGCCGTAGCTCTTAACCACTATGCCACCAGGGCTTCCATATATAGAGAGAGAGAGAGAGAACAGAGAGCAGGGAATCTATACTGGAAATGTGGAACAACTAGATCACAATGAGAATGTGGACACATTGTGAAAAACGTAACTGATGTCACTGGTCAATTTGTGCGGAAATTGTTAAAGGGGAACCTAACTTGCTGTGTAAATTTTCACCAAAAACACAATAAAATATTTAAAAAATAAGAATTTAATGAAAATATTTGTAAATGTATTCACCGCTTCCATATCTCCTCAAGCAGAATGTATTGCACGTAAGTTCAACTTTTTTTCTCGGTAGATGGCATTGTATAGACTTATTACATAAGGCTTTCCCACACAGATGCCAGCAGGCATTACTGCAGGTGTGAGTCTACCTGTCCCTGTACTACCTTCTCAGACTGTTCAGCCTTTGGAGGTATTTAGGTTCTCTCCCTAGCAGCCGTTAGTGTTTTCTTCTCTCAAAGTGTTGTTGCCCTTTTCTTGATTACCACCCTTTACTCCTAAAATAACTCAAGTGGCTATTATAAACAGAGAAACTAGAAGACCAATTAGAATTGTGTGTACATTCAGAGAATGTCAATGAGCTTTAAGGGGAAGCCTGGGGGCTCTCCTGTGGAGAGATTCCACGAGCTTAAGTGATGTGGATTTTGCAGTTATCAGCTTTGGGTGCTCAGAAGTGTCTCTTCATTTTCTTGGTGGCCCTTTGGGTGATGTTTTGACGATTGAGATGTTACTTCGTGTTAGATATGATTGTTACACTTGAGGTGCTGATGGTCTAAAAGAGACACACCTGCATTTGAGAAGACACTTATGAGACTATGAGCAAGTAGAGGAAGAACCCTAAAACCTTGCATGGACAAACTGCCATATTTTTACCTTATGAATACTATATCACTTTATGTTTTTCCTCAATTAATATTAGTGCAGGAAATATTTTTGGTCTGTGAATGTAATATATATATATATATATATATACACACAGCATAAATAGACCCAGGTTATATACCATTTCCAGGCACAGTGTGTGACTTCCCACGTTTAGGCTTACCTTCCCACAATGCCTCACACATAAAAAAAAGGAGGGACCATGTCCAGCTTGTTCATCAATATACCCTGGCACCTAGCTCAATGCCTGCTACATAGTAGACCTGCAATAATTATTTATTAAGTGAACAAATAAAAGCTATATTTAAAAATGAGTGGTTTTATATTCAAAATACCTAAGTTAAGCTATGAACTTGTTAATACTTCACCTAATTTACATAAAGAAAGCATCTGATGGGCTATAAATTTTATATGATTCTGCTTTATTTTACCAAGTCCATTTACCAGGCACTTTTCACCTTTCCTTAAGACAATCTTTGGTGTGGACTTCTGTTTCCATGTTGCAAAATGTCTGCCTTCTCTTCCTCCATTCCATGGTTCAGAGCTCAGACTTCATTTTCATATCCACAATTAGTAAGACTCATATTCTAGAAGAAAGCTAAATTGTTCATTTGTGTTAACTCAGCCCTTGGGACCAATAACCTCACTGAGAAAAAGCAAAGCTACATTTTGTGTTTTGAAAATGAGTCCTCAGTTGCTACCTACAGAATGATTTTAAACCCTCAGGGCCCCAGCCTCAGGATCTTGTTTAAAAACAAAGAATTTTTAGAAAAGTCATCTTTCCCAACCATATATTCAACAGCTAAACATACAGAAATATGATGCTATTTTAATATTGAAATCTTGGGAGAAAAAATATATATATATACGTAACTGTGTGTATAACTGAGCTTTCATTTGGTTCTAACACTCACATGTGTATTTTAACTACATATATCTCACCGAATCAAACTTCTAGCATCTGACACAGGAGCTTTCTGTTTCCATGTGGTTGCTTTTATGTATCCAACAATTCAAGTATATGTAAAGTTGCATGCATTAGTTATTTTTCATACTACCCATTTTGAGACCTTTGAGGTGCTATGTATGTAAAAGTTCAAGGGAAGTAAAAATTGTGTTCTCAAACATCAGATGATTCCAGCTGAGATTTTACTAAAAGCCTTCTGTGTCCACCCATGTTGCTTTCTCCTGATGCCTTTCCCACCTTTAACACTCCTTTCAATCTAGTAAACACGGTCCCTTCTGGGATTACCACTTTCACTATACAGTGATGAAAATAATTTTCTTTCCCTTCCTACTAAACAAGTCAGTTTGTTGTTTCCTCTGAAGTGATAAAACTGAACTCCAATCTCTGAAATTAAGTCTATCAAGCTGTAAGTCAAATTTAGAAAATAAAAAAGGAAGGAAACAGGAAAAAATACTGAAACATCCCAAAATGCAGTTGCTGGATCTATAGAAAATACAATTACCTCCCTTCAGTGCCTGCATGAGAATCTCATTTGACTGTCGGAATTTATAACTGATAGCTTGCCCTGTATATTGTTAACAGCAAGTTAGAAAGCCATTTGCGTAGCACTAGGGCAAGGCCTCTCTGGCTCCAAGGCACAGCAAGCCTCATCAGGCTCCCCACCAGCTCAGCCCAGCGGGAGGGGACATCAGGGCAATGAGGTCTGCATGGCGGAAGGGAGGGCAGATGAGCTAAACAAAGGAGAGGAGCATCAGTGGTCACAGCCCCTCCTGTGAATGATCTGACCATTAGAAGCAAGTATCAATCTACACATGTCCCACTGACATGGATTAGAATTGGCTAAAACCCTCCAATCAAATCAAGGTAGCAGACAGATGGGTATTCCACCCTGAAATCAGTGCACTGAGTAATTTAAATGCAGTCACAACAGCAACAACACATACACACTCACATACATCTTGTCAGATTGCCCCTGATAACACATTGAAAGGGCATTTGCCTAAAACTGATTATACCCAAACCACTGAGAATGAGGAATTTCGCAAGTGGTGGGACTGAAGGATTTGGCAATCACCGCCAAGAGTGATCGCATGTCATTTTGCATCAATTGGCATGATGAGCCTTTTACATAATGTGAATCACTGTCTAATTGTGACTCTGATTGCACCTACCATCGTCAGCATGATCAAAGCACCCCAAGTCATTGGAGAAGCAAGGAAATGAGAAGAAAATTACAAAGAACCGAGCTATTGTACATCATGAAAGGAAAAGAAAAACTGTCAAGCATGAAATCAAAGTGGCCTCATGAATAAAGGTGGCAGAAAGCCCTGACAGTTTAGCAGACAGAGTAAGTCACTGACATCACAGACAGGGAAAAGCTACCAGAAAAAGTTTTATCCATCCATGGGTATATAATCTTCCTTAAAACTGCTACCTACTAAATGATATGGTATAATGGAAAAAGGCCCGTATTCACACTCAGCAGGCCTGGGTTCCAATCACAGCTCTGTCCCTTCCCATCTGTGTAGAGCTGAGCAGTTTTCTCAGTCTTGGCAGATTTTATACGTCTCATCTTTATATGAGTTAAACCAGTTGATTCCAATTCATAGAGACCACCTGCGTGTTAGAGTAGAAAAGTGCTCTATAGGGTTTTCAGTGGTTGATTTTTCAGAAGTAGTGCATTATACCTTTCTTCTGAGCTGCCTCTGGGTGAACTTGAACCTCCAACTTTTCTGTTAGCAGTGAGAGCATTAACCGTTTGCAGCCTCTAGTATCTCCATATATTGAGGTAGTCAAGATTAAATGAGATTATATAAAGTATCTAGCAAAAAAAAACTGAATGGTTGATCCTTAGCAAATGCTAATTATAATCCTTTTTCTTTTTTAAAAATAAATCTATGTATGAAGAGACTATCCAGTGGATCAAAATATAGGTAAATCTGCTAAAAAGAACCTTCTTTTATGATTTTTTAGTGCTTTTAGACCTACCGAGGTTCTCAATGCATCTTGTAATTGATTGAGCAAACATTGTCTGCTTGACTTTCATTCCTCCCACCTCCTGTCCAGTTTAGAACACTTGGAACTTCAGTGTTTCTACCTCTACCAAGGTCAGCCACGTCAAGGGCAAAGGCGGTGACCACCTTTGGGGTCTGATTTGAAGTAGGAAAGGCTAGTCTGCAACAAAGCCTGTTTTCATTGTGGCCTGTTACAGAGTCAGTCACTTTCTGGCACTATGGCTTTTCTAGGGTTAGTCATTATCTTCAAGAGACCACTAAAATGCAAAAAGTTTCCTGAGAGGGAAAGCAATTTAACAAATTACTTGCCAGTACTTCTGTCTTAGTTATCTACTGCTGTCTTAACAGAAATACCATAAGTGGATGGCTTTAACAAAGAGAAATTTATTTTCTCACAGTCTAGTAGGTTACAAGTCTAAATTCAGGGTGTTGGCTCCAGGAAAAGGCTTTCTCGGTTGGCTCTGGAGGAAGGTCCTTGTCCTCAATCTTCCCTTGGTTGAGGAGCTTCTCAGGCATAGGGACCCCGTGTCCAAAGGACATGCTCTGTTCCTGGTGCTGCTTTCTTGGTGGTATGAGGAACCCAGCTCTCTGCTAGCTTCCCTTTCCTTTTAACTCTTGAAAGATAAAATGTGGTGCAGGCCACACCTCAGGAAAACTCCCTTTACCTTGGATCAGGGAGGTGACCTGAGTAAGGATGGTGTTACAATCCCACCCTAATCCTCTCAACATAAAATTACAATCACGAAATCGAGGACAACCACACAATACTGGGAATCATGGCCTAACCAAGTTGACGCATATTTTGGTGGACACAATTCAATCATGACATTCCACACTTTTGTCCCCCAAAAATCACATCTTTGTAACATGCAAAACATATTCACCCCATCATAGCATAGCAAAAGGCTTAACTCCCAGTCCAAAATCCAAAAATTCTTCTTCATCTGTGAAATCTAGGATACAAGTTATCTGCTTCCAATGGTACAATGGCAGAACAAGCACAAGCTAGACTTTTCCATCACAAGCAGGAGAAAATGGAAGGAAAGAAGGCATAACAGGTACCAAGCAAGTCAGCAGAACACGTTACATTAGCCCTCAAAGCTTTGAAAATAATCCTCTGTTCTCTGAGACAATTTACGCGATGACCCTGCCCTCTAGCCTCTAGGTATTGGCTACACTGTCTGGATTCTGAGTGGAGGCTCCTCAGCCCTGGGCTTCAGCTCCACCTTCCACGTCCACTGGGACAGCAACTCTGCTCCTTTGGCTTTAGGCGGGCAATTCTCCTAGTCCATCTGAGTGGCAACTTCACCCTTAGACACACCAGAGGCCATGGCTCCATCCTTTAAAACCCCTGAGGTCATGGCCATACCTTTTGAGACTGAGGCAGCTCAGCTTCTTGTGTTCTTTGTCTCTTCAGCTTCTGTTCCCTGGTTTCAGGGCCTCTCTGCTCCTCGGGCCTCATGCCTGCATCTGCCCTGCTGAGGTAAGTGTTCCAAAGCTCAGTAGCTCCACCAATAAATGCCTGGAGATATCCCCACTCCACCAGGAAGCTTCCTGAGCACAAGCACTCAGCTCTTTGGTTCCGTCGGTTGGCTCCAGCACCATCTCACTCTGGTCTCCTGGTTCTGCTGTTGCCATTTCTCTGCTGCTGCAGGTTCTCTGCTGCGCTGGTCCTCTGCTGTTGCCACAATTCTATCCATTCACAGTTTCAAAACTGCTTCCACATTTTAGGTGTCTGTTAGAGCAGCATCCCACTCTCTCGGTACCAATTGTCTTAGGCTGTGTTCTCTAGAGAAGCAAAACTAATAATGTGTATAAATATATACAGAGAGATTTATATTAAGGAAACAGGTCACATGATTGTACGGGTTGGAACTTCCCAAGTCCTTAGATCAGGATAGAGTCCTTTCCCAATTCACAGAGCTGCAGAAGCTGGTGAGCCCAAGATGAGCAGGTTGAAGAGCAGGGATCCTGGTCACAGGTTGTGACGGTCGAGGAATCCCCGAGGTCAACAGGCAAGACTGCAAGGTTTCTCCTGAGTCACTTAGCTGCAGGGGCTGGTGAACCCAAGACAGGCAGGTCAGGGAGCAGGACTCTTGGTCACAGGCTGTGAAGACTGGCGAATCCCAAGATGGACAGGTAAGCTGCTGGCTCAAGTCCCAAGAACCAGAGGTCAGACAACAGACAGCTGCTGGATCCAGAACAAACCAACAACATCTGCAAGGCGAGCAGAAAGGAAGTAGGTGGCGGAGGGCAGAGAGATGAAGGCTGACGGGGTGGTAAGCCACCACAGGCCCCACCCCTGCCTATACCACTCAGCAGATTCCATCGTGTGGGTGATCACATACCAAATTTCAACAGGGAAGTGATCACAACATTATACAACTGCCAAAACACTGAGAATCATGGCCCAGCCAAGTTGGCACACAACTTTAACCATCACAACCTCTTATCAAAGGAGCCCTGGTGGCACAGTGGTTAAAGCGCTTGGCTGCTAACTGAAAGGTCAGTGGTTTGAACCCACCAGCTGCTCCGTAGGAGAAAGCTGTGGCAGTCTGCTTCTGTAAAGATTTACAGCCTTGGAAACCCTATGGGGCAGTTCCAGCCTGTCCTATAGGGTCTCTATGAGTTGGAATCGACTTGACAGCAGTGGGTTTTTGGGTTTACCTCTTATCACATTAGTTTGTCTTATAAGAGGTTGGGTCCTGTGTTGGGAGGACCATGGAGGAAGGTAAGTAGCTTGACCTAAACGGTTCCAATTGTGTCCTGCACCTTAGGACCACCTGCCCCAGGTGGGTTGCTGTCTTAGGTGATATGAGACCACTGGGTGCCTAGACAGGTGGTACCACTTGCCAATGTGGTAAGATGTGGGGATGATCTACCCAGGTCACCTTTCAAGGAAAGACCTTGCTGCCCTGCAGCTGAAAGTGGAATCAGCAAGCAGTCTCTGTCTATGAGCTCTTTCGGGGGCTCAGTTGGCTGCAGGGGGCCACCTCAGAGCAGCCCTTATCAGGCACCTGACCACTATAGGGACACTGACAACTGTCCCTCCCTCCAGGGCTCCCCGCGGTTGGCTGAGCCTTTTCCAAGCCTGTATCACCATTCAAATTCTCCTAAAGCCACCTTCCTTTCACATAGTTTCCAAACTGACTCAGCATCTGCTTCAGGAAAAACCAACCTGTGTCAGCCAGTGATAAACATTGCTTTGCAGTTTTGACTCTTCCTGTACAGAGGCCAATTGAGAAATTATAAAATCAATCAGACCTTATGTCCATGATAATCAGGAAGCGTGCTGTTAGGCATTGAATTGGGTTCCCTGAAAAATTAGGTGGAAGTCCTAATCTCCATACCTGTGAATGTGAATTTATTTGCAAATAGTGTCTTTTAGGTTTTAGCATGTGGTACTTTGTTAAGGCAACCCTAAGAAATTAACACACGTGCTAATTAAAATGCAGATCTAAGTTTATATCTAATTGGAGAAAATGTCCCACCATTCTGACACTTCATATTCCATTCCACACGGCTCATGGCCAACCGTCTGTCAGTGCGAGCAACGCAGACTAGAAAATAACAGGAGCTTTATGACTTTAAATCTCAGCAACTGCTGGGTTTGAAGGAAAGCATTTAGAACCA
The DNA here is from genome assembly GCF_024166365.1 of Elephas maximus indicus. Taxonomy (NCBI): domain Eukaryota; kingdom Metazoa; phylum Chordata; class Mammalia; order Proboscidea; family Elephantidae; genus Elephas; species Elephas maximus. The sequence goes on along the minus strand of NC_064822.1, from coordinate 14,892,737 downwards.
CCCTCTTACCTACATCTAACAATGCTATGCCAGCTGAAAAAAGCCCACAAGAGGTGAGCATGATAGCAGCAATTTTCTTAGAAAGGAGTAACAAAAAAAAAAAAAAATTCTGTCAAGAAAATTCTGACTCATAGCGACCCTACAGGGCAGGGTAGAACTGTCCCACAGGGTTTCCAAGGAGGGGCTGGTGGATTCGAACTGCTGATCCTTTGGTTAGCAGCCAAGCTCTTAACCACTGCACCACTAGGATGCCATAAAGGAGTAAGGCCCGTCATCAACAGGCCAGCGTGCGTGCACAACACGTGAATGGTGCTGGAGGAAGGCAGCCCCACATGTGGATAGCCCCTTGATCCTGCCCACCCTGCCCTTGCGATAATGTGGACTAGACATTTAAACAACATTCCCAGGATTCCTTGTCAGTTAAAACTTTGTCAAAATACTTACGACATTGATATTTTTACTTCTGCTGGGGCATGCATTTTTTCAAACACTTTGGAGCCCTGTTGGCGCTGTACTTCAGAGCTTGGCTGCTAACATGAGGTCAGCAGCTCAAATCCACCAGCTGCTCCTTGGAAATGCTGTGGGGCAGCTCTACTCCATCCCATAGGGTCACTATGGGTCAGAATCAACTCAGCAGCGACAGGTTTGGTTTTGGGTTTTGTACTTCCTAAATTAATCTTTTTTTTTTTTTTTTGCTTAATTGTTGGGAAAAAGGAGCTAAAATATGAGGTAGCCACATCTGGTCTAAGCTTTGTGCTTGCCATTAGAGACTTAAATTAGCAAAGTTCTTCCTCTTTCTTATCTCTGGTTAAGAAGTATTTGAGCACTCTGTTGGACTTTTAATTCCTTAATACCACAGAATGGAATCAATAGAAGATTTGGATTTTTTAAAGTCTGCTAGCATGTGGAGATTTTTTTTTTTTAATCTAAAATACTCAGTGAGAATAGTCATCTTCATTCAGACACAGAAAGGAGACTCTTGAACAGCTTTTTCTTCTTTTAGATCCATATGAACTTTATATTTTTCACAGGAAGGAGGAGAAAAAGTGGACAGACGAAGCAAGCATTGAATCAGTGGACAATGCCTTTGTCGTTAGAATTGGAACAACCAGGTAATAGTCATCTCACCATCCTTATCAAATACCAAGTCTCTCTGACCTGGTCACCTGCTCACACAGCCGAAGTAGCTACATTTTACACACTAGCCCCAGCCCTTTCCTATAACCCAAAGAATATGCCAAATACAAAGGGAAAACCCACAACCACAAATGTATTCAAACTACTCCAAGTTTTACTTTTCCTTATCCCTTTCATGATTAAGTATTATGACAAGCACTGGGTAGTAGTGTTGGTGGTGGTATAGGAGTAGCAATAGTACCAGTCCTGATGAGTAATGTTTACTGTGTACTTACTGCATGCCAGTCAACGTGCCAAGCATTAAATACTCACAATAACCCTATGCATTAGCTACTGTTATTATTATTAATAATTACATAGATGAGGTATGAAGAAGCATCACCACCTGTCAGTTTGTCATGCTGTGGTAGCCTGTGTGCTGCTATGATGCTGAAAGCTATACCACCAGAATCCCAAATACCAGTAGGGTCACCCATGGTGGACAGGTTTCAGCAGAGCTTCCAGACTAAGACAGGCTAGGAATAAAGGCCTGGTGATCTACTTATGAAAACTAGCCACTGAAAACCTTATGATGACGACAGAATGTTTTCCCATACAGTGCTGGGAGATGAGCCACCTAGGTTGAAAGGCAGTAGGCAATTGCAGCCAGAATGGATTCAAACATACCAATGATCATGAAAATGGCACAGGACTCGTTCTATTACACATAAGGTCGCCCCGAGTCAGAGAAATCTTGACAACAGCTAACAAAAACAACAAGAAGAAGTAACTTACCCAAGGCCACATATTTAGCAAGTAGTGAAATCATCACTCAAACTTAAACCTGACTTTAGAGACAGGCTCTCAAACACTAAGCCTTACTGCTCCTTCTAGAATCTTTAAAATAGATAGCCAGAAAACAAACCAAACCCACTGCCATTAAGTCGATTCCAACTTATCGTGACACTGTAGGACAGAGTAGAACTGCCCCATACTGTTTTCAAAGCCGTCATCTTTATGGAGGCAGACTGTCACATCTTTCTCCTGAGAAGCAGCTGGTGGGTTAGAACTGCTGATCTTTTGGTTAGCAGCAGAACACTTTAACCACTGCGCCACCAGGGATCCTTGGTAGCTATAGAATTATATAGATATCTAATTAATTATTGGATAGGATTTCACAGCTGTTGAGATCAAGTATATTTCATTTGTCTATGTTTTCAAAGAAACATAATTTAAAAAGCAGTACAGTGCTTGGTGATACAGATTGGATTAGGAGCTAGCATATTGGCTAGCTTAGCATACTAGCTATGAAATCATGGTCAGGTCATTTAACACCTCTTGGCATTCGTCAAAGGTATCCTTTACCTGCTTCGTAGAATTTCTATGAAAATCAAATGAAATATATATATGAAGATGCCTTGCAAACTGTTAGAAACTATACAAACATCTGCTGAATAGGAAAGAAAGAATTAGGTAGATATACAATGCAAAGAAAGCAAATCACATTGGACAATGATTACTTATTAGAATTTTTCTGCATGTTTCCAGTAGAAGAAAAAAGTAAATGATTATATCAAAGAAATCATACCTCAGCATTTTAATTGTTTAAAAAATCCCGGGGTACAGCATTAGTTGTCCGTGATCAATTCCCCACATTTTCTACCAGGCACTGAGAAGTGGAGGTCAGACTCTCATTAAAATATAGCAGCAACGACAGGTTCACTAGGCTTGGAGCAGACTGAAACATTTTAAAAAGAATTTCACAACGAAGACTGAGATCAAAGGGAGCCTCCGTCTAATGAGGAAATACAGCAAATTCCTTATCTCATGCCTTAACCGTTCTGCTGAGATTTGCTATGTACTTCACATATTTGCGTTCGGTGGGCACCGTCCTAAAGAAAAAATCACTGGGAAGTACTTTTGAAGACAGTCAATGCGAATAAACATAAGCTTTTATTTTTTAACACTGGGTGTTTCTCTAGCTTTTCCCTACCCACTCAAAGAATTCCTTCCATCGTCATTTTTATTTCTGCATTTAGAAAATATCTGGCATTCCTCCTTATGAATCTTATGAGTCGTGAGAGTGCATGTCCCCCTCTGCAGAAAATAGTTGATGGATCTCACGAGACCAAAGGAAACTATCATCCTAACCTACATTCCACAACCTTGGGATAAAAGTAGCTTTCAGTAAATTCAATAAAGAGGACTAAATGGTGTAAAGGCAGGCAGAACTCTCATGCTGAATGTATGGAGTGCTGCCTTAAGTTTAGGCAAACCGCCTATGTCACATTTATCCTCCTCCAGGCAAACTTAAAGAATCTGTGTTACTGTGCTTGTTTTCCTTATATTGTTATCTTGTCGTTTAACTAATACAGAACACTGGTATTCCTTAAGAGAACATTATTGAACAAAATTCCTGCAAATATTTATATTTCCTATTCTTATTCATATTTTTAAATTTAATATTATTCACTAGAAAGCTAAATGATTTATAAATTACATTGCTGTTGCTTTTAGGTGCCATTGAGTCAGTTCCGGTTCACAGTGACCCTATGTACAAGGGAACGAAACACGGCCCGGTCCTGCACCATTCTCACAATGGTTGCTATGTTTGAGCCCATTGTTGCAGCCACTGGGTCAACTATGTTACTATCCTCTCATTTATGGTAATTTAATTGTTAATAAATAATCCAAACCCCACATGGAAGCTACAAACTCCACACAGAATGCATTGGATTTAATGTTTGCACAACATATTCTAGATTCCCGTCATCCTAAACTGTGTGAACCCAAGAAAACCAAACCCACTGCCATAGAGCCAACTTTGACTCGCAGCAACCCTATAGGACAGAGTAGAACTTCGAAAGCCCTCAATTTTACTCAGGGATCTCAGCTCAGGTGAGAACGAGACAACTCCACACAAGCAAATGTCAGTCAGGTCTTTGGAAAATAGAGAGTCCTGCAGGATCAGGACAGCCTCCTTGAGGCTAAAACCTTAACATTTATAGCATATTCATCACTCGAACCTTCATGTCAGTTATGAAGGTGAATAAGAAATCCAAGGAGTCATGAGCTACCTTCTTCCCTATGCTGGTTTAACACTTTTCACCTCTCAGCCATCACGCAGAATTCTCTCTTGGCTTTTTTGACAGAGTTTATAATAAATATGTTAACCTTAAAAAATCGAGAAAGATTTTTTGACATTTACTTGGCCAGCTTTTTCACTTCCCTCTCAGGAAATTCCCACATTCTTGGAATGAGAGTTAGCACGATGTTACCCTTACCACACCAATTTTTTGCTGTCCAAGGAGATGTTATCTTGTGAGTGTATCTTAATACTTATTTCTGGGTGTGCAGTCTTAGGAAGCTCCTTAGAAAGTTCTGAGACAGGTATTTGTAAAAGGTACTCATCAGACATCCTACAATGTTACCAGCGGGACTTTCAGCCTGTTACTTCACATCGTCGAAGCTATTTAAGGAAAAAGTAATAAAAAGAAGAACAGAGAGAAAATTCATGCTAATTTCATTTCAGCTGGACAATTTCATCATTTCTCAAACTGTTTGAAATTTGCAAAGCCCAATATTTTCCAAAATGAATATCTTCATTGATCAAGTTAAGATTTTTACCCCTCTCAGACTGTCTATTTTCATGTTAGATTTTGCTACTCTCAAGCTATATCTTTGAGGCTTCAGCTTCTTACATGAACGTGTTGAAGACACAGCTCCACAAAAAAGTATGTTCTACATCGATGGCAGCCTGATAACAAAGGACCAAACCAAAATCAAACTAGTTGCTGTTGAGTCCATCCCAACTCATGTGTGAACCCATGTGTGCCTGAGTCGAAATGTGCTCCATAGCATTTTCTTTCAGTGGTTAATTTTTCTGAAGTCAATCACCAAGACTTTCTCCTGAAGTGCTTCCAGGTGAACTCCCATCACCAACCATCCAGTAAGCAGCCATTTGCGGCGCCCCGGGAAGTTGTATAATAGAGGACAGGGAATGTTAAAACCTCACTTTCAGATTGCAGTAATTAGACGAGATTAGGGTGAAGCCAGTGAGGTACTCAGCAGGGTGCAAAATTTAAGGGGATGCCAAAAACTCAGTAATCAGGATAAATCAAATTTTCATGTAATAATCTTTAAAAAAGAAAAACAAAATTAATGTAAAAACTTCCATGATGAACAGAATATCAAAATATTAAATAAAGGTAGGATTCGACAGTGCTCTTCCATGCTGAATCACAGCCTCACACACAAAGAATTTTCCCTTTTATGGATTTTTTTAATGCTTAATTTTTCCCAGAACATTAAAGAGGTTGAAAAATATTGAAAAATTAAAAACTATTAAAATTTACATTATTTTAAGTTTAAATATTTGATTTATATCAAAACGTATTAAAATTTTACCTTCTGGATTTTAATGGAAGCAAATTCATCAAGGATATTTTCAAAATTTAATTTTTTGCTTATCTAATTTTCAGTTGAAAGAATTGACGTTTGACAATTTCTCTTGATACAGTGACAATATTCACATTTATATAATTAACTCTAGTTTATTGAAACTTCTTTCACAGGATGCCACTGTGACTTATATTGTTTAAACAACTCTCAAGGTCAGCTCCAAATATGCACTAACCAAAAGGCACGGGTGAATTTAGAAGGTCCAGACACGGTATGATTTTATTTTACAAATTATTGATATTACACACTGCTTAAAACAAATCATTTCAGATGAAATCTGTACAGGACTTAAGTCATCAGGATATTCAAGAGCTAGTGCAGAAGCTGTTTTTGTAAATCAGATGTATTGATGGAAAATAATTTTTTCTTTGGTTAAAAATTCAAAATCTGAAGACGTTTTGCTTAATTTTTCATTTCCCCATTTTGAAATGTGAAATTAAGAAATTTATAATCTCCTTAGTTTCTGTTTGATATCCACTTTTCCTATCATAATTGATACTCTGATGATTTATACATTTCCAATGTCTTTACTTTTTGTTTTAATTTATTTCCCATTTCAAGAAGCATGTTCATATCTCTTGCTACAGTTTTAAGTTCATCAGATGTATTTTCAAGGTTCCTTTCTCTCATTTGACTTAATTCACAACTCCCAACTGAAAATGAGATAAGCAGAGAAATGGATTTAAACATATATATATACATATTATTGATGAGCTTGCTTCTATCAAGGCCAGGAAAGTATAATTTAATAAATTCAGTTTTGGGTATAAATAAATTTTTTAATTCAAAATATGTTGTGAGTTTTAATATTCCTACTTTTTTATTATGATAAATACAGTGAATGTAACAAAACACTTGCCATTTCAACATTTTCACGTGTACAGTTCAGTGACAGTAATTGTGCTCATCAATTGTGCAACCATCACCATTATCCAATATCCATTTCCAGATTTTTCCATCACCCTTAGCAGAAGTTCAGTGTCCCCTAAGCAATGAACCTTGAAAACATCAGACTAAGTGAAGTCAGTCAGTCACAAAAGTACAAATATTGTATGATTTCATTTACATGAAACATCTAGAATAGCTGAGCATATACAGACCTAAGGTTGTTAGTGGGCCTCATTACTCCTACTTTTTAATTTTCAATATTTTCAACTACTTTGAGGTTCTGAAAGAGAAATGAACTATTAAAAAAACACATAAGCATGCATGTCAGAGCTCCCATCTTCCTTTGGCCTCGGGTTCCAATATGGCTCTCCATGGCACTGACAGCAGCATTAGTGATGCACAGAGGCCCTCAGTCTGGTTCGTGGAGCTCCTGTGTCCCTGCGGACAATAGAATTTTTCAGTGCACAAACCAATACCCTATTATTTTTGCAGTAGCCCACTGAGTAACTGCAGCTATTAAGTCTGATCAACTTTCCCTTCTTCTTTTATCTTTCTTAGTCTCTCCTTCTTCCCTGCCAGCCTTCAAATCTCAAAGCAATGAAGGGAGAGTTATGAGATTAGGATTTTCTGAAGGAAAGTGAATACATAAACCATTTCCTTTTCTGCTCATCTTAAATTCTAAGAGAAGTCCTTGGGTGGTACAAAGGGTTAACACACTCACTAACTGAAGGGCTGGAGATTCAAGCCCATCCAGAGGCACGTAAGAAGAAAAGCCTGGCTACTTCTGAAAAATAAACCGCCGAAAACCCTGTAGAGCACAGTTCTACTCTGACAAACATGAGGTCCCTATGAGTCAGAATCGACGTAACGGCAAGTGGTTATACTCTAAGAGGAGCAAAGTGGTTCAGACTAGAGACTTTGGAGTCTGGCTTCTGGGGTTCATATACCAACCTTGCCACTTATTATCTCTGTGATCACAGGCAAGTTGTTGAACACCCTGTGCCTTAGTTTTCACATCGTTAAAATAATAAAATTTCTGCCTCATAAAACCAAAAAACCAAACCCAGTGCCGTCGAGTTGATTCCGACTCATAGAGACCCTATAGGACAGAGTAGAACTGCCCCATAGAGTTTCCAAGGAGCACCTGGTGGATTTGAACTGCCCACCCTTTGGTTAGCAGCTGTAGCTCTTAGCCACTATGCCACCAGGGTTTCCTTCTGCCTTATAGTACACAGAAATACTACATAAATGTTATCTACTACTATAAATCTAGATAAAAATATTTATAGGAAGATTTTCTCTGATTTAACCATCCTGTCAGCCCTGGTGAAATACATTTGTCAGGCCTGAGATATGTTTTTACCCTTCTTACAAGCTAATAAGTAAGCCTGTTGCCGCTTCATGGACATTGCCAGAAGACATGAGACTCTTGGACAGAGACAGAGTTTATTACTAATAGCACAGCAAGCAGCATACATCTGTATATTTGTATAAGTTCCTCTTGCCCCCTAATCTCCATGGAGGTGACACAGAACATACAGAAGGCTACACACACAGTGGGTTTACATTGACGTTGAGGAACACCGAGCTTAGGGATCTAAGCAGTAAATAAGTCTGCTCTTTTCTGCAGGGAAGAAGGACCCATTACCTCATCTCTCAAGTTACCATTTGCATAAACAGCCCTGAGAAATGGCCTAGTTAAAAGAGTGGTCAGAGCCTTGAAGTCTTGGCATACCCAGAAACACATGTACATGGGAGAGGCCCAAAGAGGATTTTTTTTCCCTAGCAATGTTGTTGTTGTTGCTAGGTGCCATCAACTTGGTTCTGACTAACAACTATCCTATGTACCACAGAACGAAACACTGCCCAGTCCCGCACCATTCTCACAATTGCTGTTATGCTTGAGTCGATTGTTACAGCGACTGTGTCAATCCATATCATTGAGGGTCTTCCTCTCTTTCACTGACCCTCTACCAAGAATGACATCCTTCTCCAGAGACTGATCCTTCCTGACACCATGTCCAAAGTATGTAAGACGAAGTCTCGCTATCCTTGCTTCTGATTTTACTTCTTCCAAGACAGATTTGTTCATCTTTTTGGCAGTCTGTGGTATTCTTCTTTGGTCTTCCTTATTTATTGTTCAGCTTTCGTATGCGTACGATGCCATTGAAAATGCCATGGCTTAGGTCGGGCACACCTTTGTCTTCAAGGTGACATCTTTGCTTTTCAACACTTTAAAGAGGTATTTTGCAGCAGATTTACCCAATGGACTATGCCGTTTGACTTCTTCACTGCTGCTTCCATGGGTGTTGATTGTGGATCCAAGCGAAATGAAACTCTTAACAATGTCAGTGTTTTCCCCCTTCATCATGATGTTGCTTATTGGCCCAGTTGTGAGGATTTTTGTCTTTATGTTGAGGTGTAATCCATACTGAAGGCTGTGGTCTTTGATCTTTATCAGTAAGTGCTTTAAGTTCTCTTCACTTTCAGGAAGCAAGGTTGTGTCGTCTGCATAACGTAGGTTGTTAATAAATCTCCCTCTAATCCTAATGCCCTGTTCTTTATATACTCTAGCTTCTCAGATTATTTGCTCAGCATAGAGATTGAGTAGTGTGGTGAAAGGATACAACCCTGACACACTCCTTTCCTGACTTTAAACCTTGTTCTGTTCAAACAACTGCCTCTTGATCTACGTACAGGTTCCTCATGAGCACAATTAAGTGTTCTGGAATTCCCATTCATCACAACGTTATCCATAATTTATTATGATCCACACAGTCAAATGCCTTTGTATAGTCAATAAAACACAGGTAAACATCCTTCTGGTATTCTCTGCTTTCAACCAGGATCCATCTGACATCAGCAATGATATCCCTGGTTCCGTGTCCTCTTCTGAATCCAGCCTGAATTTCTGGCAGTTCCCTGTCAGTGTACTGCTGTAGCCACTTTTGAATGATCTTCAGCAAAATCTTACTTTTGTGTAATATTAATGATATTGTTTGATAATTTCTGCATTCTGTTGGATTACCTTCCTCGGGAATAGGCATAAATATGGATCTCTTCCAGTCAGTTGGCCAGGTAGCTGTCTTCCAAATTTCTTGGCATAGGTGAGTGAGCACTCCCAGTGTAGCATCAGTTTTTTGAAACATCTCAACTGGTATTCTGTCAATTTCTGGAGCCTTGTTTTTCACCAATGCCTTTAGTGCAGCTTGGACTTCTTCCTTCAGTATCATTGGTTCCAGATCATATGCTACCTCTTGAAATGCTTGAATGTTGACCAATTCTTTTTGGTATAATGACTCTGTGTATTCCTTCTATCTTGTTTTGATGCTTCTTGAGTCATTTAATACTATCGTCACAGAATCCTTCATTACTGCAACTTGAGGCTTGAATTTTTTCTTCAGTTCTTTCAGCTTGAGAAATGCCGAGCATGTTCTTCCCTTTTGGTTTTCTTTTTTTAATTAAGTTTTATTGTGCTTTAAGTGAAAGTTTACAAATCAAGTCAGTCTCTCATACAAAAATTTATATACACTTTGCTATATACTCTCAATCGCTCTCCCCCTAATAAGACAGCACACTCCTTTCCTCCACTCTCTCTCTCCTTGTATCCATTTGGCCAGCTTCTGGCCCCCTCTGCCCTCTCATCTCCCCTCCAGTCAGGAGATGCCAACATAGTCTCATGTGTCTACTTGATCCAAGAATCTCATTCTTCACCAGTATCATTTTCCATCCCATAGTCCAGTGCAATTCCTGTCTGAAGAGTTGGCTTTGGGAATGGTTCCTGTCTTGGGCTAACAGAAGGTCTGGGGACCATGACCTCTGGGGTCCTTCTAGTCTCAGTCTGACCATTAAGTCTGGTCTTTCTACGAGAATTTGAGGTCTGCAGCCCACTGCTCTCCTGCTCCCTCAGGGGTTCTCTGTTGTGTTTCCTGTCAGAGCAGTCATTGGTTGTGGCCAGGCACCATCTAGTTCTTCTGGTCTCAGGCTGATTAAGTCTCTGGTTTATGTGATCTTTTCTGTCTCCTGGGCTTATAATTACCTTGTGTCTTTGGTGTTCTCCATTCTTCCTTGCTCCAGGTGGGTTGAGACCAATTGATGCATCTTAGATGGCTTGCCTTCTTCCGCTGAAGCTGTAGTGTCGTAGGAAACTACCATCAGCCCCGCCGCATTCATGCCAAAGAACGGCACCAAGAAATTGGAGCTGAGGTGCTGCATGGATTCTGCAACTCATCTCTGCTTCTGCACCGTCTCTTGCTCCCCCATCACCCAGGTGGAGTCCTCAAATCTGCATTTGATTCTCAGGAGTTCGTGATTGTCATATATGTAACCAATTCACCTGATTTTTGGGGTCTTTGTTGCAAAAGGGTTCAGCAGAAGCTCCTGACTAGTTAGCCATCTTGGCCTCACCTCCCTTTTGGTTTTCTATCTCCAGGTCTTTGCACATTTCGTTATAATACTTTGTCTTCTCAAGCCATCCTTTGAAATCTTCTGGTCAGTTCTTTTACTTCATCATTTCTTCTTTTGCTTTAACTGCTCGATGCTCAAGAACAAGTTTCAGTCTCTTCGAACATCCCTTTTGGTCTTTTCTTTCTTTTCAATGACCCCTTGCTTTCTTCATGAATGTTGTCCTGGATATCATTCCACAACTTGTCTGGTCATTGGTAATTGGTGTTCAACACATCAAATCTATTCTTGAGATGGTCTCTAAATTCAGGTGGGATATACTCAAGGTCATACTTTGGCTCTTGTGGACTTGTTCTAATTTTCTTCAGTTTCAGCTTGCACTTGCATATGAGCAATTGATGGTTGGTTCCACAGTCAGTCCCTGGCCTTATACTGACTGATGATATTGAGCTTTTCCATCGTTTCTTTTCACAGATGCAGTCGATTTGATTCCTGTGTATTCCATCTGGCAAGGTCCATGTGTATAGTTGCCATTTATGTTGGTGAAAAAATGTATTTGCAATAAAGAAGTCGTTGCTCTTGCAAAATTCTATCATGCGATCTCCAGCATCATTTCTATCACCAAGGCCATATTTTCCAGCTACTGATACTTCTTTGTTTCCAACTTTTTCATTCCAATCACCAGTAATTATCAATGCATCTTGAATGCATATTCGATCAATTTTGAACTGCACAAGCCGGTAAAAAACTTCAATTTCTTCATCTTTGGCCTTAGTGGTTAGTGCATAAATTTGAATAATAGCTGTATTAACTGGTCTTCCTTGTAGGAATATGGATATTATCCTATCACTGACAGCGTTATACTTCAGGATAGGTCTTGAAATGTTCTTTTTGATGATAAATGCAACTCCATTCCTTTTCAACTTGTGACTCTCAGCACAGTAGACCATATGATTTTCTGATTCAAAATGGCCAATACCAGTCCTTTTCAACTCACTAATGCCTAGGATATCAATGTTTATGCATTCCATTTCATTTTTTATTACTTCCAATTTTCCTAGATTTATAATTCACACATTCCATGTTCCGATTCTTAATGGATGCTTGCAGCTGTTTCTTCTCATTTTGAGTCATGCCACATCAGCAAATGAAGGTCCCAAAAGCTTGACTCCATCCACTTCACTAAGGCCAACTCTACTTTGAGGAGGCAGCTCTTCTCCAGTCATCTTCTGAGTGCCTTCCAATGTGGGGGGCTCATCTTCCAGCACTATATCAGACAACGTTGTGCTGCTATTCATAAGGTTTTCACTGGCTAATTCTTTTCAGAAGTAGACTGCCGGGTCCTTTTTCCTAGTCTGTCCTAGCAGTTGTCACTGTTTTTTCCACCCTGGTGTGGATTGAATTATGTTCCTCTGAAATATGTGCTAGGATCCTAACCCCTATACCTGTGGATGTAATCCCTTTTGGAACAGGATTGTCTTTGTTAAGTTAATGAGACAGTGTAGGACATGTCTTAAACCTAACCACTTTCAAGATATAAAAAGAGCAGATTAGGCCCAGAGAGTAGAAAGCACAAATGGGAAAAAGACAGATACCATATGGAGATTACCAAGGTACTGAGGAATGGCAGGCTAGAGAAACTGAAACAAGGATTTTCCAACGATCAGACAGAAAGAGAACATTCCCCTAGAGCCAGTGCCCTGGATTCTGACTTCTAGCCTCCTAAATGGTGAGAAGATAAAATTCTGTTCATTAAAGCCACTCACTTGTAGTATTTCTGTTGCAGCAGCACTAAGAATCTAAGACATACTCCAACTGATTTCTGGTGATGCCAAACACCACGTGCTTTCACATATGTAAGATTCTTTTATTGATGAATAAAGCAAATAAATACCCTTAGAATATTGAGCACTTAATGTATTATTCCTCTGGGATAAAAATAGTGTTTTGTTTTTTTTTTAATCCTAACAAAAGAATCTCCATAGTGTAACTTCATATCCCATGACCCAGGAGTGAAAGAATATTTCTGAGATGTTTCTCTTCTAATACTTAATTCTATGTTAAGGAAGCGAAAAGGCACAGTATGATCTAGAGAGTCTTTGGTGTGGGTAAGGACTAGGAGGAAGCATTAGTTTAAGCTGCTGTATTGGTTTCTAGGGATGCCATAACACATTACCACAAAGTAGGTAGCTAAAAACAATGGAAATTTATTCTCTCCTATTTCTTGAAGCCAGAAGTCCAAAATCAAGATGTTGGCAGGGTTGATTCGTTCTGAATGCTCTGAGAGAGCATCCATTTAATGCTTCTCTCCTAGCTTCTGGTGCCTGCCAGCAGTCCTTGGCATCCCTTGTATTATAGATATCACTATCTCTGCCTCCATCTTCACATGTCTTTCTCCCCTGTGTCTTGGTATGTTTTCCCCTTTTCTGTCTCTTACAAGAATGCCTATCTTTGGATTTAAGACTCACCCTAATTCAGGATAATCTCATCTCAGGGTTCTTACCTTAATTATATCTGCAAAGAACTTTATTCCAAATAAGGTCACGTTCTGAGGTTGTAGGTAGGTATATACTTTGGGAGGGCACCCGTCAATCCACTAGAGCTGCCGACTAAAGTTGGTGGCCTGGGTGATGTGCGCCAAGCCCTGGGGTGACTCAGCAAATTGTGAAGAGGCTTCACAACTTGAAGCAAGATGGTCAGCCATCAACATGAACCCACCTGTGACCCATGATTAAAATGAGGACTAGCCCAGCTTGGGGCACTTCTTTGATGACAAACTACCAGAGAAAGAGAAACCAGCATCGATACATATTCACTGCTCTCTTCTCTCAACTTTCCCCCAGGAAGAACCAGTAACCCCGCAGGTCTCTGGACAGAAAGACCTACTTACTCCCCAGGGTTACCTAAATAACATGCAGACATATAAAGGAAGAGACAATGATGTAGGTATTTAATAAATACCCATTTTAAGCACTATTACGTAGGGTCAGTGTGTGAAGATTTTGTAAGTTAGTTAAATCAGTTGCCGGCCAGTTGATTGTGACTCAAGGTGACCCCACGTGTGTCAGAGTAGAACTGTGCTCCATTTGATTTTCAGTAGCTGACTTTTCAGAGGTAGATTGCCAGGTCTTTCTTCCGAGGTACATCTGGGTCAACTCAAACCTTTCACCTTTTGGTTAGCAGCTGAGCACTTTAACCATTTGTACCACCCAGGGACTCCAATAAAGTAAATACCCAGAATAAATACTCAGTTCATTGTAGGTGATGCAATTATTTATTCTGGTGCTGTGGCTTATAAAGGGACACTAGTTGTTCTTACAGAATGGTTACGAGGCAACTTGTTCTCTCCACAAGTCCTATGTCTTCTGCTGCTTACTCTTCAAATGTGCTGTTAAGTGCAAGGGCAGAAAATTGGGCAGCCATTTTCTTCTTCTTTTTTTTTTTTTTTTGGTCTGGTTGTAGGCTTTCTCTCCCTAGGCATAGACTTGGTGATTATCAGCTGCAGTGAGTCAGACATTCAAGTACATAACCAAAGGCTAGGTCTTTCTAGTCACAAATTAAACAATAGCAAGTCTCCCATTAGGATATTTAAAGTGTCCAGTTAGCAGCTAATGATGGTATCCGTCACATGGCCTCTGTCCTGATGTCTCCACCCCCCTAACCCTGAGCTGTTGCTCTAGTTTATTTGCTTCAGCAAGGTTTTGTCAAGTCATATACTTTCTATCTCAATATAACAGCCTGGTTCTAAATCTCAGGTATGCACTGAAGAAAGAATTTACACCACTTAGTAAGTAATTATGCCTGCAGCAAAGGAGAATGACCAGGTGAAAAAGAATAGTTACACTGCTAGTTAGCCATTCATCGACAAATACGGTGTAAGACAGCAAGACTCAGACAGCCCTCAGGAAATATCGGCGTCGGAAGAATTTTAAGTTATAGTTAAAAATTTTGAATACGTAATATTACCATTAATAGGCTCCTGTCCAGGAGGAGAAGTAAATAGAAATGTCCACGCTAGTCAAAATCAAGTATGTTAATTTTGACAGTGCTGTTGCCTTGTTCTGGGTGGATTTAGCACAGTCCATTTTTTTATGTATAATTCTAAATTATCCACCAAGTATAGAAATTAAGCTGGTTTGACAAGTCCATGAATTCTTAAGGACAATTTGCATAGAAAATGATCAAAGCATGTGATTGTGTCTGTCTGGATTATAAAGAGAAAGTGTCTGTCACTGTTACCTTCACCCTCATGCTACAAGCTTTGGGACATAAGGTACAAACCGTTAATGTGCTTGTCTGCTAACTGAAAGGTGGGAGTTTCTAGTCCACTCAGAAGCACCTTGGAAAAAACACCTGGAGATCTACTTTGAAAAATCAGCCACTGAAAACCCTTTTTGGAGCACAGTTCTACTCTGACATGCAGGGGGCTGCCGAGAAAGGAGCTGACTTGTTGGCACCTGTGAATGACAACAAAGGGCCAAAACAAGTGCTCACCAGTTACCACTCTGAGATCAGTAAACGTTCAGTGAGCAGCTGTGCAGGGTACTACAGTAAGTAACAAGAAGCGTTGAGTGTATGACCCAGCCCTGGTGGTGCAGTGGTTAAAGTGCTCAGCTGCTAACTGAAAGGCTGGTAGTTAGAACCCAACAGCTGCTCCTCAGGAGAAAGACGTAGCAGCCTGCTTCTGTAAAGACTGCAGCTTTGGAAACCCTATGGGACAGTTCTACTCTGCCTTACAGGGTCACCATGAGTTGAAATTGACTTGGCAGCAATGTTCTTTTTTTTTTTATTGGGCATTTTAGTTGGACAATAGTCATGGACAGAAAAAGCCTAATAATTGCAAGGTAACATACGCAAGACCTAAATTAATGGCAGAGATAATACATTTGATAGTATAGAGAGAATACAGACTGCGACTAGTTCTGAGTCCACTGCTTAGCCCCTGTGCAACCACAGGCAAGTTCCATGTATCCGCGCCTTGATTTCCTCATCTGTGAAATGGAGATGCTAATGGCGGAACTGACTTAACAGAGGCGTCATTAAGAGGAAATACGTTAGCATATTTATAAGTGCTTAGAGTACTGAGTACTGAAGGCAGTAGTGAGCACTATGCAAATATTTGTTTGGGGGCAGCGGTTGTTCAATGGCAGAATTGTCACCTTCCACGTGAGAGACTGGGGCTCAATTCCCAGCCATTGCACCTAATACACAGCCGCCTTCATCTATCAATGGAGGCTTGACTGTTACATTAAAATAATTCCATAAAAAGAAAGAAAGAAAAAAGGATAAGTGAATCAAATGTAGCAAAATTTTAATAATTGTTGAAATTTGGTCGTGGCTATCTGAGGGTGGGAATGTACAATTCTCTCTCCTTTCCTTTGGGATGTATTTGAAAATTTATAGAACAAATTTTAAAAAGCCAATTAATAAGAAGTGACCTTTGGACATTGTGTGGACACTCTGTAGTGGCTAGGTGAAGCCATACTGAGAAAATATTTGCTAAACTATCATTTTATGAACATTTTCATGTGTTCCCTCAGTGTTCTTTTTTCTTCATAAATTCATGACCAAAAATAGCAAAACTGCTTTCTAACACCACATAAAAGCAATGAGATCTGAAATTATGTTAATAGAGTTTACCCAAGATCTAGAGAGAACATTTGCAAGTCCCCACTGTGAGAGTATCTCCAAATATTCGTAAAACATTAGGTGGCAACAAAACGCAGGTTGAGGGTTTTGAAAAGTGTGCTAATGGCAGGGTTGTGCACAACTTGCTAGTTTGGTTTAAGGATGTTCCAGGGATATTTTTACCTTAATTTTTAGTCTTATTTGGAACTCAAAGAATGATGACAGTATCACGTAAATCCCAGAACACTTCATACTTTCCCGGAATGTCCCATTATTTTGGCACGATTCTACAATTTCACGTGGTGCTGTGACCATAGCAAATGTCTAGTGGCAGAATGTGCGTGAAATTTATTTTAATGTTTCTAAATAGCATGTGCACAAATAAGGTTTGCACTAGCGGATACACACATTTTTTCTTAAATGCCTGTTCTGTTTAAACACATTTCTTAATTTTTCTTTTTAATGGCTCTAAAAGAAAAAACAGAGATTTTTCTGTACTTAAAATTAAAGGATTTTTTTTCAGTAATAATTTTTTACTTTATAACTCAGTAGGGTTTCTCTTGAAAAGAAATGAAATGGTTTGTTTTTTATCTGAAAGGATTCCCCATGTTGTCTGAAAGTAATAATTACAGCAGTAAGAGCTCCAGAGTTGGGGGGGAGGGGAAATCATTGTGTTCAACAGAAAGCCAAATTTCACAAGTTAGGTTGTTATCTAAGACGTAGTTTCTGTGGCCAAATGCCTAGGCGCTACCTGAATTTGGAAGAAAAATGAAAACTCTAGTCTAAGCCTGTCCAAGCCAGGTTGTGAAAAATATTATTATAACTGACTTTGTGAGGCTGACAAGACCACTGTGAGAGGGAGGTTTCTTTTGTCCCATACTGCTTTCACTGAAGGCTTTTTATCTATAGCCACATCTGATCCTGCAGAAGTTTCCTTTGTATGCATGTATAAGTGGGATACAAATACATATATACGTACACATATATGTACATGTATATACACATGTAGGTATGTATATATATACCCACACATCTATCTTGTTGAAATCTAGTTGATTCCAACTCCTAGTGACCCTATCAGTTAGAGTAGAACTGCCCCATAGGCTTTCCAAAGCTGCAACCTTTACAGAAGCAGACTGCTACATCATTCTCCCAAGGAGCTGCTAGTGGGTTCAAACCACAGACCTTTCAGTTTGCAGCTGAGCCCTTAACCACTGTGCCACCAGGGTTCTCTCTTTCTGTGTATGCAGGTATGTATGCGTGTGTGTGTGTGTGTGTGTGTGTATATATATAAAGTAAACCAGTTACCATTGAGTTGATTTCAACTCATAGCAACCCTATAGAACAGATCAGAACTGCCTGTTAGAGTTTCCAAGAAGTGGTTGATGGATTCAAACTGCTGGCCTTTTGGTTCACAAACTCTTAACCTCTGTACCATAAGGGCTCTGCATATATACAAATATATATATATATAGTTGTTGTTATTGTTAGGTGCTATCAAGTCAGTTCGGACTCATAGCGATCCTATGAACAACAGAATGAAACACTGCCCTGTCCTGTACCATCCTCACAATCTTTGCTATGTTTGAGCCCATTGTTGCAGCCACTGCATCAATCCATCTCCTTGAGGGTCTTCCTCTCTTTCATTGAGCCTCTACTTTAACAAGCATGATGTTCTTCTCCAGGGATTAGTCCCTCATGATAACATGTCCAGAGTACACAGGGCAAACTCTCACCATTCTTACTTCTAAAGAGCATTTTGGCTTTAGTTCTTCTAAGACAGATTTGATAGCTATTCTGGCCGACCGTGGTATATTCAATATCTTTAACTAGCACCATAATTCAAAGTTATCAATTCTTCTTCATTTTTCCTTATTTACACGTTCCAGCTTTTGCACATGTATGAGATGATTGAAAATACCATGGCTTCGGTCAGGTGCACCTTAGCCCTCAAAGTGACATCTTTGCTTTTTAACACTTTAAAGAGGTGTTTTGCAGCAGATTTACCCAATGGAATACGCCGTTTGACTTCTTCACTGCTGCTTCCATGGGTGTTAATTGTGGATCCAAATAAAATTAAATCCTTGACAACATCGATCTTTTCTCCATTTGTTATGATATTGCTTATTGGTCCAGATGCAAGGACTTTTCTTTTCTTTATGTTGAGGTGCAATTCGTACCGAAAGCTGTAGTCTTTGAGCTTCTTCAGCGAGCACTTCAAGTCCTCTTCACTTTCAGCAAGCAAGGTTGGGTCATCTGATATTACAGGTTGTTAATGAGCCTTCCTCCAATCCTGCAGCCACATTCTTCTTCATATAGTCCAGCTTCTTGGATTATCTGCTCAGCATACAGATTGAATAGGTATGGTGAAAGGTTACAACCCTGATGCATGCCTTTTCTGACTTTAAACCACACAGTCCCCTTGTTCTACTCAAACTACTGCCTCATGGCCTGTGTACAGGTTCTTCATGAGCACAATTCAGTGTTCTGGAATTCCCATTTTTGCAATGTTATCCATAATTCATTATGATCCACATAGTCGAATGCCATCGCATAGTCAATGAAACACAGGTAAACATCCTTCTGGTAATCTCTGCTTCCAGCCAGGATCCATCTGACATCAGAAATGATATCGCTGGTTCCACATCCTCTTCTGAATCTGGCTTGAACATCTGGCAGTTCCCTGTCCATGCACTGGTGCAATGCCTTTGGAATGATCTTCAGCAAAATTTTGCTTGCATGTGATATTAATGACATTATTCAACAATTTCCGCATTCTGTTGGATCACCTTTCTTTGAAAGGGTAAATATGAATCTTCTGCAGTTAGTTGGCCAAGAAATAGTCTTTCAAATTTCCTGGCATAGACGAGTGAGTACGTACGTACAGCACTGCATTTGTTTGTTGAAACTTCAATTGGTATTCCGTCAATTCCTGGACCCTTGTTTTTGCTATTCCCTTCAGTGTAGCTTGGCCTCCTTCCTACAGTACCATCACTTCTTGGTCATATGCTACCTCCTGAAATGGTTGAACATCAACCAATTTTTTTTGGTACAGTGATTCTCTGTATGCCTTCCATCTTCTTTTGAGGCTTCCCTGGTTGTTCAGTATTTTCTTGATAGAATCCTCCAATACTGCAACTTGAGGCTTGAATTTTTTCTTCCTTTCTTTCTGCTTGAGAAATGCCAAGCATGGTCTTCCCTTTTGCTTTTCTAATTCCAGATCTTCGCACATTTCATTTTAATACTTTGTCTTCTCGAGCCTCCCTTTGAAATCTTCTGTTCAGCTCTTTTACTTCATCATTTCTTCCTTTCGCTTTATCTACTCTATGTTCAAAAGCAAGTTTCAGAGTCTCTTCTGACATCATTTTTCTGTCTTTTCTGTCTTTTAAATGACTTTTTGCATTCTTCATGTACAATGTGCTTGATGTCATCCCACAACTCGTCTGGTCCTCAGTTGTTAGTGTTCAATGCATCAAATCTATTCTGAGATGGTCTCCAAATTCAGGTGGAATATACTCAAGGTCATATTATGGCTCTTAGGGTCCTGTCTTAATTTTCTTCAGCATAAACTTGAACTTGCACGTGAGCAATTGATGGTCTATTCTGAAGTGTGTCCCTGCCCTTGTTCTGGGTGATGATATTGAGCTTCTCCATTGTCTCTTTCCACAGATGTAGTGGATTTGATTCCTGATTTCCATTCAGCAAGGTCTACATGTATAGTCTCCATTTATATCGTTGAAAAAAGATATTTGCAAGGAAGAAATATTAGGTCTTGCAAAACACTATCATTCAATCTCTGGCATCATTTCTATCACCAAGGCCATATTTTCCAACCACCAGTCCTTCTTCGTTTCCAACTTTTACATTCCAATCACCAGTAATTATCAATGCCTCTTGATTGCATGTTTGATCAATTTCAGACTGCAAACATCAGTAAAAACCTTCAATTTCTTCATTTGGCATTAGTTTTTGGTGCATAAATTTGAATAATAGTCATATTAACTGATCTTTTGATAATTTTTCATCAGGATAACAGCCTTCAATGTGCAGATGACATAACCTCGTTTGTTGAAAATGAAGAAGATTTGAAGCACTTACTGAAGAAGATGAAAGACTCCAGCCTTCAGTATGGATTACATCTCAATATAAAGAAAGCAAAAATCCTTACAACTGAGCTGCTAAGCAACACTATGATAAATGGAGAAAAGATTGAAGTTGTCAAGGATTTCATTTTACTTGGATCCACAGTCAGTGCCCATGGAAGCAGCAGTCAAGAAGTCAAATGACATATTCCATTGGGCAAATCTACTGCAAAAGACCTCTTTAAATTGTTAAAAAGCAAAGATGTCACTTTGAGGACTAAGGGACACTTGACTGAAGCCATGGTGTTTTCAATTGCCTCATATTCATGCAAAAGCTGGACACTGAATAAGGAAGACAGAAGTAGAACTGACACCTTTGAATTATAGTGTTGGTGAGGAATATTGAATATACTATGCACTGCCAGAAGAATGAACAAATCTGTCTTGGAAGAAGTACAGCTAGAATGTTCCTTAGAAGCGACGGTGGCGAGACTTTGTCTCACATACTTTGGACATGTTATCAGGAAGGAGCAGTCCCTGGAGAAGGACATTATGCTTGGTAAAGTAGAGCATCCGTGAAAAAGAACGAGACACTCAACAAGATGGAGTGGCACAGTGGCTGCAACGACAGGCTCAAACATAGCAAAGATTGTGAGGGTGGCTCAGGACCCGGCAGTGTTTGGTTCTGTTGTACTTAGAGTCTGAACCCACTTGACAGCACCTAACAACAGTAACAAATTTCAAATCAGGCAAAATATATTTAATGTCCAACTGCAAATGTTGTTGAATTATCAGAGAACATTTATATATAATTCGTAGCCTCTGGCAGTAAACAAAACACACTTCACTTTCTTTAAAATTGTGAAAGGATACAGTAATCCAAATGTGCTTTACAATGATAGCTGTTCTTAAGGAGCTTTGGTGGCTTCGCGGTGCCTAAGAGCTTAACTGCTAACCTAAAGACCAGCACCTCAACCCACGAGCTGCTTCAAGGGAGAAAGATGAAGCTGATGGCTTCAGGAAAGATTTACAGCCTTAGAAACCCTGTAGGGCAGTTCTACTCTGTCCTATAGGATTGCCGTGAGTCCGGGTCGACTCCACCGCAACGGGTTTGGTTTTGGTTTGGTCCTTACAACCAGCAGTGTCACTAGGGGGGTGCGGGGGTGCACATTGCTCCCCTATACACTGTTAGAGGGGCTGACACCAAATGACCCCAGGGTACGCGGGGTGACAGCAGCGGTAAGGTGGTTGGGGCGGCTGGCCAGTCAGGGTGCCTGGCGGCCAGGCCGCGCCAGCCTTTGGGCAGAGAGGAGGGTCTCAGCCTTCGCCAATAGGAGAGGGAAGGAGCAGGGGGACACGCAGGGAGCTGGGCCAGGAGGGGAGGAGCTCTGCTGGACCACGCCGCTCACGTGGGTTCGCCCACCCTGGGGGCGGGGGCAGGTGGAGGGCTGGGGGGAGGTGGGAGAATGGGGGGATGACACCATCAGTTACCACACTGGGTGACCCCAACCCTAGTGATGCCACTGCTTATCACACAGAAAATGGAAAGAACTCTCTTATTGGTTTAAGAGTCAGATCCCTGTTGAGAAAAAGCCAGTCCATCCCAGCAGACTCATCAGGGCAAGCAGCATTAAATTAAACGGTAAGGTGGAAAGTAGCATGGTTTTGGAAACAAACACATGATTGTACTGATCACTTTCCTGAGATGCATGCATGTCAAACAACGAGTTACCCTTTTAGAAATACCACAATGCTATACACAGGTCATTCAACCCTGATTTAGATATTAAAATAAAACATGAATCATTGGGCATGTTAAATGAATTGCACATTAGAATCATCTAACTTGAAATAAGGCATTCCTTTAGCTGACCTAGGTGGATCGTATAAAGAGTTATTAAATATAATGACAATACACATTAGAAATAAAAGCCATTGGAACACGTTTTGGTTTGCAGTCATGGAGACATGACAGAAAGCTGTCCACTTCTCGAAGTGTGTTCTGGTTCTTTCTGTCAGTGAGGGTCTGTCGATATGGAATCTGAGTATATTAGAACCCTAGACAGGACAGGACGCAGAAATGGGCTGAGGGCTATGAATCTCAGAGTGGCCTGGGTTCCTTTTCTATCAACTTCTAGTAAATAAAAATAAAATTTAAAGTCATACTCGCACTTTTATGTACTCTTAAGAGCCTTCTTTTTTACGGCTTTGCTTCCATCACGGTGTGTGTGCGAGAAAGAGAGCGAGAGACTGAAGTGTGTGAAGACAAAGATTAATAGCTCGCTGGAAGATCAAGGCCTTCTTATTAGCTAGCCTTTTGTAGGCTTTCACCACATCACTCATCTAAAACACCTTATAATAGTCTGATTGAATGGGAGGGTGATTTTTATGATGTGAGTTAAATGGAAATTAGGGTGATTTTTGAAACTCTAACATATGGCCCTACTGATTACTTTTCCCAACAAATTTTTCATGTGGTCATAATCTAAATTTAAATAACAGTCTACAGGGTAAAAATGCTGGGCTATGAACACCCTATGCCCTCAGGAGGACAATAAAAATCAAATTTCCTAAAGTCAAAGGAAAATTTGAGGCAAGTGGAAAATTAATGGTTACAAAAAAACACCTCGAGAAAAAATTCGCTGCAAGTGTCGTTCCTAACAATGGTTTTAAACCAGAATTGAAAAAGAAACCAAAGATTTAGGATAAGGCTGGAACTAGTTTGCTGAATGGTTTCCTTAAAGAAGGTCTGTAAGACAATCAGTAAAAACATCGTCATAAAAAGAATTTTAATTGAGGCCACAGCACCTTCCAGAATATCCCTACTGATAGAGCACATGCGGTGAAACTTCATTTAATAATCTATGTAATAGTCTTTAACTTAAACACATATTTTCATTCTAATAGAAAGACATGCTCACCGCAGAAAATTTTGAAAATGCACAAAAGTATTAAAAAAGGTAAGAATCATCCAAAATCCCTTGACCCAGTGATAATAGTTGTTAAATAGCTGTTGCCATTTTGGTATTTTCTAGTCCTTTTTAAAAAATACGTATTTATATTCTAACATATTTGAGATTGTGCTACTTATAAATTTAGGATCCTCCTTTTTACGTAATTCATATGATCCATATTTTCCAATGCCATTACAGACTTGTGAATATGGGAATATCCACGGTCTATCATGAGTTCTTTTGCAGCAGATTTGCCCAACGCTGCAAAAAACCTCTTTAAAGTGTTAAAAACAAATATGCCACTTTGAAGAATAAGCTGCACCTGATCCAAGTCATGGTATTTTTTAATCACCTAATTTCCATGCAAACGCTGCACAGTGAATGAGGAAAACCAAAGAATTGATGCCTTGGAATAATGGTGTTGACAAAGAATACTGAATATTCATGGACTGCCAGAGAATGAAAAAGTCTGTCATGGAAGAAGTACAGCCAGAATTCTCCTTAGAAGTGAGGATGGTGAGACTTTGGCTAACACACTTTGGGCTTATTATCAGGAGGAACAGTCCCTGGAGAAAGACATCACGCTTGGTAAAGTAGAGGGTGGGCGAAAGAGAGAAAGACTCTCCAGGAGACGGACCAACAGACTGGCTGCAATGACGGGCTCAAGCATGTCAAAGATTGTGAGAATGGTGCAGGGTCAGACAGTGTTTCATTGTGTTGTACATAGGGTCGCTACAAGTGGGAACCCACTTGAGGGCACCTAGCAATAACAACATTTTCCTTCATAGCCAAGTGCCTAACTGTTCTTCTACCAGGTCTCCTTTTATAATAATATAGCTATTAATAATATATTATAATGTATAGTAAACACTGATGGAATAGTGGTTAAGAACTATGGCTGCTAACCAAAAGGTAGGCAGTTCGAATCTACCAGGTGCTCCATGGAAACTCCAGGGGCAGTTCTACTCTGTCCTATAGTGTTGCTATGAGTCAGAATCGATCAATAATATATATAATTAAGGTCACTAGGTGGTGCAAACAGTTTATGCTCAACTGTTAACCTAAAGGTTGACGGTTCGAACCCACTCAGAGGTATCTCAGAAGAAAAAGCCTGGCAATCTGCTTTGTTAAGATTAACCAAAACAAAGACATTACCATCAAGTCAATTAGGACTCTTTAGTTACCCTACAGGACAGAGTATAACTTCCCCATAGGGTTTGTTTCCAAGGCTATAATCTTTATGAAAATGGATTGCCACATCTTTCTCCCACGGAGCAGCTTGTAGGTTTGAACTGCTGACCTTCCAATAAGCAGGCGAGTGCTTAACCACTGCTGAACCAAAAAAAAAAAAAAAAATCCTATGGAGCAATTCTAGTCTGTAACACATGGGGTCACCATGAGTCAGAATTGAGTCAATGGCAACCAACAACAACGTGTAACTGGTATCAGCAGTTTTTTTTTTTTTTTTTGGTGAATGATATTGTACGAGAAATAAAATGGGGGAATCTCTATCCCTCAAAGCATTTGCATTTAGAAGATTTTATTTTCATTAGAATATTTACATATGCATGTATATATGTGTGTGCATGTGTCTATTTACATCCATATATACATATATATGTGTTTCTATGTGTGTATACGTATATAGGGAGACCTGGTGGCACGGTGGTCAAGAGCTCTGCTGCTAACCAAAAGGTTGACAGTTCGAATCCATCAGCGGCTCCTTGGAAACCCTATGGAGAAGTTCCACTCTGTCCTATAGGGTCGCTATGAGTTGGAACCAATTCAACGGCAATTTTTTTTATACATATATAGGTATATATATAACATATATATGTATTTATTTGTGTGTCCATATAGAAATATATACATTCATATATATATATATATAAAGTTGCCATGGAGTCAACTCCCACTCATAGTGATCCTATAGTACAGGGTAGAACTGTCCCATAAGTAGGGTTTCCAAGGAGTGGCTGGTGGATTCAAACTGCCTACCTCTTGGTTAGCAACCAAGTTCTTAACCGCTGTACCGCCAAGGTGCTAAAGAAATCAAATTTCTCCTAAAGAAATATATATATATTTCTTCATATATATGCATATGTATATATGCAAATATATATTTTTATACACACACATATATGTGTGTATATGTATGCATATATATGAAGAAATATATATATACATATATATTTCTTTAGGAGAAATTTAGTTTTGAAAGAATATAGGAATATTTCTTAACTCAAGAGCAGGAGATGATTTAGGAAAAGCAATTATGGGCTTCATTTTAACATTGTCCATAACTACTCTGCACACATGTGGTCACCGAGAGTCACAGTCGACTCAGTGGCAACTAATGACAACGAAGTAAGTTGACTGTGTGTCAACGGTGGGACACAAGTGCAGGAAAACTTCTCGTACAGCTCAGTGAAATGGTTTTCATCCTAAACGGTAGGAGAATCAAAGACTACAAATGACATTTTAGACTAAGGTACTAATTAGGAAGGGAAGAACACTGGGGAAGAATCAGATGAAAACCAATTTATTGGCAGATACCCAACCAGAACATGAGCTTTGGAATCAAGTAAACCTGGTCTGGAATAAAGGCTTCTCCTCTCAAGGCTTTTTCTGTCAGCACCTTCCTTCATCTGACCCCTACTTCTTGGTCTCTAGGAGGAAGCTAATGTTATCTTCTTCCACGTGTTCTCGTGAAACTTTATTTACTCAGCTACAGAACCACTGTGAGGCCTGGTACAGAACGGGGATTCCACACGTGTTCATTATTACCTGAAATCAATTGCATACATTAGAGAGGAATTTACATGAGGAGTAAATAAAGTCAAAGTAAGAAGTTAAAAAAGTGATTTTATTTTTTAAAAAAAAGGTTATATGTAACCAACCCAGTGCCGTCGAGTCGATTCCGACTCACAGCGACCCCTTTAGGATGGAGTAGAACTGCCCCACAGGGTTTCCAAGGAGCGCCTGGTGGATTTGAACTCCCGAGCCTTTGGTTAGCAGCCATAGCACTAAACCACTAGGCCACCAGGGTTTCCATGTGTAAGGAGTTGGGTAAGTAATACATATTTTAGCAACTGGGGGGAACTACAATTTCACAACGTGGACCAGGGACTTGTTTGTGGGAAAGAAGCAATCTCGTTCCATTATCTTTAAGTGAACTTTAAAAACTCCTGTGGAAGAAAAATAAAACGCTGCTTTCACTAGTACTTTATAATAAATCTAAATGCTTTGCTAATTGCCTGTCACCACCACAAATAGTATTTGCTTTTTCTGAGAGTTTTTTTAAGTCCCTGGAAATAAATCAGAACTTTTAATTCATTTGAAGACAGAAGAAAAAGGGGTGGGGGGGGAGGGTAGAGCTCGTATAATAGAATAATCTTGAATATTATCTAATGGCTGTTATTGCGAATTGTAAAAAAAAAAAAAAAAAAGAACATAATCAGAAGTCAGCTAGAAACAATTTCCCATACACTAAAAATGCTAATTGTTTATATAACATTTTTTTTCAGACCTAAAGTCAAGGCGAAGCCGCAGTGATTAAAACAGCACTTTGAAAGTATTACTGAGTGTAAATCCTGACAACCAATTCCCAGCAGGATTGGGGCATTTAGACCCTCAGCTTCCTTGGCAGGGCTGTTAGATCATCTGCAGCGATTTTACACAGCCAACTTCTTGAGTAACTCTAAATGCCATGGGTAGCTTGGTGACATTTTTTATTATTTTGAGAGAGCAGAATTTAATACAATAACAAATTGTATCATAGTACTGTTAGACATTACTTCTTAAATTCCATCAACCAGCTAACAGCAATCCCATACTAAAACTGGAAAAGTTTTATTAGAATGTACTTGCTAGGCAAAGCATTGTTAGCATCTTCAAAGGATGACTGGGTTCAAATACAACTTAAGAAACTTTAAGGGCAGAGCCTTAGTTCATTTGCGTATTACCATAATGAAGTCACTTCAACCGGATTACCTTAGGGTTTGA
The DNA here is from genome assembly GCF_024166365.1 of Elephas maximus indicus. Taxonomy (NCBI): domain Eukaryota; kingdom Metazoa; phylum Chordata; class Mammalia; order Proboscidea; family Elephantidae; genus Elephas; species Elephas maximus. Next base: position 14,865,199 of record NC_064822.1, on the reverse strand, counting down.
ACAAGAAAAATGTCAAACAGATGTAAAATTAAGGATAAAAATTCATAGCTAATTATTAATTGGTGCTATTAAAGTTCTTTCGAAAACATCCTGAGATGTTATTTCTCAATATGACTGTGACTTCCTTTAAGCTGACAAGTCTTGCATTTCTTTCTCTTTTTTTTTATTTGGGCTTTAGATGAAAGTTTACAAAGCAAATTAGTTTCTCATTCAACAATTTATACACAAATTGTTTTGTGACATTGGTTGCGATCCCCGTGATGTGTCAACACTCTCTCCTTTCCCACCTTAGGTTCCCGTTTCCATCCATCCATTTTCCCTGTCCTTCCTGCCTTATCGTCATTGCTTTTGGCCAGGTGTTGCCCATTTGGTCTTGTATACATGACTGAACTAAGAAGCACCTTCTTCACATGTGTTATTGTTTGTTTTATACACCTGTCTAGTCTTTGGCTGAAGGGTGAACATTGGGAGTGGCTTCAATTCTGAGTTAAAAAGGTGTCAGGGCTTTTGTAGCTAATCCCTACTGGGCAGGAACTCAGTATAGCCCCTTTGCTGGGCAGAATAGGGCGGGAGAAAACAGTGGGATGTTGATCCTATACTTCCCTCAACCTCGAACATACTTTACATTAAAAGGCACACTTCTCACTAAAAAAAAAAAAGGTGTCAGTGGGCTCTAGTCTCAGGGGGTTCCACCAGTCTCTGTCAGGATAATAAACCTGGTCTTTCTTTTGTGAATTTGAATTTTGTTCTACATTTTTCTCCCATTCTGTCCAGGAACCTCTATTGTGATCCCTGTCAGAGCAGCCTGTGGTGGTGCTGAGCACCATCTGGTTGTTCTGGGATCAGGCTGGTGGAGACTGGTAGTTATGGTCCATTAGTCTTTGAACTAACATTTCCCTCGTGTCTTTGGTTTTCATCATTCTCCTTTGCTCCGAACAGAATGGCACCAGAAGGCTTTTAAGATCCAAGATGCTACTCACCAAATTGGATATAGAACTTTTTTTTTTATAATAAGCTTTGTCATGCCAGTTGACCTAGATGTCTCCTGAGACCATGGACCCCAACCCTCAGCCCAGCATTTCAGTCCCTTAGGGAGTTGGATGTGTCTATGAAGCTTCTATGACTTTGCCTTGGTCAAGGTATGCTGACTTCCCCTGTATTGTGTGTTGTCTTCCAGTCACCAAAGTTAATAATCATCTACTTTTTTTTTTTTTTATCTAATTAGTGTTTTCTCTCCCCACTCCTTCCCTCCTTCAGGTACATCGTTTAATTATCTGGGTCTATCTTTTCAGCTAATCCATGAGAAGGTTATATTAAATGACCTAATGTCTGTAGCCATGCTAATATGCCTATTTGAATAAAAATTGAAAGACATAATACTTTGCATATTTCAAAGCACTAATCTCCACCCCAAAACCATGACGACTGAGACAGAGGAGTCTGGGTTACTTCCTCAAGTCTGCCCTTCTGTTAGTGCCAGACCAGTAATCAGAATTCAGGCCTCACCACACCTTCCAAAACTTGTCCCCATTCGACCAGACTCCCTCTATCCCAGTCTTTTTTTTTTTTTTTTTTAACTCTTTCCAAACTATCTCTTGAGTAAATTTACATAAGATAAAATTCTTTGACAGATAAAAGAACCCTTTGGAGTAAATGAACCACATCAGTATTTCTTCTCTGGTCCTGAAAATTTTTAGTAGTTTGTTTTATTATTATTATTTTATTGTTGTTGAAAATATACATAGCAAAACATACACCAATTCAACAATTTCTACATGTACAACTCAGTGACACTGATTACATTTTTCAAGTTGTACAACCATTCTCATTCACCTTTTCCTAATCGTTCCTCCCCTGTTAATATAAACTCACTGTCGCCTACACTTATTATCTGAACTTTTAAGTTGCTAATGTCAAGTTGATTCCATAAAGATAGTTCTTTAAAAGAGCACAATGCTCAAGGCAAACATTCTTTACAAATTAAGCTAACCTATTGCTTTTTTTTTTTTTTTTTTTTATTGCTTGGTTTAAAGAAGACTTCAGGGGATATTTTTGCTTCAATATTTAAGGTTTAAATATTATCTCAAGGCAATACTTTTGGGGTTTCATCCAGCCTCTATGGTTCCAGAAATTCTAGAGTCCATGAAAATTTAAAATTCAGTAGTAATTATAAAATTGGTCAGACATGACCTCATAGAAAAAAAAGGAGGTAGAGATTCTGGGAATGTTTATATATCCATGCATTTCCAACGACTCATTTTCATTCATTTCCTCATTAGCAATGTAGATGTTTCCCACATAGAGCATTACGGAATGGTGATGAGGGTTCAAGATCTTAATTATTTTTAAAACAATATAAAAATAAAAGTAAGTTAATATTTCATACCACTACATCATTTGCAAAATGTTTTTATCCAATATCATTCTATGAAATTCTCGTAAACATCTATTCCATTAATATCATTATTACTGTTATTAGCTGCCATCGAGTCAGCCCCCGACTCACGATGACCCCAAGTACAATGAGATCAGACCATTGTAATCCACAGGGTTTTCATTGTCTGATTTTTCTTAGGCTGGCAGCTCCCCTGAAACCTGTTTACCATCATAGCAACATGCAAGCCTCCACTGACAGCTGGGTGGTGGCTACCCGTGAAGCACACTGGCTGGGAATTGATCCTGGGTCTCCAGCATTGAAGGCGAGAATTATACCACTGAACCATCACTGCCCTCAGAGTATTGCTCATCCATATACGAGGAAACAGAGGCTCAAGAAAAACTGAGTAGCATGGTCAAGGTCACATGGCTAGTAGGTGGGTGTCCTTTGATTCAAATCCCAGAATTTTCCCAGTACTTCACCCAGCACCCCTGGATTAGTCTTTTTTTATTCTAAAGGAAATCAGCCCAATTGTTTAAAATTAAGAATTATTCTGTTTTAAATCCAAACTGTGTTCCACCACTGAAAAATCTGTAAGGTGGCATGATCACTTAGTTATTTTGGTCATCTTCATAGTCAGTTTGGATCCAATCAGCAATGTAATAACCAGCACTTAATAGACACCCAAGATTAATTGACCATGTTACAGCCAGTGTAATAGGGATCCAGCCTGAGAATGTGTTTGCAGGCAGACAGTTATACATATACCCACAGCAAAAAGAAATTATTTTATTATTTATTATGGAAATATTGGAGTCATGCAAAAAAACCATAAGAATACGAGATGAGACAGGGAATTTGTTTAAATAGAATTGAGGATTCACTGCATGCATGGAAATAAAAGCCTTCAAGTAAAATGATTTATAAATAAAAGACAAGCAACTACCATGTATTATAAATGATACCTTTCCTGCCCTGTGTATTGTAAAATGCTTTCTAGAATCTTACAAAATATAGCATGGCAGAAAAGTAATGAAGAAGAGAATTGCAAGATTAGAATCAAAGTGAGATGGTGGGGGGCATGCCAAGCCACTGAAAAGTGACAGGGCTCCTGGGTTTATAGTAGTCTGTGGTCTTTAATAAATTGAAAACAACAGGGCTATAAACCTAATTAAAATGCAATTCACGTAGGAGAAAAAATTACTATAATATCATATATCACCACTGATTTCATCATGCTGAGATTGGGGATGGGGGAGGGCTTCTGACATGTGTATGAATTTTTATAAACCATGCATATTTCCTGACATTTTTAGGGGAGAAAAAAAAAATGTGCCGTGGTCTTCTTCAGCCTGCAATGCAATGTATTCATTTAAGGAGTAAATGGCTGAATTTTTCAGCAAGACGGATCTCAATGAGCTCACATTGAAACAAGTGGGCCATAAATGTGAAGAGCAGCTGGATGTCCTTAATCGGAGCACCCATCACACACTGACGTGAACTATGCAAGGAAGCCAGAACGGAGGGGATCTGGCAGATAGAAGCTGGCACTCTCCTTTGTCCAGGTTTGATGGATTTACTGATAACTCACATTAAGACTTAGCCTTTCCAAGAAAGCAGAGAAAAGAGAAAAGGCTTCACTTGTCACATTTCAGTAGACAAATTCTTCAGAGGTCACGAAACTGACAGGAATAGCAAGTGGGAAAAGATGTTCAAAGAACTGCTGAATGGACCTCTTTTAAAAATCTCTTATGTGAACACGTCCCCAATGTATTACCTTCCATAACTCTGTTGTACTTTTAAAAAACAATGTAAGTAACGCTTCAAATTTTCTGATGCTACAAAATTAATTAGCAGAATGTTGTCTGATAAAAAAGCAATGCATGTCACATCTGCAATTTTAAATTTTCTAAAATAGCACACTAAAAATAGTTAAAAGAAACAGATGACATTGATTTTGATAAGACATTTAACACAATAGAGCTATCTAAAACATTATCATTTCAACATGTAATTGATACAAATTACCATATTAAGGATATATTCACACCATCTGTCATACTAAATCTTTAAAACCTGGTGTGTATTTTGCACTAACCCAGCCAATGCCGTCGAGTGGATTCCGACTCATAGCGACCCTATAGAACAGAGTAGAACTGCACCATAGAGTTTCCAAGGAGCGCCTGGTGGACCAAAAAAAAAAAAAATTCTTTTTTTTTTTTTTTTGCATGTTTCAATTCAGATTGGCTGCACTTGAAGTTATCAGTGGCCACTGCATAGTGATTCCTGTATCGGACAGTAGAATACCCTGTCTCACCAGGTTTCAAAATTCTGGTGCAGTACATTACAGTTTTACCATAAAATATATCCTTTGCTACAGCACTATTAATTAAGAAGGTGAAAATACAGGCATTTTGGGAGCAGAGAGATGATTTTAAGTTAAGTACATTAAAAAGGCATCTCTCATTCCTAAATACCTTGATTAGGTGGCATCATATCTGTTGAACAAGAACCATCATGTTGGAGCTTATATGATCTAAGAGAGAGTTAAAATATTTTCTCATTATTAGTGCACTTATTCTAGCCTGTTTTTGTTGAGTAGAGATAAAAAAATAATTGAACTTAATAATAATAATGGTGATAACAATAGACACTGAGCAGTCCCTTGGTGGCACACTGGTTAAAGCAATCGACTGCTAACCAAAAGTTTGGCGGTTCGAAACAACCAGTGGCTCAGCGGGAGAAAGGTGTGGCAGTCTGCTTTGGGGGAAAAATCTATAGAGTCCCTAAGGGGTCGCTATGAGCTGGAATCAACTTGAGGGTAGTAGTTTTATTTTTTAATATGACAGCACCATCTGATATAATCCTCAAAAAACTGTGAAATTCAACCAGTATTAACTCTATTTTAAAGATAAGAAAACTGAGAGAGAAAGAAGTATCTTGCTTAAGGTCACACAGCTAGGAATTGGTGAAGTCAGAATTCAGACCCAGAGAAACTCCCTTTCCATCTTAAATTGGTGTCTCTTCATAAGCACCTTGACTGTGATTGAAGGAGATGGTTAGTGACATCCAGACTTCTTATGGCCAAGGTAATTTACATAAATGTCATTGAAGAGAAGTTACATTTCAGCAATGTAATGTCAGAAAGGCTCATTCGGAAGGTCATTCATGCATTTTGGGTAGAATGTGATTTCAGGTAGGTTTGTGCTTTTTAACTACTTCAGAAGGAAATATTTTATGAAAAATAAACAAGTGGAAAGGAAACATAATCCCTAAGGATTACTTCCAACTAACTTAAACATTTTTTAATAGTGTTCAAGAACAAAAACCATGCACTGTCATTTTAAAACTATAATTTGTATCCACTATGATAAGAACAAGCCTCATAATCTTTTTGTTCTCTGGGTACATAAAATATGATTTTGCTTTAGAACTATTAAGAGAAAGAAGCATGAGAGCGAGCAAGGAAAAAAGGAGGGGAAGAAAAGAAGAAGAAGATAAAGGGGGTAGGGGGAGGACAGCCAACACAGGACATCATTACAGAGACGAATTTAAGTTTTCTTTTCTATTTCCCTTAGATTTGAAGAATCTTAGCTCAGTCAAGTGCTCCCCTCTAGTGTCTGAAATGCTCAGTACAGATTTCTTTCTCTGAAAAAAAATTAACGAAGCCTTGTAAGTTCAGTTCCACTGTAGCTCCAGAATCTATACAACTTTGGAATTATTTTAATTAAAAGAGAAAGAAAAATCCTCACAGGACTGTGATTACCCAGACGGGATTGCATGCTTATAAATTATGGATTATCCTAGTTGTTTTCCAAAGCTATGCAAAGAAATGAAATCCTCACAACATGAACCAATTCAGCCAGCATGTAGTGCAATGATATCTTTCTATAATATTTCTGAGAAGTATCAACATAAAGACATGGCTCTGTTATTGATTTGGTTGGTTGGTTGGTTGGTAGTTTTGGTTTGATTTGGGTTTAGTTTTACAATTTTAATTGTAAATTTTACTTCTTGTCTTGAACCACGACTGATAAACTTTAATTGTTACTGTTTATTGAGTAATTAAAATTAAAGGTTCAACTTGAAAGCAGTATGATCAAGTACATATCTATATTTCAATATGGAAGTTGTTTTTGTTTCAAAACTATCCATGTTATTGAACAAAGCCTATAAAATCAGTAACTGTTGTAAATATCATGTATGCCAAGAAACAGAAAATAAACATTTTAGCATTGTCGAATAAAACTGAAACACAGTAGGATCAAAAAGGGATTCAGGCTGCATCAACAAAGAGGCTGTGGCTACCAAGAAGAAACTGGATTTTATGGACTCATTCAGTGTCTACAATGAGCTCTTTTTTAATACTATTTCCTTCTTAACTGAAGATGCCTCTCTGAGCCACGATCTGACCCTGGACATTGCAGGACGCCTTTAACAGGCAAAGGCAATGATGTTTCAGTGGTAAGATTCTCACCTTCCATGCTAGAGATTCGTGTTCGATTCCTGGCCAATGCACCCCGTGCACAGCCACCAACCGTCTGTTAGTGGAGGCTTCCTTCTTGTTATGCTGTCGAACAGGTTTCAACAGAATTTTTAAACTAAAATGGACTAGGAAGAAAGGCCTGGCAGTCTACTTCCAAAAATCAGCCAGTGGAAACCTTACCGATCACAACAGTCAGATCTCCAGCTCCCCGTGGGAATGGGGCAGGACTGGGCACTGATTTGTTCCTTTGCTGCGTGGGGGCAAACCTGACAACAGCTAACAACGACAACAATCTTTAAGTCAGTGGCAAAAGCAGAGGACAACTCTACGCAAAATATCCATATTTTGCAGGCATTTTACATCATTTTTTCCTGGTATTGAAGACACTGAAAATTATATTGATTTCACATGTTGCCTGGGTTTGTGAAAAGACCGACGCTAGAAAAAGAGAATTGGCCGTATATCAAGGCTCATCTTTTACCTTCAAAGAGAAAACCAAAATAATAATTCTTAACACCTGAGTTCTTACTACATACTAAATGTTGTTTTAACTTCATCACATATTCCCCTTTATTGAATCTTCACAACAAACTATGGGGTAGGTACTCAGTGTCCCCATTGTACATATAGGAAAAAGAGAGGCACACAGAGGTAAAAGAATTTGCCCAAATTTACATAGTCAGTGAGTAGCAGAGAGTTGATTCTTAGGTGAAATAAAATTTATTTGTACAAATGCAAATAGCTACGTGCAGGGAAACTTTTCTATTTTCAATATTTTTTTTACATGAAGTGTTATTATTCTTATTTAAAGATATGCCCACCACCACCAATAAATTGAACTCCTATATTAATGGGGCAGCCTTTGTGAGCCACAGTGACCCTACCATTTAAATCTAAGCAGTCGCTTTGGCGCTCCCAAATCCTGCAGTAAAATGTATCTGTTGGAATAATAAATACATTTCTTTCTTCAGATTAGAGCTGACAGCAGACAAAATAAATAAATAAAGTGTGCATATAATTTAAAAGATCTTGCTAAATAGTTTGCAGACATAGAGAAAACGATTCAGATACTTTCATCCAATCAAACTAAGAAATACAATTGAATCCTGACTAGCTATCCATTGTCTATTAAGTCCCTTAAAGTGAAACCAAAAAACCAAACCAGTTGCGTCGAGATAACTCCAATTTATGGCGACCCCATGTAGGTAAGAGTAGAGCTGTTCGCCATAAGGTTTTCAAGGGCTGATTTTTCAGTAGATTGTCAGGACTTTCTTCTAAGGCACCTCCTGGTGGGTTCAAATCTCCGACCTTTGGGTTAGTAATTGAACGCTAAACTGCGTTAAAGTGAGACCTGTGCGTGATAAATGAGTCAGTATTCTGATTCTCACCCAGACATGGGCACCAAGGAGCACGAATGGAAAACACCACAAAAAACAATCAACTCTGGATGCATACGATTTTCTCACAAGGTCTTACAATCTGACAAGGTCTGTGTAGTCAATCTCAAATAAGCTTGGGGGCTTCCATACACCCCAAAAAAGCTAGAGGTCAGCAGACCCCATGTAGCCCAACACCTTGTCATCATTACTGCTCATTAGTACTGTCTCCTTTGACAAGTTGCAGCCATGTGCACAGCAGAGGACAGAAGATGGCCAAGTCATGTCCTTTGGTTCTTCCACAGAGCTCTGTTACTCCCATTAAGATATTCGTATTATAATGCTATAGGAATTGACCTTGACTCTGACCCTGCAGTACATTTCTTGTCCCTTTTTGAGGGATTGATTCATGATTTACCTCACAAAGCTGTCTTAAGCAACACACATTGTGTTAATAGGAGGTTAGTTAAATTTAAAAGTTGGTTAAGACTTTAAAGGCAAGAATCAAAACAAAACAATGCTGACAAATATTTTATTTTAATCTAATGCATATTAATGTGAGTCATTCCTCAATCTTTTCCTGCAGGTCCAAGGCCTTTCCTTTGAACTTGGGTCATTTGATAGCCATTCTGCTTTGTCATTCTTCCTTAAGCCACATGCATTGAGTAAGTAAGAATTCATTTGCTTCTTAAAACAGATCAAGAACTTAATTTATCTTTAGAAACATTTGAGTGCAGAAAAGGTCTTCATTTTTTGAGACATCTAATTCAACAGTGTTTTTAGTTAGCCATTTTTATTCTGTCCTTCAAAAGTGTTCAATTATTTTCATAGAAATAATGTATCTCATCCATTCCTTTTGATCCCCTATTTCATTGGTTTATCTAATATGTAGTCAAATTGTGAAGTTATACTAATAAATACAGAAGGCCCAGATTTGGGAACACACTGTCATTCAGTAATCATATAATTAACTGGTCAAGACTAACCAACCACCAGCCATGGGTGGTCAGTGTGTCATGGATATTGGTCTAAGATCACACATTAGTTAAAGATATACTAAGACAGGGTCACCTGTAGTCTGTTTCTGCATGCCTTATCCCTCCTATTCATTCCAAGGATCCTTTAAGCACAATAGGAAGCTGGATATCACTATTTCCCATGACTTTACACATCAGTGTTCAAGAAATATTGTTGAATGAATAAGCAATGCCAATAACTCTGAATACCCCTACTACTTAGAGAGCTAAGCATCAGCCAGAGTTTCCCTTTGTGGGGCTGGAAAGAGGCTGAATGTTCAAATTTTTTTAAAAAATGTTGCCTTGTGTCAATTCTGACACATGGCGACCTCATGTGTTTCAGAGTAGAACTGTGCTCCATAAAGATTTCAATGACTATGAACTTTTGGAAGTAGATCACCAGGACTTTTTCCTAAGGCACCTCTGGGTGGATTTGAACCACCAACCTTTTAGTTAGTAGCTAAGTGCTTAACCATTTGCACCACTCAGGGACTCTGGGTTTGGATACAAGGCTGCTATTTAAGATCTAACAATTGATGGTTCTTGTGTCCACTGAATTTGTCAGAGTATGAAGAGAATTTACAAAATAATAGAGTTGAACTACCACTAAAAAAAAGGAAAAGTTAGTACTTTGAATTCTCCATGTTAGTACTTAGAAACCATATGAAAAAGCAAGTTTTCTTTGCTCTAGATAGAACTGCTTTTTATGTTGGCATTTGCCCACCATCCATACCAATTATTCACTGGTACATGATGACAAGAGTTACTGGTTACCAGGAAGTCAGAACTGAGGCACTATCTTCCATTTTGAAAGCAATGCTTTTGGCCTAAAATGTACACCCTATATCTAAATATTTTAATAATAGAGACCATTTTTAAATATATAAAAACCCAGACTTCAGCCATTTGGATGTACCCAACCCACATCAGAGATTGGTAAATAGGAAGTAGGAGAAAGCAGCTTCACAAAGTTCCTAACAGGAGACAAAGTGCCCAGTAACCACTGAGAAAAAACTTTCCTAACCCCTACCCTTCTTACCGCCCCCCACCCTTGTTCTCCTTTGCTTGGCCCAGAGACAACTGCTTTGGCCCCAGGATGAACCACTTTCCTTGCTTTTTGCAGGCACACTGGTGGGGCCACTGGGGGATTTTCTTTTCTTTCTTTTATTTGTTTTTCTTCCTTTTGTTTTTTTCTTCCAGATTTTTATCTAGTTATTTTTTTTCTTTTTCCCTTTTTTTTTTTTTGTTTGTTTATCTCCATTTCTCCATCACTTATCTGTCCACTACAATGGCAAGCTCCCTTAGCACTCTTTTTTTGTTTGTTTGTTTTTGGCTCCTGTTTCTCTCTCATCTCTCTCTTCTTTCCCATACCCATATTAGTTTCACACATCACAACCTACCCCCTCCTTCCTGCAGAACTGCACAGAGCCTGCCCAGCACTGATTCCCAGCCCACCCTACTGACCACAGTATAGACCACAAACAACCCATTCCAGCCCCTCCCCTTCAGCTGGACCTCCCCTGCTGCATCATAGTTGAGTGACTGTCCCTGCCCATTGGACAAGTGGTGAGGGGTATCGTGACCACAGATGAGTAAACCACAAAGAATACACAGCCTGCCTGCTCAGACATAGCCAAATAAAACAAAAAATGCAGGGTGAAACAAACAGATTACAATCAATAAATGAAGAGATTAACTACTCAATGACCTGAAGACAGCAGACAATATCAAAACATAAAAAAAAAAAAAGGACATGAAGGTTCTAGTAGGTGTCCAAAATAAAACACCAGATGGCTTTCCAGTAGGAAAAAAAGGCACTAAAACTACCTGATAGGGAATTCAAAACTCTAATATACAGAGCTATCCAGAAGTTGAAGCAAAAAGCAGGCAAAAATGAGGAAAAAGTAGAAAAATTCATGGAAAAGGCAGACAAATTCATGGAAAATACAGACAAAAAATGGGAGAATTCAGGAAAATAAAATGTCAAAATAAATTCACAACTAGAAATCATAAAAAAAAAAAATAGAAATCCCTAAGATAAACAACAAGATTTTAGAAATGGACCATGTCATAGAAGGGCTAAGGAGCAGGTTTGAAATGACAGAATACAGCATCAGAAAAATTAAAGGCAAACACTTGGATACAACTCTGTTTGAGGAAAAGTCAGAAAAAAGAAAGAAGAAACCCTGAGAATGATGTGGGATAAAATCAAAAGCAAAAATGTGCGAGTGATTGGAGTTCAAGAACGGGGGAGAAAACAGAAAACACAGAGAGGATTATTGAAGAACTGCTGACAGAAAACTTCCCTAACATCACAAAAGATGAAAAGCTGACCATCCAAGAAGCTCAAAGAACCCCATAGAGGATAGACACCCAAAAGAAGATTACCAAGGCATATCACACTTGTTAAAACCAGAGACAAAGAAAACATCCTGCAAGCAGCTCTAGAAAAACAAAAAGTCACATACAGAGGAGAAACAATAAGACGAAGCTCTGATTATTTGGCAGAAACCATGCAGGAAAGAAGACAATGGGATGGCATATATAAAACCTTGAAAGAAAAAAATTGCCAACCAAGAATAATATATGCTGCAAAACTCTCATTCAAATATGATGGTGAAATTAGGACATTTCCAAATAAACAGAAATTAAGGAAATATGTAAAAGCCAAGCTTCCAAAAATCATTAAAAGGAGTCCTTTGGTCTGAGAACAAACAACATCTGACCACAGCCTGAATCTAGGATGCAAGGTTGTACCAGCCAGATACTAGCTTAGGAAATGAACTCTCAAGGACTATCCAAAACCAAAACAATTGCAACGGGGAACCAGAGAGGTTAATCTGTAAATGACAACAATGTCAGAACAATAAAAGAGGGAATAAACAGTGTAGGTATAGAAATTTCTAATGGAGAGGAAGGCAAGGCGATATCAAGTAACTATAGACTGGTTCAAACCTAGGAAGATAAGCGTAAATTTCAGTGTAACCACAAAGGAAGTTAACAAATCTCATCAAAATAAAGACAAAAAGCCTAAAGTCTCAATAAAAATGAAAGAAGCTCAGCACAGGAGAGTAAGAGGAACAAAGAACATGTCAACACCACAAAAAAAAAAAAAAACACTACAAAATGACAGCAATAAACTCACATCTATCAGTAATTACGCTGAATGTAAATGGCCTAAATGCATCCATAAAGAGATAGAGAGTGACAGAGTGAATAAAAAAAAACAAGATCCATCAATATGCTGTCTATAAGAGACACACCTTAGACACAAAGACATAAATTTATTAAAAATAAAAGGATGGAAAAAATATATCAAGCAAATAACTACCAAAAAAGAGCAGGAGTGGCAATACTAATCTCAAATAAGATAGACTTTAAAACAAACTCCACAATAAAAGACAAAAAGGGCACTATATAATGACTAAAAGGACAATCCATCATGAAGACTTAACCATAATAAACATTTACACACCCAATGAAAGGGCTCCAAAATACATAAAAGAAACTCTAATAGCACTGTAAAGAGAAATTGACAGTTCCATAATAATAGAAGGAGACTTCAACACACCACTCTCGGTAAAGAATAGAACATCTAGAAAGAAACTCAACAAAGATACAGAAGCTCTAAAGGGCACAATCAGCCAACCTGACCTCATAGACGTATATAGAACACTCCGCCCAACAGCTCCGAAGTACATATTCTTTTCCCACGCACATGGAACATTCTCCAGAATAGACCACATCTTAGGCCACAGAGCAACCCTCCACAAAATCCAAAGTATCTTCTCTGACCACAAGACCATCAAGGTAGAAATTAACAACAGGAAGAGCAAGGAAAAAAAAATCAGTTACATGGAAACTGAGTAACACCCTGCTTAAAAACCACTGGGTAACAGAAGAAATCAGAGCTGGAATCAAAAAATTCCTAGAATCAAATAAGAATGAAAACACATCATACCAAAACCTTTGGGACACAGCAAAGATAGTCCTCAGAGGTCAATTTATAGCAATAGATGTACACATCAAAAAAGAAGAAAGGAACAAAATCAAAACATTAGCTACATAACTTGAACAAATAAAAAGAGAACAGCAAAAGAAGTCCACAGCCACCAGAAGAAAGGAAATAATAAAGACCAGAGCAGAAATAAATGAAATAGTGAATAGAAAAACAATAGAAAGAATCAACAGAATCAAAAATTGATTCTTTGAAAGAATCAACAAACCACTGGCCAAACTGACAAAAGAAAAACAGGAGAGGATGCAAATATCCCAAATAAGAAATGAAATAGGGGCCATCACAACAGACCCAGCTGAAATAAAAAGGATCATAACAGAATATTAAGAAAAACTACTAACAAATTTGAAAACCTAGAGAAAATGGACAGATTTCTAGAAACACACTGCCCACCCAAACTAACCCAAAATCATGTTGAAAGTCTGAACAGACCCATAACAAGAGATTGAAAAGATAAAAAAAAAAAGACTCCCAACAAAAAAAATCCCTGGCCCAGATGGCTTCACTGGGGAATTCTACAAACATTCAGAGCTTATGCCAATACTACTCAAACTATTTCAGAACATAGAAAGGGAAGCGATACTGCCAAATTCATTCTATGAAGCCGCCATAACCCTGATACCAAAACAAGGTAAAGACACCACAAAAAAGAAAATTACAGACCAATATCTCTCATGAATATAGATGCAAAAATTCTCAACAAAATTCTAGCCAATAGAATTAAACATCATATCAAAAAAAGAAATACACCATGACCAAGTAGGATTCATACCAGGTATACAAGGATGGTTCGACATTAGAAAATCAATCAATGTAATCTACCACATAAATAAAAGGGAAGAAAAGAATCACATGATTATCTCAATCGATACAGAAAAGGCATTTGACAAAGTCCAACAGCCATTCCTAATAAAAACTCTCAATAAAATAGGTATAGAAGTGAAATTCCTCAACATAATAAAGGGGATCTATACAAAATCAATAGCCAACATCATTTTTTAATGGAGAGAGGCTGAAAACATTCCCTTTGAGAACAGGAACAAGACAAGGATATCCTTTATCACCGCTCCTATTTAACATTGTGGTGGAAGTCTTAGCTAGAGCAATAAGGCAAGAAAAAGAAATAAAGGGCATCCAAATTGGTAATGAAGAAGTTAAGCTGTCCCTATTTGCAGATGATATGATACTATACATAGAAAACCCAAAAGACTCCACGAGAAAATTACTGGAACTGATAGAAAGATTCAGCAGACTATCAAGATACAAGATAAACATACAAAAATCAGATGGATTCCTATACGTTCAATAAAGAGAACAATAAAAACGGAATCAGGAAAACAATACCATTTATAATAGCCCATAAAAAACAAAATATTTAGGAATAAATCTAACCAGGGATCTAAAGAACCTATAGAAAGAAAACTACAAAACGCTACTGCAAGAAACCAAAAGAGGTCTACATAAATGGAAAAACATACCACACTCATTCATAGGTAGACTCAACATTGTGAAAATAACAATTCTACCCAAAGTGATATACAAACACAACGCAATTCCGATACAAATACCAACAATATTCTTTAAAGAGATGGAAAAACTTATCATTAACCTTGATAATAAGAAGCCTTGGATAAGTAAAGCACTGTTGAAGAAGAAGAATAAAGTAGGAGGACTCGTACTACCTGACCTCAGAACCTACTATACAGCTATAGTAGTCAAAACAGTCTGGTACTGGTACAATGACAGGCACATTGACCAATGGAACAGAATTGAGAACGCAAATGTAAATCCATTCACCTATGGTCACCTGATCTTCTACAATGGCCCAAAGTCCATCGAATGGGGAAAAGAAAGTCTTTTTAACAAATGGTGCTGGCAAAACTGCATGTCCATCTGCAAAATAAAAATGAAACAGAACCCATACCTCAAAGACCTAAATATAAAGCCAAAAATTATGAAGTTCATAGAAGAAAAAATAGGATCAATGCTAGAGGCCCTAATACATGGCATTAACAAGATACAAACCACAACCAACAACACATAAATTCCAGAAGATAAACTAGATAACTGGGATCTTCTAAAAATTAAACACTTATGCTCATCAAAAGACTTCACCAAAAGAGTAAAAAGAGAACATACAGACTGGGGAAAAATTTTTGGTTATTACAAATCAGTCAAAGCTCTAATCTCTAAAATCTACAAGAAGATCCAACACCTCTACAACAAAAAGACAAATAATCCAATTAAAAAATGGGCAAAGCAAGAGACAGAAAGGGCCACATGAACCAGAGACTTACATCATCCTGAGACCAGAAGAACTAGATGGTGCCTGGCCACAACCGATGACTGCCCTGACAGGGAGCACAACAGAGAACCCCTGAGAGAGCAGGGGAACAGTGGGATGCAGACCCCAAATTCTCATAAAAAGACCAGACTTAATGGTCTGACTGAGACTAGAAGAATCCCGGCAGTCATGGTCCCCAAACCTTCTGTTGGCCCAGGACAGGAACCATTCCCGAAGACAGCTCATCAGACATGGAAGGGACTGGACAATAGGTTGGAGAGAGATGCTGATGAAGAGTGAGCTACTTGTATCAGGTGGACACTTGAGACTGTGTTGGCATCTCCAGTCTGGAGGGGAGATAGGAGGGTAGAGAGGGTTAGAAACTGGCAAAATTGTCACGAAAGGAGAGACTGGAAGGAGGGAACGGACTGACTCATTAGGGGGAGAGTAAGTGGGAGTAGGGAGTAAGGTGTGTATAAGTTTATATGTGACAGACTGACTTGATTTGTAAACTTTCACTTAAAAAAAAGCACGATAAAAATTATATAAAAAAAAGACCTGAACTAAAAAAAAAAAAAAAAAAATGGGCAAAGGAAATGAACAGACACTTCACCAAAGAAGACTTTCAAGTTGCCAACAGACACATGAGGAAATGCTTGTGATCGCTAGCCATTCAAGGCAAATCAAAACCCCAGTGAGATACCGTCTCACCCCAGCATTACTGTTACGAATCAAAAAAAACAGGAAATAGCAAATGTTGGAGAGGCTGTGGGGAGATGGGAACTCTTATGCACTAATGGTAGGAATGAAAAATGATACAACCATTTTGGAAAAACAACATGGTGCTTTCTTAGAAATCTAGAAATAGAAATACCATATGATCCAGCAATCCCACTCCTGGAAGTATATCCTAGAGAAATAAGAGCTATCAGATGAATAGGCATGTGCACACCCATGCTCACTGCAGCATTGTTCACAATAACAAAAATATGGAAACAACCTAAATGCCCATTAACAGATGAATGGGTAAACAAACTGTGGTATATACATACAGTGGAGTATTATGCAACAGTAAAGATCGACGATGACTCTGTGAAGCATCTCATAACATGGGTCCATCTGGAGGACATTATGCTGAGTGAAATAAGTCAATCAGAAAAGGGCAAATATTGTATGAGACCATTATTGTAATAACTCATGAAAAGGTTTACACACAAAAAGAAACAATCTTTGATGGTTACGATGGAGTAGAGGGGCTGGGATGGAAAAATAGCAAATAGACAATAGACAAGTGGTAACTTTGGTGAAGGGTAAAACAGTACATATTGCTGAGGAAGCCAACACAACTTGTACAAGGCAAGATCACGGAAGCTCCACAGACATATCCAAACTCCCCGAGGGACCGAATTGCTGGGTTGAGGGCTGTGGGGACCATGGTCTCAGGGAACATCTAGCTCAATTGGCATAACAGAGTTTATAAATAAACCGTTCTACATCCTACTTTGGTAAGTTGCATCTGAGATCTTAAAAGCCTATGAACAGCCATCTAGTATATTCCACTGGTCTCAACCCTTCGGAAGCAAGGAAGAATGAAGAAAACTAAAGCCAAGGGAAAGATTTGTCCAAAGGACTAATGGACCACATCTACCACAACCTCCACCAGACTGAGTTCAGTACAACTGGATGGTTCCTGGCTACCACCACTGACTGCTCTGACAAGGATAGCAGCAGGGGGTCCCGGACAGAGCTGGAGAAAAATGTAAAACAAAATTCTAATTCCAAAAAGGAAGACCAGGGTCTGGAGAAACCCTGAGAGTATGGCTCCCAGACACCCTTTCAGCTCAGCACTGAAGTCATTCCTGAGGCTCAGCCTCCAGCCAAAGATTGAACAGGCCTATAAAACAAAAAGGGACTAAAGGGGCACAGCAGGCCAGGGGAAAGGATTAGGTGACAGAGGGAACAGGAAAGCTGGTAAACGGGAACCCAAGTTTGAGAAGGTGGAGTGTTGACATGTCAATCTCATAAAACAATATGTGTATTAACTGTTTAATGAGAAACTAGTTTGTTCTGTAAACCTTCATGGAAAGTAAATGAAAATAATTTTTAATGCAAGAATGAGGGACAAATGAAGTATTTTTTTAAACTATTCAAACAAACCTGTTTTTGATACCCATAAAGAAAAATATTTAAAAATTCAGCTGAAAACCAAATTAAAGACTCAGAGACATTTAATGAACTTTAAGTTTTGCCCATCATTATATAAGTAATAACTCCTAGTTATTTTAAAAATGAATTTGGGAATAAGGAGTCATTTTCTATCAGAGTTTTTAATCCTAGGACTTTATCATTTATTGCTGTGAAATTTCATGGCTTCTTCTAATATCAGAATGCAAGCCCCAAGATAATGCTTGTATTATGGTACTTACATATAAAATGAAGGGATTTATTTTAATTGATTGCTCTTTAATCAGAAAGGTGCATGTGAAATGAAGAATTGTCAGCGGACAATCAGACCAATCCCACCCTCTGGAGGAAGGGGTCACAGATTACTAAACATTTGGCAGTGGCCTGAGAAGCTGCTCCAGCCAGATGAGAATTTCTTTTGTTTCCACATAGGTGAGTGGAATCCCTGTGGTGTTTTTAGCAGTAGAGTCTCGGCACTGGAGGAAAGTGACTTGGGCACATTCCTCATACCTCTTCTACCAGGTCTTCTGTTATGAAATAGAAGCTCCACAAAAGGTTCCAGGTTTCTGGAGCAGGTTCTGGAAAGAGGAGGTTGTGTAGAGCAAACATTTTATGTCCTGCCATTTTTCAGTACATAGGGTGAGATGGACTGAGGAAAGGAATGTTTGAATTTTTTAAAATAAGAAGTAGTTGTTTTTGATGTTAGTTGCCTTCAAGTCAGCTCTGACTCAAGGTGACCCACTGTATAACAGAAGGAAATGGTGCCCAGTCCTGTGCCATCTTCACGATCATGGGTATGTTCGAGTCCATTGTTGTAACCACTGTGTACTTTGAGTGCCTTCCAACATAGGGGATTCATATTCCAGCACTATATCAGACGACATTCTGTTATAATCCTTAAGGTTTTCATTGGCTGATTTTCAGAAATAGATCACCAGGCCTTTTTTCCTAGTCTGTCTTACTCTGGAATCTCCACTGAAACCTGTCTACCGTGGGTGACCCTACTTGCATCTGAAGTACGTGTAGCATAACTTTCAACATCACAGCAACATGCAAGTCACCACAGTATGACAAATTGACAGGTGGGGAGTGGAGTGAGAAATAAGTTATGCAAAATCAGCCTATTTTTCTAAATGAAAATTAAGAGTTTCCCAAGAAATTACCATAAACCATGGCCACTAGAAGGGCCAAAGGACACACTTCAGTAGGAGGTAGCTCCAGAAGCCACAAGCAATTTGGTCAAAATTTTGTCCACACATTCAAGTCAGAGTCTGCTCTATGAAATCTAGGACTCTTATAACTTTGCTGTCCCAGCTTGACACATTTCCCCTTTCAGCCCATCAGCCTGGCCAATAATGCAATAATTAAACAATAATAATAAAAATAATTGAGACGCCACTATCAACTGAGCTCATTTCATGTGCATTTTATACACTATTTCATTTACTCTTTCCAAAAACTCTGTGAAGGAAGAGAATTTAAATAACTAGCTCTTAAGCATGGAGCCAGACTAAATTAATCCAGACTCAGTCAATTTTGTCTCACTTTCACCAGAAGATTTATGCTTAATCGCAGTATTTATCGTATTAGGCAAGCATCTTCCATTCTCAATCACGTTGTGCTCATTCATATGTTTGCCTGTTGTCTTCATAATGCCCTGAGTTACAGAGCTTGTCTTCTAACCGTCTTCATCATTACTGCACCTACCATGCATTGGGTACTTACTATGTGCCAGGCATTGTGACATTTTCTGTAAATAGTTCATTTAATCCTTTCATTAATACTGTGATTTAAGCCCTATCATTCCTACTTTACAGACAAGAAGATGGAAGTTTAGGCAAATTAAGTAAACTGCTCAAGATAAGGAAACCCTGGCGGTGTAGTGGTTAAGAACTATGGCTACTAACCAAAAGGTTGGCGGTTCAAATCTACCAGGTGCTCCTTGGAAACTCTATGGGGTAGTTCTATTCTGTCCTATAGGGTTGCTATGAGTCGGAACCGACTCGATGGTAATGGATTTGGGTTTTCGTTTGGACTCAAGATAACACTTTTTTTTTTTTTTAATATTTTTTATGCACACAAGAGAGACAGTATATTTGTTAACAGCATGGACTCCAGAGCCAGATGGCCAAAAATAAAACTCTGGTTTTACCACCTACTAAATGTATAATTTTGAGCAAATTACCTAACCACTCTATCTCAATTTTCTGATATTTAATATGGGTAGAATAATAGTTGCTGTTGTTGTTAGCTGCCTGGAGTTGACCCCTGACTCATGGTGATCCCATGCTCAATGAAACGAATCAATGCTTGCTTCTACATCATCCCCATTACTGGTTGCTGATCAGACCATTGCAATCCATAGGGTTTTTACTGACTGATTTTTTGGAAGTAGATTGCCAGGTGTTTCTTCCTGTTCTTAGTCTGTCAGGTCTGCTGAAACCTTTTCAGAGTCATAGCAACACTCAAATCACCATTAACAAATGAGTGGTGGCTATGCATGAGGTCCATTGGCTGGAATCAAACCTGGGTCTTCCAAATGGAAGGAAAGAATTCTACTACTGACCACTACTGCCCTCAGAATAATAATACCTACCTCATAAGGTTATAAGGATTAAAGAAACTCAAGGGTTAAGAAGCGTGACTGTCACATACTAAGCTGTGTACGTGCTATGTGAGTATTAGCTATTATTTTTATGGTACATCATCTCGGGGTCTATCATTCTGAGATCCTCCTTCCTAACAAGATCTGCTCGACGAGTGTCTGTTCAACCCTGTCCTTTCCACATGCAGTCACACTGGCACACCCCATTCTCCCTCCCGTATCCTTTCCCTTGATCTCTGGTTTGACAGTTACAGAACATGAGAGTTGGAAAGTTGAGCTACTCTCTAAATGTCTACCTTCTATTTTGTCCTCTGACAGGTTTCACATTTAATATTTGATCTGCACTGTGCTCACCACCCTGTGAAAATGAGTCAAGTTGCAATAATAAGAAGTATAATCAAGAATAACAATTAAAATTAAATTACTATAGTAGTAAATAATAGTAATGTATGAGGAGCAAATAATCCGAGAAGCTGGACTCTGTGAAGAAGAATGGGACGTCAGGATTGGAGAAAAACTCATTAACAAGTTGTGCTATGCAGATGACACAGCCTTGCTTGCTGAAAGTAAAGCCGACTTGAAGCACTTACTGATGAAGATCAAAGACCACAGCCTTCAGCATGGATTGCACCTCAACATAAGGAAAACAAAAGTCCTTACAAAGGGACAAGTAAGCAACACAATGATAAATGGAGAAAAGATTGAAGTTGTCAAGGATTTCATTTTCCTTGGATCCCCAATCAACGCCCATGGAAGCAGCAGTCAAGAAATCAAAAGATACATTGCATTGGGTAAATCTGCTGCAAAAGACCTCTTTAAAGGATTGAAAAGCAAAGATGTCACTTTGAAGACTAAGGTGCACCTGACCCAAGCCGTGGTGTTCTCAATCGCATCATATGCATGCGAAAGCTGGACAATGAAAAAGACTGAAGAAGAACTGACACCTTTGAACTGTGTTGGTGAAGAATATTGGATAAACTACGGAGTGCCAAAAGAATGAACAAATCTGTCTTGGAACAAGTACAATCAGAACACTCCTTAGAAGCAAGGATGGCAAGACTATGTCTCATATACTTTGGATATGTTATCAGGAGGGATCAGTCCCTGGAGAAGTGTCAGAGAAAAAGAGGAAGACCCTCAACAAGATAGATTGACACAGTAGCTGCAACAATTGGCTCACTCATAACAACGATTGTGAGGGTGGCGCAGGGCTGGGTAGAGTTCCGCTCTACTGTACATACGGTCATTATGAGTTGGAACTGCCTTGGCGGCACGTAACGACAACAACATAATAGTAAAATCTCTATGCTATCCTTCATTATTGCTAGGGCCTGAAATGTACCTAAAGTAAAAAAAATAAAAAAGCACAACAATCTTGGCCAAGATAAAGCATGT
This sequence comes from Elephas maximus indicus, assembly GCF_024166365.1. Classification (NCBI taxonomy): domain Eukaryota; kingdom Metazoa; phylum Chordata; class Mammalia; order Proboscidea; family Elephantidae; genus Elephas; species Elephas maximus. Next base: position 14,843,458 of record NC_064822.1, on the reverse strand, counting down.
TTTTAAAATATTGACAAAGAACTGGTTATTTTATTTAAATATTTTTAATGTTCTTTTAAAGGAAGTTGAAATATGGAAAAGAGAAGGTAAGAGGAAGGTCATTTGATCTTGCAACATAAGCAGTACCCCCGATACTCTTATGCTTGTCTTCAACTTTTAATCTTGAACTTGATTTTTCCTAGTTGGCTTACTCTTTGAGAAGGTAAAACACTCATGGAAAACTTATCTGTTTCTATGGCTTCACGGTCACGCTATTGCTTTTCTGCCTCTTTTATCCACAGGCTCTTACCCTGGTATGATCTTATTTTCTCTTTTGTTAAATGGGAGTTCAGTTTTTCCACCTACAGGAAGACCCTAACACAGTGAACTCTTCAGTCTCTCTGATACTCTGATTAACCAGGATACAAAAAAAGGGAAATTCTTCCACAATCCTCATAATCCTGTGTTCATTTGTTCTCCATACTTTGATTATACTCCTCCTGTCCTTTCTGTTTCATGATTATTATTGTTGTTATTATTATTATCATTATTATTTGAAAATTACTGAGAGAAGGGAATGTATAGGGTGAAAATTGTGACTCTTTCGTTTGATGACGCCATCATTTTGAGCAGGCAGAAGGGAGGGGTTGAGACAGGAGAGGGACTAAGAGACAGAAAGGGAGAAGGGCTTTCTTTTTTGTTTTTTTTAATTTTGATGTTTTGTTTTGTTTTCTTTGTTTAAAGTTTGGGCTCCTTGATTTAATCTGGCTGCAGGAAAAGCATCTATTTTCTTAGGGACACTGACATATGCTATAAAAAAAAAAATATATATGCCCTCCTATTTTCCTTGCTCACAGATTTCCACAGACCAGGTGTCAGCAAAATTCAATAGAACATTTCCTTGAGGGTGCTCTCAGACGGCATTCCTCTTTTTGTTTTAATTTGATTTGTAAGCCTTCTGGTCCACATGTCTTTCACCCTTCAGTGTTCCTACCAAGCTTTCTACCCTGGCAGCTTTAATTCATTTTTTACCTTAGGAGGTTTAGCTACACTCTCCTTTTTCTGTCTTGAAACAGGCTAATCAGCGGGAGCATGAGGCAAAATTCCTGGAAATGTTTATCCACCCCCTAGCCCCACGAAAAGTCATCCTGTAAATCATGTTCTGCCATGTCCTCTTCTTCCTTTGAGAATTTGGTGTTATTAGTTCATTAGTATTTCATCCTTATTGGTTTTACTTACGTATTTAGTACCAATCTTCCAGCCTGACAGCAAATTCCTTGAAGGAAATTTAGCCAAATCCTCACTAGATTCCAAAATCAAAGTGCAGAAAGTATAGGGCATAGGTGAGCACTGCTTAGGTAAATTCTGCTTCAACCTCTATCTTTTCTATTCTCATGGCTTCTACTACAGCCTGTAGGTGATTAACTCCCAGACCTATATTTCTAGCCCAGAGCTTTTACCTAAAGCTCTGACTTGTACGTCCAGTGTCTTAGAATGTCTCTCAGGAGCTTCAAATTCACCACGTTACAAACCGTAAACCACCCCCTTTCGAAAACACCATGCCATTAGTTCCTGTTTTGTGGAATTTTATTTTAAAATAAGTAAAAAATGCTTGAGTTTATCTACATAAATTCATTTAGTTTACTGAAAGGTATGATTCTATGTACCCTTACAAGACATTCAATTAGGACTGAAGTATCAGGACAACATAAGGTTAGTACAGTGGTTAGAGTTCAAATATTTAAACTTCAGGTGTTTTCCTTTAATAAGTGGTCTCAGGAGGAAGGCTTGACCAATGGCTTGCCCTTGGTGGCAGTCTCTCTTAGCTGGTGTCTGAGGTTGGTGGTGGAAGGAAAAGTCTCAATCTTCATCTCTGGCAGGATCTCCATATTCAGAGATGTTCTGCTTCTGCTTCTCTCATTTAGGGAGCAGAAGTCCAGGGTTTATATGTGATTTTCTCATCTGGACTCACATGCTAAGAGGTAGGTAACTTTTTTGTCTAACAAAGGCTGGTATGTTACATTTTCTCTTCAAGGTCAGTGTGTAAGTCATTTAGTGCTGCCATACAGAAATACCAAAAGTGGATGGCTTTAACAAAGAAATTAATTTTCTCACAGGCTAGTAGGTTACAAGTCCAAATTCAGGGTATTGGCTCCAGGCGAAGGCTTCCTCTTTCTGTCGGCTCTGGAGGAAGGTCCTTGTCCTCAATCTTCCCCAGGTCAAGGAGCTTCTAAGGTGCAGGGACCCATGTCCAAAGGACGTGCTCTGCTCCTGGTGCTGCTTTCTTGGTGGTATGTCCCCAAACCTCTGCTTGCTTCCCTTTCCTTTTATCTCTTTCCATTTTAAACTCTTGAGAGATAAAATGTGGTGCAGGCCACACCCGAGGGAAACTCCCTTTACCTTGGATCAGGGAGGTGACCTGAGTGAGGGTGGTGTTACAATCCCACCCTAATCCTTTTAACATAAAATTACAATCCCAAAATGGAAGACAATCATAAAATACTGGGAATAATGGCCTAACCAAGTTGATACACATGTTTTTGGGGGGACATAATTCAATCCATGACAGTCGTTATTAACCGTATGTTGCATTTTCTCTTCAAGGTCAGAGATTACGGAGATTGTTTATGACTTATTTATGTCTCAGAGCCAATTTGCAGTGATTTTGCTATATGTAACATTTCTTTTATCACAGCATGTGGGTGAAAAGACCAACTTAAAGAGGTTGTTCACAACTCACTTCTGTTTTTGGGGCCATCTAAATTCACTTTATGAGTGATTTATACGTATGTGGTTTGAGAGCATTATAGAAGCATACATAACAGTTCCCGAGCTCAGTAAGCAGCAGTACCACCATTGACCTAGCTGCCCAAGGCAGAAACCTAGCAGTCATTCTTGATTTCTCCATTTCTCTCACTTTTGTACATTCAGCCAAGTCATCAGTTTTTATCTCTGCCTTGTAAATATATCTCAAACCCAGTCCTTCTCTCCATACCCCTTGCCTAGTTCTAGTCAGAATTATAAGAATCACCTCTTAACTCTTCTTCCTAACACTAGTCATACTCCTCTCCAATCCATTTTCAATAATGTGTTTTATGTAATCTTTCTAAAAGGCAAATCTCAGCATGCATCTCTGAAGAAAATAATACTTTGAAAAAAATTGATGTTACTTTTTCATCCCCCAAGATTATATTTCAACTCCTCCATCTTTAAAATCAAGCCCTGAAGCTTATTGCTCAAGGAAGGAGAAAGCAGTAAAGAAAGACTATCTAGAATGAGAAATAAGGAGGGTAGAGAATCTCCTCTGAGCATTCATGGTAAATAAGAATCCTTTCTGTTCCATGAAGAGGACCTGAGAGGCAGGGGCAGTAAGAGATAGAGGTCACAGGTTGGTTCTTTCCTCACCAGGGGTCAAACCTTGAAGGGAAAATGTGAGAGACCTATCCTTAGTGTAGGAAGATAATTGAAAGCAGAGGAAGCTTTTGTCTCACTTTCCATTTTAAACTCTGGGAGGAAACTCTGTCAAAAATGTTCCTACACTCATGAAGGGTTTCCATCAAGTCAATGGCATGTGTATCCAAGTAGAACTGTGCTCCATAGGGTTTTCAATAATTGATATCTTGGAATTAAATCACCAAGTCTTTTTTCCAAGGCATCTCTGAGTGGACACAAACCTCTAACCTTTCAGTTAGCAGCCAAGCATGTTAACTGTTTATATAGCCAAGGAACTCCTTCAGAAGGAGATAAATGGTGTCCTGGCATTAGTCATCAGAGAAAGGGGAAGAAACATTCCAGCATTGACAGCAATAGCCTATAGAAGAGATCTAGACATCCAGAAAGTAGGAAGGTTCATAGACAGTGGGTCTGCCATAAGAAAGCTGTGGCAAAAGGCAAGATGACCCCATGTCAGATGTTGCAGATTGTACACCTAAGCCAAGAACTGGATGGGTGATGTCATTGAGAACTAGCAGGAGCCAAGTTGGGAAATGAACAGAGGAAGGTCCCCTGGAACATGACTGACACAAAGGAACAAAACACACATTACACCAGCAGCTTCCCTCAGCACAAGGTGCCAGCAGGATACCCAGTGATGAGGTGAAAAAACAACATCTCTAGGCAGACCAGCCAGAGCCCCAGGGACAACACAAGGATCCTCATTTTGTCCAGCCACCCTCTTCCATTGGTGTGAGACTATGTCGGATTTTTCCTACACCCTTTGGAGAGGAGTAGGAATAAACCTTTGAGAAAAAAATAAAGAACTCACTGAAACAGAAGCCATTAAACTATAATGAAAAACAATAAACTGGGAAACACAAAGTTCATGATTGTTTCTACTTCTAAGGGAGAAATGGGGTGAGATCACAAAAGGGCACATAAAAAAAAGAAAAAAATGGCCATTGAGTTGATTCTGACTCATACCGACCATATAGGTCAGAGTAGAATTATCCCGTAGGGTTTTCAAGGAGTGCCTGGTGGATTTGAACTGCCAACCTTTTGGTTAGCAGCCATAGCACTTAACCACTATGCCACCAGGGTTTCCAAAGGGCACATACCAAAACCAAACCAAGCTCAGTGCCATCGAGTCCATTCTGACTCATAGACACCCTATAGGACAGAGTAGAACTGCCCTATAGAGTTTCCAAGGAGTGCCTGGCGGATTTGAACTGCCAACCCTTTGGCTAGCAGCCGTAGCACTTAAGCACTACGCCACCAGGGTTTCCAAAGGGCACACAGAACCCTTCAAAGATTACGATGATATTCTATTTTGTAAATCAATTGGTGAAACTACAAATTTTCTGGCATAGTTATTGTCTTAGCTTTGGTTCTGTAGAGGAGTAAAACCAATGAAGCATATGTATAAAAATATATAGAGAGATTTATTTCAAGGAAATGGCTCACACAAATGTGGAAACTGGCAAGTCCCAAATTCATGGGTCAGGCAGCAAGCTGGAAACTTCTCTCAACTCACGTGGTTGCAGGGGCTGATGAACCCAAAATCTACAGGTCAGCTAACAGGCTACTGGCTTTCGGAGTTGAGGGAGCTGGCAAATTCAAAATCTGCAAGTCAAGTGGCAGGCTGTTGGTTCAAGTTCCAAGAACCAGAGCTCAGAGGATGACTAGATGGATGCAGGATCAAGAGAGGGCACGACTTTTGCCAGAACATGCACATATATTGGATGTAGACCACACTCCCAAGGAAACTCTCCTTCCAATGAATTGGCTGCTCACATCAGATCACGAAATGGAGGGTGATTACACAATGTCTGCAAAACCACTGAGAATCTTGGCCCAGCCACGTTGACACATAACCTTAACCATATTTTATCACATATTTTTCCTTCTCTTCTATTTAATAGCAATGTTATTTTAAAAATTATTGTAAGGCTCCCTTATGCCAAAAATGTAGTCTCTGGGTGATGTAAATGGTTACCGAAAGGTCGAAGGTTCAAGTCTACCAGAGACTCAGAAGAAAGGCCTGGCAATCTACTTCCAAAAAATCAGCCATTGAAAACTATGTGGAGCACAGTTCTACTTTGACATGCATGGAGCCATCATGAGTTGGAGTCAACTTGATGGTAACTGATTGTGTCATGCTAAAAGAATAAAAACCAAACTCTTAATATGACTTACAAGGCCCTTCATGATCTGTCCCCTCAAATCTTACCTGTTTGTTATTTCTCACTTAATCACACCTTCTCCGTGTTTGAATATCAGACCATATGAAGCTTATTTCAGTGCCTTAAATCCATTATGTTCTTCCTCGGTTTTAGAAATGTGTGTATTTTGATTCTTCCTTAGTTATTTATTTCTCTTCAATAATAATAAGCGATAGAAAGTTTTTTGTATTCTAAAACTTAGAATACACTTATTTTTCTTACAACTTCTGTGGGTTTGGGATCTGAAAAAGACTTTGCCTAGTGATTCTGGCTCAGGGTCTCCCATGAGGTTACAGTTAAGCTGTTGGCCAGGGCTGTCAACCATCTGAAGGCTCAACTGAGGGAGGATCCACTTTCAAGCTCACTCATGAGGTTATTGGTAGGTCTCAGTTCCTCTCTAACTAATAGTAGAAGACTTCAGTTCTTGCCTCTGCACTTGGGTCTCTCCGTTTAACTATTTGAGATTGCAGGTGGCTAAAACCAGAGCCCTAGTGGTGCAGTGGTTAAGAGCTCAGCTGCTAACTAAAAGGTTAGCAGTTCGTATCCACCAGCTGATCCTTGGAAACTCTATGGGGCAGTTCTTCTCTGTCCTATAGGGTCACTGTGGGTCAGAATTGACTTGAGGGCAACTGGTTTGATTGTTTGTTTGGTTGGTTTAACCCCAGAAAAAGTAATCTGAGAGAGCATGAGAGAGACCTCATGATGGAAATCGTAGTGTCTTTATCACCTAATTTCAGTACTGACATACCATCCACTTCTACTGTATGCTACTGCTACTGATCACACAGACCAACCCTCATACAACCAGGTAGGGTTGTATGAGGTAGGGTTCACTGGGAGCCATCATACAGGCTTCTTACTATGCCCTCTCCCTGAAATACTCTCCCTCCAATCCCAGTCCCCTTTTACCTGGCTAAATCCTACACACCCTTAGGGTTCCAATTTTAATACCATTTTTGTTTTGAAAGCAAACCTAAAATGCTCCACCAGATTTATTGAGTGCCCCTGTTATGCCTTCAAATAGTGCTACTCACACTGTGATAGTTATCTGTTTACCTGACTAATCCTCCTGTTAGAATACAAGCTCCGAAAGGGAGCAGTTAGGTCTATGGCGGAGTTAGGTATCGATAATGTCTAACGACTGACATCAACAAATATTAATTTTCTTTATTCCTTCAACCCTGAATTTTATACCAAGCAACTATAATACCCTTAATTTCTATGTCCTGTGGTTACAAGCAATAATAACTGATTCTCTTTACTTAAAGGGGAAAATAAATTGGAGGAGGAACTACTGAGCTGTCACATTGTCACAGGATGGGGAGACCACCAGGCAATATCTGAAAAGACAAAGCTGAATTTATTGTTTATTACAGTAAAGGAGGGCTACTCTAGTCAGTCAATTTCTCTGAACACAGTAAAGAATTCATCTTATATAGGGTTTGTGTGCTGCATGGAGTTCAAGGTTTGGAGGACTTTTACAGGCGCAAGGGGTTGACATCATCTGTGGCTGTTGTTGTTAGATGCTGTCCAATTGGTTCTGACTTGTAGCAACCCTATGCACAACAGAATGAAACACTGCCTGGTTCTGCCCCATCCTCACAATTGTTGTGATGCTTGAGCGCATTGTTACGGCCACTGTGTCAATCCATCTCATTGAGGGTCTTCCTCTTTTTGCTGGCCCTCTACTTTACCAAGTATGATGTCCTTCTCCAGGGACTGATCCCTCCTGATAGTGTGTCCAAATATGTGAGACATAGTTTTGCCATCCTTGCTTCCAAGGAGCATTCTGTTTGTACTCCCAAGACAGATTTGTTCATTCTTTTGGCAGTCCACGGTATATTCAATATTCTTTGTCAACACCACAATTCAAAGACATCAATTCTTCTTCAGTCTTCCTTATTCATCCTCCAACTTTTGCATGCATGAGGTGATTGAAAACAGGCACACTTTATGCTTCAAGGTGACATCTCTACTTTTCAACACTTTAAAGAGGTCTTTTGCAGCGGATTTGCCCAATCCAATGCATCTTTTGATTTCTTGACTGCGGCTTCCATGGGTGTTGATTGTAGATCCAAGTAAAATGAAATCCTTCACAACTTCAATCTTTCTCTGTTTATCATGATGTTGCTTATTGGTTCAGTTGTGAGGATTTTTGTTTTCTTCATGTTGAGGCATGATGCATAATGAAGGCTATGGTCTTTGATTATTATAAGTAAGTGCTTCAAGTCCTTTTCACTTTCAGCAAGTAAGGTTGTGTAATATGCATAACCCAGGTAGTTAATGAGTGTTCCTCCAATTCTGATGTCCTGTTTTTCTTCATATAGTCCAGATTCTCGTATTATTTGCTCAGCATACAGATTGAATAGGTATGGTGAAAGGATACAATCCTGATGCACAGCTTTTCTGACTTTAAACCAGGCAACACCCCCTTGTTGTGTTTGAACGGCTGCCTCTTGATCTATATACAGGTCCCTCAGGACCAAAATTAAGTGCTCTGGAATTCCATTCTTCACAATGTTGTCTACTACTTGTTATGATCCACATAGTCAAATGCCTTAGCATAGTCAATAAAACGCAGGTAAACATCTTTCTGGTATTCTCTGCTTTCAGCCAGGATCCATCTGACATCAGCACTGATATCCCTGGTTCCACATCCTCTTCTGAATCCAGCTTGAGTTTCTGGCAGTCCCTTGTCAATATACTACTGCAGCCATTTTTGAATGATCTTCAGCAAAATTTTACTTGCGTGTGATATTAATGATATTGTTCAATAATTTTATCAAATGCCTGTCAGTTTGTCATACTGTAGGGACTTGCATGTTGCTGTGATGCTGGAAGCTATGCCACTGGTACTCAAATAACAGCAGGGTCACCCATGGTGGACAGGTTTCAGCTGAGCTTTCAGACTAGGACAGAGTAGGAAGAAGGACCTGGTGGACTACTTCTAAAAAGAATTAGCCAGTGAAAACCTTATGAATAGCAGCAGGACGTTATCTGATATAGTGCCAGAAGATGAGCTCCTCAGATTGGAAGGCACTCAAAAGACGACTGGGCAAGAGCTGCCTCCTCAAAGTAGAGTTGACCTTAATGATGTGGATGGAGTCAAGCTTTCGGGACCTTCATTTGCTGATTTGGCACGACTTAAAATGAGAAGAAACAGTTGCAAACATTAAAAATCAGAACTAGTGGAATGTACAATGCATGAATCTAGGAAAATTGGAAATCATCAAAAATGAAATGGAATGCATAAACATCGACATCATAGAAACTGGTTATTCAGGTGAAAGTGTTGATTGGTTGTCTCTCAGAAGCATGTCTATTGAAGTGAATCTACACTGAGTGGTTGACTTTCAGAGGGAGGGGCTGACACTGGATGGTTGGCATTTTTGCTGTTCAAATACACCCCACCCTCACTGGTAGAAACAGAAACACAAACCACAAACTTTCTCAGCATTTTGGAGACAGTTGCTCTTCATTTCAAGGGCATAAGTCAAGACGGTATGAAAAAGTATTTCCTGAGCAGTGTTAGTCAATGAAGTATACACGGCAAGGATGAATATCTCTCTTTCAGAACACCACCTTTAAAGATGTAAGCTTAGGACTACTTCTAGTATTTTTTCTACCAGGTGAAGGAAGCCTATAGAAGAGTGAAGCCAAGAAACAGAAAAGCAAACTAAATAGACTGAGAGAGGGGACTGGAGCTCTAACAACATGTCAATCCCTAGATCCAGCCAAAGTGGCATCACTACCACCCTGGACTCCCCAGTTGTGTGAGCCAGAAGAATAAACAAGCAAACAACAACAACAAAGCTTTTATTGATCTAGTGTAAACTGGATGTCTATAATTTTCAACAAAGAGAGCTTTTCTTAATACGGTAGCAAAGGCTTCTTCATCTTCCTAACTCCATCACCGTTCATTTCTGATGAAGACATGCTACATTTTACATAATCAAGAAATAGATTGCATACCTAACAAAATTTCTCATCGTGATCTTTAAGACAAAATACACAGATTTCAACATATATTATGCAGAACAGCTAGTATCTTAAAATACTTTATGTACCCTCACGTATGTAATCACCTTGCTTACTCTAAATACTATACACAAACCAAGGGAAAGACTATGTATATTTTATGTCAAAAACTGCAATTTCGTGTCATGAAGAAAATATCTAAACTTATTTTTTAAAATAGGTTGTCTTTTTTTTGGAATTCCACTTCCATATTGACTAATCATAAATATGCCTTGATAAATATACCTGAGACACATGCAGAGAGAGAGAGATGGAAATTTTTATCTGTGTAAAGAAGATATGCGTTTTAATTTTTATTTATTATAACAACATATGAAATATTTACCACAAGGAAAACATAATATATACTGAGCAATGATACCAAACATAAAAAAAATCCCTGTTCAGGAGATATCCCTTGTTTTCTTTCCTATGGACAAAAAGAATGTTTTTAGATGCTGTTTTCCACTGGTTTGCTGATTTCCCAGAAGAAATCAGAAGCAATCGAAGAAGTGTGATCTCATTCAAGAAACTACTTTTAAGAAAACACTAAGGTTTATTTTGGTTCCCCAGTCTTCTCTGGTTTCTCTTGACTGGGCAAGCTGTTTCCACATAAAGTATATTCTCTTGGGCTTTCTGAAATACACATGATCTCGGATTCCAAAACATTGCCCTGTGGCACCATAGCGGATTCTTTCGTATGTCATACAGGTTCACAGTTAGAGACTAGAAACAGCCACTCATAAATTTTCCATTTGCATTTGAAGTTACTCATGATTCCATTGCTCTCTAACTTGCCACAGTTGTTGAAGATATGTTATGTTATTATGATTGTAGAAGTGCAAAACATATTTTACTGTACTGAAACAAGTTTTCCATTCCTAAAATATATTGTCAATCATGTGAAGCTCTTTAGAGTCTTTTCTGATTGACTTAGCATTTTATCCTTTGCCAAAGATATGCTCCTTTTTACATTGTATATTTTTTCTTAAATCTCTCCAGAGGTTTAACCCCTTAGTCAAAAGCTTGTCTTTAGTGTATCCCCTTAAAATAAGAATAGTGGTATAGGATATTCTCCTGGTAGCTTACATTTCACGTGCTTATAAGCTGAATGTCCTATTTTCTGACTCACCTCAAAGCTATGTAAGCACTTAGCACATGGCATATATTTACCTGTTGATCAATTATTCCATTATTTAAATGACTGAATTATAAATATTATACAAAAAATAAAAAGGTGAACATTCAAAAATAAATGCTAGAAAGACCACAGTGTTTAACCAGTAGGAAAGCTTTTTATTACATTCTTCCATCCCTGTTTAGTTTTTCCTTAAATACATTTATAATACACTGGGTCATCTAGTGTCTTAGACCACCAAAGATCAGATTAGAACATCATTTGTAATGGAGGCTTCCCCATACAAAAACTCTTCTATAGCCCAATAGGTTACTTTCTAAAAGTTTCTTCAAAGATCAATTTGTTTGTAATTCTAAAGTGATTAGACTTCTGGCCAACACGGTGCCATAGACAAAAGCACCACGCCATCCCTCCACAGCAAAGACCTGAAAAACTAAGTGAAACAGAGACTAACGTCTTTCCTGAAACCTGAAGTGTCAAATGAAGAGATTAAGAACTCAGCCAAGTACTGAATGGAATAAGAAACTGACAGAGGATGGAGAGTGAGAAGAGATAGGTGCAGAGGGCCCCATCAGCTAACACAGCATGGATCTACCATCTTGGACTCCTGTCAGGAATTGGCAGGCAGGGAGCAAGGGAAAGCAGCTTTACGGAACTCCCAGCAGGAGACAGAGCACCCAGTAACCAGTGATACATGCTTTCCCACCCTCCATTCTCTCCCCGCTGCTCTACCTCTGAGCTTCCTGGCTGGCCGCTGTGGCTCGGCCAGCGGAAAGTGCAGCGTTGGTGCCACTTGGATTCGCCCTACCCACATCGGAGATCAACTGACAGGAAGCACGGGAAATCAGCTTCAACAGAAGTTCCCAGCAGGAGACAGAGCACTGTAACAAGCGATACACACTTTCCTAGTCTCCCTTCCTTCCCCCTGTCCCCCTGCTTTGGCCTCCTCTGCTTACCACCAGCCACAGTCTCTTGGCCAGGAGGCAACTACTCTGGCCTCAGGCTGCTTGGATTCACCCTGCCCACACTGGCTGGGCCCCTAAGCTGGGATTCTTTCCTTCTCTTTTTGTTTCTTCTGTGCCTCCTACCATATCCCCCTCCTTTCTCTGGAACACATGGCTCTGTGTGCCAACTTTTCTTCTTCTTGAAAGGCTGTGAAGCCATGCTTGACTGGGGAATCACTCCCCTGGCCCGAGACACCGCGCTGGTGGGATCCCTGGGGCTTTTTTCCCCCCTCGTTTTGCTTGTTTTATTTATTTTTTTAATTTTTATTTATTTATTTATTTATTTTTGAGCCTTTGAGCCATGGACTGCATAGCTTAGGAGCCAGTCCCCCAGTTTCTTTTTTCTTTTCTCTCTCTTTTTCCTTTTCTGTCCTTCTTCAATTCTCAGTTCTTGTCTCTCTACACTTATGTTCTTTTCCCGTCACCGGAATAACTGGTGTTGTGTGATGTCTGTAACCCCTCTAGCCAGGCTATACCGTGCAGCTTGGGAGCCACTTTCCCCATCTTAGCAGCCCCATCAGTGGGACTCCGGGACTCCTGGGAACCTTTATTTTTTTCTTTTCCAAATTTTTATCTAGTTATTTTTTCTTTCTTTTTCCCTTTTTCTTTCTTTCTCTCTTTTTTTTTCTTTTCTCCATTTCTCAGTTTCTTATCTCTCCACTCCCATGGCAAGCTCCCTTAGCATTCTTTCTTTTTTCCTTTGCTTGTTTGCTTTTGGCTCCTGTTTCTCTCTCCTATCTTTCCTCTTACCCATACCTCTATTATATCCACGTATCACAACCTCCCCCCTCTTTCCTGCTTACCTGCACCATGTGCTGAACATCACACCTCTGAGCAGCACAAGCACAGGCTACCAGAAACTGCCTGGCACCAATTCCTGGCCTGACCTGTTGGCCCTGGTATGTGTCACAAACAACCCATCCCAGCCCCTTCCCTTCAGCCGGACCTGCCCTGCTGCACCATAGCTGAGTCATGGGCCCTGCCCATTGGATAAGGAGATGAAAAGTATCATGACTACAGATGAACAAACAACAAAGAATGCACAGCCCACCTGCTCGAACATAACTAAATAAAACAAAAAAGCAGGATGAAACAAACCTACAATCAAGAAATGAAGAAAATAACTACTGAATGTCCTGAACAGAGCAGACAGTATCAAAACATACCAAAAAAAAAAAAAAAAGGACAGGATGGTTCAGTAGGCATCCAAAATAAAACATCAGATGACTTTCCAGTAGAAGAAAAAGCACTAGAACTACCTGACAGGGAATTCAAATCTCTACTACTCAGAGCAATCCAAGAGTCAATGCAAAAAGCAGACAAAAATGAGGAAAAATAGACAAATTCATGGAAAATACAGACAAAAATATGGACTAATTCAGGAAGTAATACAGGAACAAAATACCAAAATAAATTCACAACTAGAAATCATAAAAAAAAAACAATTAGAAATTCAAAAGATAAGATTTCAGAAATGGACAGTGTCATAGAAGGGCTGAGGAGCAGGTTTGCAATGATGGAAGATGGAATCAAGGAAACTGAAGACAAAAACTTGGATTGAACTCAGTTTGAGAAAAAAATCAGAAAAAGAAGAAAAATGAAGAAACCCTGAGAATTTTGTGGGATACAATGAAAAGCAAAAATTTTTGACTTATCGGAGTCCCAGAACTGGGAGAGAAAACGAAAAACACAGAGAGGATCATTGAAGAGTAGCTGACAGAAAACGTCCATAATATCATGAATGATGAAAAGGTGACAATCTGAAAAGCTCAACAAACCCCATGTAGGATAGACCCCAAAAGAAAAACACCAAAGCATATCATAATCACACTAAAACCGAAGACGAAGAAAAAATCCTGCAAGCAGCTCAAGAACAGCGAGAAAAAAAAATCACATACAGAGGAGAAACAATAAGAGTAAGCTGTGATTATTTAGCAGAAACCATACAGGAGAGAAGGCAATGGGATGACATATATAAAACCTTGAAAGAAAAATTGCCAACCAAGAATAATATATCCTGCAAAACTTTCATTCAAATATGATGGTGAAATTAGGACATTTCCAAATAAACAGAAATTAAGGAAATATGTAAAAACCAAACCAAACTTACAAGAATTATTAAAAGGAGTCCTTTGGTCTGAGAACAAACAACATCAGACCACAGCCTGAATCTAGGACGCAAGGTTGTACCAGCCAGATACCAACCTAGGAAATGAACTCTCAAGGTCTATTCAAAACCAAAACAATCGCAACAGGGAGCCAGAGAGCTTAATCCATAAATGATAACAATGTCAGAACAATAAGTTGTGTAGGTATAGAACTTTATAATGGAGAGGAAAGCAAGGTGATACCAAATAATAATAGACTGGTTCAAACCTAGGAAGATAAGGGTAAATTTCAAGGTAACCACAAAGAAAGTTAACAAACCTACTCATCAAAATAAAGAAGAAAAACATAAAGTCTCAATAAAAACAAAATCTACAAAAACAAAAGAAATCCACAAACAAAAGGAACTCTGCACAGGAGAGTAAGAGGAACAAAGAATATGGCCACAAAAAACCAAACCCATTGCTGTCGAGTGGATTCTGACTCGAATATGGCAGCACCACCAAAAAAAGTACTACAAATTGGCAGCAATAAACTCACACCTTTTTTTTTTTTATCAATAATTACACTGAATGTAAATGACCTAAATGCACACATAAACAGATGGAGAGTGACAGAATGGATTTAAAAAAAAAAAAAAAAAAAACAGGATCCATCAATATGCTGTCTACAAGAGACACACCTTAGAAACACAGACGTAAAATTTATTAAAAAATCAAAGGCTGGAAAAAAAATATCAAGCAAATAACTACCAAAAAAGAGCAAGAGTGGCAATACTAACCTCAAATAAGATAGACTTTAAAACACACTCCACAATAAAAGACAAAGAAGGGCACTATATAATGATTAGAGGGATGATCCATCATGAAGACTCAACCATAGTAAACATCTACACACCAAATGACAGGGCTCTAAAATACATAAAACAAACTCTAACAGCTCTGAAAAGAAAAATTGACACTTCCACAATAATAGTAGGAGACTTTGACACACCACTATAGGTAAAGGACAGAACATCTAGAAAGAAACTTAACAAAGATACAGAAGAACTAAAGAGCACAATCAGCCAACTTGATCTCACAGACATATATAGAACATTCCACCCAAGAGCTCGAAAGTACAAGTATTTTTCCAAAGCACATGGAATGTTCTCCAGAATAGACTACATCTTGGGCCACAGAGCAGCCCTCAACAAAATCCAAAACACTCAGATAATACAAAGTATCTTCTCTGACCACAATGCCATCAAAGCAGAAATTAACAACAGGAAGAGTAAGGAAAAAAAATCAATTACATGGAAACTGAATAACAGCCTGACTAAAACCACTGGGTATTAAAAGAAATCAAAGATGGAATCAAAAAGTTCCTAGAATCAAATAAGAATGAAAACACATCATACCAAAACCTTTGGGACCCAGCAAAGGCAGTTTCCAGAGGTCAGTTTATAGCACTAGATGCACACATCAAAAAACAAGAAATGGAAAAAAATCAAAACATTCGCTATGCAACTTGAACAAATAGAAACAGAACAGCAAAAGAAGCCCACAGCTACCAGAAGAAAGGAAATAATAAAGATTGGAGCAGAAATAAATGAAATAGAGAACAGAAAAACAATAGAAAAAATCAACGAAACCAAAAGTTGGTTCTGTGAAAAAAATTGACAGACCACTGGCCAAAATGATAAAAGAAAAACTGGACAGAACGCAGATAACCCAAATAAGAAAAGAAATGGGGACATTACAACAGACCCAACTGAAATAAAAAGGATCATAACAGGGTAGTATGGAAAGCTATATTTCAACAAATTTGAAAACCTAGAGGAAATGGTCCAATTTCTAGAGACATGCTACCTACCCAAACTAACACAAAATGATGTCGAAAATCTGAACAGACCCATAACAAGACGAGATTGAAAAGGTAATAAAAATGCCCAATGAAAAAAAGCCCTGGCCCAGATAGCTTCACTGGAGAATTCTACCAAACATTCAGAGAAGAGCTTACACCAGTACTACTCAAACTATTTCAGAACATAGAGAAGGAAGTGATATTTCCGAATTTATTCTATGAAGCCAGCATAACCCCGATACCAAAACCAGGCAAAGACACCACAAAAAGAAAATTACAGACCAATACCTCTCATGAATACAGATGCAAAAATTCTCAACAAAATTCTAGCCAATAGAATTCAGCATCAAATCAAAAAAATAATACACCATGACCAAGTAGGATTCATACCAGGTATGCAAGGAGGGTCAACTTTAGAAAATCGATCAACGTAATACACCACATAAATAAAAGGAAAGAAAAGAATCACATGATCATCTCAATCAATGCAGAAAAGACATTCGACAAAGTCCAATACCCATTCCTGATAAAAACTCTCAATAAAATAGGTTTAGTGGGGAAATTTCTCAACATAATAAAGGGCATCTATGCAAAACCAGCAGTTAATATCATTCTTAATGGAGAGAGGCTGAAAATATTCCCCTTGAGAATAGAACAAGTCAAGGGTGTCCTTTATCACCACTCCTGTTAAACATTGTGCTGGAAGTCTTAGCTAGAGAAATAAGGCAAGAAAAAGAAATAAAGGGCATCCAAATTGGTAATGAAGAAGTTAAACTCTTCCTATTTGCAGACGATATGATACTGTACTTAGAAAACTCAAAAGTCTCCACGAGAAAACTACTGAAACTACTAGAAAGTTTCAGCAAAGTAGCAGCATACAAGACAAACATTCAAAACTCAATTGGATTCCTACACACCAATAAAGAGAACGATGAAAAGGAAATCAGGAAAATAATACCATTTATAATAGCCCCTAAAAAACTAAAATACTTGGGAATAAATCTAACCAGGGATATAAAAGACCTATATGAAGAAAACTACAAAACGCTACTGCAAGAAATTGAACGAGACCTACATAAATGGAAAAACATACCATGCTCAAGGATTGGTAGACTCAACATTGTGAAAATGACAATTCTACCCAAAGTGACTTACAAATGTAATGCAATACCGATCCAAATACCAACATTGTTCTTTAAAGAGATGGAAAAACTTATCATTAACTTTATGGAAAGGGAAGAAGACCCGATAAGCAAAGCACTATTGAAGAAGAATAACGTAGGAGGACTCGCAATACCTGACTTCAGAACCTGTCATACATCTACAGTAGTCAGAACAGCTGGTACTGGTACAACAACAGACACATTGACCAATGGAACAGAATTGAGAACCCAGATGTAAATCCATCTACCTATGGTCACCTGATCTTCGACAAGGGCCCAAAGTCCATCAAATGGGGAAAAGAAAGTCTTTTTAACAAATGATGCTGACAAAACTGAGTGTCCATTTGCAAAAAAGTGAAACAGGACCCATAACTCACACCATATACAAAAACCAACTCCAAATGCATCAAAGACCTAAATATAAAGCCCAAAACTATGAAGTTCATAGAAGAAAAAACAGGAACAACACTAGAGGCCCTAATGCATGGCATTAACAGGATACAAATCACCACCAACAACATACAATCTCCAGTGGGAAAGCTAGATAACTGGGATCTTCTAAAAATTAAAACTTATGCTCATCAACAGACTTCACCAAAAGAGTAAAAAGAGAACATACAGACTGGGAAAAAAATTTTGGCTATTACAAACCAGACAAAGGTCTAGTCTCTAAAATCCACAAGAAGCTCCAACACCTCTGCAACAAAAAGGCAAATAATCCAATTAAAAAATGGGCTTCCTTAGAAAGCTAAAAATAGAAATGCCGTATGATCCAGCAATCCCACTCCTAGGAATACATCCTAGAGAAATAAGAGTCATCACAAGAATAGATATATGTACACCAATGTTCATTGCAGCATTGTTCACAACAGCAAAAAGATGGAAGCAACCTAGATGCCCATCAACAGAAGAATGGATAAACAAACTGTGGTACATACACACAATGGAGTATTACTCAACAATAAAGAACAACAATGAATCTCTGAAGCATCTCAAAACATGGATGAATCTGGAGGACATTATGCTGAGTGAAAGAAGTCAATCACAAAAGGACAAATATTGTATCAGACCACTACTGTAAAAACTCATGAAAAGGTTTATATCCAAAAAGAAAGAATATTTGATGGTTATGAGGGAAGGGAAGGGTGGGGGTGGAAAAACACTTAATTGACAATAGATAAGCAGTAACTTTGGTGAAGGGCAAAACAGTACAAAATACTGGGGAAGCCAGCACAACCTGCACAAGGCAAGGCCATGGCAGCTCCATAGACACATCCGAACTCACTGAGGGACCGAATTGCTGGGTTGAGGGCTGTGGGGACCATGGTCTCAGGGAACATCTAGCTCTATTGGCATAACAGAGTTTATAAAGAATATATTCCACATTCTACTTTGGTGAGTAGAGGCTGGGGGTATTCTAAGCCTGTGAGCAGCCATCTAGGATACTCCACTGGTCTCACCCCTTCAAGAGCAAAAAAGAATGAAGAAAACTAAAGACACAAGGGAAAGATTAGTCCAAAGGACTAATGGCCCACATCTACCACGGCCTCCACCAGAATGAGTTCAGTACAACTAGATGGTGCCTGGCTACCACCACTTACTGCTCTGACAGCAATCAAAAAGAGGGTCCTGGACAGAGCTGGAGAAAAATGTAGAACAAAATTCTAACAAAAAGAAAGACCAGACTTGCTGGCCTGACAGAGACTGGAGAAACCCTGCAAGTATGGCCCACGGACCCCCTTTCAGCTCAGTAATGAGGCCACTCCTGAGGCTCACCCTTCAGCCAAAGATTGAACTGGACCATAGAAAAAACAAGACTAAAGGGGTGCACCAGCCTGGGGCAGGGACTGGAAGGTAGGAGGGAACAGGAAAGCTGGTAATAGGGACCCCAGGGTTGAGAAGGGAGAGTGTTGACATGTCGTGGGGTTGTTAACCAATGCCAGAGAACAATGTGCGCACTAACTGTTTGATGAGAAACTAGTTTGTTCTGTAAACCTTCATCTAAAGTTCAATTTAAAAAATTAAGTGATTACAAGGAATTTAAGAGGGCAGTCCTAATGCATTGCCACTTAATAGAAAGGTGAGATGGCCCGAAGTTTTATTGATTATTCATTTCACTGCTGGTAATTTATTTTATAAGGTATTTCCCCCCAAAAAAGAATAGCATCATTTATCTTGAAAATCTGCTGAATAAGGTAACATTTCCCTACCCTAGTCCCTCGTGATGATCTTCATTTCACCTTGGGGAACTCCTTAGTAGCCAAGGAAGTGATATTAATAATGTTGGAACCTATTTTAAAATACTTCATTGCTTTTAAAATGTTTAATTACTAGAGACTTTACACAAAAATAAAAATCCTCATTTCTGATTTCTCCTGAAAAAAAAAAAAAAAAGGAAGATCTGAAAGAACGAAGGCTTCTAGAGAACTATCTGCTAAAGGGAGTAGCCACTGGGTGTGTTCTCTCCAGTTGGCCCAAGTCCCCACCCTTCCCACTCATATCCCCATGGTTATACCAGCCAAACTGCAGGTCCACGTTTTGGCTGCAGATCCCTGCTTTGCATTTTTGTACAAACTTTTAACTTCCCAACCTTCTGAATCAGTTTTGAGGAAACCTTCCTTCCCATTTAACAGTTTTCCAACATTGATCCGCATCCTGTACCACTGTTATGGATTGAATTGTGTCCCCCAAAAACATGTGTCAACTTGGTTAGGCCATGATCTCCAGTATTGATGTGTTTTTCCTTTGTGTTGTAAACTCTAATCTCTGGCTGTGGTTAACGAGGCAAGAACAGGGTAGGATGTCATACCCTTACTCAGGTCACATCCCTGATCCAATGTAAAGAGAGTTTCCCCAGGATGTGGCTATCGTTACCTTACCTTACAAGAGATAAAAGGAAAGAGAAATAAGCACAGAGTTGGAGGCCTCATACCACCAAGAAAGGAGCACAAGAAGTAGAGCATATCCTTTGGACCCGGGATCCCTGCGTCTGAGAAGCTCCCCAACCAGGGGAAGACTGAGGACAAAGACCTTCCTCCAGAGCCAACAGAGAGAAAAAGGCTTCCCCTGGAGATGACACCCTGAATTTGGACTTGTAGCCTACTAGACTGTGAGAGAATAAATTTCTCTTTGTTAAAGCCACCCACTTGTGGTATTTCTGTTATAGCAGACTAGATAACGAAGACAGTCAAAAATACAAAAGTTTGATATTTGTTCATTTTGTCAATAATTCTTTTTCTTTTCTTGTTTTTCATAGACAAAACACCTTTCAAGAGCTGCATGATTTGATTTGCTCTTTATCCTTTAAAATTAGTTCTACTTTTTTTAATTATTCATACCATAGATTCACATTCACGTGTACCAAACTAATTATTTTCTTTCTACTTAAAAAAAAATCTCTGCTTTTATTTTCTCATTCCTCTTCTGAACATTAGAAAAGAGAGAGCGAGTGAGAGCAACGGCACCCTCCCCCTACCATGGCAGGTTGGATGAAAATACAATGCACTCTTCTGATTGCGAAAATAAACGTAACCACTCAAATGAGAACAACAAGAGGCTATTTTTGAGAATTTACTACAAAGGAAGAGCCAGCGGCCATCACTCGTGTTTGGCAGAATCAAAGGCAGGGAATAGAATGGGAGTGGTCTACAGTGAATACAAGGTGAGCGCTGATTGGAGGTTGTTGGCCAGGGGAAACTGGAGGCAGAGATAACTAGAGGTGGGCCATCCCAGGTGATGGGTAAAAAGGAAGCATATTTGGCCTTCTTTAGTTGGTCCTGATTTGGAAGTAAGAGCAAAAAAAAAAAAAAAAAAGTGGAAAGCTGGCAGTCATTGACCAAGTCCTGACCATTTTGGGCCATTTGAGGTTATAGTTTGGCTTCTCTGCTGGTTGCAGCAGAGGCTGTGTGTTAGAGTTCTATTGTCATATAGGGCCTGGCCATTGCCTGTATATTCAGTTTCTCGTGATCTTATTTCAAAGATAGCAGCAATAGAAACCTGAAATAGACAAACTATCTCGGACACCAACTAAAATGATAAGCCTGACCGTAAGAATCAGCATGAAGCTGGTTCCTATGAGGCTGAGGCCAAGTAAACCCTCCTCTACAACTTCTCCACCATTTCTGATGCAGTTATTCTCCCCTAGGCATTTTTTTTCTGTTAAAAAACCCCATTGGATTCGATAATTCATTGCAATGATCACAGAGAGAACTCAGGGAGACACCTTATATGTAATAACAATTCTAATATAACAGAGAAGAACATAAACAGAAACATTGATATGCTTAGGGTAAGATTTGGGAGGTGTCCCAGCATGGGACCTCAGCATCTCAAGGGGACCCACTTATGCCTAAAAAGGGACCCATTTACTTTTCTGGAAAACCTGTGTTCATTCTAATCTATCAGGAAACTTTCAAACAGGATACACAATGACATCACTTGGTGGGCTTGGCTATTGGCTGCTCCTTTCAGCTGGCTCCCAGCTCCTCCTGGCGAGCTCCAGAACAGCTCTGTGATGGCCTCTGCTCTGCAGGCATCCCCCTGTTGAGATACCCCACCTCTCAGGGAGTTCAGCTTTCAGCCGGGGTTCAGCCTTTATACTCTGTTGCCACCGTCTGGGTCCTGTCATTGTCTCTGCCTCTTCTGGTACCCTCACAGCTGCAGTCTCTGTAGCAGTCATGGGATACTGAGTCTGGGAGGATCATAGTGTAGGGCCCTGTGTTCAAGGACACAGTCCTCTCCTGGCTTTCAGTCAGGAGGCACCATCTGAGCCTCTGTGTTCTAGGATTTTTATCAGTCACTGGGTGGGGCCCCACAGCAAACCCAGGTAAAGGTTGGACTACATAGGGCTTTGATACCAAGACCAGAAGGCCAAGTTGCTTTTTTAGTAAGGTGGTTCCATACCGTGCAAAATCCTTCTGAAATTTACACACACACACATACACACATATGCGCATTAGCTACAGTGTGTCCAAAGTTTCCCAAGTGTGTTGGATAGTCATGAACCAGAAGTGCGCTGTATGGCAGAGGTGGACTCAGATCTGCCTTTGAGAAGCACCACCTAGCCTTTTTCTGTCAATGAAGGAAGGCAACAGCTACCGCACTTAGATTCACTATTGGACGAATTGAAGTTCAGTTGGAAAATGTTTCTCAGGAAATGTCCAGAGACCTTGTCTCAGGCTGTAAATGCTCCTTCTGTCAGTTCCTCAACAATTTCAGAAGATTCCAATTGAGAAGTAATTGTGAAAAAGTATAAGGCAAGTGGGCAATTGTCCCTGGTATATGTAATAAATGTGGAAAGTCTAGTCAAATTTATCTGCCTTCAGATTCAACTGCTCTTAATTTGTGAATGGAAGCCAAAAAAGCAAATGAATGTTTATTTAATTTATAATGATTTTTTTTTTTTTTTTTTTGGTATAGTGTAAACCGAGAAAAAAATCATGCAGTAGTTTTCAAAGATGTCTTCAGTGCCCTCTTCCCTGGCTGTATTAGTAGATATTCTCTGTGCCTACTCACCCACCCCCCACCCCCACCAAGCAAGTCAGAGTTTTCAGGTGTTTCTCGGGCTACCCAGCACCAAAACAAAGGCTAAATCAGAGCCCCAGAGCCTACAATTAAAACTTTCCCATCCTATGTCTTATTCATTAGATTATTCCACTCTTTATCAGGTATAAATGACTGGTCAGGAAATGAATTCCTGCTATTAAATTGGGAAGTGAATCTGTTATACTTTTCAGGTAATATGATGAATTAACTCAGTTAACTTCAGAAAGCTTTAGACACAGTGGATTTCAGACATGCTAAGCACCTGGGAGCAGAAGAATTCACAGTGTTATTGAGCCAGATTCCCTGACTTTCTAGGCGTAGGGCGAGTCCAGAGAACAGTTCTTCCAAAATTCAATTAACAGCATTTTCACCCTGCAGGAGAAAGCCAAATCTGAAATCTTGGAGCCATTGCCGTTAAAACTAGTGTTTCTGAGTAAAAAGAGAGTCCAGAACTACTTATAGATCAAGTCAAGCCAAATTTACAGTCAGATCGAGGTGTGGTAAGTAAAGTCAGCAAAATCAGGTGAATGATCCAAGCTCCGAGTGAGCTGGCAGGATGGACAGGGATCCCAATGCAGAAGTGGGCATCCACGGGGTGCCACACATCATTTCTGTTAATTTCTGTGCAGTGAACAACCCTTTGCCTTATGCTCCTTGTGTGCCAGGGACTGTTCTAAGGTCTCTACATATACGAACTCATTTTAACAAATCTCTAGGATAGGAGTTATTTTCATCCTCCTTTTATAGCTCAGGGAACTATCTTCTATTCATTGGAGACCAAGGACCCAGGGCCATGAAGTTGGTTTCCAGTTCGTCCTTCCTTGGCTGGTGAGCCAACCACACACTCTTCCACTTCATACAGGTGTGTGCTCGCAAATGCCATGGAGAATCCCCCAGAAGTTCCCGCTTAGCTCATGCTGACTCACCCTGTCTGGGTTTTCTTCCTTTCTTCATCTTCCTTCCCTCTCAGAGTTGGCCTGCCTGCTTGGTGGTACTACAGGGTTGTCCTCCTTGGGGAAATGAGTCTGAATCAATAGCAACAGATTTTCTTTTTCAGTTTGGGGAAAACAAGGCAGTCCCTGCATAGTACAAACGGTTAAGTGCTGGGCTACTAACCAAAAAGGCTGGTGGTTTGAACCCACTCAGATGTTCCTTGGAAGAAAGGCCTGGTGACCTGCTTCTGAAAGGTGACAGCCATGAAAACCCTATGAGCACAGTTCTCCTCGGACACACATGGAGTTACCATCAGTCCGAGTCCACTCCATGGCAACTGGTCCTGGGGAAAACAAGCTCCTCCCCAGTCAGGAGCAGCTCTCTAGGCCTCATCTCTGTGCTACAGCATTTCTATCGAGGGTGAGCACTCAGCTTCTCACCTGCAGTCTTCAACAGAGGCAAGAAGATACAGGCAGATACCATTCTATTCAGCTTTATTAACACCAGGTTTACGTCCCAAATGTGCCATGAAGTCACTGTGTGACCCCAGGGGAAGTTTGCAAGCTTTCTGG
Organism: Elephas maximus indicus; assembly: GCF_024166365.1. Taxonomy (NCBI): domain Eukaryota; kingdom Metazoa; phylum Chordata; class Mammalia; order Proboscidea; family Elephantidae; genus Elephas; species Elephas maximus. The sequence goes on along the minus strand of NC_064822.1, from coordinate 14,819,500 downwards.
TAGAAGTTCACAAGGCACCTTTATATCAATCAGCAAAAACATGTCCCTCCCACGGTGGGGTCATAGCCCTGAGTCTGCACACACAGCTTGGCAAGCTGCGCTTGGGAGTGCAGAGCAGTCAGGATGTTACCTGCACAGTGGTTCCCAGCTGCCTGTCTCTGGCTCACTTGCCCCATCCGCCAATTTCGCTGGGCAGAGGGGCTGGCCTCCCATTTCCCCCAGCTCCAAAAGTCCAGGATTCCTCCCACTCCCAAACCCTTATTTTTATAAATTTTCTGACCCTTAATAGCTCTATTTTACATTCAGCTCATTTTTTAATTATAATCACTTTTCAGAGAGTAAGTTTTAGTCTTTGATGGACATATAACCACTTATCACTCAAATTAAAGTGTACTGTCCCATCATACGTTTTTAGGTATACTTCTCTCTTGGTTGACCATATCCTTTCATAATTATCCCTTGTCATCAAAATTAAGGCAACAATGGAAAAAGATCGTGATAATGATTGCATAACCTGGTGAGCGTAATCAAAGTCACAGAATTAAGAAAGTCAGAATTGATGAATTGGCAAATGTTTTGTTATATATATTTTACCACAATTAAAAAAGTTTAACACAATAATGCTCTCCTTTTGCTCCCATGAAACTCTTGTTTCTAATGGCTATAGTTTATGGATAATAATATGAATGCTAGTTATAAGTACTTCAGTCGAAATCTAGGTGAAGTTAAGTGTATCTTCCAAGCAGGTTGTTCAGGAAATGTGAACAAAGTACAACTTTAAAATCATGGTGCTACTGTTGCAGTTGTGTTGGTTGTGTTGTAGCTAGTAGTACAACACCTCTACTAGCTACAAGAGTTTTGCCTTCTGGTCAAGCTCTAAAATCCTATCATTCTGTTGTCTTTGAACCTCTCATTAGTCCGATTTTCTCACACTGTAAATTCCTAGTTATTACTCAGATCATGCCGTCAAATATTAAAATCTAGATTAATGGACTTTGAGGATGTGTTACTTTGCAGAACACATCACGTGTCTGACACAGGGACTGAACCTTTTTCTGCTGTGCACACTTTATTCGCACACTATATAATAATCAGCGGAACAGCGTGATTGTCTTCTTGTATTTACTCCAGTGTCTGAGATGTTTCCCGATTCCTATGGAGGAAAAACATGGCAAAACTGTTGTATTTTGAAGATCTGCATGGCCCCATGAAATACACTTAAATTTCTGCAATATGCCAATCAGGAGACACAGGGATAAACCACCCTCTATATCTTCACCATGCTCTCTGGTATAGTGCCTAATTCAGTCATTGATGACCAAGCTATTTCACTGGTCAGTTGCAATTCTTTGAGGGGGTGTCAAATAGTTTTATGACAGGTCTAGGTTGATAAATACATACAAGGATTCCAGTTCCAGCTGCAGGTGCCATAGAGTAGACTCCAACTCATGGCGACCCCACGTGTCAGAGTAGAACTGCATTTTGCAGGATTTTTAAAGCTGTGAACTTTCAGAGGCGGATTGTCAGACCTTTTTTACAAGGCACTTCTGGTTAGGTTCTAACCACCAGCCTTTTGGTTAGCAGTCAAACGCTTAACTATTTATGCCACCCCAGGGACTACATACACAAGGATACAAAAAAAAAAATCGTCATTGAGTCGATTTCAATTCATGGCAACCCCTATGTTACAGAGTAGGACTGCTCCATAGGGTTTGTTGTTGTTGTTGTTGTTGTAATCTTTACAGAAGCAGACCACCAGGCACTTCTTCCACAGTGCCACTTGGTGGGTTCGAACCACCAATATTTAGGTTAGTAGTTAATTGCAAACTGTTTGTACCACCCAGAGAACATTATAAAAGGAAAAGCACTATTTATTCACATAAGAAGTAATGAGGAAATAAAAATATATTTCAAATGGATATACGGAAAAAGCATAACATAGCAGTTAAAAGCACCCAATGACATCACAGTCACACAGACCAGATAACTATTCCCAGTACTAGCTGGGGTACTTACAGTTACTTAACAACTCTGAACTTGTTGACTCTTCCTTAAAATGGGGAGAATTGTATGTTCCTGATAGGCTACAATAAGATGTATAGTGTGTTTGCACAATGCCTGGAATATAGCTATGGTACTTTCCAAATTAATGTAAGTTATTTCACTTCATATCACAATTCTGAGATAAATGTAGCAGTCACTATTGTGACTATTTTATAGATGGAGGCACAGAGGCACTCAGTAAGTAGAAGCCCCAAAGTGACATAGCAAATAAATGAGCCTATTCTGAAACTCATATCCCCTGACTGTTAGTTTGAAAGTCTTTTCACTACACTCTGACACATAGTATGCCAAACCCACCCTCATATTTGCCCTTGTAGAAAAAAAATAGGATCTGAGGTTTTTTAAGCAAAGTGAATAATATTATTAACTATCAACCACGATGAGCAAGAGAGGCCCTGCCTGTCAAGAGTTTCCATTTACTAGAGCTGAGTACGAGGAGTGGTGTTTCAGTGGTAGAATTCGGACGTGCCACACGGGAGGCCTCACTCAGCTTCCCAGCCACCATCCGTCTGTCAGTGGAGGCTTGTGTGTTGCTATGAGGCTGAGCAGGCTTCAGCGGAGCTTCCAGACTGCTGATCACCAGAAAGGTCAAGGTAAAACCTGTGGATCACAACCGTCACATCTACAGTGAAGATGGGGATGGCACAGAACCTGGCAGTATTTCGTTCCATTGTGTGTGGGGTCACCATGAGTCGGGGCCTGACTCAATAACAGCTAGCAACAGCAACCCAGAACTGAGTATAAGAATGTAAATAATTATGATACAGAAGAGAAGACTACGGCTAAGGTTATAAAAGAGATGAAAAGTGCCCGTCTGAGTTCAAAGAAATGAGACACTGGGTCCCTGTCAGTCATCAGGAAAGAAGGTTTAGAAGCCATGGCCTTTGAAATGGTCCTGGAAGAAGACTGAGAATGAGAGGCCCGCATCCTGTGTCAAGGTAAGCAGCTGCAGCTTGGCGGGGTCAGAAAGGCGGGAAAAGGAGAAGGCATTTGTAAATATATCATTTCAGTGCAGTTAACTGAAGCAGAAAGTGCAGGATCTGAAGGAGTGGAAGATAGCATGCAGAGACAGAACAGGGCTATTTTGAAGAGGGTTTTGATTCAACAAATAGTCGTTGTATCTGCTAGACAGTGTACAAGTCTCTGGGACACACACAGAATAACACTTTAATATCTCTTGTGAGGAACTCAGAGCCTCGTGGTGGGTGGCCATATATATGATGGCAGCATTATGTGCCCAGAGGGCCAGTTCTGTGTGCTCTAGAGGTTAGAGGGGCGTCGGGCAGGAGTCACAAAGATAGCTTTGAGCTGGCCTTCAAGAGTAAGCAGGGTTTACTCGATGGAGAAGAGAAGACTCTGGGTGCAGGGTTTTTCAAAGAGCACGTGTGGCAAGGGTCCTTCGCAGGATGTCTGTTACGTGCCTGGCACTACGCTAGGTACACACAAGTCACCCCATTGACCCCCAGAATAATATGTAAAAGGGATTTTTTAAGCAGATGATTAAGTCTGAGACTTTTGCCAAGATTACACAGCCAGGAAATGACAGAGCCAGGACTTAAATCCATGCCTCCTTTTAACCGAGTTCTGTCACTCCACTAGCTAGCTATGTGACACTGGACATAGCATTACCCTCTCCGTGCCTCAGTTTCCTCATCTGAAAAGTAGGATTAAGTGGAACTTGCGTTTTCCTCCTGAAGTTTTTATAAAGTTTAAGTGAGTCAATATGTGTAAAATACTTAGGATACTTCCCATCACATAGAAGTTACATGTGTCTGATAAATAATTAAAATAACTCTGACTCCAGACTGGTAGGGTCTCTACCAGACAATGCCGTGGAAGAGCCCAGAGTTGTGAAATAGATGAACATGTTCAGGGAACATGGGTTAGTACAGGCTAGAGAAGCCAAGCAGGGAGGGCAGAGCCTGTAATTCCTAGCAGAACAGCAGCCATACGCCTTGGACTAGGCTGACGGAGGGAGTCAGAGATGAGAGCAGGGTTGCAGGTCTTTACGTGCTCAGGTGACAAGGAGGACTACGCATGATTCAGGTGGTTGTTGTTGTTAGTTGCCAGTAAGTCTGCTTGGACTTGTGGCAACCTTATAACTAACAGACCTAACGGTCGCCTGTCCTTCACCAGCTTTGCCATCTTTAATATGTTTGAGTCCATTGCTGTGGCTATTGTGCCAACCTATCTCAACAGGGGCTTCCCTTGTTTTTTGTTAATCCTCTGCTTTACCAAGCATGATGTCTTTTTCTAGCACTTGGTCTTTCCTGACTCTTAGGCAGACCACCTGAATCCACTCTTCCCTTCCACAGCCCTGGACAGCAAAGGTATACAGCAGTAAACTAGTGGTTGTATTGTTTAAAAGCCTTCATGTTTAAATTTATAATTCTCTGTAATTTGTTACCTTGGCGAAATGAAAGTTGTATTCTTCAGGCTCACTAACATGGCAAAGTAATCTGTTGTCCGTCCAGAGATTTTTGTACCTCTGTTCTGATGTGCCTCAGGGCGTGCTGTCGGCAGCACAAGCCTGCCAACTGTGTCATTATTCATTTGTATTTCCATTACTAGTGCTTCACACTGAGCACAGCTGGAGGGGTCAGATGCTGAGGGGAGGGCCCCCCTCCGCCCTGCGAAGGACTCTGGGGACCAAGGAACAAGAGCCCGTGCTGCGGGTTACAAAGCATGCGGCCTCCCTCTGGCGGCTTCTCCGTTTTATGCAAGGTTGTGTGAAGTGACCTTGAGGATGAAATACTGTGAGAAAAACCATTCAGAGCTGTATTATTTATGAAACAACATTCCACACAAGAAGAAATCTGATATAGTGCATAATGCTGCGTGTTCCGCGGCTTTGGCTTCTGAAGTGACTTGAAATAAAATTATTTGGGTGGGTAAGAACTTCTTTTTTTAAAAAAAAAAGCTTTCTGCCAAGGATTTCTGATCAAGGATTAAAGGGCATTGCTTACATTATTTCAGGAATTTAAAAAAGTTGATGTGGATGACATCAATGGTGTCATAATCATTAGTATTATGCATGTTTCATTCATATTGAATCAATGTACCAGGGTGCAGAGGAGTATGAAGATGGAATTATTGTGATAGCAAACGGGTATCGGTGCTTGCCATATATCGGGCACTATTTTAAGCCCTTGCATCTTATACTCTGTTCAATGCTCGCAAAACCTCTGTGAGGTGTTGTTGTTAGCTGTCCTCAAGTCGGCCCCTATCCATGGCAACCCCACGCACAGCACATCGGAATGAAAGGCTGCCCGGTCCTGCACCATCCCCATGATTGGTTGGAGATCAGACCATTGTGATACATAGCGTTTGCGTTGCTAATTTTAGGAAGTAGATCTCCAGTCCTTTCTTCCTCGTCCATCTTAGTCTGGATGCTCCACTGAAACCTGTTCAGCATCATAGCAACCTCCAAGCCTCCACTGACAGGCCAGCAGTGGTTGTGCATGAAGTATATTGCCCAGGAATTGAACCCAGGTCTCATGCATGAAAGACATGAATTTGACCACTGAACAACCAATGGCCTCTATGAGGTGGATATTATTATTACCATCTGCATCTTTCAGACAGGTAAGTAGTTGGCAGTGTTGAATTCAAGCCCAAACAGGTGTCTTCTGGGCCTCTGTTCTTAACCACATCACTAGAGAGCCTTGCCCAATGACAAGAAAATGTATAGAAGTATCAAATAGTCCATAGTCCAGTGGAGGAGAGCTTGCTTTTTTTTAGTTCATGTGTTAACAGGTCGAATAATAGCCATAAGAGACACATTAGCAAAGTTTCTTGATTAAAATCTTAGGCATACACTAAGGCTGCTCAGAACCCAAGTTAATGCCTGCAATACACACTTTTAAAACTTCCTGGATAATTGCCGTTGTTAGGTGCTGTCGAGTCTGTTCTGACTCATATCAACCCTATATACAACAGAACGAAACACTGCCTGGTTCTGTGCCATTCTGAAAAACACTGCTATGTTTGAGCCCATTGTTTTAGCCACTGTGTCAATCCATCTCATTGAGGGTCTTCCTCTTTTGTGCTGATCCTCTACTTCACTAAGCATGATGTCCTTCTCCAAGGGCTCGTACCCCCTGATGACATGCCCAAAGTACATAAGACGAAGTCTCACCATCCTCACTTCTAAGGAGCATTTTGGTTATACTTCTTCCAAGACAGATTTGTTCATTCTTCTGGCAGTCCATGGAATGTTCAATATTCTTCACCAAAGTCATAATCCAAAGGCATCAATTCTTCTCTGATCGTCCTTATTCATTGTCCATCTTTCACATGCATATGAGGCAATTGAAAACATCATGGCTTGGATCAGGGGCACCTTAGTCTTCAAGGCGGCATCTTTGCTTTTCAACACTTTAAAGAGGTCTTTTGCCACAGATTTGCCCAATGCAATGTGTCTTTTGACTTCGTGACTGCTGCTTCCACGGTGTTGATTGTGCATCCAAGTAAAATGAAATCTTTGACAGTTTTAGTCTTTGCTTATCCTAATGTTGCTTATTGGTCCATTTGTGAGGATTTTTGTTTTCTTCATTTTGAGGTGTAATCCATACTGAAGGCTGTGGTCTTTAATCTTCATCAGTAAGTGCTTCAAGTCCTCTTCACTTTCAACAAGCATGGTTGTGTTATCTGCATTAGACAGGTTGTTAATGAGTCTCCCTCCAATCATGATGGTGTGTTCTTCATAGTCCAGATTCTCAAATTATTGGCTCAGCAAACAGTAAGTATGGTGAAAGGATACAACCCTGACACACACCTTTTCTAATTTTAAACCATGCAATATTCCTTTGTTCTTTTCCAACAACTGCCTCTTGATCTATGTACAGTTTCAGCATGAGCACAGTTAAGTGTCCTGGAATTCCCATTCTTTACAACGTCATCCACAAATTGTTATGATCCGCACAGTCAAATGCCTTTGCATATTCAATAAAACACAGGCCAACATCTTTCTGGTATTCTCTGCTTTGGGCCCAAATCCATCTGAAGTCACCAATGCTATCCCTTATTCCATGTCCTCTCTTGAGTCTAGCTTGCACCTGAATACTCCTACAACCTTTTCTGAATGACCTTCAGCATATTTTAAGTTGGGTGTGATTAATGATATTGTTAGATAATTTTCTCATTCTGTTGGATTGTCTTTCTTTGGAATAGACATGTATATGGATTTATTCCAGTTGGACGGCCAGGTATTTGTCTTCCAGATTTCTTGGTATAGACAAGCGACCACTTCCAGCGTTGCATCCGGTTGTTGAAACATTTCAGTTGGTATTCGGTCAATTCCTGGAGTCTTGTTTCTCGCCAATGCCTTTAGTGTAGGTTGGGACTCTTCCTTCAGTACCATGTGTTCTTGATCATATGCTACTTCCTGAAATGTCTGAACATTGACCAATTCTTTTTGGTACAATGACTCTGTGTATTCCTTCCATCTTCTTTAGATGCTTCCTGCATTGTTCAATATTTTACCCATAGAATCCTTCAATACTGCAACTTGAGGCTTGAATGTTTTCTTCAGTTCCTTCAGCTTGAGAAATGTTGAATGCATTCTTCCCTTTTGGTTTTATATCTCCAGGTATTTTCACATTTCATCATAATGCTTTGTCTTCACGAGCTGCCCTTTGAAATCTTTGGATCAGCATTTCTGTTCATCATTTCTTCCATTTGCATTGGCTTCTCTATGTTCAAGAGCAAACTTCAAAGTCTCTTCTGACATCCTTTTTTTTTTTCCTTTCCTGCCTTTTTAACGACCTTTTGCTCTCTTCATGTATGATGTCTTTGATGTCATTCCACAAGTCTAATGGTCTTTGGTCATCAGTGTTCAATACGTAAAAACTGTTCTTAAGATGGTCTCTAAATTCAGGTGGGATATACTCAAGGTCCTAGTTTGGCTCTCGTGGACTTGTTTTAATTTTCTTCAGTTTCAACTTGAATTTGCATATGGGCAATTGATGGTCTGTTCCACAGTTGGCCACTGGTTTGTTTTGACTGATGATACTGAGTTTTACCAACATCTCTTTCCACAGATGTAGCCGATTCAATTCCATCTTGAAAGGTCCATGTGTATAGTCACTGTTTATCTTGTAGAAAAAAAAAAAAGGTATTTGCAATGAATGTGTTGTTGGTCTTGCAAAATTCTATAATGCAATCTCTGATGTCATTTCTAACATCAAGGGCATTTTTTCTAACTACCAATCCTTCTTTGTTTCCAACTTTTGCATTCCAGCCACCAGTAATTATCAATGCATCTTGATTGCATGTTTGATCAGTTTCAGACTGCAGAATTGGTAAAAATCTCCAAATTCCTAAACTTTCACATTAGTAGTTGGTGCATAAATTCGAATAATAATTTTATTAACTGGTCTTCCTTCTAGGCATATGGATATCCTATCACTCATAGTGTACTTCGGGATAGATCTTAAAATGTTCTTTTTGACAATGAAAGTGACACTGTTTCTCTTTAATTTGTCATTCCCAGCATAGTGGACTATATGAGTGTCTAATTCAAGACAGCCAATATCAGTTCATATCAGCTCACTAATGTCTAGGATATCAATCTTCAAGCAGTCCATTTCATTTTTGACAATTTCCAGTTTTCCTAGATTCATACTTCATACATTCCATGCTCTGATTACTAATGGATGTTTGCAGCTGTTCCTTTTCATTTTGAGTCGTGCCACATTAGCTAACGAAGATCCTGAAAGCTGTACTCCATCCTCGTCATTAAGGTTGACCCTACTTTGAGGAGGCAGCTCTTCCCCAGTCTTATTTTGAGTGATTTTCAACATGAGGGGGTCATCTTCTGGCACTATTTCAATGTTTCACTGCTATCCATAAGGTTTTCACTGGCCAGTTTTTTCAGAAGTAGACTGCCAGTTCCTTCTTCCCAGTCTGTCTTAGTCTGGGAGGTCCACTGAAATCTGTCCACCATGGGTGGCCCTTTCCGGCATTCGAAATACCAGTTGCATAGCTTCCAGCTTCACAGCAACACACAAGCCACCACAGTACAACAAACTGACAGACAAGTTATGGTCCTGGTTAATGAAAAATTTGATTAAAATCTGGTTAATTAGAAATTGTGTGCTTATTTCACAGAACTGAGAACTTTATGGCAGACTGATAACTTTTCAAGTACAAAAAATGTCTAAACGTGTTCAATTACACCTCTAACTGTCTCAGATATGGCAGATGCATTTAGTCACTTATTTAGCAGAGCTAATTCAACATCATATTGAAGACAGGAAGGTCTCTAATGAGAATTGTTCATTGGGGTTTCTAGTACCTGCCCATTCTCAAATATCTTAATGGATTGAGGGATCACCTTCTTTAGCAGTGACCCCAAGATTTGAGCTGTAGAATTGTAAATATAGTAACAATATAATTTTGCTTTTAAAAATATATATATAGTTCTAGAGACAAAAATAAAAAGTACAAAAACAATTGCTGTGAAGTCAATTCCAACTCATGGCACCCCCACCTGCTTTCAGAGTGGAACTGTACTCCATAGGGTTTTCAATGGCTATTTTTTTTATGATCTTCAGAAGGAGTCCCTGGGTGGTACAAACAGTTCAGCACTCGACTATTAGCCTAAAGGCTGGCAGTTCAAATCTACCTAGAAGTGACTCGGAGAATGAGCCTGACGATCTGCTTCCAAAAGCCTTGAAATCTCTATGGAGCACAGTTCTACTCTGACAAGCATAGGGCTGCCATGAGTCAGAATTAACTCAATGACGACTAACAACAACCACAATGTGATCGTTCAGAAATAGATCTCCTGGCCTTTCTTCTGAGGTAACTCTGGGAGGATTTAAACTGGCAACCTTTTGGTTACTAGCTGAGTGCTCAAACATTTGTGCCAACAAGGGACTCCTTGTGGTTTTCAAAGGGCCACCTCAGTACCACCAGCAGCAGCAGGACCAGGGAACTTGTTAGGAATGAAATTTCTTGTTCCCCATCTGAAATCTACTGAATGAGAAGCTCTGAAGGTGGAGTTCAGCAATCCGAGTTTAAGCCCTCCAGATGATTCCGATGGAGCTAAAGCTTGAGAACCACTGCCCTAGAGTGCAAGGAAGCAGGAGCCAAGAGCAACCTCTCTGCAGTGATTGGCAATTAGCGACAACTATAGGGAATACCTGGTGGTGTGGTGGTTAAGAGCTTTGGCTGTTAATCATAAAGGTCCACAGATCAAATCCACCAGGTGCTCCTTGGAAACATTATGGGGCAGTTCTACTCTGTCCTGTAAAGTTGCTGTGAGTTGGAATTGACCCAATGGCAACAGGTTTAGTTTTTTTGGTACAGGGAATAAGGAGCCCTGGGAGCGCAGTGGTTAAGAATTTGGCTGCTGACCAAAAGGTCAGCAATTCAAATCTACCAACTGCTCCTTGGAAACCCTATGGAGCAGTTCCACTCTGTCCTATAGGGTTGCTATGAGGCAGAATTGACTTGATGGCAAGGGGTTTTGTTTTGGCTATAAGGAATATGTGGGAAAGATGCTGACAAGAGCCGTAAATGTTGCATTAGAGGCTGGATTCTGGGAACTGAGATGAAGTGCTCAGACCTGGAGAGAGGTTTATCAGAGTATTTTAGGAGGCAGAAGTCAGGGACCATCAGCCAGGCTACTCCTGCAGCGATGATATTGTCAGCCGTGTTCTCTTTCAAACTCCCTTCTCTCCACGTTTTCTCCTCACATCATCATTTTTTTGCCTCCTTTCACTTGGTGATGGAGCTTTACACTAAGCTTACCATTTATTTCATTCTTCTCTCTAGATTCTCTCCCTTAGAGACTTCATCCATCTCATAGATTCAGTTATTACCCCAAATGAGAAAAGTAATGATTTTAAGCCTTAGCCTAAGTCCCTAGCCTTCACTCACTTAAGAAGCAATCCAATCTTATTTTCTGGCTGACATTTCTACTTTAATTCAATAAATGTTTTTAAGTATGGTGGCAGTGGATAATAGTTATCCTGAAATATTGGTTTATTTCTTTCCTTCTTCCTTCCTTACAATAAACCAAAACCAAGGCAATTCCAACTCATGGCGACCTCATGTGTGCAGAGGAGAACTGTTCCATAGGGTTTTCAATGCTGTGACCTGTCTTCTGAGGTGCCAAAAGACACCAGGCCTATCTTCTGAGGTGCTTCTTGGTGAGTTTGAACCATCAACTTTTGGGTTAGTAGCCAAGTGCTTAACCATTTGTACCACCCAACCGCTCCTTCTTCTTATAATAGAACCGTGAATTTTAGCTAGGCATCTGGCTATGTAGAATAAAAACTACATTTGTAGCCTCCCTTGCATGTCAGTCTAGCAATGTGACTACATTCAGGTTAGTGGGATATAAGGAAAAGAGTCAAGTGATGGCTTCCCAGACTTTCCTTAAAGGACAGCTTGTGCACACTCTCTCCTCCATTTCCTTCAGCCTTTTTTCCTTCTTATTGGCTGGGATGCAGATGTGATAGCTAGATCAGGAGCAATCATTTTGGGGTCATGAAGTAACCTCAGAAATGGAAGTAGAATATAGTAGACCAAGTACAGAGAAGGAGGCTGGATCACACCAGTCCTGGACTGACTTCCTCTAACTCTGTCTTACTGAGCTTTTTGGTTGTACAGCCAAACCTAATTGTCACCAATACAAGACACTATAGTGTCATGATATCACAGGAGATACAGTGATAACCAGGACAGACAAGTATTTCTTGTCTATCTCTTGAATTTACCACCTAGCAAGAAAGACGATAAACATTACCAGTGCTACCAAAGAGAAACAAAATGTGGTTCTCAGTAATTTTATACGATCGGTATTATTGTACTGGTGGTGGTATTAGTGTTGTTATTCTGAGACTATTGAACATGCAATGTGGAACAGAGTAAATGAGTAAAACTAATTCTATCGTTCCCACACTTTGATACAGATAAGGGAGAAACAGATGTAATATAGAAGAAGCTAAGCAATAATAGTGATAATAGCACTATAATAAGAAACCAGGGCTTTGGAGAATTGGCCAGTTCCAGGTCAAGGGCAGGAAGTGTACAAGATGAGCCAGAATGTCTTATCCTCAACAGAAAGGAAACTATCAAAGATCACTAAGCTCAAGTCAAAAGACTCAAGAGCCAGCATGAAAAGTCTCCCGCTGGACAAAGATGGACAATTATAGTTTCAAAAGGCATAATAATTTTAAATGACTAAAACCCATCAAATGTATTTAAGACCATACTTCATAGCCTTAAATAAAAACTAATTGGTCATATTTGGAGGATGACGGAAAACCAATTCATTATCTTAAAAACTAGTAAATATAAGGAAGAGATCAAGCATTTATTACGTCAAGTGTAACCATTGGGTAATCAAATAGTAGATAACGGAATGAACCTCTTTATTAAGTTATTCCAATTAATAAATAAAATGAAATGATAAAATTACTATACCACTATTTTACATCCCACAATGAGTTGACTAATCTAGGGCTAAGCACTGAGCATCAATAGCTGCTAACATCACAGAAAGAGAGACAACCAGGTATTATATGAAGTCTAAAGAAATAAAGGAAACTGTGATGGCTAGTGGTTAAGAGCTATGGCTTTTAACCAAAAGGTCAGCAGTTCAAATCCACCAGCTGCTCCTTGGAAACCATGTGGGGCAGTTCTACTCTTGTCCTATAGGGTTGCTATGAGTCGGAATCAACTCGATGGAAATGGATTTAGTTTTTTATTTTTAATGAAATAAAACCCTGATACCTACAGCCTTGCCAAAATGATTGAACATGAGTCTGATCTAGTTTCTGCATCTATCTGCCAATTTGCAGGAAATACACAGGATGAGGGAATGTGTGGAACACGCCATGATGCAATCAATAAAATCCAGACTGTAACTTGATAGGTTAAGCAACCTTTGTTCTTCCAAAAAATAATTTGTGAATGGAGAGAGAGAGAAGAATGGAGGAGAAGCCTATAGATCAAAAAAGAATTAAAGAGCTGTCAAAACAAACGAATAATGGGAGGGAAGGCAAGTCTAAATACAGAGTCTAGGTGCACATTTGGATGAAATCACTACTAAAAAACACGTACAAGAAAGTGATTAAGTCAGAATGGTGGTTACTCGTGGAGCTGTGATTGGGACAGGACACACGGAAGGTGCTTCTCAGACACACTGGCCAAGTTCTATCTCTCCACCTGCTGGTAGATACATGTGCCTGCTTGCTTTAGAATAACTCATTAACCCACACATTTTTGTGTGTGTGTTTTTTTTGTACCTATGTTTTATTTTTCAATAAAATGATTTTAAAAAAATATATTGGGATCTTTCTAGCCCACACCAAGTTCTCTGATTCTTTGCCCCACCCAAGAAAAATATATAACCTGTCAGTACTTCAGCATTTGCAGTTTGAGTTTTCTTTTCACATGTAAGAAATAACAATATTCTGTGGGCAATCTCCATTATCGTGGCTGCCATTTGCTTTCTTTTCCTCCTCAAACGGGAGCCACAACAGCTTTTAGTCTTGAACAAAAATGTTTTCAGTTATTTTATAAGTCTTCATTTTCAAGCTTTTCCCTCTTTCACCTAGGATTCTTCAAATTCCCCCATGGAGGAGAAAAGCTCTGGCTACAACAGTTGGAAGTTAATTTCTTATGACCAACTAAGTTTATTTCATTCCTTGATGTTGCCAGATTCTTGAAGCTGCAATTTACAAGACAGCCTGCAATAGATTAGCCAGCTCCACTCTTCCCAACACTTCCCTCAACCACTGTTGTCCATTGGCCATTCCCCAACAACAATCTATTCAGATTGAACTTTTGCCTTTGAATTGCATTATTGCCTCTTATCTGGATCTTCTTACAAACACATATCCCCACATAGATACAGTAACCACAATCACACTCTCAGAAAAGACGGAAGTTCAGTCCCATAGGCCAGCCTCAGATTATGAAGGCATGGAGAAAACTGTAGTTGATAGGAAACAGATACGAGGCCTTTATCTTTACAAGAAAGTAGTACCAAATTACTTTGGGTAATACTGGATTATGATTCAATGGAATTTATAATCAGGAAAAACGGGTAAGCTCATAAAAAAAAAAGCTCATAGAATGCTAAAAAATTGAAAATGATGAACTAACAAGTACTTTTGATTGTGAGAGCTCTAGTTTAAATCACTGTTGTGAAGTGCTTAGTAACACCTATGTCTAACTACTATAATAATTATGTCTAGCAGTAAAGTCATACAAATTCATTGCGAAGTTTGATTACAACTGGAAACTGTGTTTATTGCTTAAAGAATATAGCCCTCTGCTCAAGAAACATGGAGACCTGCTAATAGTGTTTAAAAAAAATAGAGGGATCTTTGCCTGCAAGACATCTAGAAGACCAAGTTAATTTTCTATATATGGCAAGTGGAGAAATTGAGGGACCCAGAGGCTTGAGTCACTTCCCAGAGGTCATACAGGTCTTCGCCTTACAAATAGAACATTCACTTGGAGGTGAAGAACACATTAAAATAAAGTGAAATTGTATTTGCCAGCTTCTCATAGTTCATTCACATTACCGTTCTCTCAGTGGAATACAGTTCTTCTGCGAGTTATAACCTGTGATGTGGCAATTTCTCTTTTGTTCCTTCTGTTTCAAGATTTCTTTTCCAATCCTCCCTGGTTCTATGAGAAGTGAAAAGTTTTTTGTTTTTTTTTTTTTCCCTGATCTTACATTTGCCTCCTTAGGTACAATGCTGCATTTTCTTAATGACAATTTGTGACTTTCTTACGCAATTTTTCCAAAGAGTTTGTTTTATAATCCATACTTCCCTCTCTTCTGGGCAAAACATTTTTCATACCTACAAACACAACACCAGCCCTAGACGAATATTCTCTGCAACTGCAAAGTTGGGGTGTTGCTTTCACAATCATGAGTTTAGATTTAAGCGGGGGTGATAAGAGTTCAGGCTCTGATTAAATAATTCATTTAATGGTAGTGAAATCTGTCTATCTATTTTTAATGCTAGCATCTTGTGGTATAGAAGTAATAGCACTTGGGTTTTATCTTCCATCATTTGTTGTTGTTGTTGTTAGCTGCCGTTGAGTCAGTTCCAACCGTTAGAGACCCCATGCACAACTGAACGAATCACTGCCCGGCCCACACCATTGTTACAATCGTTGTTATGCTTGAGCCCATTGTTGCAGCCACTGTGTCCATCCACCTTGTTGAGGGTCTTACTCTTTTCCGCTGACCCTGTACTCTGCCAAGCATGATGTCCTTCTCCAGGGACTGATCCCTCCTAACAACATGTCCAAAGTATGTAAGACACAGTCTCGCCATCCTTGCTTCTAAGGAGCATTCTGGCCGCACTTCTTCCAAGACAGATTTGTTCCTTCTTTTGGCAGTCCGTGGTATATTCGATATGCTTCTCCAACACCACAATTCAAAGGCGTCAATTCTTTGTCGGTCTTCCTTATTCATTGTCCAGCTTTCACATGCATATGATGTGATTGAAAATACCGTGGCTTGGGTCAGGTGCACCTTAATCTTCAAGGTGACATCTTGGCTTTTTAACACTTTAAAGAGGTCCTTTGCAAAAGATTTTACCCAATGCAGTGCATCTTTTGATTTCTTGACTGCTGCTTCCATGGCTGTTGATTGCAGATCCAAGTTAAATGAAATCCTTGACAACTTCAATCTTTTCTCCATTTATCATGATGTTGCTCACTGGTCCAGTTGTGAGGATTTTTGTTTTCTTTATGTTGAGGTGTAGGCATACTGAAGGCTGTGGTCTTTGATCTTCATTAGTAAGTGCTTCAAGTCCTTTTCACTTTCAGCAAGCAAGGTTGTGTTATCTGCATAACGCAGGTTGTTAATGAGTCTTCTTCCACTCCTGCTGCCCCGTTCTTCATCACATAGTCCAGCTTCTCATATTATTTCCTCAGCATACAGATTGAATAGGTATGGTGAAAGGATACAACCCTGGCTCACACTTTTCCTGACTTTAAACCACGCAGTATCCTCTTGTTCTGTCTCAACAACTGCCTCTTGATCTATGTAAAGCTTCCTCACAAGCATGATTAAGTGTTCTGGAATTCCCGTTCTTCGCAGTGTTATCCATAATTTGTTATGACCCACACAGTCGAATGGCTTTGCATAGCCAATAAAACACAGGTAAACATCCTCCTGTTATTCTCTGCTTTCAGCCAGGATCCGACTGACATCAGCAATGCTATCCCTGGTTCCACGTCCTCTTCTGAACCCAGCCTGAATTTCTGGCAGTTCCCTGTTGATATATTGCTGCAGCCATTTTTGAATGATCTTCAGCAAAATTTTGTATATGTATATCCGCTGACCCAGCAATTCCAGTCCGAGTATGCACTGTCAGAAAAAAAAAAAAAAAACTCGTGTAGTTATGTGACCTAGCCTTTAAAACCATCTGAGAAACCCCAAAGTAAAATAAATGGTGCTAGAAGTGGCCTTAGGGAGCAGATTCTCAAGATTGGATTCTCGTATCAAATTATTCACCAAATAGAAGGCAACAAGGTCCCAATTGCTCGTGGCAAGTATCATGGTGATATGTTTGGATGTCTTAGTTTTCTAACGCTGCCAGAACAAAAGTTACGACAAGTGAATAGCTTTAAAAAACAGGAATTAATTGCCTCGGTTGTGAAGGCTGGAAGTCCAAATCAGGACATCAGCTCTAGATAGGGTCCTTCTAAGTCAATAGTTTTGGCTATCTCTTGGCATCCTTTGACCACTTGTAGGTATAGCTTCACATGATGTCTGTGTCCTCTGTGTCTATTCTGTTCTTTTTATAAATAACACTCAGAATAGATTGTTTAGGATTTCCCTTAATGTAGTCTGGCCTCATTAACATAACAAAAGAAAGCCTCTATTTCCAAACATCAGGGATATTGTGTTTGGTTAACTAGAGGGTCAGTGAAAACAAGGGAAACCCTTAAAGAGAGAGGTTGGCACAATAGCCACAATAAGTGGCTGAAACATACCAACTCTCCTGAGGATAGCACAGGGCCAGGCAATGTTTCTTCGTAATACAAAAGATCACACACACTGCGAGTTGGAGCTGACTTGACAGCAACAATGACAAAAAAACATTTCATATATACAGGTTAGTACCTCAATATAACTTTCTGGGGGACATGATTCAATCCATAACCCTGGATTTCTATAAAACAAAAAACCAAACCCAGTGCCGTCGAGTCAATTCTGACTCACAGCAACCCTATAGGACAGAGTAGAACTGCCCCCATAGAATTTCCAAGGAGCGCCTTGTGGATTTGAACTGCCAACCCTTTGGTTAGCAGCTGTAGCACTTAACCACTATGCCACCAAGGTTTCCATTGGGTTCAATTAATAAGACTCACCTGTGGTGAATTAGGAAGATAGAAAGAAGGAATATACTGGCTTTTGTAACATCTTTAGGGTTTGACAGATGCAGGGCCTTGGTAACAATGGTTGTGGAGTTCATTGGTGAAGGTCTCTTGCAATAAAAACCCTGAAGGGAGAAAATGTGAAACTCAGGTCTGTCTGCTATCAATACAGAATGGTGTGAAAGTGAGAAGCCATACTTGAAGGAAATCCTTATTTCCTTCAGCCTGAGAACAGTCTTTCCTGAAAATCAGGCCTAGAATCTGATTGTGAGAGGAGTTGAGATTCTGAATTTATAACCCTACCAAAACCAGCGTCCTGATAGGGAAGAATTGGGACCTTAAGACTTACAGTGGGGAACTTGAGAACCTTGAATTCAAGAAATTCTCTGACCTGAAGAAGCACCCTCCACAATGCTGGAAGAAAACCTTCCCCTTGCTAGGGATCATGCAGAGACCTCACCTGAGGTGATTGTCTCTCAAAATGATTCCTGCCCTCCTCAGGATCTGTGCCTTCCTGCCATCCTTGCTGTTAGACCGATAACTAAGACCAAGTAGAACCCAAATGGGGAATTGCTGTCCCTGATGTGGAAGGAAAGGGGTTCTTCAACAACCGAGTTGCAGGTCTTGTCCAATGCATATAAGCAGGAGCTCAGAGAGCATGCCTTGGAATGAATCTCGAGAATGTTAGACAGGGGTGGAGGCAAGCAGAACTATAAGTTTGGGTGAATAAAGAAGAACTCATTGACAAGGGCACTTAATTGTTACTTAGGTTGGCAAGTACATCTGGAGGCAGTCCTAATATGCTGTTGGGATGGCTCCTTGAAGCTTGGAAGAAATGATGGACTGTAGTAAATGAAGTAGAAATGCCAGAAAAGCATGCCGGGAGAGTCTTGGTAAAGTAGTGCAGAAGGGGTCAAAAGCATTGTGGGTACGTTAGGATAGATTCCTCCATAACACTTGAGAACCCACCAGCTGACTATGTTCCTCAGGAGGTCCTTTCACTAAAGTGATAAAAATCATAATAGTAAAAGGAACCAGCAATGCTAAGAACCTATTTAGGAAACGTGCTTGATAGGCTGAAGTTATCCATAAGGGATGCTGCTATAGAACTGGGCTCCCTCATTTCAATGGGCATTATAGGATTCCAGAATAGTAGAGATCAGGTGATAGCCAGTCTTCAGAGGCATGGTGGGCATAATTAACCTAACAGGTCATGAGACAGGATAGCAACCTGAAGACCCCGACTGTAGGGATCTGTGGTGGTGGCCGATAGATCACAGGGCTTCTAGGGGCAAGCTAATGAGGATATTGCTTAACCATTATAAACGAATACAAGAATAAACTTGGCTGTCAGCTCCTGCAATGAGAATTCATCATCGCTCACCCAGTCTCTAGACCTGAAACAGTTCTTAATCTAGAGATCATAGAATGAAGGGCAGGTGGAAGGGGATGAATCCCTGAGAAAGTACCCAGAAAACCCATAGCATGTATGTTGTTGTTAGGTGCCATCAAGTAGGTTCTGACTCAAAGTAACCCCGTATGCAACAGAAGGAAACACTGCCCTGTCCTGTGCCATTCTCACACTCATTGTTATGCTTGAGGCCACTGTTGCAGTGACTGTGTCAATCCATCTCATTGAGGATTTTCCTCTTTTTTGCTGACCCTCTGCTTTACCAAGCATGATGTCCTTCTCCAAAGGCTGGTCCCTCCTGAAAACATGTCCAAATTATGTGTGACAAAGTCTCACCATCTTTGCTGCTGATAAGCATTCTGGCTGCGTTTCTTCCAAGACAGGTTTGTTCTTTTGGCAGTCCATGGTATATTCAATATTCTTCTCCAACACCATAATTCAGAAGCATCAACTCTTCTTTGGTCTTCCTTAGTCATTGTCCATCTTTCATATGCGTATGAAGTGAACGAAAACACCATGACTTGGGTCAGGCACACCTGAGTCCTTAAAGTGACATCTTTGTTTTTAACGCTTTAAAGAGGTGTTTTGCAGCAGATTTGCCCAATGCAATGTGTCATTTCATTTTCAAAAGTTGCCAATTTTTTCAGAAGTAGACCACGACATCCTTCTTCCTATTCTGTCTTAGTGTGGAAGCCCCACTGAAACTCATCCACCAAGGATAATCCTGTTGTTATTTGAAATACCAGTGGCAAAGCCTCCAGTATCACAGCAAGCCACCACAGTATGACAAGCTGACGGACACATGGTGGATAGCAAATACGGATAGTAGCAATTCCCTGCAAAGGTACCTACAACCATTTTCCAGGTTAACAATATGCTGGAAAACAGAGGGTACAAGATCTTTTGAGGATTGTAGGATATAAAGCTGTCACCAATATCTGAGGACTAAAATCACTATAAGAAACTGCCTTTTAGAGTAGGGGCACATACTGTTGTATGTGAGGCCTGGTGATATAAGGCAAACTAACCCAAGTCCATCTCACAGTCAGTCCAATGAGTCTGCAAAACTACACTGAGATCATTTTCTTGGATTCTGAGCGCATCATCAGGAAGCATAAACTTAGCTGCTGACATAACCTTCATATTGGTTCCCTGACCTGTGGAGTAAAAGCAATTGCGGTTGAAAAGGCCAAGAGAAAGCCTCTAAAAATATCTCCCACCACAGCCAAGATAGTAAATCAAAACACTACCATAAAGTAAAATGGAAGATCACGTGTCCCCTGAAAGATTTAGTTCATCCAGCTGGCTTCTGCTAAAACCAGATGGATCACAGTGGATGAAGGTGCAACACAAGAAACTGAACAAAAGTGAATCCCAATCTCACCTGCTGTGCCAAAGCATAGCACCTTCCCTAGAGCAGACCAGCTCAGCCTGTAGCTCTTGGTAGCTCCCTGTTGTGCTGGTGAATATATTGTTTTCTGTCATCATGCAGAACAAAGATCCTAAAAATTTCACATTCATTGTGACAGATAGCTGCACACATTCATGGTTCTATTACACAGGTCTCTGTCTACCCTTCTCTCTGTCACAATATAGCCCAATGGGATCTTAATCTTCTGGACACTCCACAGAACATCACACCGGTCCATCTTACCAAAAACTGCATGTTAGAAGCAGTAAGCAGTAAGTGGCAAGGTCTGTGGATAATAAGACACACACATGGCAGAGAGTGAGAAATAAGTCTTACCAATATTCAAGAACATGCAATATGATAAAACTTTGTGGAGTTCTATTAGTCTTGGGCATGCCAAGATAAAGAACAAGTTACATTGCATCTTGCAACTCCTACCACTGAGAAAGAGGTACAATGCTTGGGAGGCCTCTTTTAGTTTTAAAAACAGTATATGCTATACTTGATTATATTGCTCCAAGTCATTCATCAGGTCACTAGGAAGGCTTCCAGTTTTGAGTGCAGTCTGCAGCAAGAGAAGGTAAGGGGCTCTGCACCAGAAGCAAGTCACTGTATAAGCAGTCTGTTGCTGTAGTATATCCATATAGTGGAAGAGGTACCCGTGTAAGATGAGGATACAATATAGTGTCTCTGGCAAACCCTAACAGAACAGTGGCAGCACAGATTCTTGGGGTTCTAGAACAAACCCATGCTGTACATAGCACACAACTATTTGCTGTTTGAAAATCACCTCTGGGCATGTCACTGAACCCTAGTGGAAACTGAGCATTTAATTATGGGGCATCAAGTGACTAAGCCATCAGAGGTTCCAATGTGAACTGGGTATTGCCAAATTCACCAAGCCATAAGCTGGGTTGGCACAGTAACAATAAAATACATGATGGAAATGGTCTGTTTGGTATCTGGCCTGAGAAGGTCTGAAGGGTTCAAGTAAATTTCTTGAACAGGTGACTCAGACCTCATGTCACTTACATTTTTGTACTCATCTCTCTTGCTCAGTTCAGAACTATGTCCTCGTGGGATCTAGCTGTTGAAAAGTAGGAAGCCTGAGCCTGGTTCATAAATTAATCAGGTACAAAAAAAAAAAAAAATTTTTATATGTTTGTACAAGTTGAAATATTGTTAGTTTCATAGTGTACAAAGCTCATCATTGCTACCATCAATCTAATAGAAAAGCACCATGCACTGCTGATCTTTGATTCTTTAATTTACAGGAATATATTCAGAGGCACTAATGAGAAGCAGCTATAACAGAAGAGTGCGTGAGTGGTGCAAACAGTTAACATGTTCAGCTGCTAGCTGAAAGGTTGGAGGTTTGAGTCCACCCAAATGCCTGATGACCTACTTCCAAAAAATCAGCCATTGAGAAACCTCTGGAGCACACTTCTGCTCTGACACCATGGACTCATCACTAGTCAGAACTGACTCAACAACGACTGGTTGGTTTGTCCTAACAGAGTAAAGATAGCACTTCCATGTGAAACCAAGTGTGTAGAGAACAGTTCAATTATTTTAAGTGAATATTTCTTAGTATTTGATCCAACCCACGATAGAAAAAATGACTGCTTATTCTTCAAAGAGGGCTGCTTCCTGTAACAAATCCAGGAAAGTAAAAGTGA
The DNA here is from genome assembly GCF_024166365.1 of Elephas maximus indicus. NCBI lineage: Eukaryota > Metazoa > Chordata > Mammalia > Proboscidea > Elephantidae > Elephas > Elephas maximus. The sequence goes on along the minus strand of NC_064822.1, from coordinate 14,797,569 downwards.
AAGCTTTATCCACCTCAGTAAATTTCTGAGAATTCAGTTGATTTTAATGATCGTAATCACTAACATGCATTCTTGTAAGCCTAATTTTGCTTTTAGTTTTCACACCCAACATTGTTTACTACAACCCAATATCATTTCTGGAATTTTATCCTCATTATTCTCCTTACCTATAGTTAATAGATTCAGATCTGTCCTTTCCTTCTCTCTACCCAAAGCCTAACCCACTTCAAGATCCATTTTCTCAATCAAATCTTCTGATCATGTTCACTCACAGGACAGCTTGCCTGCTAAACCTCACAGGCATTATCACCGCTGTTTTGTTATATCAGCACTTGTCCATGTATTATTTGCTGTAGTTTCATGCGGTTTTTTTTTTTTTTTACTTTCTCTCCAGTGATTCTAGACTCTTCGATGCTAGACATCACGTCTCAAGGCCATAGCACAGATTTAAACATACCCTAGATTTTCAAACATATGAACTGAAGATAGAAGCATGTGATATGTATCTCTTATTCATCACTTATGAATCACAAAATTCATCCTTACTTCATTTTTAATAAATTTTAACAAGGGACACAGAAGAGAAGCTGAGGGGCAAATATTCTTAGTACCAATTATAAGTATAAAAAGTGAGAGAGAAAATTCTAAACTATCAGAATGACTATATGCAGTCACTGTTTTTGTTCTGCACCTTGTGGAGAAAATGTCTGAATAATTGAATTTTTTACTTTTGAAGAAGTCATTTAGGCCCTTGTAGACAGTAATCTTTACAGCCAAGAAAATGCTATGGAACAGTTCTACTTTGTGACATGGAAACACTATGAGTCGGAATAGACTTGACAGAATGCAAGAACAACAAGATAGTAATGGTATTGTTGCAATACTTAAATTCTAAAGCTTAAGTCTTAGATTCTTCTGGTCAAATTAAGCGTAACATACATTTATTTCTTAACATCTAGTCATCAGCAGTTGAAAGGGATCTACAGAGGAGACAACTATGCTCTCTCAGTCATCTGCATGAAGTAGACACTGAGCTTTTGTCAACAGAGGTTCTGAAACTCCTTAGCCTAAAAACCAAAAATCCATTGCCTTGGAATCGATTCCAATTTACAGCGACCGCATAGCACAGAGTAGAACTTCCCCCATAAAGTGTCAAGGCTGTAAATCTTCACAGAAGCAGACTGCTACATCTTCTTCCCTTGGAATGGCTGGTGGGTTTGAACCCCTGACTTTTGGTTAGTAGCTGTCTTAGTCATCTAGTGCTGCCATAATAGAAATACCACAAGTGGATGGCTTTAACAAAGAGAAATTTATTTTCTCCCAGCCTAGTAGATTACAAGTCCAAATTCAGGACGTCAGCTCCAGGGGAAGCCTTTCTCTCTCTGTCGGCTCTGGGGGAAGATTTCTTATCCTCAAACTTCCCCTGGTAAAGGAGCTTCTCAGGCACAGGGAACCCTGGGTCCAAAGGACGCACTATGCTCCTGGTGCTGCTTTCTTGGTGGTATGAGGTCCCCAACTCTCTGCTCGCTTCCCTTTCCTTTTATCTCTTGAGAGATAAAAGGTGGTACAGGCCAGGCCCCAGGGAAACTCCCTTTACCTTGGAGCAGGGAGGTGACCTGAGTGAGGGTGGTGTTACAACCCCACCCTAACCCTCTCAACATAAAATTACAATCACAAAATGGAGGACAACTACACACGGTCTAACCAAGTTGATACACACATTTAGGGGGGAGGGGGACATAATTCAATCCATGGCAGTAGCCTAACACTTTCTGTTCATTTAACGTAAATGTTCCACAAAACAGAGAAGATGAACTTTCTCATCTCCTAGTTAAGGATTCACGAGAAAAGAGGCCTTTTGACTCTAGAAGGAATGACAATTATTTAACTTTGCAGAATAGATTAAAATTTCAAAGGTATTTGTCAACGCTTTAGTATCAAACAGGTTCAAATGTAAGTTTTCAAGAAGAGTTAATATCCAGTCGTCTATTTCAGAATAGATTTTACAGTAATAGCAATAGCAGCTTAGCAATCAACTCTGCTTCAACTGTCCATAGAGCCATGATTTCAATTTGACTTTATTACAAATTTCCTAATTCAAACAGTGAAATTGGACATTTCCACAAAAATTTGCTGAATTATATATAGCTGTTAGAAATAACAATTCTGTAATTTGTCCACTCAAACTAAACATAAGTGCCTAGGACATTTGCTTCCTGGAACTCAGCACTACAGCTAAAAAACCCCAAAGATCTCTTTAGCTAAAGCTACAAAGAATGGAATCAAATGGAACCAAGTTAAAGAACTATTCTGGGTCACTTATGTGGCCATTCCCTACGAGAGAGATCTTGAATCGTGAGTGCTGCTCTCTAAGAAACCGTGAGAAGAGAACATTTCTCTACCACTGTCTGTCAAACTAATTTAGTCTAAGCCTGCTTTCCACACCATTATAAACCCACTGTGTAGCACAGAGTGTTTTCACCAGAATTCAATAAATTTCTGGGAAGAATGAATTTAATGTGTCTTCAAGATGAACCCAGCCAGAAGTGACTTCAAAAAGGCATTCCATTCTCTTTATGGCAGAGTAATAGTCCGTGGTATGTATATGCCACATTTTGTTTATCCATTTGTTATGGACTGAATTTTGTCCCCTCAAAATGTGTGTCAACTTGGCTAGGCCATGATTCCCAGTATTGTGTGATTATCCACCATTTTGTCATCTGATGTGATTTTCCTGTGTGTTGTAAATCCTGCCTCTATGATGTTAATGACGTGGGATTAGGGGAAGTTATGTTAATGTGGCAGGACTCAACCTATAAGATTATGTTGTATCTTGAGTCAGTCTCTTTTGAGATATAAAAGAGATAAGCAAGCAGAGAGATGGGCGGGGAGGGAGCTTATTACTACCAAGCAAGAAGAGCCAGGGACCTGGGGTCCCTGCACTGAGAAACTCCTAGGTCAGGGGAAGATGGACAAGGACATTCCACTAGAACCAAAAGAAAAAGAAAGCCTTCCCCTGCAGCTGGCACCCTGAATTCAGACTTCCAGCATACTATATTGTGAGCGAATAAATTTCTCTTTGTTAAAGCCATATTCTTACGGTATTTTTATTATACCAGCACTAGATAACTAAGACAGCATTCACCTATTGATGGGTATTTGAATTGTTTCTACCTTTTGAATATTGTGAATAGTGAAGGACAAACATTGTATCATCTCACTAATGTACATAGAAAAGGTAAATATATATACATCAGTTTAGCAGTGGTTGCCAAGGACAGGAGGGAAGAGAATGGGGAGGATCATTGTTTGGGAAGCATTGAGTTTGTGTTTATGGAGATGGAAAAATTGACAATGGACATTGGTTATGGTTGCATAACATGATTACTAAATCGATCTCACTGAATTGTACATGTGAAAAATATTGAATTGGAAAATGTGGAGCTATCTATATTTTACAGCAATTAAAAAAAAAAAAAAGACATTCAATAATTCACTCACTGAATATTTCACACTACCTGGGGCCAAATACTGGACCTGTAAGAGTAAATAAGATAGCCATAGTCCTTTCTGCCTTCATGGATCCTACTGTTTAGGAGCATCTGGGAGTTGTGTGGAGGCTAAGATTCAGTGTTTAAACTCCTCAAGCCACACAGTGCTAACATCCAAAACTTTTCTGAAACTTTGACTAAACAAGCCAATTATTTTTCATCAACCACTAACTCAACTTCAGTTTATGATTTTGAGACTTCCGGGAAATTGTTCCAGATAAATATTTCTCCTATGGGCAGATATGATTACATACCAAACAGGAAGTTGTATGGTCCATTCATGCCAATTGCCACTTGATTTCAGGAACTGAACTTATGGTGTTGGCATCACCTAAAAACATACTTACTGAGCCAGAAGGCTAAGACGGAAAGAAATAACATACATCAAGAATCTATTATAATATTCCAAGCAGTCACTCATAAGAGTTTTATTTTTCAAAATTCTTCAGTATGAGTTATGAAAGCTTGCCTTTATTCGATGAGAATTATGTAATCTCAAGCAAGTTCAAATGAGGTAATTGTGTTTTCAGTTCATTAGACGCTTAATCCCCTGTGTACAAGGGTCAAACTTTTTAAACGACTTTCTTGGGATCAGAAAATACCTACTTCAAAATGCTCATTTTTTTGTGATACAAAATGTGATTTAAAAAGTCATTACCTATAGTCATCTCTCCTGATTCCCCCAAAATCACATTTTTTTTTTAAAAAAAAAGGTAACACCTGTCAGGTAGTGTTTTCAATTATCCTGACAATGATGCTTCTATTCATTTATACTGTTCCACTTACAAAGCAGTCTAACACCATTTGTTAGTCCATTTTAAGCCTCACAAATAGTCTGTGAGGTCTGTAAGGCATACAGTTTAAATACATATACATATATAAAAACATTGGCATGCTGTCAATTCCTACTCCTAGCAACCTTGTGGGACAGAATAAAACTCTCCCATAGGGTTTCCAAGGCTGTAATCTTTAGAGAAGCCATCTGCCACATCTTTCTCCCAGGGACGGCCTGGTGGCTTCAGACTGCCAACCTTTCCATTAGCAGACAATTGCTTAACCACTGTGTTATCAGGGCTCCTTTATCCAGCTAATAAACTCAAGCCAACCAAACCCAGTGCCTCCTATTCCATTCTCCCTTGCAGTGACCCCATAGGGCTTCCAAGGCTGTGAATCTCTATGAAAGCCAACTGCCACATCTTTCTTCCTCGGAGCCACTGGTGGTTTCGAATTGCCGGCCTTTTGGTTAGCAGTTAACCCCTGGACCACCAGGGCTCCTTAGCTAATAAACAGCAGGATATAAACTCCATCTTGGTCAGGTTGACTGTAAGTTCACCACTCTTTCTACCGTATCACACTGACACTATATTGATTCTTTCCATATCATTCTCGGTTCACTCCCAATTTACTAAATACAAACCCTATCTAGCTTTCATAAATATGTTAAATATTTGAGAAAAGCCAGAAATGAGAGTAACTCCATAAAAGAAATTACACACAAAGAGAGAAAGAAAGGAAAAACATAAAAAGAACACCCACGTACACACAAAGTTGTCTTCCATTTATTCACTTATTTCTGTGGTATTACATTTTCTTAACTGGACTAAACAATTACCAGAGAAACAAGTAGAAGTGAATTTGCAAAAGATAGAAAGAGGCAGAGTTTGAAACTTTCTGAAATTCACATCCTTCAAAATACTGTACTGAGATGGTTTTCCCCACCAGGGATCTCCCTCCCCGCACCCTTCTAGGGCATTTTTTTCACAAAATCAGGAAGGTAGAAAAAAAGGGAAAAATATAGTTTTATGTCTTATTTCAGCAGCCTGGGGCAAGAAAGCAGCTTTCTGTTGAGCAACAAAATACATGAAGGAAAAAGTCTCAGATTTTATTCCTGGTTACAGTGAGGTCGCATAAGAACAGTGAGCTCTGTTGTTACAGGATTAGAAAGAATAAACCTGGTTCTGCCAGACAAGGACATTTGATTCCATTCTCTTTATGAAAGCACTTCAAACCTGTGAGGGCTTTGTACTGTGTTGGGGAGGTGGTGGGTAGGCAGAAGCGAGAGTTGAGGGAAGTTATTCCACAGGATGATGAGCACTGTCAGCCAAGACTGGTATAAACCTGTTGCTATCAAGCTGTTCCAACTCACAATGACTCTAAAGGACAGAGCAGAACTGACCCATAGTGTTTCTAAGGAGTGACTGCTGAATTTGAACTGCTGACATTTTGGTTAGTAGCCTACCTCTTAACCACTGCACCACCAGGGGTCCAAGACTGGTATAGCTGAGACATATACAAAGTAAAACCTTGAATTTACCTTTTGAATATTTAGAAATGAAAGAAAATAGTTTTCTAGGCCTCTAAACTAGTTGTGCAAATGATTAATGTGCTCCGCTACTAACTAAAAGATTGGTTCTAAACCACCCAGACTTCAGAAGAAAGTCTGGGCAATCTACTTCTGGAAAATCAACCATCGAAAACCCTATGGAGGAGGCAGGGCCAAGTTGGCGGAGTAGCCAAATGCTTGCAGTGGTCCCTCTAACAAAAAAGACCTGAAAAAACAAGTGACAAGCTACTCGATGGCACTGGGTTCTGGGTTTAGGAGCCCTGAACATGAAAGGAAAAGTTAGAAAACAGACTGAGCGGCAGAGGGAGAGAGGGATAGTTCAGAAGCAGAGAGGAGTTGCTGGACCTGAATCGCTGGGATCCCTCAGGCACCATTCCTGGGAGTGGCTGCAGTGCGCTGGCGGCAGCTTTCGGCTGTAGTTTCCTCAGGGAGAAATAGCCAGCCACATAGCCTATTCATACCTCCAGAACCAGAGAAGAATCGTGCTTTCGGCAAAAGCAAGTACTTGTGTATATTTTAGTGCATCCCCCCCCCCCCCACCGAACTTCAGTAGCTGTTGATTTCTCTGGGCATGACATAGGTCCTGCTGACCACCCTGAGCCATCCTCCCAGCATTGGAGAAGAACTAAATTCACAATTGGGGGAAAAGATAATTTGCCAGCTCCACTAACCTGGGGAGCTCAGGATAGAAGCAGCTCCTGTCCAGGCATAAATGGTCTGTTTACTTTGAATACCTTTCCCCTTGCATGGACCTGTGTGGGCCTATTTCAGAAGAATAGGCCCTTGTTGATAGACTGCAACAGTTTCAGCTGTGTGGTAGAGAAGTGAGTGTTTGATGTTTGACACTGCTTGGCCTATTAAACAGGGTCATCACCTACTCACATGAGGGGCCTAAGGACTGGTGGTACCACTCAGGTCACCCAGCCACCCATGACAGGGGTCCAAGGATAACTGGTACCACCCAGCCCTTACAACTAAAATCACTGGGTGCCCATGGTCCATCTGCAGAACCCACCCACCTGTGCACTCTAGGGAACAAGGATATGCTTTCCTCATAGACACTCAGGGGATGGTTGTCAGCCCCCTGTCTTGTTCAGAGTGTGACCCCCTGCTGCAACCAGATACGTGTACCTACACCAATCACCCTTGTACCTCTAAGAATGTAGGACAAAGCCTGTACCATACACTTGATGACCAGCTACCTGGACACCTGAGCTGAATCCATACAAGAAAAGTGAATGGACTCCTAGGCTCATATACCTGATAATACTTCTAGCCTTCTAATGACAGAACATCAGAGCTACAAAGGCAAAAATAATCAAGCTACTTCACTCAAGCAACATATTTGGGCATATTAAAACAAAACAATGCAAGAAGCTAGGATACACTAAGCAAACATAAAATAAACGAATACAATAACTTATCAGTGGCTCAGAGACGACAATCAATATCAAATCACATAAAGAAGCAGATCATGATCCCTTCAACAAGCTCTCAAAACAAAGAACCAAGGGATCTCCTGGTTGAAGGTGCTTTCCTAGAATTACTGGATACAGAATACAAAAGATTAATATAGAGAACTCTTCAAGACATCAGGAACAAGATCAGGAAGGAGATCAGGCAATATGCAGAAAAAGCCAAGGAGCACACAGATAAAGCAGTTGAAGAAATTAAAAAGGTTATTCAAGAACATAATGAAAAATTCAATAAGCTGCAAGAATCCATAGAGAGGGAGCAATCAAAATCAGAAGATTAAAAATAAAATCACAGAATTAGACAACTCAATAGAAAGTTAGAGGAGAAGAATTGAGCAAGCAGAAGGCAGAATTGGTGAGGTTGAAGATAAAGCATGTGGCACCAAGATATTTGAAGAAAAATCAGATAAAAGAATTTTTTTTTAAAAAATGACGACACCCTAAGAATCACTTGGGACTCTACAAAGAGAAATAAGCTACGAGTGATTGGAGTACCAGAACAGGGAGGGATAACAGAAAACACAGAGAGAATTGTTGAAAATTTATTGGCAGAAAACCTCCCTGATATCGTGAAAGATGAGAAGATATCAATCCAAGATGCTCATCAAACTTCACATAAGTTAGATCTTAAAAGAGAGTCACCAAGACATATTATAATCAAACTTGCCAAAACAAAAGATAAAAGAGAATTTGAAGAGCAGCTAGGGACAAACGAAGTCACCTACAAAGGAGAGTCAATAACCTTATACTACTGGGCAGAAACCATGCAGGCAAGAAGGCAATGGATGACTTATATTAAGCATTGAAGGAAAAAGATGGCCCGCCAAGAATCATATACCCAGCAAAACTGTGTCTCAAATGTGAAGGCGAAATTAGGACATTTCCTGATAAACAGAAGTTTACGGAATTCATAAAAAGCAAACCAAAACTACAAGAAATACAAAAGGGAGTTCTCTGGTTAGAAAATTAGTAATATCAGATATCAACTCAAGACTAGAACACTGGACAGAGCAATCAGATGTCAACCCAGATAGGGAAATCACAAAAATAAATCAAGATAAAAAAACACTCAAAACAGGGGAAGAGCAATGTTATTGTGCAAAAGAAGACAACATTAAAAACAATAAGAGGGACTAAGACATGTAGTCATAGATCTTTCATATGGAGAGGAAGACAAGGCGATATGAAGAAATAAAAGCTAGGTTTAAACTTAGAAAATAGGGATAAATATTAAGGTAACCACAAAGGAGACTAACAATCCTACTCATCAAAATAAAATACAAGAAAAAAATAGAGACTCAGCAGAAAAAAATCAACAACAACGAATAAGAGGAAAAGGCAATATATAAACTACTCAGCACAAAAAATGAAGTGGAAAAAAAAATTGAAAAGACAGCACTAAACTCATACTTATCCATAATTACACTGCATGTAAATGGACTGAATGCACCAATAAAGAGACAGAGAGAGGCAGAATGGACTAAAAAACAAGATCCATCTATATGTTGCATACAAGAGATACATCTTACACTTAGAGACACAAACAAACTAAAACTTAAAGGATGAAAAAACATATCAAGCAAACAACAATCAAAAAAGAGCAGGAGTGACAATATTAATTTCTGACAAAAATAGACTTTAAAGTTAAATCTGTCATAAAGGATAAGGAAGGACACTGTAAAATAATTAAAGGGACAATATACCAAGAAGATATAACCATATTAAATATTTACACACCTAATGACAGGGCTGCAAGACACATAAAACAAACTCTAACTGCAATGAAAAGTGAGATAGACAGCTCCACAATTATAGTAGGAAACTTCAACACACCATGTTCAGTGAAGGAAAGAACATTCAGAAAGAACCTCCATAAAGACACAGAAGATCTAAATGCCACAATCAACCAACTTGACTTCATAGACATATACAGAACACTGTGCCCAAAAGCAACCAAGTATACTTTCTTTTCTAGTGCACATGGAACATTCTCTAGAATAGACCACATATTAGGTCATAAAGCAAGTCTTAGCAGAATCCAAAACACTGAAATATTACAAAGCATCTTCTCTAACCATAAGGTCATAAAAGTAGAAATCAATAACAGAAAAAGTAGGGAAAAGAAATCAAGCACTTGGAAATTGAACAATACCCTTCTCAAAATGATTAGGTTATAGAAGACATTAAGGATGGAATAAAGAAATTCATAGAATCCAATGAGAATGAAAACACTTCCTATCAGAACCTTTGGGACACAACTAAAGCAGTGCTCAGAAGCCAATTTGTATCAATAAATGCACATATACAAAGAGAAAAAACAAAAAACAAAGAGAAGAAAAGGCCAAAATTAAAGAACTATCCCGACAACTTGAACAAATAGAAAGAGAGCAACAAAAGAAACCCTCATGTACCAGAAGAAAGCAAATAATAAAAATTACATCAGAATTAAATGAAATAGAAAACAGAAAAACAATTGAAAGAGTTAATAAGACCAAAAGCCAGTTCTTCAAAAAACTTGAAAAAATTGATAAACCATTACCCAAACCGACAAATGAAAAAGAGGAGAGGAAACAAATAACCCAAATAAGAAATGAGATGGGCGATATCACAACAGACCCAACTGAAATTAAGAGAATCGTATCAGATTACTACGAAAAATTGTACTCTAACAAATTTGAAAACCTAGAAGTGGATGAATTCCTAGTAACACACCACCTACCTAAACTAACACAAACAGAGGTAGAACAACTAAATAAACCCATAAAAAAAGAAGAGATTGAAAAGGCAAACAAAAAATCCCCCCCCCCCCCAAAAAGCCCTTGCCTGGACGGCTTTACTGCAGAGTTCTATCAAACTTTCAGAGAAGAGTTAACACCACTACTGCTAAAGGTATTTCAGAGCATAGAAAAGGATGGAATGCTCCCAAACTCATTCTAGGAAGCCAGCATATCCCTGATACCAAAACCAAGTAAAGACTCCATAAAAAAAGAAAATTACAGACCTATATCCCTCATGAACCTTGATGCAAAAATCCTCAACAAAATTCTAGCCAAGAGAATTCAACAACATATCAAAAAAAAAAATAATTCACCATTATCAAGCGGGATTCATATCAGGTATGCAGGGATGGTTCAACATTAGAAAAACAATGAATGTAATCCATCATTAAAAGAAAACAACCACATGATCTTATCAGTTGATGCAGAAAAGATATTTGACAAAGTTCAATAAAGATTCATGACAAACACTCTCAGAAAAATAGGAATAGAAGGAAAATTTGTCAACATAATAAAGGGGACTTATGAAAAGCCAACATCATCCTAAATGGTGAGAGTCTGAAAGCATTCCCTTTGAGATTAGGAACCAGACAAGGATGGCCTTTATCACCACTCTTATTTAACATTGTGCTGGAGGTCCTAGCCAGAGCAATTAGGCTAGCTAAAGAAATAAAGGGCATTCAGATTGGTATGGAAGAAGTAAAAGTATCTCTATTGGCAAATGACATGATCTTGTACACAGAAAACACTAAAGAATCCTCAAGAAAACTACTGAACCTAATAGAAGAGTTTAGCAGAGTATCAGGATACAGGATAAACATAAAAAAATCAGTTGGGTTCCTCTGCACCAACAAAAAGAACATGGAAGAGGAAATCACCAAATCAATACCATTTTCAGTAGCCCCCAAGAAGATAAAATACTTAGGAATAAATCTTACCAGAGGCGTAAAAGACCTACACAAGGAAAGCTACAAGACGATTGCAAGAAACCAAAAGACACCTACATAAGTGGAAAAACATACCTTGCTCATGGATAGGAACACTTAACATTATAAAAATGTCTGTTCTACCAAAAGCCATCTATAGATACAATGCAATTCGTATCCAAATTCCAAAGACTTTTTTTTAATGAGATGGAGAAACAAATCACCAACTTCATATGCAAGGGAAAGAGGCCCCAGATAAGTAAAGCATTACTGAAAAAGAAGACCAAACCGGGAGGCCTCACTCTATCTGATTTTAGAACGTATTATACCACCACAGTGGTAAAAACAGCCTGGTAGTAGTACAAGAACAGATACATAGACCAATGGAACAGAATTGAGACTCCGGACATAAATCTATCCACATATAAAACCCATTGCCGTCGAGTCGATTTCGACTCATAGCGACCCTATAGGAAGCAGCTGATATTTGACAAAGGTCCAAAATCAGTTAAATGGGGAAAAGACAGTCTCTTTAACAAATGGTGCTGGCATAACTGGATATCCATCTACCAAAAAATGAAACAAGACCCATACCTCACACCACGCACAAATACTAACTCAAAATGGATCAAAGACCTAAATATAAAATCTAAAACAATAACGATCAGGGAAGAAAAAATAGAGACAATGCTTGGAGCCCTGATACATGGCATAAACAGTGTACAAAACGTTACTAACAATGCCAAAGAGAAACCAGATAACTGGGAGCTCCTAAAAATCAAACATCTGTGCTCATCCAAAGACTTCACCAAAAGAGTAAAAAGATTACCTACAGACTAGGAAAAAGCTTTTAGCTATGACATTTCCGATCAGCATCTGATCTCCAGAATCTACATGATACTGCAAAAACTCAGCTACGAAAAGGCAAATAACCCAGGTAAAAAATGGGCAAAGGGTATGAATTGACACTTTGCTAAAGAAGACATTCAGGTAGCTAGTAGATACATGAGGAAATGCTCACAATCATTAGCCATCAGAGAAATGCAAATCAAAACTATAATGAGATTCCAACTCACTCCAACAAGGCTGGCATTAATCCAAAAAACACAAAATAATAAATGTTGCAGAGGTTGTGGAGAGATTGGAACACTTACACACAGCTGGTTGGAATGTAAAATGGTACAACCACTTTGGAAATTGATTTGGCATTTCCTTAAAAAAACAAGAAATATTACTAACATATGATCCAGCAATCCCACTCCTTGGAATACATCCTAGAGAAATAAGAGCCTTTACATGAACAGATGTATGCACACCCATGCTCATTGCAGCACTGTTTACAATAGCAAAAAGCTGGAAGCAACCAAGGTGTCCATCAACCGATGAATGGATAAATAAATTATGGTATAGTTATACAATGGAATAGTACACATCAATAAAGAACAATGATGAATCCATGAAACATTTCATAACATGAAGAAATCTGGAAGGCATTATGCTGAGTGAAATTAGTCAGTTGCAAAAGGACAAATATTGTATGAGACCACTATTATAAGTACTCGAGAAATTGTTTAAACAGAGAAGAAAATATTCTTTGATGGTTACAAGAGTGAGGAGGGAGGGTGGAGGGAGGAAGGGAGGGGTCTTTCACTAATTAGATAGTAGATAGGAACTATTTTAGGTGAAGGGAAAGACAATACACTGTGCAGGAGAGGTCAGCACAACTGGGCTAAACCAAAAGCAAAATAGTTTCCTGAATGAACTGAACACTTTGTAGTCCAGCGTAGTAGGGGTAGAGGTTTGGGGACCATGGTTTCAGGGGACATCTAAGCCAACTGGCATAATAAAATCTATTAAGAAAACAATCTGCATCCCACTTTGGAGAGTGGTGTCTGGGGTCTTAAACACTAACAAGCGGCCACTGAAGATGCATCAATTGGTCTCAACCCACTTGGAGCAAAGGAGGAATGAAGAACACCAAAGACACAAGGTAATTATGAGCCCGAGAGACAGAAAGGGCCACATAAACCAGAGACTACATCATCCTGAGACCAGAAGAACTAGATGGTACCCGGCTACAGCCGATGACTGCCCTGACAGGGAACACAACAGAGAACCCCTGAAGGAATAGGAGAGCAGTGGGGTGCAGAGCCCAAATTCTGGTAAAAAGGACAGACTTAATGGTCTGACTGAGACTAGAAGGACCCCTGGAGGTCATGGTCCCCAGACCTTCTGTTGGCCCAAGACAGGAACCAGTCCCAAAGCCAACTCTTCAGACAGGGATTGGACTGGACTATAAGATAGAAAATGATACTGGTGAAGAGTGAGCTTCCTGGATCAAGTAGCCACATGAGACTTTGTAGGCAGCTCCTGTCTGGAGGGGAGATGAGAGGGCAGAGGGGGCCAGAAGCTGGACGAATGGACACAAAAATAGAGCGTGGAGAGGAGTGTGCTGTCTCATTAGGCGGAGAGCAACTAGGAGTATATGGTAAGGTGTATATAAATTTTTGTATGAGAGACTGACTTGATTCGTAAACTTTCACTTAAACAGCAATAAAAATTAAAAAAAAAAAAACCTGTGGAACACAGTTCTACTCTGACACACATGGGGTCACCATGAGTCAAAATCTACTCAACAGCAAATGTCTTTTTAAGCTAGGAAACTAATACACACCCCTGAGGCCATAGAGAAGTTAAACAGCTTCTCCACCACCACCAGGTGGCCACTAGATCAGAGGAAGGACTGTGAACCCCCTTTGAACTGTCCTGTTGCTGCCACAAACCAAAGGGCATTTATGGAAGTGACTATAGACCACACATCCATTAAATCAGCTTTTAGTAACTATGACACTGTAATATCTGTAATCTCTGCAGTCATTTTGTGGCTAACGTGTATGCTTTTTGGAGGTTATTATCTAAGAAATATTGTCCTACAGCCAGATGCACCTCATGGTAGCTATGAGGCATTCCTGCTTCTTAACCTCTCTGTGCCACAATTTCTTCTTCTGAAAAAAGAGGATAACACTATTACCTATCAGATTGGATTAGTGTGAAAACTGACATAAGTAAAATTCTTTGTATAATAACTGCATAGGATAGGGACTCAAGGAGAATTAGCTTTTTTAAAAATTATTATTGATATTATGATAATCATAGGTAGAAATATTTTGAGGTATATCAATATTACATATTAGTATAACATATATATGATCTGCTATAAAAGTTTAATGAAATAAATGGGACATTTTAACATTTTCAAAATTAAAGTACACCCTAGTTTCTGATCATACTCTAATATTCTATGTTTACATCTGATAAATAGCACTGCTTATGGGATATAACATATTTGTTATGACTCAATTGCAGTGAAGATATAGGACTAAAACCAATTTCACCGATCATTACCAGTCTTTCCACCTTGTGCTACAGGCTACCATTGTAGTGTTTTCGATAAATTAAGGGTTTTCTAGATATTTCTATCCTGTCCTCAGAAAATGCGGCATTTTGCCATTTTACCATCTTATTCCCAATCACAGCTTCCTTAGATCTGAGTCACTCTTTTATAGCGAAAAGAGAGCTCGCCAGCATATTCTGCACACATCATGGAGATATATTTTGGGAAAAATAGAATTATTTTTTAATTTTTCGCCTTACATTTTTTAATGAAACATTTCCATATTCTGTGGACGCTCCATCCCCATCATTGGCATAATTTATTAATTTAAATGTCATACATAATGGCATTGCAAGTATTTTAATATTAATGCTTTAAAACAAAGCTGAGTGATCCTATTCAATTGATTACCAGTAGTCTGTTATTTTCCTCATAAAGTATGCATTGCATTGGGCAAATCTGCTGCAAAAGACCTCTTTAAAGTTAAAAAGCAAAGATGTCGTTTTAAAGACTAAGGTGCACCTGACCCAAGCCATGATGTTTTCAATCGCCTCATATGCATACAAAAGCTGGACAATGAATAATGAAGACCAGAGAAGAATTGGCGCCTTTGAATTACAGGGCTGGCGAAGAATATTGAATATACCATGAACAGACAGAAGAACAAATAAATCTGGCTTGGAAGACATACAGCCAGAATGCTCATTAGAAGCTAGGATGTCAAGACTTTGTCTCACATACTTAGGACATGTTATCAGGAGGGATCAGTCCCTGGAGAAGGACACCATTCATAAAGTAGAGGGTCATTGGCAAAGAGGAAAACCCTCCAGGAGATGGATTGACACAGTGGTTGCAGCAATGGGCTCAACGACCATGAGGATGGCACAGGACTGGACAGTGTTCCGTTCTGTTGTACACAGGGCCACTATGAGTTGGAACTGACTCGATGGCACCTAACAACGACAATAAAATATTACTTCCACAAGTACTGTATTGTATTTAACAGAAATAAATCATTACTAGAAAAGGCTTAAGATCAAACAAATTGGCAGTTATCAGATTGAACTAAATATATTCATAAACATTTATGCAAATACTTCTGTCATCTCCTGTTAGAAATAGAATATAAAAAATTCTGTATAAACAAATAATAATTTTTACAGACTGCATTTAGCAGTCCTTTAACACCAAATGCCTTAGACTTAATTTTTTTTAAATGTTAACAGAACACCTACTAATAAAAATTTAAACAGTTTAAACCTTAGATGTGAACTATTCAGCTATATTTGTGCTTTCTACCCCCCTCTAGAATACAAGATATACTTTCAGCTATAAAGCAATACTCAGCAGATTGCCCACATATCACAGCAGAATCAAAGAATGGTAAGTGGAGATTTGTTTAATTCATTTAAGAAAAATGAATACTGATTGTTTGCAGTTCAATAGTCTGCCATCTAATTTAAGTGTGAGGTTAAAGTTAAAAATTACCTCAAATATTTGTTCATAATAAATGACTGAACTAAAAGGTAGAAAAAGAAGTAATAGGCTCACAGCTTCCTTAAATTCTTTGATTTTACAACTTGAGGAAGCTGGTTCCATCATCTTCCCAGTGCTGGGATGCCAAGCTCTTCCAGAGACTTGCCATCCTTTCCTTGAGCGGCACTAAAGACCAGGTGCCATGCCTGATGTTTAATATATTTTTCTCTAGTTTTCTCATTAGTCCTACAGGCTGACCTATTTTTGCTCATAGGTAAGAAAACAGGGTTCATCCAACTAGTAAGTAGCTGAGCTAGATTCAACCCAAAGTCTGACTTTAAAGCTCAATCTCTTTACCTAAAAATTAATTCCTCTTATATTCAAAATACAAAGTTGATTGTATATCACATCACAAGAAATAGTATGAGAGCGTGTGGTTAAAAGCATGGCCCACAGATCCAGACTGCCTAGATGGAGACTTCCTGGTTGTCTCATTGTGGAAAAATTACCAAATTGTCCCTCAATTTCCTTGTCTAGTAGATGGCTATAATAACAGGACTTTCCTCATAACACAGAGGGATTACATGAGTTAAAATTTCTTAAAGAACTTAGAATAGTGCCTAGCACATAGCACAACTCTTCCTAAAAAGCTATTCAATAAAACCAAATCTCTTAGTATGGAAGATAACACTCAAATTGAGATCACAATACCGAGATGTGGTACTTGCCAGTACTAACTTCTTTCATATAAGATCCCCAAACGGAACAATTCTATTCTGAATTATATTAGGGCCTGAATAGTATTTGCTGTATGTAATTTGTTAACATAACCCATGTGGGAGAAAAAATGTGAAAAAAATAAATTCATGAAGTTAACATAACGTATATCATTTTAGCCATTATCTAAGGTAAAAATAATGGGTGAGAATCAACTCATGGACAGTAGGTTTTTATAATAGATAAAACCTCATGTTTCTAAGAGTGTCCATGGCTCTCTTGTGAAAAGAGAAATATGAATTCTTTTCTGGATCAGGTAAGTATGATGGATTTTTTAAAACAGAATCTCAATTATGTAAGGGTCAAATATACAAGGCAACCTTACTTGTATAATAATTGGAAGCTGGATTCAGCTAAAAGTTATATTTGGAAGTTCCCCTTTATTACCACATAATTTTAAAATAGCATTGGTTGAATCAGAGGGTTTTGAGAAACCTGAAAGAGTCAATTGAGTCAAAATGACCCTATTACTCTGAGGATGAGGAAAGCATTGTTTCAGGAAAAATAGTGAAGCTCCCTCAGTTCAACAATAGTTTCAGTTTAACATTGAATTCAATTTTCACTGCAATTAAAAAGCTGAAGCTTGAGAACATGCGTTAGAAGGCTTTTACATCTCAACTTCTATTTCTAGAAAAATTAATCAACAGCAAAATTCCCACGGACCCTAACGATAACATTGAATCCTGATCACTCCTTTACCAGTTATACTAATTTTTTCTAAGACTTTGGCTTTTCATTTTTCTTTTCTTTTTTTTTTCATAGTTTTAAAACAATGAATCTTTAGTCCCTCTCTTTCTCCCACCTTAAAATCGACTGTGCCAAATTTTGCTGTAAACGTAGAAACTTTATGTCCGGAGGGAACTTTCAGCTCCAAATAATACTCATCATGATTTATCATCATTTTAAAGACTTTATTCAAAGCACTGAGAGTAATAATTAATTCATATCTCTCAAAAGCAAATATTAGACCAAGAAGAACGTTTAGGACTTAGTAGTGATGATTATGAAAAATAATTCAGTACACATATATATCACAACACCCTCTGTCAGAAATCATCTCTTGAAGACCAAGTTCTTTAAAGAGGCTTTTTATATGATTTTTTGTATCCTTGGCACCAGAGTTTTCACTGTCAGACAGTATCTAACCAATACAACCAAAGAAATTAATTAAAATATAATTTCATGAAAATGAATAAAATAATTTATAGTACTCAGTAGAATATGAGCTATAAAGATATTAGGCTCTGGTACTATTCACTAGCTCCTTCTCAATAAAGGACTGGTAATAACCTTTATTATTATTCAGGAACATTCCCTGCTGGTCCAGACTACATCTTAATTCTCAGTCCTGATGAACACTGAGATGCCTACTTGTTTAAGCTTTTATGCCAATGTTTACTCTTTGCTTATAAAAGCATTCAAGGTATAATCTGTATATCAAGTTTATTTATGCTAAACTGTGCTTCTCTTCAGTAAGTTTTAGAAAAACATGGATATGACTTGCAGGAATTATACAGTCCCTCTGTGTTCCCTTTAGGAGACTGGTTTTCTTTTCTTTACCATGGCAATAAGGGTGGGGTTTTAGACTCACTTTTAGCAGGAAATCACTTCCTACCTAGAAGAACCAAAACTCAGTGCCATCGAGTCGATTCCAACTCATAGCGACCCTATGAGTCAGAACCTAGAAGAGGAACTGAAAATGGGTCCTTTGAAATGTTCTAAGTAATAACATAAGACTCTCTCTCTCTCTCTCTCTCTCTCTCTCACTGACACCGGTACTACTCAGGAACATTACTGTTGAATAATTTCAAACATCTAGTTAGAACATGATTATAAAACACCTAAAACTTCATAACTATATTTGTATATTGGCTAGCCAGATGTATAACGGGAACTGTTTGGTGGAGGGCTTTAACTAGTATTATTGCTTTGACCCAGACCAGACCAGACCCAGTGCCGTCGAGTTGATTCTGACTCATAGCAACACTATAGGACAGAGTAGAACTGCCCCATAGAGTTTCCAAGGAGCACCTGGTGGATTCGAACTGCCAACCCTCTGTTGAGCAGCTGTAGCACTTAACCACTACACCACCAGGGTTTCCCATTACTGCTTTAGCGTGATAAATACAGTTTCAACCCACAGCATGATGGATAACTCCTTTTTAACAGTACAATGCCATCTGTGCTTGGGAAGTGGTCCATTTTAGAAACAATTTTTCACAAATCAGAAATATAAGATTCTGAAGAAAAAGATCGTTGATCTATATTTACAAATGATTGATGCGATGTATTTGTTATAACAAATTAATAGTTGTATAAGTGGTGGCACAATGGTTAAGCACTTGGCTGCTGAGAGATCAGTGGTTCGAATCCGCCAGTTGCTGTATGGGAGAATGTTGTGGCAGTCTGCTTCCATAAAGATTACAGTCTTGAAAACACTACGGGGAAGTTTTGCTCTGCTTTATAGGGTCTCTATGAATCAAAATTAACTCAAGAGCAATAGGTTTTTATACATAATTTCCTATTAAAATAAAATATTTGCTGTGGATATAATGTAATATAATATGTCATTATTAAAACATTAAGCATTAATGAACCATTTCATTCTCAGAGGAATATATCAGAATATATTGGAGCATAAGATACAGAATTACATAGTTTTCAGCCTTAAACATTTCTGTTTGAATTTAGTAGTTTATGGGTTATTCATGTTATTACATGACACAGAATGTATTATATACATCGTTCTAGTCTAGATTGCATCATTTCAGAACCTTGGGGAATAAGTCTTCCAGAAGGAAAAGAATTGGAATTTAGTGAAAGGTAAATATAAATGACACACAAACCACAGGTAGATTGATACGGGAGGAGTAGAACACAGGAAAAGATAGCAATTAAAAACAGGGAAAGCAAATCTTACAAAGCGGCAGTTCAGAATCTTTTAGATTCTAGACCATTCACTTAGATTCACAACTAAGGTCAATATATCAGGAATGACAAGTTCAAATATTAAAAAAAAATTATAGTTTCCTTAAGTATTCCATTAAAAATAAGAGAAGTAAAGGTAGGTCACGAATAAAAGATCGGTAAGTACTCTCTACTCAAAGACAGATACATCTGAAATTATGGTTTACTTTTAAAGCTTTACTTATCAGAATTGAAATGCTGGGGAACATTTTTTCCCCTTGAATTGCCAGCTTATGTTTAGTTGGCCTAGTATCCGTGATCCAAGATGAATGTGCTTTGGGTGGGATAGAAGGCAGTGAGAGGGTGGAGAGTATTCTTTGGTGGGTAAGAGCATGGTTCTGTTGTCACAATGTCTCGTTTGTAGATTCTACTCCTGGCTCTACCATCTGCTACTATGTGACCATTTGAAAGTATTCAATACATTTTATCTGTGTCTTTTTAACTATTAAAAATTGTCATGTGATAAACAAATATCCTAATAAAAGAGGGTCATGGTAAAAGTTAATGAATCCTCCCACAGTCAAAGCCAGCGCTGCTACAGCCACTGAGCCCAGGTGTCCTGAGTCTTAGGCCTATGCCTGAGCTGTAGCATCAAGAGAACAACTAACACGTGCTTGCCCTGGAGGGGCAGTGGTTAAGCATCTGCCTGCTAACCAAAAGATTGGCAGTTTGAACCCTTGGAAACCTTATGGGGCAGTTGTACTCTGTCTTATAGGGTCACTACGAGACTATGAGTCAGAATCAACTTGACAAGAACAGGTCTGGTTTTTTGTGTGCTATGCATTTTACACACACTCCAATTCAATGAATTGATTACGTCTGAAAGAGCTCTAGAGACCTAACCTGTCTCTAAGAACTTAAAAAACAAAAACTAAAAGGTGGCCCCAGAGATGAGCTATGTATCAACTGCCCTTAGGTAAACATTCATTTTCTGGTTGTTTTAGAGAGCACAAATAGTATCTTTTAGCTGATGGAAATTCTGTTCATTCAAGAAATTAAGAGAATTTTGCCACCTCTCTGGGGCTTGGGGGCTCTGGGAACTGTGCAGCTATGATGAATTTCCCCCTGTCATTAAAATTTTCTAACAATTATCTTTGTCATTAATACTGTGAGGCACATTTTTCACATTTTAATATCTCTCAACTCAGGATGCATCTTATAAACAGTGGCTTTCTTTTTTTTCTTTTTCTTTCTGGTTGGTACATAAAATGCTGGTATGTCACACAGTGGGTGGAATTTAAGATTCATTGAACTGCAGTTTTACAGGAATAACCTAAACATGAACAAAGCCAACTGAGAAGAGCATGCAAAATAAACTGAAAGTACAGCCAAATTTCCTCCAAAAGCTTTCTTTGGTTTTTCTTCAAAACATGATGTGGCTCAGTTAAAAAGAAGAGCAAAATTGGCAGACCATAATACTTTATTTCAACACTTACTATCATTAAAATAACCAAGAGAAAGCAGTATTGGGAAAAGCGTAGACACGTATCCAAGGCAGAGAATAAAGAATTGGACCCACACACATATATGGTCAAATAATTTTCAACTAGAGTATGAAGGCAATTTAATGGAAAAATAATAGTCTTTTCAACTAATGATGCTGAAACAAGGCAACATATGCATTGCATATGAAAAAAAAAGATTAAACTTGATCCATACCTTGTACCATACACAAAAATTAAATCAATCATAGACCTTATCGTAAAATGCAAAACTATAAAACTTCCAGAAGAATACATAGGAAAATAAACTTGTGAAATTAGGCTAGGCAAAAATTTCTTAGACCAAAGGCACAATCTATAAAACAACAACAACAAAAAAATGATTAATTGGACTTCATCAAAATTAAAAAGCTTTGATCTTCAAGCTAAAAATTGGGAGAAATCATTTGCAAAAAAAACATCTGACAGAGGACTTATATCTAGAATATATAAAGAATTCTTACAACTCAATAGTAAGAAAACAAACAATCCAATTTACAAAATGAGGAAAATATTTGAAAAGATACTTCACCAAGATGATATACAGATGTTAAATAAGCACATTAAAAAAAGACGAACATCGTTAGCCATCTTTGTTAGTTGCCTTATGAGTAGGAATCAGCGCGAGGACAACAACAACCACGCATGTCGGAGTAGAACTGCCTCATGGGGCTTGCAAGGCTGTGATCTTTTGGAAGCAGATCACCAAGGCAGTCTTCCAGGCTGTCCCTGGGTGGGTTCGAACTCAACTTTTGGATAGTAGCCAAGTGCATAACCTTTTGTACTCCCCAGAGACTCCTCATTAGTCATTAAGGAAATGCAATTTAAAACCGGTATGAAATACCACAGAAACCCCGGTGTCGTAGTGGTTAAGCGCTATGCTGCTAACCAAAGGGCCGGAAGTTCGTATCCGCCAGGTGCTCCTGGGAAACTCTATGGGGCAGTTCTACTCTGTCCTATAGGGTCGCTATGAGTCAGAATCGACTTGACGGCACTGGTTTAGGTTTGGTATGAGATACCACTACACACCCACTGGGGTAGCTTTAGAAAAAAGAGAAAGAAAGAAAAACTGGCCAT
The DNA here is from genome assembly GCF_024166365.1 of Elephas maximus indicus. Lineage (NCBI taxonomy): Eukaryota > Metazoa > Chordata > Mammalia > Proboscidea > Elephantidae > Elephas > Elephas maximus. The sequence continues at coordinate 14,775,324 of NC_064822.1, read as the reverse complement.
ACCAAGTGCTGGTGAGGATGTAGAATGATTGGGACTTTCATACACCGATGGCAACTTTCATACAACAGTTTGGCAACTTCATAAAAAAATTAACATATGCCTACTGTATGTTAAGAACAAGGATGGTGAGACTATGCCTTGTGTACTTTGGACATGTTGTCTGGAGGGCTCAGTCCCTGGAGAAGGATATCATGCTTGCTAAAGCAGAGGTTCAGGGAAAAAGAAGAAGACCGTCAATGAGATGGATTGACACAGTGACTGGAAGAATGGGCTCAAGGGTAACAATGACTGTGAGCATGGCAGGGGACCGGGCAGTGTTTCATTCTGTAGTACCTGGGTCGCTGTGAGTTGGAACCGACTCGACAGCACCTAACAAGAACAAGTATGTGACAGAGCCATTGCACTCATTGTTCTTCACCCAAAATAAATGATACCATATTCCCACACAAAAACTTCTATGCTAATGTTCCTTGCAGCTTTGTTTGTAATAGCAAAAACCTGGAAGCCATACAAACACTGTCAACACCTGGAATGGATAAGCAAATTGTGGTATACCCATACGATGGAATGCTACTCGGGGGAAAAAAAAAGGTACAAACTACAGATCCATGCTACAATCTGTTTGAATCTCTAAATCACAATGCTGAGTGAGAAAAGCCAAATGTTAAAAGAGCTTATAGCATGCGATTACATTTAAATAAAATTCTAGAAAGTTCAAATGAATCTACAGAATGCAGACCTATGGTTTCTTGGGATAAGGGACAGGGTGAAAGAGGAGACCACAGGGAAACTTTTGTGATGGTAGATAACATTCATTTTCTTGATTGTGATGTAGGTCTCACCAGCGTATGCATATTGCCAGACTCATCAATTTGTAAATTTCAAATATGTGCAGCTCGTTACATGTCAATTATGCCTCCTTAAACTAAGAAATAAAAAAAAAAAGAAGAAGAGTCAATAAAATGCCAAAAAAAAAAAAAAAACCTTTTTTTTTTTTTTTTCTATTTGGGCCTTAAAAATAAACAAGAAGACATTTTTTAAATTTGAAGAAGGACATCTTCATTCAAAAATACTGAGCTCCGAGATGTTACTGTAAATCTTGATGTCCTAAAGGAAAATAAATTCTCAGAATTAATTAACCACCCCCCCCCCCCCAAAAAAGAACCAAACCCAGTGCTGTCGAGTCGATTCGGACTCATAGCGACCCTATAGGACAGAGTAGAACTGCCCCATAGAGTTTCCCAGGAGCACCTGGTGAATTCAAACTGCCAAGCCCTTGGCTAGCAGCCGTAGCACTTAACCATTAGGACACTAGCGTTTCCGATTTAATTAAAAAAAAAAAAAATTAAAGCATAATTTAAATCCATATTATGTGTGAGAAAGCACATTGTATGAAAGGGATTAAAAGCAAGGTTGCTTAATGGAGAGCAGTAAATACTTAGAGGTGTGGAAAAGAAAATTCTGGGAAATTATCCAAATATATCACTAAGGGGAATTTTTCATCTTTTCTAGTTATTTAATCAGTGAATCAATATGGCTGTTTAGACAGCTCTCTTAGGCCTCCATTACTTGTCTAGTAGAGGTTGTGGAGCCATCTTGTGGCGACAAAGAAAAGCACAAATATGTTTTTTTTATATATTGAGAAAGAAAAGGATAAAGATATGAAGAAAAAAAATTAAAAAAAAGATATGAAGGGTTGTGAATAATTACAGTTATCTAAAAAAAAAGATTAAAGGAGCCCTGGTGGCCCAGTGGTTAAGCACTTGGCTACTAACTGAAAGGTTGGTGGTTAGAACCCACCAGCCATTCCATGAGAGAAAGATGTGGCAGCCTTGGAAACCCTATGGGGCAGGTGTACTCTTTCCTACAGGTTCACTTTGAGTTGGAATTCGCTCGATGACAATGGAAATGAATGATAACGAAACAAGATTAGATATCTTTTTTAAAAGCTTTGGTCTATTCAGGTATTTCTTAATTAAAATAAGGAAGTGATTAAAGTGCTTTGAAAATTTTAACAGGAATACTCTGGGTGGTACAAACAGTTAACACTTGGCTGCTAACCGAAAGATTGCAGATTCAAGTCCACCCAGAGGCACCTCAAAAGAAAGGCCTGGCAATCTACTTCTGAAAACTAAGACACTGAAAACCCTATGGAGCGCAGTTCTACTCTGGCACCTATGGAGTTACCATGAATCAGAGCCAACTTGAAGGCAGTTGGCTAATTTAAAAAAAAAAAGTTAATATGCAAAACAGTCACCTGAAGAATCATGTTTAAATGAAGCCATGACTCAGCAGGTGTCAGGTGAAGCTTAGATTCTGCATTTCTAATACACTCCCAAGTGATGCTGGTACCACAGGTCCGTGGAACACACTTTGAACAGTAAAGGGTAAGAAGACAGTGAGGAGAAATTGAAGCAAATTCCAAAATGATGCTTTTTAATATCTGGAGTGAAAACTAAAGAATAATAGAAGATATTGTGTCATATAGTACCAAACCATACCCCATACTTACAAACACACACCTTTAGTTTTTTTTCGATTACAATGGAAACTTTGACTTTGTCAAGAGTGAGGGCTTAGGCATAATGTGGTGTTAAGTGTAGAGACTTTTAATGTCCGTGGCTAGAACTAGATGGGTTGTACGTGACAGAAACTTACCAGATTTCCTAAAAATTAATGAAATTCCAAGCCTACTTGGCCAAGATTTTGCTTTATCAGTATCCCAGCCATGGTAGCATTTATATAAAACTCATTTGAAATTATTTTTTCAGATTATATACATATATATATTTCTAAATTTCAAATTTAGCAAGCTAGCTAGGGAATATAGCATAGAAAATATGTCTAGATACCTGTTTAATTCCTACAGAATAAAAATTATAAAATGCATACACAGTTCAGTCAGCATTTAAAGAAGGTGTTCCATGTTTGAGACTGCACATGGTCCATGTGGTTCCTGCTTGAACGTTGTATAAGAAGAGCACCCCCAAGGAGCTTACCATTGTTGTGGGGTAGAGTCTATTTAAAAGGCATGCCTTACGTATGAATTGGGCGTTGCCTGTTATGAACTCAGACAGCATGTCCAGCAGCCTCTTCGTCATAGAAAATGGGCGTCTGTAAGCAGAGAGATGGACCTGGTCCCCATCTTAAAGAAGTAGCTAGGAGGCATCTTAGCAGGAAAGGACAGAAGGGAGTGTTTTAGTCATCTAGTGCTGCTGTGACAGAAATACCACAAGTAGATAGCTTTAACAAAGAGAAATTTATTCTCTCACATTCTAGTAGGCTAGAAGTCCAAATTCAGGTTCTCAGCTCTGGGGGAAGGCTTTCTTTGTTTGCTCTGGAGGAAGGTCCTTGTCATCAATCTTCCCCTGAACTAGGAGCTTCTCCACACAGGAACCCTAGGTCCAAAGATGCGCTCTGCTCCTGGTGCTGCTTTCTTGGTGGTTTGAGGTCCCCCCGCCACCTCTCTTTGCTTCCCTTTTCTTTTCTCTCTTGTAAGATAAAAGGTGGTGCAGGCCACATCCCAGGGAAACTCCCTTTTCATTGGATCAGGGATCTGACCTTTGTAAGGTTGTTATAATCCCACTCTAATCCTCTTTAACATAAAATTACAACCACAAAGTAGAGGACAACCACACAATACTGGGAATCATTGTCTAACCAAGTCGATACCTATTTTGGGGAGATATCAATTCAATTCATGACAGGGAGCGAGAAGAAGAAGAAAGGGAGATTAATGATCTATCATTTCCAAAATCAGTAAGGAACTCTTAACAACTTTACTGAGACATAATGCACTCAAAGTATTTTTTAAAAAGTTATGGTTCACACCAAGAAGTGATTCTTACTTGGCCCACCTACACTAAAATAAAAGTTTCACAAAGCAGTAGTTACTAAATATGATGCATACAGGTAGTTTCTATTCTGTTGTATTGCATCAAACAAAACAAAATAACAATGCAGGTCTCTGCGAACTAAATGGACTTCACAACGCAGGAATGCAGAGTCCTTACAACCTGTAAGTGTCTTGATAGCCAGATTCTGACTGCTTGCTAGTAAGAAGACCAAGAGTATGCTTGGCTTTTTGAAAGCAAAGAAAGAGTGGCCAGAGGCTATTTTAAGTGCTCTTCTCTCCCTCTGCCACCCTATTCTGTGGAAACTGAATGAGTCCCAGTGGCTCGGGTGACAGCTCTGGGTCAGCTCATCGGAACAGCACCACCCTCCAGTTGAACTTCCCTGTCCATACACAGAAAGGCAGTGCCAGCCCAGGATGGCTATGCAGCTGAGCAACGAGGCAGGCCCAAGGTGGACCAAGACTGAGGAGCTGGGCTTTGCTTTCAGCCAACATGATATTTTTGTTTTAAAATGTATCCTTTCGTGAAAAGCCACAGGTCTCCACTTAATGACCACTTTGTGCCCATACTCCCTCAAAAAAAATAAATTCAACCAGGAAGAGGCCTGAGGAGAAAGAACTGGGCCCTATGTTGGTACCAGGACCTAAACCGTTGGTACAGCAGAAGCTGAGAGCAGAGGTCTACTCTGACCCCACTGAGTGCTGTCCACAAGGACTGACCTCCACAGGACCCGCTACCTGCTTGCAAAAGTGCTCTGCTCCAAATGTTAGCACACTGTTTCTCAGTCCTTGACTTGAAACCTTCAGTGTCTCCCCGCTTTCCGCACTATAACATCTGAAATGTAAACTTATAAGCCCCTTCTCCACCCAGCACACACATACCTGTCCCATCTGCTCTTTCCACCTGGCTACCCGGCCTCTGCTTTCAACCCTTCCACACACACTCCCTGGCCATTGCCAACCACTACCCCACCAAAAACTGCCATCCAGTCAGTTCTGACTCATGGTGGCCCCATGTGCGTCAGAGCACGGCTGTGGTTTTCAATGGCTGATTTTTCAGAAGTAGGTCATCAGGCCTTTCTTCCACAATACCTCTGGGTGGACTCCAACCTCCAATCTTTCAGTTAGTAGCTGAGCACATTAACTCTTTGTACCGCCCAGGGACTCCACACCCACACAAAACTTTTCTTTATCCCCAGACATATGCTGACTTCTCTGGGCCTCTGCCCCTTTATCTCCAACTCTTACTTGTCCTTCAGGTCACAGCTTACACAACCTATTTCCAGGAAGCTGGCTTTAATCCCCTAGGACTCAATCTGAAACTTAATAAATGCAACCACAAGACCTAGTCATATCTGTTTTACAGCATTTACCAGCTTTCTCTATTTGTTTATCATTCTTCCCTGCTGAGCTCTAGGAACACAAGGGCATGCACTTTTTAGACTGCTGTAGTCACAAGGAGGTAACCACTTAGCACAGATGGTCAAACACTGAGCTATTAACCAAAAGGCTGGCAGTTCAAATCCACCCAGAGATGCCTTGGAAGAAAAGCCTGGCGATCTACTCCTGAAAGACCACAGTCATTGAAAACCCTATGGAGCACAGTTCTACTGTGACACAAATGGGGTCATCGTGAGTGGGAATCAACCTCACAACAACTGGGTTGGTTTTTTGGTTTAAATGCATGAGGAAGTGGCCAAGGCCATGGAGGAGTGGGAGACATGAAGCTGATTCCTTCAGGCATGTTACTGGAAGAATATCCCTAATCCTGGAAAACAGGCTTGGTAAATGAGAGTCCCTGAAATGGATTGCATGACAAACCTCTCTTTGGTTTGCCTTCATGTTATGTGTTCATTATTGAAAGCTAGGAATGCAGGTAAAGTTTATTAAACTCCTAATAGTGTGTGTGTATGTATGTGTATGTGTCTGTATAAATACATTTGTTTATTATATGTATAGAGCCCTGGTGGCATAGTGGTTAAGAGCTTGGTTGCTAACAAAAAGACTGGAAGTTGGAATCCACCACCTGCTCCTTGGAAACCCTATAAAAAGCCCATTGCCATTGAGTCGATTCTGACTCATAGTGACCCTATAGGACAGAGTAGATCTGCCCCATAGAGTTTCCAAGGAGCACCTCGTGGATTCAAACTGCCGAGCTTTCGTTTAGCAGCCATAGCTCTTAACCGCTACACCACCAGTGTTTCCATAGACACTCTATGGAGCAGTTCTATTCTGTCCTATAGGGTCGCTACGAGTCAGAATTGACTCAATGGCAATGGGTTTTGTCTGTGTGTTTTATTACATGTATGCATATGCATGTATGCATGTGCATATTATGTGTTATTATATATTTGTATATATAATATATAACATATAATATACGCTGCACCATAGAGTTTCCAAGGAGTGCCTGATGGATTCAAACTCCTGAGGTTTTGGTTAGCAGCCATAGCTCTTACCTGTACCCCACCAGGGTCTCCATATATTTGTACAATACACCTGTATGTATATGTTTCTATTGCGATGGTTAATGTTATGTGTCAGCTTGGCTAGGTTATGATTCTCAGTGGTTTGGCAGATATTGAACTGATCGCTCTTCCATAATATAATGTAATGCAATCACTGCCGTGATGAGATCTAATGTAATCACTTTTGTGATGAGATAGACTATGAACAGCCAAGCAGTTGAAAAGGGAGTTTCTTTGGATGTTCCAGTAAGGCTCACTCACTCTATCCTGCACCTAGCTCATCCTCATCTGACTTTCAGTTCTTGGGGTGTGAGCCAGCAGCCTGTCATCTGACCTGCTGATTTTGGGCTCCTCAGCCCCGGCAACCACATGAGTTAGGAGAAGCCTCCAGCCTGACATCTGACCCACAGACTGGGACTAGCCAGTCTCCACAACTACTGCATGAGCAATTTCCTTGAAATAAATCTCTCCCTCTCCCTCTCTTTCTCCTTCTCTCTCTATCTACCTATATATATGTATATGTACAATTCACTGGTTTTACTCCTCTGGAGAATCCAGCCTAAGATATTTGGTATGGAGAGTGTTTCTAAAGGAACAAAATCACAAGGATGAGTTTTCTGAATTGGTTCTTAAGCCTGGCTAGACTGAAATGTGCGGACGGTTTTGACTCCAGTAGTAAAGAGGGCACTGTCAATTCATGGGGTGAGGTGGCAATAGAAATAAGCAAACTATCACCGCCAATGGATCAAATATTTGTGAAAAACAAGGCTCTGGGGGATTGCGATTTGATATTTTTTCCACAGTTTTTTCAGAATGAGAAGTATAGGGAGGCTGGTTAGTTGGTCCTGCTGTCACGAGACAAAGTGGTGAAAAAAAGAGATGAGCTCAGAGCTTCAGAGTCACAGCTCAAGTGCCACATAAAGGACCTGAAAGTTGCTAATTGTACCCTGAAGGAATGCCTTATTTCTTGTAGTAACAGTGGTGACATTGCTGAAAACCAACACAGAGTCTTATTACAAGAACGGCTGAATTATAATGCCAACTGCATTATAATTCTCAACCTTGAATGGTGTCTGAAGTTACAGTGAGGTCATTGATAGGGAAGAAATGGAATCCTGAAACTTGTGACAGGGACATATGGGCAGATAATCAGGAAGCTGGGGACACCGAGCCCCTAAATTCCATTGAATCACTCCTCCCAGTAGAACCAGCCCTCTTTCTCCCATCTGAAGAAATTACTCCGTCTTCTGTCTGCTAAGCCACCCTCCGTAAAGCCATTATCCTTTCCACCTACATCTAATGAGGTTAGCCCAGCTGTTCCTGAAGAGTCTTTGTCTGAGAAATCACCTGGGGAGAATCCTGGGGCAGTGCCTAAGGCAGATGTCTTACAAGACATTGCAGAATGTCCCCACCACCATTTTTTGCATCTAGACCTATAACTAGACTTAAGTTCCAGTGAACCCCAAGAGGTGAAGTACAAGTGTGACCCAGGAGGTGGTATGCTACGCTCCAAAAGAACTGTTTGATTTTTCTAATATATACAAACAAACCTGGGAAAATATGTGTGGGAATGACTGTTAAGGGTGTGGGATAAAGATGAAAGGAACATAAAGTTGGATCAGTCTGAGTTTATTGATATGGGCCCACTAAGCACAGATTCTTCATTCAATATTTCAGCTTGAGAGGTTACAAAAGGACCTAGTAGTTTATTTGGTTGTTTCACTAAAGCATAGATTAAGCAGTGGACTATACTAAATCAAGTTAAAATACAGACCTGCCTTGGTATACTGTGGAAGAAGGTATCAGAAGGCTTAGGGAAATTGGCATGTTAGAGTGGATTTATCAGGATGGAACCACAAACCCACACATGGAGTGACCAGAGAACACACCTTTTACCACAAGGGTAAGGAACAAATCTGTGAAGGGAGCCCCAGCATAAATCAGATTTGACAGTGGGAACCGCCCTAACTGAATTAAGACACGTTAACTACAATGGGGCTGATTGGACACCATGGTATAGGGACAAGTGGCTGCACTTAATCAACAAAGACAAGGTAGGCATGGTTACCATAATGGACAACAGAGTCAAAGCATTAATCAGAATAGTCTGACTCATATGGACTCAACTAGCATTGGCTACTTAGTCATGGTGTCCCTATGAGTGAAATATATGGCAAATCTACTATTTACTTGATCTGAACAAACAAGAATTCTAGGTCAAGTGAAGAACAGTCTAACTCGAATCGCCAGAATAGAGTCACAGTCCCTCAGTTAATTCCCAGACTTGAGCCAGTTTACAGACATACAACCCCTTGAATGAAGGGGAGGCCAGGTCCCCTTAAGGAAGGATCCCACTATACTGCCAAAAATTTATCCTGCTAATCTTTCTCCCAGCCTCCCCCAGAGGGACCTGTTGCCTTTTAGGAGAGTGACTGTTCATTAGGGAAAAGGAAATAATCAGACTTTTGGGAGATTACTGGACACTGACTCTGAACTAATTCCAGAAGACCCAAAATGTCACTGTGACCACTGTGACCCACCACATATGGAGGTCATTATTGGATTTCTTAGCTCAAATCTATCACAAAGTGAGTCCAGTAGGTCTCTGAACTCATCCTGTAGTGATTTCCTCAGTTCCAGAAGGCATAATTGGAATAGATATATTCAGCAACTGGCAGAGCCCCCACATTGGATCTCTGACAGGTGGAGTAAGGGCTATTATGGTAGGAAAAGCTAAATGGAAGCCATTAGAACTGCACCTACCTAGTAAAATAGTAAACCAAAAGCAATATTACATTCCTGGAGGGATTGCAGAGATTACTGCCACCATCAAGGACTTGAAGGATGTATGGGTGATGATTCCCACCACATCCCCCATTAAACTCACCTATTTGGCCTGTGCAAAAAAATAGCTGGATCTTGGAGAAGGACAGTGAATGATCAAAAACTTAACTAGGTGGTGACTTCAATTTCATCTGCTGTTCCAGATGTGGTTTCAGTGCTTGAGCAAATTAATACATCTCCTGGTAGCTCGTATGTAGCTATTGATCTGGCCTTTTTCTCCATAACTGTTTTGAAGGACCACCAGAAGAAGTTTGCCTTCAGCTGACATGGTCAATAATACACCTTGACTGTCTTACCTCAGGGGTATATTAGCTTTCCAGCCCTATGTCATAATTAAGTCTGCAGGTGTTTTGATCACCTTTCCTTTCCACAAGACATTGCACTGGTCCAGTGCATTGATGACTTTATGCTGGCTGGACCTAGTAAGGAAGACGTATCAATGACTCTAGACTTATTCGTAAAACATTTGCATGGTAGAGGATGAGAAATTAACCCAACAAAAATTCAGGTGCCTTCCACCTCAGTGAAATTTCTAGAAGTCCAGTGGTGTGGAAGGTGTTGAGATATCCCTTCTAAAGTGAAGGATAAATTATGGCATCTGGACACTCTTACACCTGAAAATGAGGCACAATGACTATGCCACTCAGGTCTATTTTTCAAGTGACTTGGAAAGCTGCTAGTTTTGAGTGGAATCCAGAATAACAGAAGGCTCTACAACAGGTTCAGGCTGCTGTGCAAGCCACTCTGCCACTTGAGCCATATGGCCCAGCTGATCTAATAGTACCTGAAATGTCAGTGTCAGGTAGAGATACAGTTTGGAGCCTTTGGCGGGCTTGTATTGGTAAATCACAACACAGACCCTGAGGATTTTGGAGCAAAGCCCTGCCATTCACTACAGATAACTACTCTCTTTCTAGAAACAGCTTTTGGCTTGTAACTGGGTTTAGTAGAAACTGAATGGTTAACCATGGGCTACCAAGTCACCATGCAGCCTAAGCTGCCCATCATTAACTGGGTGTTCTCTGACCCATAAAGCCATAAAATTTGACATGCACAGCAGCACTCCATCAATAAATGGAAGTGGCATTGTCTTAGGATGGTCTCTCTAGAGAAACAAAACCAGTGAAGCATATAGAGAGAGAGAGAGAGAGATTTATATCAAGGAAATGGCTCATGTGATTTTAGAGGATGGGATGTCCCAAGTCCATGGGGCAGGATAGAGGCATCTCCTGATTCACATAGCCACAGGGGCTGGCAAAAGCAAGAACAGCAGGTCAGAGAGCAAGGCTCTTGCTCACAGGCTGCGAAGACCAGTGAATCCCAAGATCGGCAGACAAGACCAGGTAAGCTGTTAGCTCAAGTCCCAAGAACTGGAGGTCAGATGAACAGGAGCCAGCTGCAGGATCCAGCATGAGCAAAAAAGCCCCCTAGCCTTGCCAGAATGTTCACTTATATTTGATGCAGTCCACAAGCCCAAGGAAACTCCCTTTCAACTGATTGGCTACTCACAGCAGAAACCATCATGGAAGCGATCACATATCAAATCTCAACAGGGAAGTGATCACATTGTGTTGTTGTTGTTGTTAGGTGCCGTCGAGTTGGTTAAGACTCATAGCAACCCTATGCACAACAGAACGAAACATTGCCCGGTCCTGAGCCATCCTTACAATCGTTGTTATACTTGAGCTCATTGTTGCAGCCACTGTGTCAACCCACCTCATTGAGGGTCTTCCTCTTTTCCACTGACCCTGTACTCTGCCAAGCATGATGTCCTTCTCCAGGGACTGATCCCTCCTGACAACATGTCCAAAGTATGTAAGACGCAGTTTCGCCATCCTTGCCTCTAAGGAGCATTCTGGCTGTACTTATTCTAAGACAGATTTGTTTGTTCTTTTGGCGGTCCATGGTATATTCAATATTCTTCTCTAACACCGCAATTCAAAGGCATCAATTTTTCTTCGGTTTTCCTTATTCGTTGTCCAGCTTTCACATGCATATGATGTGATTGAAAATACCATGCTTGGGTCAGACGCACCTTAGTCTTCAAGGTGACATCTTTGCTCTTCAACACTTTGAAGAGGTCCTTTGCAAAAGATTTACCCAATGCGATGCATCTTTTGATTTCCTGACTGCTGCTTCCATGGCCGTTGATTGTGGATCCAATTAAAATGAAATCTTTGACAACTTCAATCTCTTCTCTCGTTTATCATAATATTGCCATTGGTCCAGTTGTGAGGATTTCTGTTTTCTTTATGTTGAGGCGTAATCCATACTGAAGGCTGTGGTCTTTGATCTTCATTAGTAAGTGCTTCAAGTCTTTTTCACTTTCAGCAAGCAAGGTTGTGTCATCTGCATAACGCAGGTTGTTAATGAGTCTTCCTCCAATCCTGATGCCCCGTTCTTCTTCATATAGTCCAGCTTCTCAGATTATTTGTTCAGCATACAGATTGAATAGGTATGGTGAAAGAATACAACCCTGACGCACACCTTTCCTGACTTTAAACCAATCAGTATCCCCTTGTTCTGTCTGAACAACTGCCTCTTGATCTATGTAAAGGTTCGTCATGAGCACAATTAAGTGTTCTAGAATTCCCACATTATAGAACTGCCAAAACGCTGAGAATCATGGACCAGCCAAGTTGACACACAATCTTAACCATCACAGGTATATACAAGATCAGGCTCGAGGAGACCTGAAGGCACAAGTAAGTTACATGAGGTACTGGCTCAAATACCCATGATCTCCACTTCTCTCACATTACCTTCCCTGTCCCAGTCTGCACCTGTGGCCTCCTGGGGAGTTTCCTATGATCATTTTTCTGAGGAAGAGAAAACTCATGCCTGGTTTACAGATAATGCTGTGTGATATGCATGCACCACTCAAAAGTAGACAGCAGCAGCACTGAAGGACAGTAGTGAAGGTATATCCTTCCAATGGGCAGAACTGCACCTGGTTGTTCACTTTGCTTCGGAGGAGAAATGGCCAGATATGCAATTGTATAATGATTCATGGGCTGTGGCTTGTGGTTTGGCTGGATGGTTAGGTACTTGGAAGGAACAGATTGGAAAATTGGTGTCAAGGAGGTATGAGGCAGAAATATGTAGATAGATCTTTCTGAATGGCCAAAGAGTGAAGATGTTTGTGCTCATGTGAATGCTCTCTGAAGGGTGACCTTGGCAAAGAAGAATTTTAACAATCAAGTGGATAGGATGACACATTCTGTGGAAACCATTCATCCAACCACTCTCATCATTGCCCTGCAGGCTCATGAACAACGTTGCTGTGGTGGCAGGGATGGAGGTTATGCATGAGCTCAGCAACATGGACCTACTTAATAAGGCTTACTTGGCTACATCCACTGCTGAGTGTCCAATCTGCTAAAAACAGAGAGCAACAATGGGTCTCTGATATGGCACCATTCCTTGTGATGATCAGTCACCAACCTGGTGGCAGGTTGATTACATCGGACCCCTTCCATCATGGAAAGGGTAGTGTTCTGTTCTCACTGTGATAGACAGTTAATCTGGATATAGATATGGATTTGCCTTCCCTGCATGCAACACTTCTGCCAAAACTACCATCTGTGGACTTACGGAATGCCTCATCCACCCTCTGGTATGCCACACAGCATCACCTTGGATCAAGAGACTCACTTCATGACAAATGAAGTATGGCAATATGCCCACGCTCATGGAATTCACTGGTCCTACCATATTCTCCATCATCCTGAAGCAGCTGGCTTAATAGAATGATGGAATGGCCTTCTAAAGGCACAATTACAGTGTCAGCTAGGTGGCAATACTTTTCAGGGTTGGGGCAATGTTCTCTAGGAGGCTGTATGTGCTCTAACCCATTGTCTAATATATGGGGCTGTTTCTTCCATATACAGAATTCATGGGCCCAGGAATCAAGGGGTGGAAATGGAAGTGGCACCATTCACTATTACCCCTAGTGACCCACTCAGGAAAATTTGACTTCCTGTTTCTGTGACCCTAAGCTCTGCAGGTCTAGAAGGCTTAGTTCCAAAGGGAGGAATGCTCCCATCTGAAGACACCCAGCCACTTTGGGCTCCTCATGCCCCTGGATCAACAAAGAAGAGAGTTACCATATTGGCTGGTATGATTGATTAAAATTACCAAGGGGAAATCAGATTGATATCACATAATGCAGGTAAAGAAGAGTATGTCTGGAATACAGGAAATCTCTTAGGGCTTCTCTTAGTATTACCATGCCCTGTGAATAAAAAAAAAAAAAGTTTTTTTCTTTCTTTTGTGAATAATGTCAATGGAAAACTACAGCAACCTAAATTCCAACATGACTGCTAGTGGCCTAGATCCTTTAAATATGAAGTTTTAGGTCACTCCACCAGGCAAAGAAACATGACCATCTGAGGTGCTTGCTGAAGGCAAAGGGAATATGGAATGGGTGGTGGAACAAGGTAGTTCTAAATACCAGTTATAACCATGTGACCAGTTGCAGAAATGAAGACTGCAATTGTTATGAGTATTCCTTCCTTGTTCTACTATACATGTATGTGCGTGCACACACACATGCACATGCACACACACACACACAGAAAATAGCTTAATTGCTTCCCTCTCTTATCCCATTACTTATAGGATATAAGATGTAAATGGGACTAGTGCATTTTCAGTTGTACGCATGTTAATTGTTTCATGTTAGGCACTACTTATGACTTTATAATTATTTAGAGATTGTTTATGGCTTAAGGAGATGTGTACAGGCGCCAAGTTGGCAAGTAGGCTACGATTTGGCTAGGCTACGATTCTCAGTGTTTTGGCAGAATTTGGACTGATTGCTCTTCCATAATGTAATATAAAGTAATCATCTCCATGATAAGATCTAATTTAATGTAATCACCTATATGATGAGATTTGCTATGAGTACCAATCAGTTGAAAAGGGAGTTTCCTTGGCAGGATGTAGCCTTGCTCCAGTATATAAATGGATGTTCCAGTAAGGCTATCACTCTTGTTCTGGACAATGCATCCAACTTGTCACCATCTGAACTGTGTTGCTAGGGACATGAGTCAGCAGTCTGTCTTCTGATCTGCCAAATTGGGGTTCATCAGCTCCTGCAACCACGTGACTCAGGTAAGCCTTCAGCTTGAAGTCTGACCCACAGGTTTTGCCAGTCTTCACAACTGCATGAGTCATTTCCATCAAATAGGTCAATCTCTCTCTCTCTCTATTTCTCTCTGTATGTGTATACGCGATTCAAAGGTTTTGCTCCTCTAGAGGACCGAGCCTAAGACAACGTATAATATTATCCACCACGTGTTCGTCAATTTGTCATACTGTGGTGGCTTGCATGTTGTTATGATCCTGGAAGCTATGTTATCGATATTTCAAACACCAGGAGTGTCACCCATGGTGGACAGGTTTTCAGCAGAGCTTCCAGAGTAAGACAGACTAGGAAGAAAGTCCTGGAGATCTACTTCTGAAAATCAGCCAATAAAAATCCTATGAATCACAACAGAAAATTGTCGAATATAGTGCCGAAAGATGAGCCCCCTAGGTTGGAGAGCATCAAAATACACAGTAGCCGCACCAACGGACTCAAGCATACCAACAGTTGTGAAGACGTTGCGGGACAGGGCAACATTTCGTTCTGTTGTACATGGGGTCACCATGAGTAGGGCGGACTTGACAGCATGTAACACAAACTACATATATTAATATATTCATATTAATACAGACACACACACAACCCCAGCCACAGAACTTGAGCCCAGCCTTCTGCTTTTCAAAGGTTTAATTACCAGAACGTATGTAAACAAGTCTATAGGCTCCGAAATAAGACTGCTACCAAGGCCCTTGGGTAATCGAGATAAGCAGTTTGAGGAGAATGAGTGCAAGTCAGGCATAATTACTTTTGAACGAGAATCTCAGGAATTCACAAAAGTTATCTAGAATCAGATGTCTCCAGGGAATATTTCAAGAAGTAGATTTCACATGATGAAATTTGTGAAGATGCATTACTAATAAATTGAAGTTATTCCTGGAATGTCACCAGGATATAGGTAAAAAGATACGAAAACGATCTGTAATCGTAACAGCCTCATTTTTAAAAATAAAAAAAAAAGAAAGTAACAAATAGAGCAGGAATAGCCAGAGAGTGGTTATATTCTAGAAAAGAGCTTCAACTCTGAGTGTTTCATAGCTGCAACAATGGGCTGGAACATACCAGTGATAGTGAGGATGGCACAGGGCCAGGCAACGTTTTGTTTTGTTACACATGAGGGTGCCGCGAGGCGGGGCTGACCCGATGGCAGCTAATGGTAACACCGAGTATTTCCGTTTCTCTCTCAACAGCCCTGTTTCTTTCAGGCAAGTGATCAATTCCACTCTCTCCTTCAAGATTATCCAACACCCTTTGTACTCATTCTCTATATGAAAACTGGCCTCTAATCTGTAAAATACCAAAAACCAAACCTGCTGCCATCGAGTTGTTTCCAGCTCACAGTGATCCTATAGTTCCCAGTTATTCTGCCTACCAAAAAAAGCCCACGCTGCTGTTAAGAAGCCCCATCCGAGAAGCCCTATTGTATACCAAATCATAGCATTTCCTTTTCTCACCTCTGTTGGGGGGGGGCAGGGTTTGGACGCCAGGAAGCTCGAAGAGAAATATGACACCCAAATACAGAAGTCACAATGACTGTTAGGTACACCTGTATGTTCCACTCCACAACCTGAAGTTTCTGTTTGCATTGAATTCATCTCACTTTATAAGTATCCTTAATTTTTTTTTGTAGCCTAACCTAAAAAAAAAAAAATCTGAGAATAAAGCTCAAAAGAAAGTTTCTGACCCTGTAACTGAGGTCAAAGTCTTGGAGCAAAACTAGAAGACACAGTGGCCAAGGAGCTCAGAATAACACTACCTCCTGAGCCACTTATTTGCACCTCCAGTGATGGATACTCTGTTAAAGCCAGTGTGTTCTGTCAAGGAGAGAGAGGTCAAGTGAGGAAATGACATAAACTGGTGTTCATTCCTTGCCTAGCCTCTTGGGCTGGGCTTGAGTCTCATGCCTAGAGACGTGAGGGCTGGAATCTGACAGAATCTCTTTATAGAGCAATCAGGTATAATACACATGAGCTCCAGTGGTGGATGGGAACTTCCTCCCCATCTCTGCAAGGCCTGGGGGCCACTGTTAATGGAATTTCTCTTCTTATTTAATCTGGCTATTCCCGGCACATTAAAATTGCTGATTTTTTTCAATTTTGGCACTTATCTGAATTTTCTTTAATTCTAATAGCTCAGAAAAACCAAAAAAAAAAAAAAAACTTGTTGCTGCCAAGTCAATGCCGACTCATAGTGACCCTATAGGACAGAGTAGAACTGCCCCAGAGGGTTTCCAAGGAGTGGCTGATAGATTCAAACTGCTGACCTTTTGGTTAGTAGCCAAGTTCTTAAGCACTGCACCAGCAGGGCCCCAAAGTATCTTAGTGTTTCTACGTAAGCTATTATATTGTTTCCAGAATAATTTTGTCTTTCTTACTAATAGCTGTAAACTTTCAGCCTATTTCTTGCTCATCTTCTTGGGCATAAGATCATCTCTTTAAACATGCAGCTCATAACTCCCACTCATTTAAGTTTATAACAATGCTATACGAACATTATTTCCATTTCACAGATGGGGAAACTAAGACACAGCAAAGCCCCACAGTTGGGATTTGACCCAGGTAGTCTAATGCCAGAATCCAGGCTCTCAACCACTGTGCTACATTGCCACAATGCAGATCATCTATTTTTATGTCAGTTTTGAGAATGGATGCTGGAAACACAGTAAACAGGAAAGAAGCTATTGCTGTACCATTGCAATGCAATTGATTACTTTTGTGTGGCCTCTCTCGCCATGGCCTTATAACTCCCACCCAAGTGATTGGACAGGACTGTGTGGTGGGGTAATTGTGGCCCACCAAGGGGATTGGTTTCCTGCTGGGCTTGAAATGAGCTACCCTAGAGGTGGGAGAGAGGACCCCACCACCACCAAAGAAGGAGTGACCGGCAGGAAAGACCTGCAGGAGATGGTGCAGTGGGCTTTCTGGCCCATGGAGAGAGAAAGCTGAGTGCATTTGGGCAGAGGCCTAGGGCCAGGGGGAGGCATGCCTGTGAGCACGACTGGGAAGAGGCTGTCCTGATGGAAGAACTGTGTCTTCAATATTCCTCAATCTGAATTGTAATCTGTTACTTCTCTAATAAACCCCATAACTGAGTATAGTCTGTGAGTTCTGCATGAGCATTCCAATGAAGTAGTGCACCCAGCAGAGAATTAGAGAGTGCTGTGGGAGGATGACTGTGTCAGTACTGGTGAAGATGGTGGCGAGAGGAGGCATGCCTGACCTTTGCTTTATGGGAACCAGCCTTGGGCTGTTGGTTTTGAGTCTCCTTTCCACTTGTGAAGTTAGAGGAGGTCAGACATTGCCTTCATTCCATTTTTACAACCATAATCATAAAGTAAAGACATTATAGACTAAGAGACAATAAAAAGGAGGAGATACAGCTGAGAGACGTCCTAGTTAAAGCATTGGTTGTGGCTGTTGTCGTTAGTTGCCATCGAGTCAGCTCCAACACAAAGTGACCCCAAGTACAACAGAATGAAATATTGCCCAGTCCTGTGCCATCTGCATGATTGTTGGTATGTTCAAGTCAGTGGCTGTGGCCACTATTTATTGAGTTCCTTCCAACCTAGGGGGCTCATCTTCCAGCACTAAATCAGACAATGATCTGTTGGAATACATAAGGTTTTACTGGCTAATTATCTAAAGTAGATTACCAGGCCTTTCATCCTAGTCTGTCTTAGTCTGGAAGCTTTAGTTAAACCTGTCCACCGTGGGCGACACTGCTTATATTTGAATTGCCAGTGGCATAGCTTCTAGCATCATAATGACACACAAGTCACCACAGTAAAACAAAGTGACAAGCAGATGGCGGAAAGCGCTGGTAGTAACTTCCATTTTACCCAGCACTGGACATAAGATACACTAAACACTTTCCCAAATAAAAAAATTAACATGTTGGATAAAACATTTAAAAAAATCTTTTTAAATATACCACTGAGCTGGCATTAAAGGAAGAAATCTACGGAAGCCAAAAAAAAAAAAGGAAAAGCAGGTACCAAAGCCAGTATTGACACTGAAAGTTTCTTGTGCTTTCATGGAAAACGGATTATTGGAAATGAAGTCTAAAGACTGCCCAAAATGGGGAATCAGAAACCTGAGACATTAAAAGGCTACTTCCTCATTTTAAAGATAGTTACTGACTCATAGTGACCCTACGTACAACAGAACGAAACACTGCCCAGTCCTGCACCATCCGCACAGCTGTTGTTATGCTTGAGCCCCTTGGTGCAGCTACTGTGTCAGTCCATTTCGTTGAGGGACTTCTTCTTTTTCACTGACCCTTCTCCAGGGACTAGGCCCTCCTGATTACATGTCCAAAGTATGTGAGATGAAGTCTTGTCATCCTTCCTTCTAAGGAGCATTCTGGCTGTATACTTCCAAGACAGATTTGTTCATTCTTCTGGCTTCTGTTCCAGCACAAAGGTTGGATTGATAAAGTGCACCTTCCCACTAATTGCTCCCAGCTCCAGGAAGCTTACAAGTATATCACAGACAAGCTGAAGGCCTTAAAGATCCCCTTTCTCAATCCTGGTTCTGGCCTCTATATCTGGATCAATTTGAAAAAGTACCTGGACCCATGTACATTTAAGGAAGAGCTAGTCCTTCACTGCTGCTTCTTGGATAACAAGGCGATGTTGTTCCGGGGCAAGCCCTACATGGGTAAGGAGCAGGGCTGGCCTGCCTTGTTCTTGTGCATCAGCTCTGCCAGCTGAAACTTGCCATGCATCGGTTCTGTGAAGCTCTATGAGGACACAAGGAGGAGTTGATAATGGGGCTGCATCCAGCCACACCCTCAGCCGGTCCAGAGGGCTGGGACATTGAACTGCTGCTGTGACTGAGCTAACAGTGGGCTTTTCCAGGAAGGGTCTCATCTGGGTACAGTCATTGACCTCCTTGAACTGAGCTGAATGTCTGTCACTTTGGAAGCTTTGCATCTTTTTAGCCTCTGCTAACCATTGTGTGTGAGCAAAATGGGTGTGTTTACTGAGACTAGGAAGGTCTTGGGGGAACCTAGAGTGGGATAAAGGGAGTTCCCTGGGTTCCTACTTAGATGTTTGCTTTTTTTTTTTTTTTTAATTCAATGTCAAATGAATTCCTTATTCTCTTAAAACAAACAAGAAAAAACTTCATGGTATGTTCAATATTCTTCACCAACACCACAATTCAAAGGCATCAGTTCTTCTTCGGTCTTCTTTATTCATTGTCCAGCTTTTGTATGCATATGAGGAGGTTGAAAACACCTTGGCTTGGGTCAGGCTCACCTTAGTGCTTAAAGTGATATCTTTGCTTTTTAACACATTAAAGAGGCTTTTTGCAGCAGACTTGCCCAATGTAATGCGTCATTTAATTTCTTGACTTCTGCTTCCATGGCTGTTGATTGTGGATTCAAGTTAAATGAAATCCTTGATAACCTCAATCTTTTCTCCATTTATCATGATGTTGCTTATTGGACCAATTCTGAGGATTTTTGTTTTCTTTATGTTGAGGTGTAATCCGTATTGAAGGCTGTAGTCTTTGATCTTCATTAATAAATGCTTCAGATCCTCTTCACTTTCAGCAAGCAAGGTTGTATCACCTGCACATAGCAGGTTGTTAATGAGTCTTCCTCTAATCCTAATACCACGTTCTTCATCATACAGTCCAGCTTCTCGGATTATTTGCTCAGCATACGGATAGAATAAATACAGTGAAAGGATACAACTCTGACACACACCTTTCCTGATTTTAAACAATGCAGTATCCCCTTGTTCTGTTCCAACGACTGCCTCTCGGTCTATGTACAGGTTCTCATTAACTCAATTAAGTGTTCTGGGATTCCCATTCTTCACAATATTATCCATAATTTGTTATGATCCACACAGTCAAGTGCCTTAGCATAGTCAATAAAATGCAGGTAAATATCTTTCTGGTATTCTCTGCTTTCAGGCAAGATCCACCTGACATCAACAACTATATCCCTGGTTTCACGTTCTCTTCTGAATCTGGCTTGAATTTCTGGCAGTTCCCTGTTGATGTACTGCTGTAACCGCTTTTGAATTATCTTCAGCAAAATTTTACTTGGGTGTAATATTAATTATATTGTTCAATAATTTCCACATTCTGTTGGATCACCTTTCTTTGAAATAGGCACAAATATGGCTCTCTTCCAGTGGGTTGGCCAGGTAGCTATCCTCCAAATTTCTTGGCACAGTTGAAAGAGTGCTTCCAGAGCTGCAACCGTTTGTTGAAACATCTCAATCTGTATTCTGTCAACTCCTGGAGCCTTGTTTTTCAACAATGCCTTCAGTACAACTTGGATTTCTTCATTTAATATCATTGATTCTTGATCATACGTTACCTCCTAAAATGGCTGAACGTCAATCAATTCTTCTTGGTGCAGTGACTCTGTTGTATTCCTTCCATCTTCTTTTGATGCTTTCTGCACCATTTAATACTTTCCCTGTAAAATCCTTCAATATTGCAACTCGGGCTTGAATTTTTTCTTTAGTTCTTTCAGCTTGAGAAATGCAGGGCGTGTTCTTTCATTTTGGTTTTTCTAATGCATTAAAATACTTCACTTTGTCTTCTTGAGCCACCCTTTAAAATCTTTTGTTCAGCTCTTTTACTTCATCATTTCTTCCTTTCGCTTTAGCTACTTTATGTTCAAGAACAGGTTTCAGAGTCTCTTCTGATATCCATTTTGGTTTTTTCTTTCTTCCCTGTCTTTTTAATGACCTCTTGCTTCCTTCATGTATGATGCATTTAATGTCATTCTGTAACTCATCTGGTTTTCAGTCATTAGTGTTTAATGCGTCAATCTGTTCTTGGCTCTCATGGACTTGTTATAATTTTCTTCATGTTCAACTTGAACTTGCCTATGAGCAATTGATGGTCTGTTGCCCAGTCTGCCACTGGCCTTGTTCTGACTGATGATATCGAGCTTTTCCATTGTCTTTTTTCCACATATGTAGTTGATCTGATTCCTGTGTATTCCATCTATAGAGGTCCATGTGTATATTTGCCATTTATGCTGTTGAAAAAAGGTATTTGCAATGAAGAAGTCGTTGGTCATACAAAATTCTCTCAGTTAATCCCTGGCATCATTTCTATGACCAAGGCCATATATTCCAACTACTGTTCCTTCTTCTTTGTTTCTGACTTTCACATTCCAATCACTAGTAATTAGCGATTATGTGTTTGATCAATTTCAGACTGCAGAAGTTGGTAAAAATCTCCAATTTCCTCATCTTTGGCATTAGTAGTTGGTGTATAATTTGAATAACAGTCATATTAACTGACCTTCTTTGTAGACATATGGATATTATTCTATCACGGACAGCCTTGTACTTCAGGATAGATCTTGAAATATTCTTTTTGACAATGAAAGCAACATCATTCTTCTTTGATTTGTCATTCCTGGTATAGCATACCACATGACTGTCCGATTCATTTTAAAGGCAAACACAGCTAAATCCATTTTGCAGATGGGAGCAGTAAGGAAAAATACTATCCTGACATTGGGGCTAGATGGAGGGTGCAAAACATCAACCCTGAGAATGCACAGTAAAGAGTCCACACAGAGTTTTTGAAATCTAAATACATGTTAGCAATGCAGTCCAAAAATAGCTCAAGAGTATAATTTAAATTAACATGACTGTTTCTGGGTTTTTTTTTTTTACCAGGTTGGTAGTAACTTCACCTCCACCCCAATTCAAAGATCAACACTCTTGAAATAATGTAATTTCTACCCAGTCCTCAAAGAATCCTCCTACATAAAATTCCAAAGATAAGCCCATCCTCAAAAAATCACACAACCTAAGAAAACGAATTATGATGAGTGAATCCAGCATAAACACTAAACAGCAGATTGGCAAAAATGAAAAAAGTTGAAAATTACCAAGTGTTTGCAAAAATATGAAGTAACAAATTTTTATCCACTACTGTGGCTCTATAGTGGCCATAGCAGTGGATAAAAATTTGTGCAGTGGTTAAGAGCTACAGTGAGCTACAGCTACTAACCAAAAGTTTGGCAGTTAAAATCCATCACCTGCTCCTTGGAAACCCTATGGAGCAGTTCTATTCTGTCCTATAAAGTCACTATGATTCAGAATCGACTCAATGGCAATGGGTTTGTTTGTTTTTTTGGTGGCCACTGTGTAAAACAATTTGCATCTCATAGTCAGCTAAAGGTGTGCATGTCCTATGACCCACTACTTACTTTCTTAGGCACATACCCTAGAAAAAGTCTTGCACTTTTTCTTCAAGGGAAAGTATAAGAATCTTCAAGCAGTGGTTTCAGTAACAGAAAAAGACACAGAAGCCTTATAAATACAGGTTAATAGAAGAATAAATGTCAGTATATTTGTCTTGTGGAATATTATACAGCAGTGAAAATTAATAACTACAGCTACAAGCATCAACAATGAAAAATTATATTGAACAAAATAAATTATTGGAAGATACATACATTGATATTCCATCTGCAGCACAAAAGCAGAACAAAATATTACGTTATTTAAGGATATATTTGTAAGTGGTAAAACTGTAAAGAAAAGCAAGTGGAAAAATTAACACAGAAGTTTCCCCTCTGGGTGAGAGGGAGGCTGATGTGATCAAGGAAGGGCACATCGTTGACATTTAAGATAATCATCACATATTTTCTTCTCATGCCAAATAACGGGTATATAAGTATGATCATTAAACTGTACGTTTAAGCAATGTAAACTCCTTTATATATAATACATTTCACAATTAAAAAATAAATTCTATGTGGTGAGATGGTTGGAAAATAAAAAATGTCCAGAATTTTCAAGCATGCTGGTCTAGATAATACCCATGCTGTGGAGTCAATTTCGACTCAAAGCGAACTTATAGGACAGAGTAGAACTGCCCCATAGAGTTTCTAAGGAGCACCTGGTGGATTCAAACTGCCAACCTCTTGATTAGCAGCCATAGCACTTAAACACTACGCCACCAGCATTTCCTGGTCTAGATAATAGTAACCCACATATTGGTTTGCAATACATTGTAAATCATACTTCATCTGGTGCATCTGAAAAATAAATGAGTAGAAGGAGAGTGGAATTCAGTTTTAGAACTCTTCTACATGCGGATTCAAGCAATGTTAGCAGATGTCAAAATATAACTTATATAACTTCAGGTTCTAAAACTATTAATTGGTTAATGTTCATAAAAAAAAACTTTGCCAATTTAAAAAGCAAAAATTTAGATATAGATATAAAGATAACCTAAAGGTTGGAGGTTCAAACCCACCCAGCCCAGCAATACCATGAAAGAAAATCCTGGAGACCTACTTTGGTAAAGGTTACAACCAAGAATAATTGCCTCCATGAACTCCTTTGCAATGAGAGGAGAAAAACAGGGTGGTACCTAAGTACTAGTACTGAATGTTTTGATCAAGATTCTGTACAACAATCCTGATCTAAATGGGGAAAAACGTGGAATGGAATTTCAAATTCTCATGGAATCTAGACTTTCTGGAGCCACTGAGGCTGGATGAATCCCTGCAACTATCGTCCTGAGATAATCTTTAAACCATAAACAAAAATTTCCCCTGAAGTCTTCTTTAAATCAAACAATGTTGTTGTTGTTAGGTGTTGTTGATTCCAACTTACAGCGATCCTATGTGACAGAATGGAATGCGCCAGAGAGTTTTCTTGGCTTTAATCTTTATGGAAGCAGATCTCCAGCTCTTTCTCTCATGGAGTCACCAGGTGGATTTGAATTAGTAAAGAATGTCTGCCTTGAACATTGTAGTCCTTTAAAGAATTATCTAGATGGGATCAAATTGACAAGAGCAACTCAAAACATTAGATAGGAAGCTTAGAGAGCAGTGAATTTATATTAATGGTGGAGGACTAATTCAGGAAAGGAGGGTGAGAATTGTTGTACAACTTGAAGGACATAATCAAGATCCCTGAATAGTATAAGTAGAAATTGTTGAAGTAGTGTATGTTTTGCTGTGTATATTTTCAACAACAACAAAATTATAGCCAAGAAAGCTCTATGGAACAGTTCTACTCTGTAACACCTGGGGTCACCATGAGTCAGAATCAACTCAGTGGAAACAGATTTGATTTTTTGGACATAGACATAAGATACATTCACATTTGAGCATCAACAGTATGATTTGATGGCTCCATCTGTATGTATCACTCATTCCATTGCAATCTTCACTCCAGCAAACCAATTTCTTTATTATTTGTTGTGGGCACACTTCCTTGGTAAATCCACTTGCTGTCATGTTGGCTCCAACGCATAGCTACCCCATGTGTGTCAGAGGAGAACTGTGCTCTGTAGGGTTTTTAATGACTGATTTTTCACCAGGCCTTTCTTCCAAGGTGTCTCTGGGTGGACTTGAACCTTCAACCTTTCAGTTAGCAGCTGAGCACGTTAACCATTTGCACCACCTGGGGACTCCACTTCCTTGGTATAGGTGTTCATATGTGCAAGGTCATGAACATCCTGCCTGGTGAACCTCCACTCACCCTTCGAAATATTGCTTACATCAGGAGGTGCCTTCATCTCCCTCAAGACTGGAAGTATGGGTGCAAGGGAGGGAGGTGGGGTCAAGGTGTTTATTAATGATCAACACAGACTCAAGCGAAGAGGGATTCAAGCACAGTGCACTGGTCAGGCTGGTGGGTTAACCTTTAGACTGACCAATATAATAAAAGATCACTGTTTTCAGTTGCCTTCAGTGTTTAGGAAGGTCTTTACAGAAAATACTACGAACCCGTGAAAGCTGGAACCTATGTAAGGTGGAAAGCTGTCAGAGAAGGAAAACTAAAATATTTTCCACTAATAAACAGTGATAGAAAAGTTGTAAGATTGCACCCTATCAAAGGTGGAAAACTGGCAAGACCTGGAAAAACAAAGCAGTCCCATTGAGTTCCAGCTCTCACAGGTTTCACTGTGCCAAGAATATGGAAAGTCCCTAGCTAATTACAGAGGCATCTGCCTTTCGATTACATTCATCTTCATACTGAAAGAAATAGACCAACCAAAAAAAAAAACCACCCATCCCACTTTTAACAAGGAAAACTGAACAACTGGTTCTTTGCTTACCTACTTACCCTGTTTGAAAGAGAAGGGAGAATGACCTTTTATCATAACCAGGAGAAGTGAGAAGCTCAGATTAGGTATTGCATTAGGAGCCTACAGAGAGATCCCTTTGATTAAAAATGAACTTGGAGAGTATAAATCGAGGAATGTTTAAAAGCACTGGACCATGATTTCCCTTGCGGTGCTTTGGGGCTTAATAGAACAGCATAAAAAGAAGGGGATCAATCACCTAACTAGAGTGAATTCATCATAGGGTCTCTATGAGTCGGAATCCACTCGACGGCGCTGGGTTTTAGAGTGAATTACTTTGCTGCTGTTCAAATGCCCGCAAGTGTTACGCCAGGTAGATCTGGGTTGTGCACTTTAGGAAGTTCTCTGCTCTCTTACATCTGTTTACTGAATTAAATCCCACAGATCCTGAGGCACCATGGAGTCTCAGAGTCAGGAAGTTATAGGACATATAATGCAATCCCATCACCACATGTAGAAAGGAATGTCCTCAAACATTAACACCTATTAATGTCCTTCAACATTTCCAGGACAGAGAACTTTGTTCCTCCTGAGGCAATTCATGGACCTGTTGACTATTATGAAGTAGTTTCCTTCTTGCCTGAGGACTCAGCTTTCTGAGGCAGAAAATGTATTCCAGCAGCCTTCTTCATTCATTCATTACTCCTCGTATCATTCTCTAGAGGAGTGGTTGCCAAACATTTTAACCGTACGTCCCCATCCAGGGGGAAGAATTGAGCACCCGTGAGTATATTTATTTGTTATTATGGCACAAATTACTTGCTCTCCACTGCTTATTAAAAGTTGGTGGTTCAAACCCACCCAGTGGCATGGCAGAAGAAAGACCTGGCGATCTGGTTCCTTAAAGATTACAATCAAGAAAACCGTTTGAAGCAGCTCTACTTTGTAGCATATGGGGTCACCATAAGTCAGAATTGACTGGGTGGCAATGGGCTTTAGGGTACTAATATATTTTGAACATTATACAAGATACATGAACACAGAAATTAAGATTTGAGATAAAAACATAAGTTCAAATATTTTCTCCTCATTTTTGAGATGCCTACTCTTTATCTACAAGGAGAAAGGAAACCCTACCAATTAACTTACTCCTCTCTGAGTTTTTATTTTCTCCTCCAAGCTGTAGATTGAGGTTCACAATCTGATATGCATGAACCCCCTGAAATTGTAGTAAAAATGCATGTTTGTGCAAACTTGTCATTGGATTCCCAAACAGGACTGACCCACAAGGCTTCAGGTATAGACACTAAAACTCTTCCCTCAGGACTTAGAAAAATTCACAGAAATCCTTCCCTTTCACCACCCTTCTACTTGTTCTCCTTGAAACATGGCTTCTAATTGGGCACATTTTCAGGTGCCCTCTGACTACTGAAAAAATAACATGAATGCTGGTGACCTGAAGTCAGCCCCCAAAGGCTTCCCAGTGAGCCCAGGCCCCAAAAAAGTACCTGGAGGTTCAGTTTAGAACTTTCCATAAGGCTCTCACTAGTTCTCATTGAACTGGATCACCTCCATCTTCTCCAAAATCCTGAGCTTTTCTAACACCCAGAGGTCATGCCATTGTATTTGTGTATATGTGCCATAAAAAACAAATTTAAAAGATGTGATTTCATTTTTTACTATTCACAGACAATTAGCCAAATAAAAAATAAACAAAGACAGGTTTGCATAGAGAACAAATGAAAATCCAGTGGGTGTTGCCTAGTACTGAGAGTACTAGGACACGCCTCAGTTCACAAACACACAGGGGACAAATCGAGGAAGTGGCTATATGCTTTGTCTCCTACTTAACAAATGCACCGGCCAAGACGAGACTGGGACTCCAGGTGGTGGCGTAGAAGCAGGATTGGAAGAAGGGCCAGGACTAGGAAGGGTCAGTTCTGGGGCAGGGAAGTGAAGTGTCCTGCCTGACTTAGAGTAGGGGCAGGTGAGGCGATCCTCTTGGAGAAGGTACTCCAGAAGGGGTTTTTACAGTCAGAGAGAAATGACCAGAGCCCTTGGAAGCTGTGTGCATCAGAAAGCTGAAATATTATAAGACATTTTTATTCAAACAATAATTCCAAGGGTAATTTTATCCAAAGAGAAAAGAAAACAAATAAGTGACACTTGTAAATATTCTCACGTCTCCATATTGCACACAATAATTTGACAGGTGTTTTTGTGAACACTCTCAACCTTATCGCATCGGTTTCTCTGAGCTCATTTTATGAAGAGCTTTCTCTCTCCCTTTCTGCAGCTGCAGGGCAGAAGGCACACTTCCTTCTCTTTCGAGGCTTTTTATGTTAATGATAAAAATTGGCCTCTTTTTAAAGAATGGGCTCTGCAATTTCACTTATTAGCACTCAGAGCAGAAAACAGGCCTAGAGGGCTTAATCTACTAGCAAAAATTGAGAAATGGATGAAAACGTTTCTACTTATAACAGTGAAACAAGGAACATTTTGCATTATTATTCGGTGTGACTTAATATAAAGTGGGGAACAGAATGCCATGGGGGTCTCAGGTGACTGTCATGTTCAATCAATTAGTAAGTAAATATTTATCAGTTAGTTCCTTCATAACAGATGCTTTGCTAAGTAAGCTCAGCAAATCAGAAATTAGCAGGACATTGTACACTAGGAAGTAGCTTCAAGTCCGGGTGGATTAATAATTGTTCTTGAATCAGAATGTGACGAGCACCATAAAAGAAGTTGACATAAAATATTGCAAAGGTCAGAGAAGGGAAAGATTTCTTCTCACTGAAATAAGCACAGAAAACTTTAGTTGGAAAGTGTTCCATGTCAACACAACAGTAGGCCAGGACTGAGATAAAAGACAGTGTCTGTGCATTATAAGGACTGAACCTTCATTTGTAGGTGAGTTTGCTTGGACTCCTCTCTTTTCCATGATATGTTGAGAACATCTCAAGATAAGCAATGACAGAGTTCAACTGCAGTCTTCCATAAGCAATTCCAAATGGTAACAAAGGATAAAGGTGGAATGAGTAATAAAATTTTGGCCAGAACAGCAATATTACCATTTCAGTATGTCAAAAGTTCCTCTTTGTAATTCAAAGACCAGACACAACTGTTACATGACATGACCTCAGCCAGGTCACTTCTTCCCCCTGGGTCTTCATGTCTTCTCTGACCAAATGAATAGGATAAATTACATGATCCTAGAAGTCTTATCCATCTCTCTATGAGTTTCTGGGGCAACACATTTAGAAAAAGTATTACAAAACGTAAATAGGATGCATGTATCAGTTGGGTTTAGGTTCAACTGTATATGACAGAAAACTCAAGATAATAGTGGCTTAAATATAAAAATCTACCCTTTCATCATCCATTAAAAACCCTATGGATCACATTTCTATTCTGACACACATGGGGTCACCATGAGTTGGAGTCAAATCAATGGCAACTGAGCATTTTTTGGTTTTACATAAAGGAAGTTTGAAGGTATGCGATCCTCACTGGCATAGTGGATCCACAAAGTTTTTAGAGATCCAAGCTGCTTCTACATTTCTGCTCTGCCGTCTTTATTTGCATGGTTGTATATTCTAGATCACCTCATACTCCAAGATGGTTGCTTTTATTCCTGCAATCACACCTGCATTCAAAAAAGCAGGAAGGGGAAGAGAAGGTTATACCTAGTGTCTGATTTCTTTTTAAGGAGCCTTTCTGGAGGTCCTACTCAACCATTTCACTATTATCTTCTGGGCCAGAATATAGTCTCTTGGCCACACCAATCTACAAAGAAGGCGGGGCCTATTTGGTTAGTAAAGGAAGGGGGAAAAGGATGTTAAACTATCTGTCTGCCACAAGTGGCCTTCTAGTTGGCTTACAAGGATGAGTGGGATATTCACTGACAACATGGGAGAATGACAGAATAACATGGGCAAGGCTCAGAGACAGAAAAGCATGAGGTGAATTTGGGAAATATTAAGTTATTCTTCCTTACCATTACAAATTTTTCTTGCTGAAAATTCCAGTGCATGTGAATTATTTTTATATTTTTCCCCCTGAATTTGGAAGATGTACGTGTCAACCGTATCTAATCATGTCATTTTTTTCCCTCCATGGGTATCGTTTAAAATATATATATATGTGTGTGTGTGTGTGTTAGGAAGAGAAACGTAAGACCGAATGGAAGGGAGAACAAGTTATAAAGTTCTTACAACACAACATTGGAAAGAAGTTATGGCAAAATATGCTTTTAGAGCTTCTCTCTGTGCCTGTTATGAAATGTAAAAGCTGTAATACTGCAAAGTGAATCTCTGTGTTCTGAAAGCTTTTCTAGGAAATTATTGTGAACTGGGCTAAGTCTTTAGAGCTCTTATCCTGGGCAAGATCTACCTTCTTGATGCCTACCGCGCACTGAGGTGTGGCAGACTGCATAGGACTCATAAAGGCTTCGTAAGGGTTTTTTCTTCCAGAAATATCTGCGGCTTAGGGGTTAGGAATCAATGACACAGGGTAATAAAAATGAAAAATGTATCAAACATTTGGATGGAAAGATAACACAAATAAAAAAAATGAATCGAACATTTAGATGGAAGAAGAAACATTGAAATTTATGCCTATTATTTGGCATATTATCTGCCACAAAGCAAAACAAAATTATAAGCTTCTCCTTGCAACAGTGAGGGAAGGAAATTCTAAAACATTTCTAATGAGTGAGAAATTGTAAATAGAAATCAGTTATACAGTGTTTATCACTAATAATATAACATGTTTGGAACATCTTTGATATTCCTTTTGTTTGTGTTCATTATCATATTTTGTTTTGTGTTTCCATTTGTGTTACTGCATGTAAAAATGAACCAACAACAACCAAAAAAGCCAAACAAAGAGCAAGTTTTAGGGAGGAAGGATTAAGAAACGGTGCCATAGAATTTCGAACAACTGAGAAACAAACAGAAGTAATTTTTTTTTAATTTTTATTGTGCTTTCACCAAAAGTTTACAAATCAAGTCAATCTCTCACAAAAAAAACCCATATACACCTTGCTATACACTCCCAATTACTCTCCCCCTAATAAGACAGCCTGCTCTCTCCCTTCACTTTCTCTTTTCGTATCCTTTTCACCAGCTTCTAACCCCCTTTACCCTCTCATCTCCCCTCTAGGCAGGAGATGCCAACCTAGTCTCAAGTGTCCACCTGATCCAAGAAGCTCACTCCTCACCAGCATCCCTCTCCAACCCATTGTCCAGTTCAATCCATGTCTGAAGAGTTGGCTTCGGGAATTGTTCCTGTCCTGGGGCAACAGAAGGTCTGGGGGCCATGACCACCAGGGTCCTTCCAGTCTCAGTCAGACCATTAAGTCTGGTCTTATGAGAATTTGCGGTCTGCATCCCACTGCTCTCCTGCTCCCTCAGGGATTCTCTGTTGTGTTCCCTGTCAGGGAAGTCATCTGTTGTAGTCGGGCACCATCTAGTTCTTCTGGTCTCAGGATGATGTAGTCACTGGTTCATGTGGCCCTTTCTGTCTCTTGGGCTTGTATTCACCGTGTGTCCTTGGTGTTCTTCATTCTCCTTTGCTCCAGGTGGCTTGAGACCAATTGATGCATCTTAGATGGCTGCTTGCTAGCGTTTAAGACCCCAGATGCCACTCCTCAAAGTGGGATGCAGAATGTTTTGTTAATAGATTTTATTATGCCAATTGACTTAGATGTCCCCTGAAACCATGGTCCCCAGACCCCTACTCCTGCTATGCTGGCCTTCAAAGCATTCAGTTTATTCAGGGAACTTCTCTGCTTTTGGTTTAGTCCAATTGTGCTGACCTCCCCTGTATTGTGTGCTGTCTTTCCCTTCACCTAAAGTAGTTCTTATCTACTATCTAATTAGTGAATACCCCTCTCCCACCCTCCCTCCTTCCCCCCTCTTGTAACCAAAAAAGAATGTTTTCTTCTCAGTTTAAACTATTTCTCAAGTTCTTATAATAGTGGTCTTATACAATATTTGTCCTTTTGCAACTGACGAATTTCACTCAGCATAATGTCTTCCAGGTTCCTCCATGTTATGAAATGTTTCACAGATTCCTCACTGTTCTTTATTGGTGCGTACTATTCCATTGTGTGAATATACCATAATTTACTTATCCATTCATCTGTTGATGGGCACCTTGGTTGCTTCCATCTTTTTGCTATTGTAAACAGTGCTGCAATAAACATGGGTGTGCATATATCTGTTCATGTAAAGGCTCTTATTTCTCTAGGATATATTCCAAAGAGTGGGATTGCAGGATCGTATGATAGTTCTATTTCTAACTTTTTAAGGAAGTGCCAAATCCATTTCCAAAGTGGTTGTACCATTAGAAGTAATTACTTTTAAAAAAGATTTTTTTATTTGTTGGTTATTTAGAAAGTCAGCTGGCATCTTTTCAGGAAGATACAGGAAAGAAGGCAGGTTTTAGCGGGGTTAAGTATGCCGTGAGTTGGAATTGATTAAACAGTAATGGGTTTTAAGTCAGAGGGAATAGGAAAGGTGTGGAAGAAAGAAAAATTGATAACTTTTTTCTCCTATGTGGTGGTGAGTCAGAGCACAGAAATAGGATGGTAACTTGAGTGAGGAGCAAATTTAAGGAATGCTGTGTTTCTGCTTTCTCTCTCATTCTCAGGACAGGGAACTGGCATCTATGTGTACGCTCCAAGAGAAGTATTTAAGTGGTGGGTCCTCCAAGAAAGAAACACTAAGATAGGATAAGACATGCCAAGATCTTATAAGGGGAAACGCCCATGAGAGAAGATGGAGAGAGGGGCCTGGGGAGGCTGGGAGACACCTCCAAACCTGTTGCTGTAAATTCTGACTCACAGCGACGGTATAGAACAGAGTAGAACTGCCCCATAAGGGTTTCCAAGAAGCTGCTGGTGGATTCCAACTTCTGACCTTTTGATTAGCAGCTGAGCTCGTAACCACTCAGACCATGAAAAAAATGTAACCCTGCGTTGGGGAAGGTGCAGAGAATGTCACAGGGATATGGAAGTTTCCACAAGTTCCTAGGAGATTTCTCTAACCAACGTCTCTCATGGGAGGAGTTCTGTTATCTCCCAACTTGTCTCAGTACCTGTGTACAACTCAGCCTCTGGCCAAGAGCAGCCCCTAACCACTGTAGCCTGACTGCAGAAAGGTTCTGGGGTCCTTGGTCAATCACAGTTCCTCTAGGTGGAGGTTTCAAGGCTACCTCTAGAGAGAAATTGAAGTGACATTCAAGAGAGAGGATTACTGATGCAGCAAGTCTCCAGGAAATCAGAAAAGGAGGGCTGAATTATAAACACAGCAAAGAGATTAATCTTGGTGTAAAGACGTCATTTTAAAAAAGGGACCAGAGAGGGAAAGTAAACTACAAAGTATTTATTTTAAATGGGAGAGAAGAGGCAGTGAGCTTGGCAGCTGCTGAAAGTAAGAGGCAAAGGGTAATTGTAACTGTATCAATGATTAGAAGAAAAGGCGAGGTGAATAATTACCAAGCAGAAGGTGTCTTACTCTAACTCCATTTCTCATTTCTCAGCTTTATTTGGCTTCACTGTGCAAGCCAGCCCTCTCCACACATCTCAGTCAGGGTTTGCTAGAGAAACAGATCCATATATAGTGAAACCTGCCAGAGCCAGAACTCGATGAGCTTGCCTTATTTTTCCAGGTCTCGCCAGTTTTCTGCCTTTGACAGGGTGCAGCCTTACCACTTTTCTGTCTCTGTTTTAGTGGAAAATATTTCAGTTTTCCTTCTCTGACTGGTTTCCACCTTACATAGGTTCTGACTTTCACAGGTTTTACTGCACATAGAGAAAAAAAATAGAGACCATATAAATGGTCACACAATTTGCTAGAAAACATAAATATATATGTGTATATAAATATATACATATAGACATAGAGTGTGAGAGAGAAAGATATATTGATTTTAAGGAATTGGATCATGGAGGGGTTGGCAAGTCCAAAATCTGTAATTCATGCTATGGGAAGAGTTTGGAGATAGAACACATCCTAGGGAATCTGCTTTTTGCTCTCAAGACCTTAACTGATTGGTTGAGGTCCACCAACATTATGGAAGTTAATGTGCTTTACTTACGGCCAACCTATCGAACCACATGTAACTACTTCCTAATAGTAACTAAACTAGTGTTTGACCAAAACACTGGGCACCATAGGCTAGCCAAGCTAATGCATAAAATTAACCATTTCACCACTTGATGGACAAATGACCCCAGAATCCATTCTTCCCATCAGCTCTGGCAGAAAAGGCTCAGAGAAGTGGGAGGCTGATTGGCCTGCCTGCATCCCACGTCCATCCCTGGACTCTGGCAAAGGAAAGAAGTAAATTCTCTAATTGACCTGACCTGGGTCAAGTGCTAGGGAAGAGTGGATCTCTGTGATCAGCAATTCCAATAAGGAAGGAGCACAACACCAAAGGGAGAGTGAATTCTGAAGCAGAAGGGGATATTATGTTAAGTGACAAAAAATCATAGGCACTTGGTCTATTATAGTAGTGCCTTAGAACTGAGAAAGTATGCCATGTAATAAATGGTCCATTCGGATAGTTTTTTTTTTTTTTTAATAAAAGAGTAGCCTTCCCTTAAAGAGTGTTCAAATTCCCACCTCTTTAGTGACAGAAACAATTCCAGCTTTGAAAACAGTGTTTTTCAAGTAGAGCACTGCAGGGAAACAAGGGGGACTGAAGCTGAGAACAAAGGAGCAAAAGCAGATACTCCGCTCGCAGACTTAGAGCTAAGACGCCCAATTTTTCCCCTCTTGAATGGGACTCTTATTCTTTGATTCAAGAAGACAATTTGACCTGGGCTTAAAGATCCCACCTTGCTTTAGGCATGGCCTTCTAGGATAAGAAGGACATTCCAAAGGTAGAAAGCCAAAGCAAGTCCGTTCACAGAGAACTCAGTTTTCTACCTCTCCGGCACTTCACAAGCCCTGCCCTCTAGCCCTGTCAGGGTGTACCCTGACCCACCTTCCTCCTCCTTGCTCAGATGAGGTTAGTAGGGTTTGTCCAGTTGACTTCAGTGGTCTCCTAAAGTGTCTAAAATGGTATACAATATGTGGCGGTGATGTGCATATACACTACTTTTTGGTAAAGGAAGAGGTCTGTGGCTTATATCAAAATCTCAGAAAATTTATTACCCAATGATGTTGTAAATTCCTTCTGTGCTTGTTGATGTGAGTTGCTGTCAAGTTGGCTCCGCCTCATGGTGACCCTATGTTCAACATAAAGAAACCTTGCTCTCTCCTGTGCCGTCTTTAAGATCATTGGTATGCTCAAGTTCATTGCTGTGGCCACTGTATATTTCGAGTGCCTTCCAACCTAGACGGCTCATCTCCCAGCAGTAGGTCAGACAATATTCTTCTGTGATCCATAGGGTTCTCGTTGGCTAATTTTCGGACGTAGATCACCAGGCTTTTCTTTCTAATCTGTCTTAATCTGGAAGCTCTGCTGAAACCTGCCCACCATGGATGAGCCTGTTGGTATTTGAAATACTGGTGGCATATCTTCCAGTGTCATAGCCACACGCAAGCCACCACAGAACGACAAACTGAGAGACAGGTGATAGAAATTCCTTCTAGAGGTTGGCATATTCCATCATCATGTATATGGCTCTGTGTGTTATAGAGGCAAATTGACAAATCACAGTTGTTTATAGCTGTTTTTCAGTTGTTTCATCCAGTTTGCCCTTGAATCCCTCAGCATGCAACTATTGCACATATAAATTTTAACATTATTTGCAACTATGCTGATATATACAAAGCAAAATCATTTTTAAAAGGATGAGAAACATGAAAGCAATATGGCATAAAGAAGTGTGAACTGAAAGCAGCAGGCCACAGTCTAGCCAATGGTTTCATTTTTTCTTAGAATTTCCAAAATATAAGGAAGAAATAGACAGAAGGGGGGCGGTTAGGAAGAGTGTGGAAGAAGGCATAAGGAAAGTGAAGGATAGCTATTTAGCTACAATTGCATATTAACTCAAAGGTATTTCAATGGCTAGAAGTAAAGGAAATCACTAAGACAGAGGATAGAGTTAGAGTCTTCGGTTCACACAGGGAAGTCTGTATTTACAGGTGGTAAAGATTTTTTAAAGATAGTGTTACCCCTGCTGACTCATAGCGACCCTATAGGATAGAGCAGACCTGCCCCATAGGGTTCCCATGCTGCAATCTTTGCAGAATTCCACTGCCACATCCTTCTCCCACAGAGCAGTGGTGAGTTTGAACTGCCAACCTTTGAGTTAGCAGCCAAGTGTTTAGCCACTGCATCACCCTGGCTCCTTAAAGACAGTGTTAGCAGCTAAGGAATTTCTCTTTAGCACCCACAGCCTCTTAAAATTGTGAAGTTTTTATCCAAATTTGACATGTCATCTTTTTAAAGACTTTGGGGCCATGCTGTCCACGGTAAATCCAACCAGGAAGTCTCTAGGGGCAAGGATGGCAGCAGGGGGGTGAGGAGCAGGGAGTGGCTTTGAGATTCCCACCTGATGCTTTTCTCGCTTCTGTACAATCTTGTAAATCTTTTTTTGTTTTTTTAAAGAAAGGCTGCCCAAATGAGAACAGAAGGATGAGGAAAGGAGAGGAGGACTCTGAGAAGGAAAAAAAAACAGGGGTTTCAAAGGAAAGTAAGAAATTACCCTTAATATATTAAGGATTGGGAGAAAAAAATGCTGTTCCTAATAATTCCTAAGAGTCTGCTCCCAGTGTGATGTAATTCTTCTAGGACGTGAGGAGCTGGGCAGGAGTGGGTATAACTAGCTGCCCCTGACAGGCTCTTCCTCAGGGATGACCTACCACGGCTGTTAGAAAGGAGCCGCCATTTCCTGCTTTCCTTAATACAGCCATTCGCTCATGCAGGCACTCGAGAGATTTTCACTGAGTGCTTAATATGGGCTAGGCACTGCTCCGGGAGGGGAGGACACAGCATAGAATAACCAGACAAAAACCCCTGTATTCACTGAGTTCAGTGGGGGGAAACGTCAACTAAAAAAAGTAAGTTAAATGCTTTATTATATGTGAGATGATAAATTCTTTGGAGAAAAGGCAAGAAATGGGGACAAAATATGTGTAGATATTACAATTTTTAAAAATGGTTTTGAGGAAGACCCCACTACAATCTTTGATTAAAGACCTGGAGGAGATGGGGGCAACATGTGAATATCAAAGAGAGAGTTTGGGGCAGAGGAAGCAGCAAGTGCAAAGGCCCCAGGGAAGCAGTGTGCCCCAATATTCAAGGAAGGGCAAGGAGGCGGGTGGAATTAGAGAAGTAAGAGCGGGGAGCAATAGGAAACAGTCTGATAGGTTCCTGGAGACCAGGTTGTGTGGGGTACTGTAAACCGTTGTAGCGACAGTGCTTTTACTCAGACTAAAATGGGGAGTCACTGGGGGATTATGAACAGAGGTGAGGCGAGTCTGAATTACAGTTTAATGGTATCACTCTGGGTTCTGGGTTGAGAATACAAATGGGTTGCTGATGGAGGTAAGGACACAGAAGCCAGGAAACCACTTAGGAAGCCATTGGCTCTCTCCAGGTTAGAAAGCTGGTGGCTTGGATTAGGGTGGTTTAACAGGTGTGATGAAAGTGCTCCCAAAGCTAGTGCCAATAGGATTTCCTGATGGGTTTAGGCGTCAGTAATCAAGAATGACCCCATGGTTTTGGCCTGAGTAGCTGGAAGGATGGAATCACCGCAAATGGAAACGAGGAAGACTGAAAGGGGCAGGAGTGTGTGTGTTGGCGGTTGAAGGAAATCTGAGCTCCATTTTGGTCATTGTAAATTTAAGATTCCTATAGGGTTTTTGTTTTTTTTTAATAGGGTTGCTATAAGGGGCCCTGGTGGTACAGTGGTTAAAGCCATTGACTGCTAGCCAAAAGGTAGGCAGTTCAAAACCACCAGTGACTCCGTGAGAGAAAGATGTGGCCACCTGCTTCCATAGAGATTTATATTTATAGCCTTGGAAACCCTATGGGGTCACTGAGAGTTAGAATTGACTTGTAGCAGTGGGTTTGGCTTTCGGTTTTGGTATAGGGCTGCTATGAGTCAGAAACAATTCCACAGCACCTAACAAAAACACCACCAGACATCCATGCAGACGTGACTGTGAGGATGGAAGGAAGGTTCAGTTCGGTTGGATTCCACTCTCAGTCATGCGGCCAAGAATTCTTCAATGTGCACTAGGCACGAAGGAAACTTCCAGCAAGTCACATCAGCCTTTCTCCTGGCTATGTCTGCTCCTCTATCCTTTGCAGGATCGGGGGATAAGGGCTGGAGCAGAGCTATTTTCAGGACATGTCACAGGCTTCCATATTCACTGCAGAGGTGAAGCATGAAGGTAGTCCACCATGTCCATGTTTCTATGTCACCTTGAACTAGGCGAGCTGGGAGATCTACTTCCAAAAAATCCACCAGTGAGAACTCTATGAATTACAAAGGTCCAGTCCTCTTGTGCATGGAGTTGCCATGAGTCAGGGGCTGAGTAGACAGCAGCTAATAACAACCTGTACCCTTGACTGAATGTTGAACCTAGTGGCTAATAGTGGCTAGCTTCTAACAAATAGAGTCAGGCAAAAGAGATGAAATGTCTCTACTGAGAATGAGTTACAAAGGATCATGAGTTCTGTCTACTGACATTCTTTCTCCCCCTGGCTCTTACCCTGTGGTTGTTCTGAAGAAGAAGGCCACCTGGCAAGGGCTGAGGGTAGCTTCCAGCCAACAACCAGGAAAGAACTGAGGTCCTCAGTTCAACAGTTCTCAAGAAACTGAATGCTGCCAATAACCACGTGAGGGAGTTTGGAGGCAGACCTTGCCACGGTCTAGCCTCCAGATGAAAACTGCAGACTCGGGGCCTCCACTTTGTTGCAGCCTTGTGAGAGCCCATGAGGCAGAGGACCCAGCTAAGGCATACCTAGATTCCTCACCCACAGAATCTGTGATATAATAAATGTATTGGTATAAACTGCTATGTTTGGGGGTAATGTGTTAGGGATCAACAGAGAACTAATACACATGTCATGTTCTCCTGGACTCAGGCTGTACAGTAAATATGACAGAAATTTGCCTTCTTGAATGAGAGGGTTCTTTTCTAAGACGAAACTTTAAAAAAAAAAAGCTATTAAAATACATGTATTGCAAAGAAAAAAGGAGAGAGATGGCTACGTCTTTCTGTATTAAAAACCAGTTGCTGTGGAGTTGACTCTGATTCACGGCAGCCTGTGTGTGGAAGCGTGGAATTGTGCTCCAGAGAATTTTCAATGGCTGATTTTTTAAAGCAGATTGCCAGGCCTTTCTTCCGAGGTGCCTCTGGGTGGACTTGAACGTCCAACCTTTCACTTAACAGCCAGGCATGGTAACCATTTGCACCATCTACGGACTCCCTTATATTAGCTATAACCAAAAACCAAACCAAACCCATTGCCATCAAGTCAATTCTGACTCATAGCGACACTATAGGACAGAGTAGAACTGTCCCACAGAGTTTCCAAGGAGCGCCCTGTGGATTCGAACTGCCAGTCTCTTTGTTAGCAGCTATAGCACTTAACCACTACACCACCAGAGTTTCCGTATTAGCTATAGCTATAATAACTGAGCAGGTAGGTCAGAGCTTCTCAGGTAAATTAAATACTTAACCACAACTCTTCATATACAGACTTAATCTTTTGCAAAATATAATCTTGGGGGCCTGACAACTAAAATTGTATTTTTTAATTAATTATAACACTTCCATTTCTGGGAAGTAGATCACCAGGCCTTTCTTCTGAGGCATCTCTGGGTGCATTAGATCTGCCAGCCATTGGGTTAGTGGTAGAGGGCTTCACCATTTTCACCACCCAGGGACTCCACACCAGACCCAGGCCTGCATTTTCATTTATTAATATATCCTAAACATGCTTCCGGAAACCCTGGTGGCATAGTGGTTAAATGCTACGGCTGCTAACCAAAGGGTCAGCAGTTCGAATCTGCCAGGTGCTCCTTGGAAACTCTATGGGGCAGTTCTACTCTGTCCTATAGGGTCGCTATGAGTCGGAATCGACTCGGCGGCACTGGGCTTGCTTTTTTTGGTTTTAAACACGTTTCCATGTGAATAGATGTTACTTTCATAATCTTAACAGCTATTGAATATCATTGCATTGTATCTTTTACTATAATGTATTTAGTGCTTGGTAGACGATCACTGATAAAGATGAAGACCCTCAATGAGATGGATTGACAGTGGCTGCAAGGATGGACTCAACCACAGGAACTATTGTGGGGATGGCGCAGGACCAGGAAGTGTTTCTGTTCTATGAGTCAGAACCTGACAACGCCTAACGACCTCAACAACATATAACCCATTGCCACGTTTGAACTGTTAGCTTGTCATTACTTTCTAAAACAACCAATTCGCAAGTTTTAAATGATAAAATATCAATTTTATAAGAAGGTAAAGGGCATTGGGATAAGAAAATTCACAGTGCACCAGTTTTTAAAGTGTGAGTTGCTCTAGAAAAGAACGACTGTTCAGAGTTACTATTCTAACAGCACAAATCCTGCAAGCGCGCTGTGGAGAGCTCTGCCGCCTCAGGAAAGGAAAGACCGCCATCTGTGCCATCTTCAAAACCACTCAGTGTTTCCTAGTCATGACTCACCCTGCTCAGCCTTAAGCCATTAGAGCGGTTGCCCCCAAATTCTGCACTCATCAGAAGCATCTGTGGGGCTTGTTAAGCAGATGTATTCCCTAAAATGTACTGTCTCCTGTTACCGGCTGAGCATTTCCTACGCGCGCCCCCCCACCCCCGCCCCGCGATTCTCAGCATCTAGACCAGGCCTGGGCGCGAGGTGTCTCTAAGGGTCATGCCCCATGCCAGCCTATGTTCAATTTCCTCCTCTTCATCAAGTGCCGGGCTATAACAGCCAATGATGCGCCAGGGCTCCTGTGGCGACAGGGGAAAAGGAAAGCGTCGGTATTGCAGCAGCCAGCAACGCCCACATTTTGCCACTAGCTTGGGGATTGGCTCACACTTCCTTCTTCGGGGACCCCAGGTGGGGAGGTAAAACCTGGGGACGCCCGGAGGAAGATGCTCGATGCTCGGGAGCCCCGCGGCTCCGGAACGCCCGCCGCCCTGCTAGGAACCCTGCGGGAAACGGGGCGCACGCCTCCGCTGCGGGTCGGTTTTCCCCAACGGCCGCGAACGGCAGCGAGCTCGCGGCGAGCCTGGGGCCGGGGCGGGGTCCCGGCTGCACTCCTCGCCCGCCGCTCGCACGCCCCCAGCCCGGATGCCCTGGGCCGGGAGGCGGTGCGCCCGCGCTCTCAGCCCGCCCCCGGGGGACAGGACTGGCCCGGGCCGCCCCGCGCCGCCGCTCATTGGCCCGCGCCGCCGTCCACTGACGCTCGGAGCCGAGCCTGTAGGAGGCGGGCGGCCGCTAGGCTCTAAAGGCTGCTGGCCGGGCGGCGGCGGGAAGCCGGCGCGGGGACCTCTGCGCTTCGCTGTGACCTGGCCGGGCTCTCTCGGGTCCCTGCTCACCATGGACCCCCCCTCTACACCCAGGAGTTCCTTCAGGAGGTACCTGGAACACCTCTCCGGGGCCGGCAAAGCCATCGGAGTCCTGACCAGCGGCGGGGATGCCCAAGGTGAATGGGCGCCTCCCCGGCTCCTGGCGCGGGAGGATGCGGGACGCAGGCGGGCAGGGCCGGAGGCTGCAGCCCGCGCACCCCGGGGAAGCGGCGGCGCCGGCGGCGCTGGGAGGGGCGGCACGAGGGCAGGCGACCAGTGAGGGCGGGGAGCTCCCGGGAAGAAGCTTCCAGCGCGCAGGAACGGCAGTGATACCTGTTGGGCGGGCGAGGCGGGCCTGGCGCCCCGGAGTCACGGGGTGGGGAGGGGAGAGGTCCGGTAATGAGGCCCGATTTTCAGAAATAACCAGTTTTCCACCTCTGCTTTTGGTTTTCACATTGAGATTGCCGACTGGGTCGCCGTCGGGGTCATTGCACCTCTGAGTCGTGGAGTAACAGCCGGGGGTGCCCGGGAAACTTAGACACCGCTCTGCGGCCGCGGCAGCCTCTGATGCCGCAACTGCCATCCGCTCGGTCGGTGCACCCGTCCGCCCGCCCCACCCCTACCTCCCCGAGACGAAATCGGAAGGAAGGAATGGTTGGCTCCCCGCGACTCCTCGGCGGATTGCATCCTCTGGGGGGCCGGGAGAGGGCTGCTTTGCTGCATTGCAGGGTCGGGCGGAGCGGGGACCCCGCCTGGGAGTTGCCCCTGGCGGCCCGCCACCGCTTCTCATTTACAGTGGGAGATTTTTTACAACGGTTTTCTCCTCTCTTACGTCCTGTCCCCTTCTGGCTCGTGACAAAACCGAAAACTAATGAATCACGAGGCCCACTGTCTCCTACCCTCCCCTCTGGCAAAGACGTCCCAGGCGCGGCGGCAGGAAGCCGGAGGAGTCCCGGCACGTCACCAGCGCTCGGGTGTGGATTCCGGCCGTGCCCAGCGCGCACACACAGCCCGGGGCTGGTTTTGGGGAGCAGGGGACACCG
This sequence comes from Elephas maximus indicus, assembly GCF_024166365.1. Lineage (NCBI taxonomy): Eukaryota > Metazoa > Chordata > Mammalia > Proboscidea > Elephantidae > Elephas > Elephas maximus. The sequence continues at coordinate 14,733,439 of NC_064822.1, read as the reverse complement.
AGCAGGGGGCAACTAAATATTTCATGTTAAAAGGAGGGCTGGCACGGCCGCGCTAGCGGGCTCAGAATCTTGCTGTGGTACCAGGATAGACACTCGGGCCGGAAGGTTTTTGCACGTGGGGGCGCTGGGGTTTCCGGATAGTATGATTGCGTGACAGCGTAACTCCCTCGTTAGTGGCAGAGCCAGCAACCAGAAGTAGATCAACGCTTCCCAGGCACGTAACTTTTTCCCTTGCAGTCACCTCATGGCTTAAAGACTGCTCAGGCTGGAGACTGGATTCCCTGAGTGTTCCCCCCCCCCTTACCCCAGATGAGTTGAAAAGGCTCTGAAGGTCATATTTGCACATTTTTTCGAGGCCACACATCGTGGAGGGACGTTCAAGAGATGCCCTGAGCCTTTCTCTTTCCCGCCTCTCCTCGGTGCCCTTCCTTCGCCCCACCGTGGCCCATGACCTTTTTGCCCTTGAGAGTGTGCCGACCGTCTGCTTGGGTGCAAGAGCCTGGTAGCGCGCCTCGTGCAGCGACAGGTTGTGGCGCTGTGAGGCTCTGGCTCCTCCCCCTGCAGCGCGGTGCCTACGTGATGCCCAGCCCGTCGCGGGGGCCGCCTCCGCGCCCTCAGCCTCTGGCCACTCAGCGGTGATAGCGGGGCTCCTGGGGCCTCGCCCCAGCACAGCGAGTGGAGGCAAACTGCGCAGTGGTGGCTTGCTCCCAAGGCCTCTGAGCATCCTCGGAGGAGAGCGCCTGTGGCCAGGATGCTGCATGGGCCGGGGCTAGACCCTCCTCCTTCTGTTACAGGCTGCAGTCCTGGCTCCGCTAACCTCACCCAAAACAAGCCGGCCTCCTTCCATCCCAGTGAAGCAGTGTTGGTCTGATTTTATATTCTAGTAAAGTAATTCTCTGTATACACATAACTTGTGGGTGGCTGGTTTCTAGGAGAAAGAAAAGACTGTGATAAAACAAAGGCCAGGATTGGGAAAATAGGAGAGAATTGACTGCCTAAGTTATTTAAACAAACACCTTAAGGTGTGTATGTGTGTGGCATTGAGGTGAGGTCTGGGGTTGAGACTGAAGAGCGGCTTCGAAAGCATATGGGTGCGTCCACAGACGTGGTGCCAGGGGTAACAGGGAAATTTCTGGAACGAATCTTATCCGGGTGGTAAAAGAGAATAAAATATTGCACAGAAAGAGGACTTGAGCTCTTCAAGCACCAGGACTTCAATGTCAGGGTTTCAAGTTTACTTTAGAATTAAGGTGCCAAAATATGGGTCAGCCTTTTGACATTCTTGTCCACAAGTTTGCCAAAATATTGGTAGTTAATGTACAAGCACGTGAGATAATGGTGCGATGGATGGCATTACCATTTTCCCTACTTCTTATCCTGGTTCTGCAACTAGTTATGAATAATGAAGTTCAGTAAGTCAGTACCGCTTGACCTCAGTGAAAAAAGAATGTTTGAAAACTAAAAATGTAATCAGAGCATTGCTTGGTGGTTATAGCTTCAGGTTAAGGGGAGATGGCTACTCTTCGTGACAAGCTGCATCAGACATGATAGCCTCATTCTCAGTTGTCACATCTGGGCTGTCTCTGGGGAAGCTAATCATGGCCAGTTGCCTGGGCACTCTCCCCTCAGGTAGTGATAAGGCCATTGACTCAATTTTTCCTTAAACTCCTGGAAAACAGCTATCCCCTCTTGTGATATTATCTTGGGCCTTTTGGGATGTTTGAATACATTTCTTTCTGAGAAGGTCCCCTTGAGATGTGTTCAGATTCTGGTCTTATAAGCAGAGACCGTTAAAGCAGGTTTGAACCCTGGTGGCGAGTAGTTAGGAGCTTGACGGCTAACTAAAAGGTCAGCCGTTTGAATCCACTAGCCAGTGCTTGGAAACCCTATGGAGCAGTTCTGCTCTGTTGTATAGGGCTACTATGAACCCGAATTGACTTGACAGCAATGACTTTGCTTTTTTTTTTTTGTTTTAAAGTAGCTTATTCCTAGAAATGTTATCTATTTTATTCTCTTTTTTAAAAACCATTTTATCTTAATTCTAAATTATAACAGTAGTTAATTCCCCCTGAGATAGAAGACTTCTGTTGGTAGCTAATGATCAAGGAGAACACATTCAGGCCTTCATTTTGGGTAATTTTCTAATCAAATGTGAAATTATGATAAAATTCTGTGTTGAGATGACTGTGTTTTTGTTAGTTGCCATCCAGTTGGCTCTGACTTGTGGTGACCCGGTGCACAGCAGCACAATGCTTTCTCCAGTCCTGCACCATCTTCACAGTCAGAGACATGCTCGAGTCCACTGTTGTGGTCACTGTGTATTTTGAGTGCCTTCCAACCTAGGGGGCTCATCTTCTAGCACTACATTGGACAACATTCTATTGTGATCCATAGGGTTTTCACTGGCTAATTTTCAGAAGGAGATTGCCAGGCCTTTCTTCCTAGTCTGGAAGTTCTGCAGAAACCTGTCCACCATGGTGACCCTGATGATATTTGAAATACTGGTGGCATGTCTTACAGCATCATAACAACATGCAAGCCACCACGATAGACAACTGACAAGTGGTAGAGATGACTATAGCTACTATTTACTGGGCATGATTTTTATGTATTAGGAGCTCTAAATTTCTTATCTCTAGGTCTAATTACATCACTCCAAGGTATGCATTTTTTTTTTTGTCTCCATTTTGGAGGTAGAAAAAAAGAACTTACAAAGAAATAATAACTTAGTTAATGGTCACGTAGTTAATGTGTGGTAGTGCCAGTGTTTAAACCCAGGTCGACCTGATTTTAATCCCAAATAGTTTCCATAAATGACCGTGCTTTGGTGAACTCATAAAATCTAGGTAATGCTTCAAAGTGAGCAAAGCCAGCCCAGCTTTCTCAAAATTATATAGGTGATTTTTTGGGCAGTTTTCTCAGTGGATCAGAAAGTGTACTTTTACAATGATTGCAATCAAGGGGGCTAAAATGATACCACTCTTAATACCAAAGCTCTCAGGTGTTTTTTCCAATGGAATATAATAAGAAAATAAAACTGGAAATCTTTCGTCTATATTCTTTACCCTCTCACCCCTACCAATTAAGGAAGAATGAGTGTGTCAGGGTAAGATATTTTTCCTCCTTGTTTGATTATTTTCTGTTGGCACAAGAAATGTCTGCAAATTTAAATTGATTTTAATTCCTTTTAATCTAAAATAAGCCCCACATCACCAGATAGACAGATTTATCATGACGAAGTACCTATCCCAACAATAGTGTCATATCATCAAAAATGACCCACTGCCTTAGACACAGTTTGTGGGCTCCAGAGGACCTGGTATGTGGCAGTGCTGAGAATGCTGGGAAATTTAAGCGCACCCCAATAGTGTAATGAATATGAAAATTCAGTTCTTTTTTGCTATGGCAAGAAGAACATTGGAAAAATGTTTGCACAGATTGAGTATACTTAAGTCTTTCTAATTATTATTAAGAATAACATTTTGTGGCCACTTAACTGTGTTGGAGTCCTGATGACACAGTGGTTAAGAACTTGGCTGCTAACCAAAAGGTCAGCCGTTCGGATCCATCAGTCACTTCCTGGAATCTCTGTGGGGCATTTCTACTCTGCCCTATAGGGTCACTATGAATCGGAATCGACTCGATGGAAACAAGTTTGGATTTTTGGTTTTTAACTATGTGCCAGGCACTAAATACTTCACATGTGTAAATTTATCCTCATTTTACAAATGAGAAACTGAAGTCTTCAGACTAACTGACTTCACACATCCTCTAAATGGTGGAGTTGGGCCATCTGACTCCGAATCTACATTCAAGAGCTGCAGTAAGAATGTGTGGGTGCCAGGAACCATATGTGCCTTATGCACCGTTGTATTTCTGGCAGCCAGCACAGGGGTAGGCACAGTAATATTTGCTGAATGTCTTCTGTTTGGAATCTAAATTAAAGACATATGGGCCACTTTCTTTCACAAAATGGCAGGGGACTAGAAATTCCAACTACCTTCTAAGTAAGTCGTTTAAGGGAATAAACCTTCAAAAGTGCGCTCTTTATCCTCAGAGCAATATCTGTGAGTGATTAATGCCTCAAGATTACAGCCTTCAATACAGTAATCAGAAATGTGAGTTGCTGGTAGACTTACCCCAACTAAGTTGATTCTTCCATTCAATAAATGTTTACTGAACACAAGTTAGTGTCTTACTTTGGCTTCCTTTATTTCCCTGATGATTCGCTTGCATAAGAGCCCAGTAAGATGCAAAGGGAGTATGATATTAAGGTTATGTGTCAACTTGGCTAGGCCGTGATTCTCAGTAGCTTTTCAGATGTTATGTAATCATCCTCCATTTTGTGATGTGAGCAGCCAATCAGTTGAAAGGGGAATTTCCTTTGGGGTGTGGCCTGCGTCCAATATATATGGATGTTCTGGCAAAGCTTGCTGTCTGGATCCTGCATCAGACTCGTCACCCTCTGACCTCTGGTTCTTGGGACATGAACCGTCTTTAATAAAAAAATGCATGTATTTCCCCTTGATTATGGTATTATATTTTTGTTTACTAAAAATTACCTTCCAGGTGACTCAGATTTCCTCTCACTTCTTCTTTTTTCTGTGCTTCTTTACCACTATATAGTTTGTTCAGAATTACAGTAATTGTACCTGTCAGGGTATAAGAAGGAGCATAGCATATGGCAAGAGCAGCATACTGAGAAAAGACTTATTTAGGTCTTGGCTCCTGGCTCTGCTGTCTACTGGTTGTGTGACAGGGCCTGTGTTTTCATTTGCAAAACGAAGGAGTTGGAACTAGTCACTATCCATCTTCTTTCTCTCTCTTCTTCTCTCACCCTCTCCCTTTCCCCTAACGCTTTTCTTCAATGAAAGTCCTCGTGCCAAAGTAGAATGTTTAAAAGAGGGAAAATCAGGGCTGCTCTAGGTCCCTCCATCAGCCTATCCTTGACAGGCTCATTAGCTACTGCTCCTCCATCTTTAATGTACGTGTGAATCACCTGAAGGATCTTGTTCAAATGCAGATTCTGATTTTGTAGTGTCTGCGCAGCCACCACTCATCTGTCAGTGGAAGCTAATGTGTTGCCCTGGTGCAGGACAGGTTTCAGTGGAGCTTCTAGACTAAGACCAAGAAGAAAAACCTAGCGATCTACTTCCAAAAATCATCCGATGAAAACCTTTTGGATCACCGTGCTCTTAACCACATCTGATCATGGGGATGGAGCAGGACCAGGCAGCGTTTAGTTCCGCTGGGCGTGGGTTCATGGGTTTGCCATGAGTCAGGGATTGCCTGGGCTGCAGCTAACGGCAACAGGGTGGGGCCTGACATTCTACTTTAATGCTTAGCAAGCTTGGAGGATGGTCGTGCTGCTGGTTCCTTGGACCTCGTACCAAACTTTGAGTCATAGGTTTAATAGAGCGGCTTGAAAACCCAGGCTGATGGTCGTGCTGCTGGTTCCCTGGACCTCGTATCAAACTTTGAATCATAAGTTTAATAGAGCAGTTTGAAAACTCACACCGTTCTACTTCCATAAGGCGTCTTCAAGGCAGACCATCTCAGTCATTTCATATGAATGGGTTCTGAAATTGACCAGGATTTTGATTGAACAGATTAATTAATGCAGGACCCCTTATATCAAAAAGAGATATTAAAGATCTGATCAGAAGTTCCTTTTGAGAAGAAAAGGATTAAAAGGATGATATATATTAACCTTATCCTGTCATTCCTTTTTCATTGTTAGCTTTGCTCTAATATTAGAAATTGTTTCCTTTTTAAATTTAATCATTCTACAAATTAACAGATCATCTTCGACGTGTCAAGTAATGCTTTCAGCGGAGTAACAAAGTTCCTCCTCTCACGGAGCTCACGATGTTGTGATTTGGTGAGGGTGGACAGGAGAAAGGGACAGATAAACCTATGTAATATGTCAGAGGCTCAGTGCCAAGAAAGAACACCAGTCCAGGGAAAGAGTTCCTGTTTTGTTTAGGGGGATCAGGGAACTGCTGGTTAGGGCCCTTTGACCTGATACCTGAAGGATGCGAGGAAGTAAGTCAGCGGAGACTGTGTAAAGGCCCAGAAGTAGGAGCCTGCCGAGTGTCTGTGAGGACTGCATTGGGGAGGTTTGAGAGCTAGAAGAAAAAAAAAAAAAAAATTTTTTTTTTTTTTCTCCTAGAAAGGTGGTAGGAAATGAGATCAGGGAGGTATGGGAGGAGTTGTAAGCACTGGAAGGACTTTGGATTTTCACTTTAAGCTGGGAAGCAGCTGGAGGCTGTTAGTTACCTTTGATAAGCACAGGTTTGGGAGTGGTGTAGAGATTTGCTGAAGCTGGTTCAGTAGGGAAAGAGGAGAGGGAGCATACATGCTTGCCTGTGAACACACCCCATTTCAGGAGAAGTGGGTGATACTTGAGAGAGTGGGTGCTAGCAGAACTGAGGGGCCTGCGTAGGTCAGAGGGGGGTGGGTTCTGCTGTAGCAGAGGCTTTGACCTTAGGTAGGAGTTCTCTTGCCCCAGGAAGAAAGGCACAGTTTGTGAGCAGAGGGAGGAGCTCGTAGGTGGGTAACAGGACATTCTTTATAGCAGTGGTTAAAAGTGAGAATTGGGAAAACAAGCCAAAAGCCATCGGCAGGAAATTAAATCATGGTACTTGGAAGGGAATACTCCAGAGCCTTTAATGGAGAGCTTTGTGTCGATTGATGTGGCAAGACATACACAATATAGTAAGTATTAAAAAGTGGATTCCAGAGCAGTGCGGTCTGGTAAGAAGGTGGCTGCCACTGGTGGCCTGCATTATGTATGTAATATTAAATTATCTAGTAGCCACATTAAAGAAAGTAAAAGACGCAGGTGAAATTATTTTTTCAAATATTTTCTATTTAACCCAATATTTCAACACACAAACCGAAACCAAACCCATTGCCGTCGACTCGATTCCGACTCGTAGTGACCCTATAGGACAGAGTAGAACTGCCCCACAGAGTTTCCAAGGAGCGGCTGATGGATTGGAACTGCTTACCTTTTGATTAGCAGCTGTAGCTCTTAACCACTATACCACCAGGGTTTCCATTTCAACACATAGTCAGTATAAATATTATTAATGACATATTTTCCGTTCTTTTTCTCTGTATAAAGTCTTTGCAGCCTTGTGTGTACCTGACACTTGCAGCACATCTCAATTTGGACAAGGCACGTGTGGGTCATGGTTACCCTAACAGTGCAGTTCTAGAGCAAGCATAATAGCGCTTGTGTTGAAGAGATCCACGAGTGAATGTTTGTGTTAACGTTTTGAACAGTGTGCACAGGACTGCTAACAGTGGTCGCCTGCTCCCAGATATCTGCACTGGGCACTGAAATGTAGCACGTGCCAGGCACGTACCCCATCAGGGCTTTGCTTGGCTCAAGTGTTTCTCTTTGGTTGGAATGTTCTTTTCCAGATGCCCACTTGGCGAACTTCCCTCACCTTCAGTTCTTTTCTCCAGCATCACTTTCAAGGTGTCCTACTCTGCACTCCCTATTTACAATTGCAGCTGCTCTCTGCACCCACCACCTCTCAGTCCCCCCGAACGCTGATGTGCTTTGTGTTTATTTCCATAGCAGTTAGCATCTCCCACCATTGGGTATAATTAATTTATTATGTTTTTTGTTTATTGATCTCCTGAGTAGAAGAAGCTTAACCAGCACAAAGATCTTCATTTGTTTTGTCAATGCTGTATTCCAGTGGTGCCTAGAGTAGACCTTGATCCATGTGTGTTTGATGAATAAATGAATGAGTGAAGATGGCCTTATAGATTCATGTGTTACATGAATCATAACACCGGACATGGTGATTTGAATAATGTGTGAAGCAAAGAGAGACTCCCAGATGGATAACTTTGATTTACAGGGAGCCAACATCTTGATAAGATTTCTGTTAGGACTTTTTTTTTTCCCAGTACCTAAATTATTAAGCCCGCACGTGTCTGTCAGCTTGTCGTACTGTGGGGGCTTGCATGTTGCTGTGAAGCTGGAAGCTATGCTACTGGTATTCAGGTACCGGCAGGGTCACCCATGGAGGACAGGTTTCAGCTGAGCTTCCAGACTAAGACAGACTAGGAAGAAGGACCCGGCAGTCTATGTCTGAAAAGCATTAGCCAGTGAAAACCTTATGAATAGCAGGGGAACATACTCTGATATAGTGCTGGAAGATGAGCCCGCAGGTTGGAAGGCACTCAAAAGATGACTGGGGAAGAGCTGCCACCTCAAAGTAGAGTCTACCTTAATGATGGGGGTAGAGTAAAGCTTTCGGAACCTTCATTTGCTGATGTGGCACGACTCAAAATGAGAAGAAACAGCTGCAAACATCCATTAACAAATGGAACCTGGAATGTTCAAAGTATGAATCTAGGAAAATTGGAAATCATCAAAAATGAAATGGAATGCATAAATATTGATATCCTAGGCATTAGTGAGCTGAAATGGACTGGTATTGGCCATTTTGAATCAGACAATCATACAGTCTACTATGCTGGGAATGACAACTCGAAGAGGAATGGTGTTGCATTCATCGTCAAAAAGAACATTTCAAGATCTATCCTGAAGTATAACTCTGTCGGTAATAGGATAATATCCATACGCCTACAAGGAAGACCAGTTAATGTGACCATTATTCAAATTTACGCACCAACCACTAGGGCCAAAGATGAAGAAACAGAAGATTTTTATCAGCTGCTGTAGTCTGAAATTGATCGAACGTGCAATCAAGATGCATTGATAATTACTGGCGATTGGAATGCGAAAGTTGGAAATGAAGAAGGATCAGTTGTTGGAAACTATGGCCTTGGTGATAGAAACAATGCCGGAGATCGAATGATAGAATTTTGCAAGACCAATGACTTCTTCGTTGCAAATACCTTTTTTCACCAACATAAACACTGACTATACACATGGACCTCGCCAGATGGAGCACACAGAAATCAAATTGACTACATCTGTGGAAAGAGACGACAGAAAAGCTCAATATCATCAGTCAGAACAAGGCTAGGGGCCGACTGTGGAACAGACCATCAATTGCTCATATGCGAGTTCAAGCTGAAACTGAAGAAAATCAGAGCAAGTCCACAAGAGCCAAAATATGACCTTGAGTATGTCCCACCTGAATTTAGAGACCATCTGAAGAACAGATTTGACGCATTGAGCGCTAGTGACCAAAGACCAGACAAGTTGTGGAATGACATCAAAGACATCATCCATGAAGAAAGCAAGAGGTCATTGAAAAGACAGGAAAGAAAGAAAAGACCAAGATAGATGTCAGAGGAGACTCTGAAACTTGCTCTCGTACGTTGAGGAGCTAAAGCAAAAGGAAGAACTGATGAAGTAAAAGAACTGAAGATTTCAAAGGGAGGATCGAGAAGACAAAGTAAAGTATTATAATGACATGTGCAAAGAGCTGGAGATGGAAAACCAAAAGGGAAAAACACACTTGGCGTTTCTCAAGCTGAAAGAATTGAAGAAAAAATTCAAGGCCCGAGTTGCAATAGCGAAGGATTCCACAGGTGGAAAATTTTAAACTACGCAGGAAGCATCAAAAGATGGCAGGAATACACAGGGTCATTATACCAAAAAGAATTAGTCAATGTTCAGCCATTTCAAGAGGTGGCATATGATCAGGAACCAATGGTACTGAAGGAAGAAGTCCAAGCTGTTCTGAAGGCATTGGTGAAAAACAAGGCTCCAGGAATTGATGGAATATTAATTGAGATGTTTCAACAAACAGATGCAGCGCTGGAGGTATTCACTTGTCTATGCCAAGAAATATGGAAGACAGCTTCCTGGCCAACTGACTGTAAGAGATCCATATTTCTGCCTATTCCCAAGAAAGGTGATTCAACTCATTGTGGAAATTATAGAACAATATCATTAATATCGCACACAAGCAAATTTTGCTGAAGATCACTCAAAAAAGGCTGCAGCAGTATATCGACAGGGAACTGCCAGAAATTCAGGCCGGTTTCAGAAGAGAATGTGGAACCAGGGATATCATTGCTGATGTCAGATGGATCCTGGCTGAAAGCAGAGCATACCAGAAGGGTGTTTACCTGTGTTTTATTAACTATGCAAAGGCATTCGACTCTGTGGATCATAACAAACTATGCATAATACTGCGAACAATGGGAATTCCAGAACACTTAATTGTGCTCATGAGGAACCTTTATATAGATCAAGATGCTGTTGTTCGTATAGAACAAGGGGATACTGATTGGTTTAAGTCAGGAAAGGTGTGCATCAGGGTTGTATTCTTTCACCATACCTATTTAATCTGTATGCTGAACAAATAGTACAAGAAGCTAGAGTATATGAAGAAGAACGGGGCATCAAGATTGGAGGAAGACTCGTTAACAACATGCGTTATACAAATGACACAACCTTGCTTGCTGAAAGTGAAGAGGATTTGAAGCACTTACTAATGAAGATCAAAGACCACAGCCTTCAGAACGGATCGCACCTCCACATAAAGAAAACAAAAATCCTCACAACATCATGATAAACGGAGAAAAGATTGAAGTTATCAAGGATTTTATTTTACTTGGATCCACAAGCAACAGCCATGGAAGCAGCAGTCAAGAAATCAAGAGACGCATTGCATTGGGTAAATCTGCTGCAAAGGACTTGTTTAAAGTTTTGAAGAGCAAAGATGTCAACTTGAAGACTAAGGTGCACCTGACCCAAGCCACCGTGTTTTCAATCACATCATATGCATGTGAAACCTGGACAATGAATAAGGAAGACAGAAGAAGAGTTGACACCTTTGAATTGTGGTGTTGGCGAAGAATATTGAATATACCATGGACTGCCAAAAGAATGAACAAATCTGTCTTGGAAGAAGTACAACCAGAATGCTCCTTAGAGTCAAGGATGGCGAGACTGTGTCTTACATACTTTGGACATGCTGTGAGGAGGGATCAGTCCCTGGAGAAGGACATCATGCTTGGCAGAGTACAGGGTCAGCGGAAAAGTGGAAGACCCTGAACGAGGCGGATTGACACAGTGGCTGCAACAATGAGCTCAAGCATAACAACGATTGTAAGGATGGCGCAGGACTGGGCAGTGTTTCGTTCTGTTGTGCATAGGGTCACTATATGAGTCGGAACCGACTTTATGGCACCGAACAGCAACAACAACAACAAATTATTAAGAGAAAGCTTTATGAAGAACTTTAGTAGCAAGAGTAACATGAATTCATTTTCGAACATGTTCAAACATTTTTGCTTTCACACAGATATGACAACTACTTGAATTCAGGTAGAAGCCAGTAAGAGAGAGTATGCAGCCTCTATTTATTTTCAAAGAGAAGTTAAATATTGAAATTAGTAAGCTTATGATTATGAGCAAAAGGAGTCCTGTGGGCACAATATTTAAGTGCTCAGGTTCTAAACATAAGATTAGTGGTTCAAACCTACCAGCCGTTCGAAAGAAAGACATGGCAGTCTGCTTCCATAAAGATTAAAGCTTTGGAGACCATCTGGAGCAGTTCTACTCTGTTCTATAGGGTCACTAAGAATTGGAATCAACTCAATCGCAACAGTTTTTTTAATAATGTAAATATTGGGAAATACGCAGAAAAATGGGACAGCACTGTTGTTGTTGTTAGGTGCCATGGAGTTGTTTCCGACTCATAGCAACCCTGTGTACAACAGAACGAAACAATGCCCAGTCCTGAACCATCTGTGTATTAGTTATCTAGTGCTGCTATAACAGAAGTATCACAAGTGGATGGCTTTAACAGAAGTTTATTCTCTCACAGTCTAGGAGGCTCAAAGTCTTGAGTTCAGGGTGGCAGCTCCAGGGGAAGGCTTTCTCTCTCTCTTGGCTCTGGGGGAAGGTCGTTGTCATCAATCTTCCCCTGGACTAGGAGCTTCTTTGTGCAAGAACCTTGGTCCAAAGGACTCACTCTGCTCCCATCTCTGCTTTCTCGGTGGTATGAGGTCCCAATGTCTCTCTGCTTGCTTTTTTCTCCTTTATATCTCAAAAGAGATTGGCTCAAGACACCATCCAATCTTGTAGATTGAGTCCTGCCTCGTTAACATAATTGCCTGCTCATCCCAGCTCATGGACATCATAAGGATAGGATTTATAAAACGTAGGAAAATAACACCCGATGACAGAATGGTGGACAGTCACACAATATTTGGAATCATGGACCAGACAAATTGACACACATAGTTTTGGGGGGCACAGTTCAATCCATGACACATTGTAAAACCCCAAATTGCAAGGATCTGTGTCTTAATCACAGACATCTGTTTAAAATAGGCTATTAGTAAATATTTGCTTAATTTTTCTTTTCTTGGTTTTTTGTCCTCCAGGGTCCTTCATCCTGTAATCCTTCACAGAATACTCTGCAGGCCTGTCACCCTCAGAATGTGTCAGCCTACAGGGAGGGCCTAGCATGAGGCAGGAGTTCTCAGTCCTGCTTGTACACTAAACTCATATGGAGAGCTTAAAACAAAATGGCCCTACTGCCTAACTACACTAAGAATTTAGGGCCCGACAGGCATTTTTCATAAAGTGCCCTTTGGTGATTCTAATACACGGCCTGTATAATAGAGGAAATTGTGAAATTTTTTAAGTTAAAAGACTAGGGTTTAGATTCTGGTGCTTATTAATTTTTTGGCTAATCAATTTATCCTGAGTCAACTTTCTAATCTCTCCAGTGAGGTATTACTACCTCAGCAGGCTTCCTGTGAGAATTAACTGCGATGCTTACCACACAATAGCTGCTAGTACATCATAAGATACCTCCCTTCTAGGTCCCAATCAGAATACTACTAGCTCTGTAAGTGCTAGTGGGGTGGGGAGGGGGCAGTGCAGAGAACGAGCTGATTTAACTTTGTTACTCTAACTTGCAGGTGAATAAAGTCTGCTTAGAGCTGTGCTCCTGAGGATGTGGTCCCCACATTACCTGGAAACTTGTTAGAAATGCAAATTTCTAACTTACCCCAGACCTGCAACTGACAAGCTCTGGGGGAAAGGGCCAGCAATCCGTGTTTTAAAACTTTCCCCACCCCTTGCCCCCAGAAACCCTGGTGGCGTAATGGTTAAGAGTTTGGCTGCTAACCAAAAGGTGAGCAGTCGGAATCCACCAGGTGCTCCTTGGAAACCCTATGGGGCGGTTCTACTCCGTCCTCTAGGGTTGCTATGAGTCGGAGTCAACTCTAAGGAAAAGGGTCCCACCCCGCCGCCCCGTCCTTCCAGGTGACCCGATGCAGGCTAAAGTTAGGGAACTACTGCTGTATAGTGAAAGCACCATTTCTCCCCAGAGAATACCAGTTAACCCAGAAGAGGCGTTGGTAGAATTCAGACAGGGAGGCTGGTGTGAAAGTCTTCAGACTTCATGGAGCAGAGCTTCTTTATTCACAGGTGACCGGTATTTATAATGTTTGAACGTTTTGAGGTTAATTCTTCAATCACAGAGACCACAAAATGAAGTCCTAGAATTATGGAATCTGTTGGAAGGAACCTTAAAAAATTAAAAAGCTTTTATTTCTTCACTTAAGACTTGAAGGTTGAAACATGAGTTCAGTGACTTGAATGTTAGCAGTGCAGAGTTAAATAAGACAGCTCCCTGCCCTCAGATTTAGAGGATTGGATCTGTCCAAAAAACCCGTCGCCTTCGAGTAGATTCTGACTCATAGCAACCCTATAGGACAGAGTAGAACTGCCCCATAGAGTTTCCAGTGAGCGCCCGGTGGATTCGAACTCCCATCCTTTTGGTTAGCAGCCATAGCACTTAACCACTACGCCACCAGGGTTTCTGATTGGATATGTACATGTAAGCAAATAGGTGCAATAAAATGCCACACTTGTGAGCACAAAGACAAAGAGGCAGTTTCATCCTGCCAGGAATAAGGGGAAGTAGGGTGAGGAGAAAGTCAGGAAGTCTTCATGAAAGTGACAGGACCTGAATACATGTTGTTGTTGTTAAACCCCAAAAAACCGGTGCCATCAAATCAGGTCCAACTCATGGCAACCCCATGTACAACAGAACGAGACACTGCCCAGCCCTGTGCCATCCTCACAATCATTGTTATGTTTGAGCCCAGTGTTGCAGGTTCTGTGTCAGTCTGTCTCGGCAAGGGTCTTCCTCTTTCTCTCTAACCCTCTATTTAGCAAGCAAGATGTCCTTCTCCATGGACTAGTCCCTCCTGATAACATGTCCAGAGTATGTGAGATGAAGGCTCGCCATCTTTGCTTCTAAGCAGTATTCTTGCCGTACTTCTTGCAAGACAGATTTGTTCATTTTTCTGGCAGTCCGTGGTATATTCAGTATTCTTTACCAACACCACAACACCGTAATTCAAAGGCAGCAGTTCTTCTTTGGTCTTCTGTATTCATTGTCCAGCTTTTGTATGCACGTGAGGGAATTAAAAATATCATGGCTTGGGTCACGTGCACCTTAGTCCTCAAAGTGACATCTTTGCTTTTTAACACTTTAAGGAAAACTTTTCCAGCAGATTTGCCCAATGCAATGCATTGTTTGATTTCTTGACTATTGCTTCCATGAGTGTTGATAGCGGGTCCAAGTAAAATGAAATCCTTGATAACTTCAGTCTTTTCTCTATTTATCATGATGTTGCTTATTGGTCCAGTTGTGAGGATTTTTGTTTTCTTTATGTTGAGGTATAATCCGTACTGAAGGCTGTGGTCTTTGATCTTCATCAGTAAGTGCTTCAAGTCCTCTTTGCTTTCAGCAAGCAAGGTTGTGTCATCTGCATAATGCCGGTTGTTAATGAGTCTTCCTACAATCCTGTTGCTGCATTCTTTGTATCATCCAGCTTCTCTGTTAGCTCATCATACAGATTGAATAGGTATGGTGAAGGGACACAACCCTGGCATACACCGTTCCTGATTTTAAACCACCCAGTATCCCCTTGTACTGTTCAAACAACTGTCTCTTGATCTATGTACAGGTTCCTCATGAGCATAATTAAGCATTTGGGAATTCCCATCCTTCACAATGTTATCCATAATTTGTTATGATCCACACAGTCGAATGCCTTTGCATAACCAATAAGACACAGGTAAACATCTTTCTGGTGTTCTCATCTGACATCATGGATGTCAGAAGAGACATGGCCTCTTCTGAATCTGGCTTGAATTTCTGATAGTTCCCTGTTGATGTACTGCTGCAACTGCTTTTGAATTATCTTCAGCAAAATTTTACTTGCATGTGATATTATTCCTTAACTTCTGCATTCCATTGGATCACCTTTCTTTGGAGTGGGCACAAATATGGATCCAGCCAGTTGGCCAGGTAGTTGTCTTCCAAATTTCTTGGCATAGATGAATGAGCATTTCCAGTGTTGTGTCCGTTTGCTGAAGCATCTCAATCGATATTTTGTCAATTCCTGGAGACTTGTTTTTCACCAATGCCTTCAACACAGCTTGGACATGTTCCTTTAATACTACAGTTCTTGATTATGTGCTACTTCCTGAAATGGTTGAACATTGACCAGTTCTTTTTGGTTCAGTGATTCTGTGTTCCTTCCGTTATCTTTTGATGCTTCCTGCCTCATTCAGTGTTTTGCTCATAGAATCCTTCAGTATCGCAACTCCAGGCTTGAATTCTTTCTTCAGTTCTTTCAGCTTGAGAAATGCCGAGTGTGTTCTTCCCTTTTGGTTTTCTAATTCCAGGCCTTTGCACATACACGCACACACATATTACGTACACATACGCACACATACATACTATACTAGAGTATAATATATATGTGTGTGTGTGTGTGCAATGTTCACTTTGGTCTGGTCAGTTGGGTACATGCCTCAGTTGACCATTGAAGTTAAGTTTTCAGTTTCCAAAAATGTACTTAGGTGGAAGGCATTTCACAACCGTAGCACACACCCCCCTCCTATTTATATTACATGCATGCTGCCTTTATCTCCAGGGTATCGACACCAGGCTTTTTCAGCTAAATGAATATTGTCATTCAAATAGTGACTGTTCGGAGGTAACAGTCTTATGCCAAGACTGCAGAGCTGGCATAATTAAAATAAAATAAAAATTTACCCATCTTCAGAGCTAGCTTGCCATACACATTTATCCACGTATTTAGTCTCCTTGCCTGTCGGAATATACTCCTGTTCAGGCACATTTCCTTTTATTTGTTTAGCAAAAGCTTCACTTACTTCATCATCTGTGTTCCCCAGCATCTTTAATTCTGACAGTCGTTTCTGAAATAATTCATAAAGGATAAGAATTGAAACTGTTGGGTGTATAGGCAAAATTAATTGAAAGCCCAGGCACTCTTAGTCCCGAAGGCCACAGGGCTGTGTCTTTCGGGACGTGTGTCATGAGTCTTTTTCAGTTCTCATCAGCCTTGACTCACTCACTAAGATAATGATGTGATGTGCAAGCCTGACCTGTTCATGGCACTGCTAGGTGGTTGGATACACGCCACACTCGACTATTCAGGTTAAGTGTTCAGTTTCCAAAAATGGGACTTCAGTGGAAGGCAAAATTATGTCTGACAGTCTTACGTAATGGCACATTATTGCATAAAGCTGCCTTTAATTTCTTTTAAGGCCTCTGGGAATGCATGAAAAATGTCCTAGATTTGTCCTGGTTAGGTACAGGTTATTTATAGTATGTTGGCTTAGTTTAATTTTTCTCGTAATAAAATTTCAGGGCTTGTTTCGCATTTTTTTTTTTTTACTCACAGTAGATGATAATGTATGGAGGCAGTGGTGATTCAGTGGTAGGACGCTCACCTGCCGTACAGGGGACACAGGTTCCATTGCCAGCCAGTGTACCTCATGCAGCCACCACTCATCTGTCAGTGGACGCTTGTGTGCTTTTATGATGCTGAACAGGTTTCAGTGGAGCTTCCAGACTAAGACAGACTAAGAAGAAAGGCAATCTGCTTCTGAAAATCAAAACCAAAAATCAAGCCCATTGCTGTCAAGTCAATTCCAATTCATAGCGATGCTATAGGACAGAGTAGAACTGCCCCATAGGGTTTCCAAGGAGCGGCTGGTGGATTACCAACTGCCGACCTTTTGGTTAGCAGCCGAACACTTAGCCACTGCGCCACCAGGGCTCCAGCCATGAACACCCCGTGGATCACAGCAATCTGATCTGCAGCTGATTACATGGATGGCGCAAGACCAGGCAGCATTTTGTTCTCTTGTGCGTGGGGTCGCTGTAAATTGGGGGCTGACTCCATAAAAAAAAAAAAAAAAAAAAAAAATAGCAGCCAGCAATAGACGATGATAAAATAATCTATTTTTCATCTTCTCCTCAAATTACAGACCCCTTGTTATTTTCAGTATTGTTTTCTTTGAATTTAGATAAATGCAAATAAACTGCTACTCTCTTATGTTGTTTTGCAGTTGGATGTAGTTTCTTACAAATTGATACCAAATCACAGTTGCTCAAGGGTTCATGGTGATATATAGACTCTTTTAGGGTGATGTTTATTTTTTGATAAGCCTCAAAATGCCAAGCACTGTGCTTTATATTCTTTGTTTCTCTTATGGTCATTTTTCATATTAGGACATTGAGGCTTACGAGAGGCGGTGTAATTCAGCCAAGGTCACAGTTGATTTCTAGTCCAATCCGAACGCCAAGTCTCTTAAATTACGGTTACTTGTGTTTGTTTCACAGGCATGAATGCTGCTGTTCGGGCTGTCGTGCGTATGGGAATCTACGTGGGAGCCAAAGTGTATTTTATATATGAGGTCAGTTTTTGGTGTCCATTCGTTCTTTCTTTAACTCTCTGGAGTTGTTACGTAGAGGCGAGCGATGTCAGGCAAACACATGGAGCTCACTGGGAGAATCCGGGTACCGCGATCCTGGGGCCTTTCACTAGACCACAGAAGCCTCCTGCTGCTGGGGAGTTTTACCTCCGAGTTTGCCCTCACTCGTCCAAATTGTTGCCTGTAGAGATTGGTGTTAGGAAATGAGGGGAGAAAGGAGATGAGATGTAGCAAAAAAGCCATTTTAATACCAATTTACTGGCCTTGGTTATAGGATTAAAAAATCTTAAATAGGCAGTTTTATTTGTAGCTCTCACCCCTATAGCAGTGATACAGTCGTGTAAAATGTGTGCTGAATTTAGCAAACATTAAGATAAACAAGGAAAAGCTTAGCTTGGTTGAACTATACGTCATTAATGTAAAACCCAGACGGCATCTATACTGTCTGTCAATGGGTTAACTTGAAAATTAAGAGTCTGAAATAAAATAGCAGAGATGACTCATTATCTCCTACCTTTTTGGTCCTTGTAACTATAGAGTAAGTAGTATTTGAGAGTACCAGTATAGTCTAGATCACATTATTCATTTCCAAATCTGTTAGGAAAATTTTATTCACATTTAATTATTACATTTATAAAACAAAAGCTTTAGAATGGAAAGAAGAGAATTTTTAAAAAAAATTTTACTTAGTCTCTCTAAGATTAAAGTTAGTATTTTAGTCTGATTCCTTCCAGAATTATAGGTGTAAAAAACTAGAAGGAAATACGTATATAATTAAAATTATAGCAAAATATATTTTATACATTCTATTTTTAACGTGCCATTATATTATGAATATTTTCTATTTGCTACATAGACTCCATAACCATTTTTTTACGTTTTTATATAATTCTCTGTCAAACTGATGCTTCATCATCCACTTGGCCGTTTATTTATTGACGATTCCTTTATCATTGGGCTATTTAGAGACTCCCCGTTATTCACGTGTCATAACACTGGAAGGTCTGTCTTAATATTTAAAGCTTATTCAATATTTTGTATCCTTTCTTGGCTCCTGAGATATAGCATCACTAAGTTACAGGGGATGGTCATTATGATGAACCTTGATGTATCTTGCTGAAAGATGTCTGAAAACTTGTTCCAAGTCTCAACCCCCAACAGTGAACTGGAGAAGCTGTGACACCAGAGCCCATCAGCTGTGTGTGTGTGTGTGTGTGTCTGCGTGTCCGTGTGTGTGTGTGTGTGCGCATTTAGCTGTGTTTATCTGACAGTTGAGCGGTAGCACATAGGCCTTGCTTGTTGGCTAAGTTGTTTTCCGCTTTTCGAACCAGCTCCTCATACTCCTTGCTCATTTTTCTGGCTGGAAAGACTCCCCCCCTACCCCCACCGTGTTTAGGTTTAAATTCTTTTTAAATTCTGGTTATATGATTTTTGTCTCTATTTATCTGATTTGGGTAATTTTAAAATGATGAGCCTAATCAAATCATTTCTAGGCTATTGTTTCATCATTTTATATTTGAATCTTTTTTGAAAACCAGATTGCCCTGTGAATTTCCCTTGCTGGAACCTGGCCCTCATGGCCTACTGTCCTCTGCTTATGAAGCTGAAATGAGTCTATGAGATTCAGCACCACCATTTCACAGTTTGTAGCCTGCTTCCCCTGCCTGTTTGCATTTTGAATTTGCATACAGATACATCAAATAGTCTTTCCCTTGGCACTACTTGCTGTTTTTTACTGTTGCTAGGGTGGGGAGAGGGGCAGTTCTACTCTGTCCTATAGGGCTCATATGGCAAGGGGTGTGTGTGTGGGGGGCGGGGTGAGGAGTGCATACTCATTTTAGATTCTTCTGCCTTCCCCTCCCCCTCCACGCCCTCCCCGAGGCGGGTGGGAGCATTCTGCCTTAGTACTTGAGGGAGCCCCACACCCTGGCCTGATTTTTTTTTTTTTTTTATAGAAGTTCATAATAAGAGAGTGTGGTTTTACAAAGCTTTTTGTCCTTATAATTAACAAACTATTTTAAAATTCACTGAAGACTAGTTTACTTAAGCTTTTCATTTATAGAAAGTTCCCCCAGGAAACCTTTTGATTTTAATGGCCTGCTGCCGTTCCTTTCATCTCAGAGCATTACAGTTGTACTGTGGTTTGAAGTTGCTTCACAAACAGTAACTTACCCTTCATGCAGACTTCGTGGGGGGCAGAGTGTGAAGGGAAGGAAGTCAGAGTTGTAGTTACAGAAATGGACCCATCACGGCAGGTTACTTCCTCCATCTATGGCCCTGTTAGGGAGAGAGAGCATACATCATCTCTCCGTTAAACACTGGCTCTCAGAATGGGGTCTGATTTATGCCCAGGGATATTTGCCAGTGTCTGGAGACATTTTTTGATTGTTAGGAGTAGGGGGTAGAGGCAGGGTGGAAGGTGTGTTACCACTGGCATCTAGTGTGCAGAGGCCGGGGATGCTGCTAAACAGCCCCCATGACCAGGAATTATCTGGCCCCAAATGCCGAAAGTACCGCTGTTGAAAAACCCTGTATGATACCAAGGGCCAGATCTGTACTTGGCTTGAATATTGATAATAGTGCACCAGGGGTGGAGCGGGGGGACTGGGGGGTTGGTGGGTCTGTGTATTTGATCTTCGGGTATTGAAACTGACATAGTAACTGGTAAAGGTTAAGTATTCAAAGAACAAACAAATCTGTCTTGAAAGAAGTACGGCCAGGATGTTCCTTAGAAGCAAGGATACTTTGGACATATTATCAGGAGGGATCAGTCCCTGGAGAAGGACATCATACTTGGTGAAGTAGAGGGTCAGTGAAAGAGAGGAAGGTGCTCAATGAGATGGATTGACACAGTGGCTGCAGCAATGGGCTTAAGCATAACAATGATTGTGAGCATGGTGCAGGACCCTGCAGTGTTTCATTCTGCTGTACAAAGGGTCACTGTGAGTCGGAACCAACTCGACGGCACCTAACAACAACCATCACCTCAGATTTAAGGGTTTTGCTTTTATGCTTGTTGTTTTCTATTTTTGTTATTGTTGTTGGTCACTGTGTCTTGTAATTATCTGTTGTTGTTAGGCGCCATTGAGTCGGTTCCAACTCATAGTGACCCTGGGTACAAGAGAACGAAACACTGCCTGCTCCTGCTGTGTTGGAGCCCATTTTGCAGCCACTGTGTCTGTCTGTGTCCTGGTGAAGTTTAGATATCTTCTGGTCTATACCTACCAGACATAGTACATTTCAAAATAAAGAATCGATGTGGAACGCATCTAGGAATAGTGGGTTTTCTTTTGAGAAGAATGTTTTATGTTTCCTTTTGAGGAGTCTAGAAATAAGGCAAACCAGATTTGTTCTCTACGTTGTCAATTGGGAAAGATTAGGAAAGTGTTCTCTGGTCCACTTTGTGCAGTAGGTGACAATGGTGCTTACCGCTGATCATCTTTTTGGGTTACATTCTTCACTTTCTAAAGGGGATGAGGCGAGAAGAACGTTGGCAGGTATGAGCCCCCTTCCTGCTCCTTTCCAAGGAGGGAGGAATGGGGAGTCCTGAACCCAAAGGGTTCAGGACTGTGCTGTTTAACTGTTCTGTAAAAGGAAACTGCAATTAGGGAAAAACTCCAGCCTGAAAAAAGAAATAAAGAACGATTGGCTGACTATGTAGAAAAGAAGGGCTAACGTGCAAACCCTGGTCCTCACCATTTCTGCCTTCACCTAGCCCTTGCGCCTGGCATGCAGCACATGTAGGCCGGCCTGGGTTTGTATGAGAACAAGCAGAAGTCAGAAAGAACAGCCCAACCAAACACAGTGCCAGACGTTGCAGAGAAGTATCAGTGTTTTCAGATTAATACTATTTTTTGTACACTTTCTACCATAGGGTCACTATGAGTCGGAATCGACTCGACGGCACTGGGTTTTGTGGCTGGGTTTTCTACTAAAGAACAAAAACCTTTACTTTAATAATTCATACTCTTAACCTATTTAACTGTTTTGGTCTGTTGGCAACCTGGAAAGGTCTAGGTAAACTTAGAAAAACTAGGCTATAAATGGACAAACATATTGGTTAAATTACTGAATAATGCTTTAAAAAATAAAACTAAAGTCTTCTAAATTTGAGCCCAAATAGGTTTGGAACACTGGTCCTAGACCTATTGGGGGTGATCCCCCACCCCACCCAGAGACATTTGCTAATATCTGGAGACATTTTTGATTGTCACAACTGGGGTGTTTACACTACTAGCATCAAATGGGTAGAGAACAGGAAGAGGTCAGGGAGGCTGCTGAACATCCTACAATTCACAAAACAGCCCCCAGCTCCACACAAAGAATTGTCCAGCCCAAAATGTCAATAGTGCTGAGGTTGAGAAACCCTAGTCTAGAAGGGCACGATCCTGAAAGCACACAAAGGTGACATTTAGACTTCTGCAGTTCTGAGAAGGGGGCCCTGGTGGCACAGTGATTTAAGAGCTGGGCTGCTAGCCAAAAGACTGGCAGTTTGTATCCACCTTGGAAACCCTATGGGGGCAGTTCTGCTCTGTCCTGTAGGGTCCTTAATGAGTCAGAATTGACTTGATAGCAATGTTTTTTTTTTTTTTTTTTTTTTTTTAAGTTCTGAGAAAGTCTATACATAAATGATTTAAGTTGTCCACTCTAATTCTGTGCCTAGCCACAAACCAGTGTGCTCAAAAGCACACATATTTTTGTCCCCCTGACAAGCAGGCGACCAACAGAAGAGTCCTGCTACCTTGCTCTGTTAGGGTATTTAAAACTTTTCAAAGTGCTTTCATTGGCCCCCTGCTTTACCAAACATGATGATTGGTCTTTCCCAATGACATTTCCAAAGTAAGCCTGTCGAAATCTCACCATCCTTGCTTCTAAGAAACAATCTGACTGTATTTTCTCTAAGATTGATTTGTTCTTTCTTGTGGCAGTCCTTAATATATCCATTATTCTTTGCCAACACCAAAATTTGAATGCATCAATTCTTCTGTCTTCCTTTTTCATTATCCAGCTTTTAAATGCATATGAAAAAAAAATGCATATGAGACAATCGAAAAGACCATGGCTTGGGTCAGACATATCTTAGTCATCAAAGTGGTATCTTTTCTTTTTAAAACTGGAAAGAGGTCTTTTGCAGCATTTTTGCTCAATGAGATATGTCATTTGATTTCTGGACTGCAGCTTCCATGGGTGATGATTGTAACAAGCAGAAGGAAATAGTTGTCTTCTTCATAGAAACCCTCTATTGCCATAAATCATATTATTTTTCTTCACTGATATGATGAACCACTAGTGCCTCTATAGCAGAAATGCCACAGGTGGATGGCCTCAACAAAGAGGAGTTTATTCTCTCATAGTTAGTAGGCTAGAAGTCCGAATTCAGGGGGCCAGCTCCAGGGGAAGACTTTCTCTCTCTGTTGGCTCTGGGGGAGGGTCCTTGTCATCAATCTTCACCTGGTCTAGAAGCTTCTCAGTACAGGGACCCTGGGTCCAAAGGACATGCTGTTCTCCTGGCTCTTGTTTCTTGGTGGTATGAGGTTCTGCCTGTCTCTCTGCTCACTTTGCTCATTTATATTTCAAAAGAAATTGACTTAAAATACAACCTAATCTTTTAGATTGAGTCCTGCCTCATTGACATAACTTCCCCTAATCCCACCTCATTAACATCATATAGGTAGGGTTTATAAAAAAAAAAAAAAAAATAGCACATAGGAAAATCACATCAGATGACAAAATCGTGGACAATCACACAATACTGGGAATCATGGCCTAGCCAAATTGACACACGTTTTTGGGGAACAGAATTCAATCCGTAACATCTACTTTCATAAATTTTAAAGTAAGGAACATCCTGTATAACCAAAACAACAACCGCCACCAAAACACACCTTTCCAAATGAAGGCAATCTAGGCCTTTCTACTCAGAAATGCTGGCGCTCCACTCTCCAGCCTGAAATTCTCTCTGCGGTTGACATGCTGCTTGAGCAAAAGAAAGGGAGAAGTAATTGAGTCCTCTGTAGATATCTCGTAATCTAGATGATGCCTGTGTTTTTGAATGTTGCAGGCAGTAAGGGTAGTGAAAATGCTTTTAACAAATCAAAGAACAGATTAGAATACAAGTGTTGTTTTTGGGGGGGAAACTGTCATATTTTTATCCTCCTTCTCACCCCACTTATCAGACTTGAGCCTCCCGTTTCCACAACAATTTTGTAAAACTTAAGCAAGGTTATCACTACCATATTCGGTCACATCTCTTAGAGGTTTCAAAGATAACTATTTCTGTGCTTTAACTTCCTTAAAGTCAGAGCTACTTAGCCACTAATTATCTGTCTAAAAGTAATAATAATTCTTCTTGAATGTTTAGTTAGACATACTACTGTGCAGCTTCTCATAAATAGCTGTTTCCTGCTCAACCCGACCATGCCTGACCTGTTAGGTTCCCCCCGACTAACATACGTGCACGTTTATTAAGTCAGTTAAGCTGCTGAGTTAAGTGGCAAAATGCATGTGACCTAGGTCTCTTCCTGAAATGCCTACCTTTCCTTTGGAACATTGGCCAGTACACATCTGGGAACATGAAAAGTCATCCTTGCAGTAATGAGTGTTACCTTTTATTGAACGCTTACTGTATGGCAGCACCTATGCTGAGTTCTTCATGTCTGATCTATAACTTGGTCCTCACAGCTACTCAGAGTCATGCTGATGGTTTTAGACAATTTATAGTTAACGTTTTCTTTTTCGAATTGCGAAAGTGCTGTACTCGCCCTCTTTCACTTTTCGTCTATGCCACTGTTACCACAGTGGGGTTCCATATATTTCAAATGAGGACTTTCCATGAGATAACTACCTACCTATACTCACAGAACTTGGAAACTTATCTCTAACTGTAGAGAAGAATTACTTGCCTTGGTCCTGTTTCTGGCTTTTGGTTTTATATTTTATCTGGAATTGTGTATTGTTGGTTTTGGTTTACAGAAAACTAATGATCATAAACCAAAAACCAGATCCATTGGTGTCGAGTCGATTCTGACTCATAGTGACCCTATAGGACAGACTAGAACTGCCCCATAGGTTTCCAAGGCTGTAATTTTTATGGAAGCAGACTGCCACCTCTTTCTCCCATGAGTGGCTAGTGGGTTCAAACTGCTAACCTTTTGGTTAGCAGCCGAGCACTTAACTACTGTACCACCAGAGTGCCCATCTAATAATGCCAGAGGGCTAAATAAATCATGTCTGTATGTTACTGGTTTTCCCAAGCACCAAGTACAGAACTATACCATACGAACATGACTTGTCCTTTTCCAACCTATTTTAGAAATTTAGAGAAAAATGGATGTCACCAAGGACAAATCCTAGGCTAGATGTTGGAATTTTCCCTGAAGTAGTTCAATCAGTGAACAGGTTTTTATTGGGTGACTATTAAGTTTCCAGACTAGAGCATTTGTTTAGAACCCTGTTGGGAAGGTTGAACAGGGCCCTGGGTGTGTGCGGGAGGGGAGGGGAGAGGAAATAGATATTCTGAGGATCACCATGTTAACTTCCTTTGAGCAAAATAAAGTTATAAGTTTTCAATTTTGCAAACCATTGACACAGAGAATCTTCTGGCTGCCTAGTTTTCAACCATCAGTGGTGTTTACCAAATTCAAGACTTGCGAGGAGTTTAATATCTCAACCCTTCTAAGCACTCCATATTGAGTTTTATAAATGAAATTCTATAATTTATTAAAGAATAAACTGGGGAAACTATATTTATAGGGGAAAAGAATGTATTAACTCTTAAGGAGCCTAGTTTGTAGACACAGTATCTCTCTCTGAGTGTATTACCTGCATCAATAGGAAGTAAGTGATAACAATATCTAGAAAATACCTTTTAGGTACATTATATTCAATAGATTGTTTTCCCGAGGTAGTTGGAATGTTTGCAATTCAAACTCTTATTGTTGTCTAAAGAATTCAGGAAATCAGATTGGAAAAAAGCATCAAGACACCAGGGCTTATGAAATGTAAGCATTCTAAAAGAAAAGACCTGTTTTGCTTTAGCACAAGACTGTCATTCCCCTGAGTCTTTAATTTAAAAAAATACATATGAGACCTCTTATAAGAGAAAGCTACCCACAGTTGGATAGCTGATGGTCTATCTAGAATGGATTTAACAAAAGCCAAAATTTCACCTCTAAACATAGTACTGTCGCCTGAGTAATCTGTTAGGACCATATTTATGCTTATTTTAACATTGCTTAAAACAGTTTCAAACAGGAAGTTAAAAGGACTTTAGAGTCTATGACATTTCTTAGATGTGATCAAATGACTCCGTGTAGAAAAACTCTGATGGTAGAGTTGACGCAGCAAGTTAGAAGTCTGTTAGGTTCCTCTTGTGAATTAGGAGGAACAAGACAGCATTTCTGGTCAAAAAAACTCAGCATGGCTTTAAAGGTTTTATGGCTTTTTTTTTTTTTTCCTTGTTGTGAGTCATAAAATTGGCCCTAAGGGCAAATTCTGAAAGGAAATTTTAGAAAGTGTTTTGGGCTGTGGCTGTGTTAGAGCAAGTGTTCCAACTATTCACAGAGATGACTTGAGTAGAAAAAACTCATGTATAAATGATAGTCCATTTGTGTAAAATGAATCTTGCCTTCTGAAACGGAATTCTAAAACATGGTTTGGGCTGTGGCTCTCTTGGAATCAGTATTCAGTCTTTCAAGGGGAAGACTTCAACAGAAAAAGCTCATGTTAATGTATACATTATGACACCTTTTTGTAAAATTAGCCTTTCTGATTTCATAACATCTTTCCTCTTAGTAAAAGACAGCCTGAAACTGCAGTTTTTAGTTATTTTTCCAGTGTGACATGGGTTTAATGACTTTGCAAATTAAAGAATGAGTCATTTCCTAGCTAGTGAGCACATGCGTGCCATAAGAGAACTTTGAATGCAATGATAATAAAATTATCCTTTTGTATTTTTTAATTGCCTTTTTTGTCACATGCATCTATGCTACACAAAATAATCAAATTATTTTTGGAAAACATTTGACTTAAAAAATATGCCTTATGGTTTTTAGACATTTTCTTTGCGATCACTTTAGAAGCAGAGGGATTTCTAAAAATGTTTTATTAAATCATTGTTTAAATTTGTAGAAATAACGAAGGGAAAGGTGATTTTTTTTCATTTCTGATATGCATAGTAGGTAGTAACGTTTTCTGTGATGGGTGACGGAGGAGCAGTTTCTGTGACAGCGGATGTTGATTGAAGAATACTCTCCAGGTGCACGCTGTCCGATTTTGCAGAGCTGGGCCTTAGTCCTGAGTTAGTCTAACTGTACTTGAGCAGCATCGGTTTTATCCTCTTAAACAACGAAGTGGCTGGGACTGACTCTTTTCCCCTTAACAACGTGCTGCTGTCTAGTGGATTCTCCGATTCGTGGTGAGCCTTAGTCCTCTTTATTTACATAACAGTTCAGTGTACAGACATTGCCATAGTGGAATATTGGTGGCGGCGATTACTGGATCTTTGTTGTGTTTTGTCAGAGCAGCCACACATCCCGACTTGCCCAGAACACCACTGGTTTATGACTATTGTTCTGGCCTAATTATTATTTTTTCTGTTCTCAGAAGTATGTGAGCTGGGATGCTGGAACATCATTATCCTGTGTAGGGTTCACGTTCACACGGTAATATAGGGCCTGAAACGTGGATCAGGATCGCCACTGATGGTAGTTTGTTGAGTATTGTTCTCATGTCTTAGCAGTGGCACTCTGTGTTGTCTCTACAGAGTGAAGTGTAAGTCTTAACAAAACCTTGGGAGTTTGCGGGTGATAGAGATAATTAAAAGGGCAACCCTAAGGCTAGGTTATGGGGGCATCAGTGGTTCAGTGGTAGAATTTTTGCCTTTCATGTGGGAGGGCTGGGTTTGATTCTCAGCCAGTGTACCTCATGGCAGCAATGCCTCATGGCAGCAATGCTAACAGTTTTCAGTGGAGCTTCCAGACCAAGATGGACTAGGAAGAAAAGTTTGGTGATCTACTTCTGAAAATTAGCCAGTGAAAACCGTATGGATCACAGTGGTCCGATCCCCATTATGCATGGGGCTGCCATGAGTCAGTGGCTGACCCAGTGGTAGCTAACAACAAGAAGGTTGTTATCTATGTCTGTCTGTGTGTCTATCATTCTTCCTGTTGAAATCAGATTCCTGGGAGTTAGTTAGAATGAGGAGAAGGCATGATTTTGCATTTGGTGCCAGAGAAGCGGGATATCTGCGTTGAGTGCAGGGTCTGCTTGTGTATACAGTTTACAACTAGGGAACAATAGACTTCATGCCCCTGATAAGCAGGGCCTTTTCAAAGGTAAGGTCTGGACCAGCTCGCCCTCTTGTTTATCACCTTCTCCCTCCATGGTGACACCTACACCCAGCTCTAAACTTTAAATGGAATCAGCTAAAAATGTACACCCTATAAGGTGTTGGGAAAGAAAAGAGATGTTGATAAAAACACAAAAAAATGAACCTTAAAGGTAGATGGAAGTGTGTTTAATAGTTCCATTTCTTCTCCCTGAAGACCTTGGGCCAGTTAGGGGGCAGTCCTTATGCCTGTCTGCTTTAAGGGCTGGTAGAAAATATGGATGAAGCAGTAGCCTGGGGACTCGGGATCCTCAGGTAAAGTGCAGATGTGTGAGGAACTCTTGCCAGCATTAAAACTAGCCCTTCTTTGCTTTTCCTTCCATACTGTTATTTTTTCTTTCCAATTTGCACATGGATACAAGCACACTTATGTATAACACTTATGTGTGTGTATATATATATATATACACACATAATACATATTATATTTTTGATTGAAGTTTTACATTTTATATTTTTGATTGAAGTTTTAAATATAAATATATTTATATTTAAATATAAGTATACAAATTGGCCACCTATAATGGTGCTGGCACTATATGGTTAATTTGTACACAAGGCACCATACTTCATGGGCCATTTTGTTTAAAACAAACAAACAAAAAACTTAATTCTTTTTTTTCCTTGCCTCTTGCCCTTCAATAGATAGGGATATGAATCCACAATAATAGTCTATAGGGATAAGATTTTCTAAATGTTTACTGGCTATTCCTTTTTAAGGTAAAATGCTCTGGAAAGTGAATAGTCACATAGATGAATATGCAAATGGAGTATTTCTGTGTTTCTTGGTCTCGTATTTCTGTGGAGAAAAGAGAGACACATTTAGAGGTGAAAGACAAGTATCCTTAGGCTTCCAGGCAAAAGTGTGTACTGATATCCTAATTCACTAAAAGTCTTACCTCAGTATAGGAAAATGGCAGTAATCGGAAGGTAAAGCAGACTGAATTATTGGAGTAATATTTAGCTGTGCTTTTTTAAAAAATATATTTTTATAGATCTAAAGTAGCATGGATTTCCTTACCAAAGGAGGGCTGGGATAGGAGAGCTTTCATGAATGCGGTATAATTGACAAGTGATGTTTGCGTCTGAGTTCGTGCTAAATTATTAACAGCTTAGGGTGAATATGTCCCTTTTCAGTCTCTTAGGGGCCAATAGGCAATAGGCAAACCATTTTATACAGTGCTCTTTGGACTAGTCTAGGCTAAAATTGTCATTAGTAGTAAATTTAAGAGACTTCACCACAATTTGTACTTTTGACTAACAGGTATATCACACTATGTCTTATCACCATTGGACTCTTAGGAACTTAAATTCACTGTAATTTGTATTTCCATTTCATATAATTTAAGCACCAATTAATGTTTTTTTAAAAAAAAGTCTAACCTATTTAAAATTTTTTTCATTTTCTTTTATTAGGGTTACCAGGGTATGGTAGACGGAGGTCCTAATATTGTTGAAGCCTCATGGGAAAGTGTCTCAAGCATTCTACAAGTGGTACGTGCCATGTTTTCATACTGTTTGTTTCTCTAAGTACGTAAGTAGCTCTGCTAGCTTGAAACCTGTAGTACCTCTGCTTCACTGATACTTAAAGCTGATTAATGTGCTGACTGGCCTTATTCTGAGCTACTTGCACAGAAAGAGAACACCCTTAATTCGTCATTGAATTAGAAGGAAAAGCTTTACGTGGCATAAACTACAGAATTATCCTTGCAATAAAAGTTATTTCTTACATCTAATGTCTACCATGGTACTTGTGGCTGGTTTTTGGTTTTTTTCAGACGAGATTAGTGTTGAGGCTCCTTTGGTTTGTTGGTGCTGTGTGTTCAGCAGCAAATCTCTGTGCCCTTTGGGGTTTGGGGTTTGTGTGGGCCACTTAACAGTTAAGTACGCTAAAGTCTGGGAATGACTCAGGCTGGCAGCTACCAGGGCTGTGGATTTATTAGGAACACAACATCCCTGTTCTGCTTTGAATCAGACAGGGCTAATTTTCTTGGTGTGGACAAAAAATGGGGTAATTATCACTTCAGGCAAAACAGTTGCTTGCTTTTAATTTAAAAGAAACCTGCCAGAGTATTTTATGCCTAATAAATTCCCGAACACTTTAGTGAAGAGCCCCGATCAGTTGAGAAATAAAGAGATAATGTCGAAGTAATGGGTTTCAGGAAAAAACTCTTGTGCTTGTGGTTTAATCTTTTAAAAAGTGTGTATTAATCCTTGGCTTATTTTGAGTACTAAATAGAAAGAAACCACGTGGGTACGTTCGCCCTGAAGATGCTGGTGGGGTGTGCATTTGGTGCTGGCACAGACCTCCAGCTGTCACTCGGACCCCCTTTCCTCTGCTCTCCCCGTGCTTCTGAGCATCCTTGCATAGAGGTTGAAGGGAATTTTGACAGCCATCAATCATTAGGTAGAGCAGTATTTGAAAAAATCAGACAGTATTATCCCAATTCCAGAGAACATAGGAAATGAGCATTTCTCTTCTGCTGTTGTAATTGTAAGGTCCCCTGGTGGTGCAGATGGTTTGTGTTCACCAGCTAGTCCAAAGGTAGGCAGTTCAAACCCACCCAGCAGCACTGCAGAAGAAAGGTCTGGCAGTCTGTTTTCATAAAGATTATAGCCTAGAAAACTATACGGAGCAGTTTTACTTTGTAACACATGGGGTCACCATGAGTCGGAATCAACTTGAGGGCAGTTGGCTTGGGCATTTTAATTGTGATAGGAAATACACCAGTGGCTAAAGTGTGCGTGTGTTTTGTGTTGTATGTATGTGTGTGAGAAAGGTGCCTGCTTCTTTGCAATTTAGTTATTCATAGGTTTCTTCCTGAGACTCTACCCATGTTATCTATTCAGTTTTGGCACTTACGAATTGCTGGCTTAACTTCAAGTTTTTATAAATCACATGACTCACTAATGACTATTTCTCAAATCAGAGTTCCAAGAACAAGCTTATCTTTGCCTTGTGCCCTGTACTTTCTATCCTACGTTCACCTTTGCTGGGCCAAGCTGTAATACTTATCACAGTCATACTTACTAATATTTCCAGTAACACAGGACCCCATTTAGTACTGTATTAGTAAAAATAGTACAGATTAAATTTCAATTTTTATCTGTAACCTTTTTTAATGCTCTGACTAATTAAATGGTGGTAATTTTCATGTAAAAATACATGGATTTTCCTGATTTGAAATAAATATCCATAAATCAACATTAGTTATCTGTATGTACATGTAGACAGATGCTGTCACATAAACAAAATAAACAAAGGCTATTCAGTAAGTTATGTCTCCATAGAAGGAGCCCTGGAGGCACACATGGTTTGCAATCAGCTACTAACCTAAAGATTGGTGGTTCGAACCCCCCAGGGGCTACATGGAAGAAATGCCTGGCCACCTGCTTTTGCAAAGATTACAACCAAGAAAACCCATGGAGCAATTCTACTCTGTAACACATGGGGTCACTGTGAGTTGGAACTGACTCCGTGGCAATAGAGTCTGCTTCAACACAGAAATTGACACTATTTACAAGGACCGAGTAGAAATTGAAGATCTATGAATGCATTATGGATGTATTCTTCATGACTTATTTAAAAGGAATTCTGCATTTTTCTAAGTAAAACAAAGAATTCTTAAATTTTGAAAAACTAGGTGTGAAAAATCAGAGTTTATCTTTCCTAGATGTTTGGATTATCAAATTTAAGATTTCCTAAGATTTATCCTTTTAAGAAGGGTGGGAGGTATAGTACAAAAATAAATTGCTTTGACTCACAGTTGTTACCCACTTTGCCTGAACATACAACAAGGTCTGACCAATGAAAGAAGGAGCCCTGATGGCGCACTGGTTAAGCACTCGACTGCTAACCAAAAGGATGGCGGTTCGAACCCACCCAGAGGCTCTGTGGGAGAAAAGACCTGGCAGTCTGCTCCCATAGAGGTTACCCTATGAGGCAGTTTTATTCTGTCATGTAGGGTCCCTATGAGTCAGAATCAACTCAACAGCACATGACAACCAGGTGACACAGGATGGCTTGGTGGACAAGTCATAAAGATCATGAGCAGTGGCGGGACTAGTCTTGCGCTTCAGTGTGCATATGGTGAGTTCACCTAGTGTTGGTACAGTGTCACCAGAGGAGGCTTTCTGGATTGCTTTTCTAATTTTACAGACTCTCGTCCTCTGCATATTTAGGTAACTGTTGCCATTGTTTGTATTTCTAGACCCTATTTCGCTACCACCAAGCATGACGAATGTGTCTTCATGTGTAGAATTCTAGTGGGGGAGTAAAAAGGGGAAAATCACAAACTTTTGCAGTTGACTAATTCAAAAGATTAAAATGAGGAGAACCTAATTTTGAAAGCCCTGTGTCTAAAGATGAGTACTGGCAGGTGCTAACCTGTCTAGCTGTCTGTCACAATGGAAAGGATAAATGAACGTAATTTTGTTTCTTTTCTAGGGAGGGACAATCATTGGCAGTGCACGTTGCCAGGCGTTTCGTACTCGGGAAGGTCGCCTAAAAGCCGCCTATAACTTGATACAGCTGGGAATTACCAATCTGTGTGTGATTGGTGGGGATGGAAGCTTAACGGGTGCCAATATCTTCCGGAAGGAATGGAGTGGACTGCTGGAAGAGTTGGCCCAAAGTGGTACATTTCTGCTTTATTGGTGGTGTGCTAGGATATTTTCTGTTTTCTTTCATTCCTCTTCCCTTGCCTTCAGAGAGCTTTTGAATTTGCATATTTTGTTCTTTTATCCATAGCAGAAGAATTTATGGTGATTGTTGTTCTTCTTATCACTGCAGACCTTACAGTTCACCACCTCGAGACTTAAATCTGTGTCTCAAAAAGTGGTGATAATGAGAATGAGAACAACACACCTTTAACCTTACTATGTGTCGGACACTCTTCTAACCCTTTATGTGGATAATTTTATGTTATCCTCACAGCAGCTGTCTGAGATGGCTTTTTTATTATCCCCATTTTACAAATGAGGAATCAGAGGCTCTGCATAAAGTCACACAGCTCTGAGTGCTGAGCCAGGATTCTCGGGGGCAGTGGGACTCCAGTCTGCACCTTCAGTCCTTATAAACCTCCAGCAGACTAGTGTGTCTTTAAACTTGAGTTGTTGTGAGACTTTAATTTAGATGATAAGTGTCTGCTGTAATACCATACTTTATCGCCTTTGAAAGTAGGAAAGGATTTCTGCGATTCCTATGTGTGCCATGGTTTTTAATCTTTCAAAGTTGTTATAAATATGACCCATGGAAGTGTCTTGTTTGCACTAATAGCAAATTAATGAACAACTGAAACTTGGAATAAAATAACTGTCCTCAAATTTTGTAAAACACATTTAGGGAGTCGAGAGTGGCTATCAGATTGTAACCAGCGGGGGCGTAGCAGCATTTCCTTGTCTGTGGTGTTCTGGCCTAATGTGGGTTCCTTGGTACCACAGACGCAGAACAGTCAGCATGAGTCCCAGGCCTGAGGTTCACTCCCACTTTTGATCATTTGATTATTCTAATTTAACATATGCAGACCTGCCCAATTCAGGTCTGTGTTTTGTCTGAGTGCTAAGTAGACACTGACTGACTAGCTCCCCATGGTTCTATAAGAAATCAAATATTAAGATTATATAATATTCTTAAGTATTTAATTCTATATATATTTTTTAATTGTAACATATCACTATCCCTTTTCATCCCTATCCAGAGACATGACGTTCTCTGAAGCCGTTGCCAGATAAAATTCCAATTTTATCCATAGATCGCAACCTGTGGATTCCTTCCTTCCTTCCTCCCTCCCTCCCTTGCTCTCTCTTCCTTCCTTCCTAAAATTAAGTGTTCTTGCCCAAGTATCTAATTACAGCTCGTATTTTATGTAATTACTTTCACCTTTGTCTTTTATTTCCTTAAATATACAGATTTACATTGTATACAATTGTGAGAAAATAAAATAGTGAATAACAATTAGAAAAACAATTCAGAATAAATCCTAGTGGTGTGTCCATAGAAGCATTGACTATTACCGGTCATGCGGTGCATTATTAATAGTTCTGTCTCTCAACACAGGCAAGATCGATTCGGATGCCATGAAGAAGCACGCATACCTCAACATCGTGGGCATGGTGGGCTCCATCGACAACGACTTCTGTGGGACTGACATGACTATCGGCACGGACTCAGCTCTGCACAGGATCATTGAAGTTGTTGATGCCATCATGACCACGGCGCAGAGGTGAGGGGACTTAGAAAAACCAGTGGGAAGTAGACACGGGGCAAGTGATGTGCTAAGTAAGGCTGAAGTCAGCATTGGCCCAACCCGAGAAATTTTAGAGTATTCCACAGATGAGTATTCTGGCACAAGTCTTATGATTTGAGCATTAGGAACCATACAAGAAAATTGTTCTCAGGTTTACTTTTTATTTTAAAGCTTTCATTTTTTTTTTTTTTTTAAATTATAAGAGCAAAACCTGTTCATTGGAGAACATTTAAAAAGCAGAAGAAAACAAAATAATTATTATCTAAAGTCCTGCCCAAAGGTCTCTTGAAGGAATAACAATAAGTAAGAACTACGTTGGTGCGGCAGTTCCCTGTGTGACTGTTAACTGAGTGCTTGGCCATTCAAACTCACCAGCCACCCTGTGGGATAAAGGCGTGGCATTCTGCTTCTGTAAAGGTTTCTGCCTTGGTAACCCTATAGGGCAGTTCTGCTCTGTCCTGTAGTGTCACTAGGAGTCTGAGTTGGTTTCACGGCAATGGGATGGGTGCTTACTGGGAATGTGTGTAAGCATTTCCTTATTGTTATATTTCTAACCTATAAATTTACAAAAATGTAGATAAATCAGTTGAATTTTATCAAAGATGATACAGATTTGTGACAAAACCATCACTGAAACCACTTGCTGTCCCACTGATTCTGATTCTTGGTGACCCCGTGTGTGTCAGAGTAGAACTGTGCTCCATAGGATTTTCAGTGGCTGATTTTCCAAAAGTAAATCACCTTTCTTCCAAGGCACCTCTGGGTGGACTTGAACCTCTAACCTTTCAGTTATCAGCTAAGCACATTAACCGTTTGCACCACCCAGGGACTCCTACGTGGAATTCTGGAGTTTTTAAAGTACTTTTCAAAAGTCTGTGTGAAAGAGTAAATAGAGCAAATGTCTCGCATTGTATTGATGAGGAAGTTGAGACTTGGAAGGTACCCAGGAAGTAAGACCTCTTGATTCCTGTGTGTTTGTTTTTCCCATTCCACAATACTGCTTCATCGGACTACTTCAGCCCAATAACATACATAGTACATGGCCCTCCTGACATGCCATTGAAAACCACGTAATCTCGTTAATGTTTGAGGGATTGCTTGTAGTAGTTAGATTTTTCTGTTCCCTGGAAAGACACAGTTGTTGGACAATGACTGAGCTGACTTTCTACTCACACGTTTGCTGTTGGTTACATCCAGCCCATTGTTCTTAACATGAGAAGTAGCTGGCTTTGCCCAGTAGAGTCATCATCACAGACGGAGCATAGAAAGGTGTCCTGTAAGTATCTACTACATCTTGGAGCACAAGCAAATACATGTTGTACAATCTGTACCACAAGTGCCGTCACTGCTGAGGCCCCTTTACTCACAAAGGTTGAAGTGGCTATTGGGACAGCATCTGCTTTAGTAGAAAATGGATCATTTTTTGGAAGTTTAGCTACTTGCCATAATTATGAAATAGTGCTGCTATCAGAGTATAGCTCTCTTTGCTTTTTTATGCTGGTCGCCATATTAGTAAGTATATGTTACCTTGTGTCTGTTTTCCAGCCACCAGAGGACCTTTGTTCTGGAGGTCATGGGGAGACACTGTGGGTATGTATTTGTTAAAGTATTTCAGAATGAAAACAACCTTAGCCATCATCTCCTCCTGACCTCTTTATTTCTAAATTATGGGTGTTCTTGTAGAGAATTCATGGAGGAGTCAGGACTTGAACCCAGGTTTTCTGATTCATAATCCAGTGTTATTTCTGCTGAAATATGAGCTTTGGGTTCCCAATAGTAAACGCACAAGAAGGTGGATCCTTGGTTTATTGATCTTTGTTGTTATTTCCGTATAGATATCTAGCCCTGGTTAGTGCCTTGGCCTGCGGTGCAGATTGGGTGTTCATTCCTGAATCTCCCCCAGAAGAAGGCTGGGAAGAAAATATGTGCGTTAAACTGTCAGAGGTAATTCACATCGTACTTCTATTTATCAAAAATTATTCTAGTTGGATTGCTTTAATCATGATTTTTAATGGCTTTTAGGTTTTTAGAATTTTCAGTTCGGACAGTTTTAAACAAGTTTCCTGGTTCTAAAATTAGCTCAAGTTCTTGTTTCATATGATTTTCATATGTTGACTATTCATGTGTCTATCTACTTCCTGATGTTGCAAAGTGTAATGCAATAGAGAAACAGCTAAAAACACTCCGTGTGTGTCTGTATCTATGTATGTATTGTCTCATCTGCAAATCTTGGATTTTAGACTTTATATACTGCAGTGTTAGAAATGACAAGGTAAAAGGAAATGTTGGGGTCTGCCCCTTTAAATGTTGGCAGACTTAGGACTGATGATTTGTACTAACCTGTATGTGCAAGGAGGAAGCCCTGGTGGTGCAGTGGTTAAAGCACTTGCCTGCTAACCCAAAGGTCAATGGTTTGAACCTACCAGACTCTCTGTGGGAGAGAGATGTGGCAGGCTGCTTCTAAAGATTTACAGCCTTGAAAACCCTGTGGGGTGGTTCTACTCCGTCCTATAGGGTCACTATGAGTTGGAATTGATTTGATGGCAGTGGGTTTGGTTTTTTGGTTATATGTGAAATGTTGGTGATTTGAACCCCCCCATAATGGTTCTGTGGGAGAAAGACCTGGGCATGTGCTCCTGTAAAAGATTACAGCCTAGGAAACCCTATAGGGCAGTTCTGTTCTGTCACACGGGGTCGCTATGAGTAGAAAATTGACTCAACGGCACCTAACAACAACAACAATATGTGAAATACTTGATATTGTTATATTTTTAATTTATTTGTATTGATCACTAATCTAACACTGCAAGAATTTTTCATATATCATGCCAGAAAAATTGGCTTAGGAAATGAGGCCCCAGAGCATCTCCAAAAGCTTACGTGTTTGTATCATGTGACACTGAGGCTCTGGGGTAAGCTCGAGTCACTGTTAACACCAGGATTCACTGGTCTACATAATTACCTTCATAATTGCTATAAGAGGTTCTTTTATTTGGAACTTTTTGAAAAAACACATTCACTGAGAATGACTCAGTTTTCCTTACAGAATGGTTGCTATGTTCATAGCAGTGTGGCGCTAAATGACTGCTGGATGTGTGCGTGGTAGTATAGCAACAGCGACCACAGATATGTCCACAGTGAGAGTCTGGCTACCGTGCTCAGGCAGTGGTGCCTAAGTACCTCTGTTCGGGTCTTTGTATTCTTTCCCATTTCCTCTTTTGTGTCCCATCTGTCTGCTTCCCATGTCTGTGTGTAATATTACCTTAATAGAGTCAGTTGGGGCATAATACTCATTGCAGGGAACTCTTGGCGTAAAAATATTAGTGAGTGGGTGGGAAGGATATAGGGAGAGGTGGCAAGAAGCTCTGGCTTTTGTAAGGAGGTTGAAAGTGTGGTTTGATGATAGAGACACAACAGGAAAGGTCTGGTCTCCTGCTCACTCCCATCCTATAGATCAATGTCAATACCACATAAGCCCACCCTTCACCCTCTAGAGCTGACTGGGGTATTGATTTTTAAACTGTTGTTTGTGGTATAATGTAATCTACCAGATATCCACAGACCTTTTCCATTCACTGTGTCCAGTAATCCTCTTACCCTCCCTACACTCGTCCCTCATTCCTCATCCCATCTACTTACCCAAAAGTACTTTTTACTCTCATCTCATGTTATCAGGAAGCACTAGTTGCGAAGTTAAAGTCCTTGGGTGGCACAAATGGTTCATGCTCGACTGTTAACCTAAAGGCTGGCAGCTTGAACCCACCCAACACTACTGCACAAGAGAAGGCCAGGTGACCCTGCTTCCATAAAGATTACAGCCAGGAAAACCCTATGGAGCAGTTCTACTTTGCACATGTGGGGTCACCATGAGTCGGAATCAGCTCGATAGCAACTAACCACAACAACACTTGTGAAGTTTGGTGACGATTTCTATTCAGAAAGAGGTTAATTCAATTTGGGAAAAATTACCAAGGCTTTGTTTTGTTTGTAACAGAGCCTTGAACTGGTTCAAACTGGTGCAGTCATGGCTGAGGAAGCGAAACAGGAACAGACTTGAATTTTTACAATTTGGGTAATCTGGAACAATAACCAAAATGGGAAAAATTACAGGTTGAAGCTCTGGAATGGGAGACTCGGGAGAGGCATAGTGAGCCCTTTTAGGAGCCTGATCCATGAGACTGGATTATTGGCAGTATCCTCGAGGGTGACACACCTTTGGAGTAGCGTGGTTGGCCAGCTGCCATCTTTGAGTGGGGCACAACTGTTTCCGACTGCTCAAAATCCTGTGGGCAAGAGATTTGGTTGCTATGCAATGAGTATGCTGCCCTTGTTTTCTAAGAGGGAGATTAAGTTTAGCAGGGCTTCCACCTGTGATTTTTCTAGTGCTGGTGATCATTCAGGTTAATCCAAATTTAAAAAATTCAGGTCTGTTCTGGTTTCGCTTACAGGGCCGTGACTGAATGGGGAAGAACCAGTTCAAAGCCCTGGTTTTTAAGAATGGTTTAAGAATTTGAGTGTTTTGATTTTCTGTTCCTTAGAACCGTGCTCGAAAGAAAAGACTGAATATTATCATTGTGGCTGAAGGAGCTATTGATTCCCAAAATAAACCTATTACTTCTGAGAAAATCAAGGATGTAAGTGTGTGTAATTTCTTACGTATACTCTGTTACCTACTTGGAAATAGGAGAGATAGTAAAACAGTTTTGACAGGATTTGGTTTAGAACATTGCATTGTTTAAAAAAAAAAAAAAAAACTTCCTGGTATTTAAAAATATCTTCCTAACAAATCATTACATTAATGGAATGAGAAACACATAGCTCTAGGCTTCTGGAGGGAGAGTCAGGGTTTCTTGCCTTCTGTTGGTAATATTCCAAAGAGCTACATGAGTTCCCTGCACAAAAATAGAGGAAATGCGGTAGAATAGCTAATTGTGTTCTTTGTAATAGAAAGTTCTAGCTCTCAAACATCTACTGCTCTGAGAATGAGGAGGATTAACCACTCAAATGCTGGGCCCCAGGATTCTCTATTTGTGGCAGTAAAAAGGTGGCATCTGTCCTTTTTCCCTCCTTTTAAACTGGAGCATCTGCTGAACATATCCTTATCCACAAAGAAAGACACTGTATTGAAACTGAATCATTCATTGCCTTATTCACGGCCCTGAAGTGGGAACAGGCAGTGTGTTCTCGTTGCTGTAGGGCTCGCTCAGACAGGCGCATGCTCGTCTAGACGGGACTGTTAATGTTACCCAGCCAACTCACCCTAATTGCAGAGGGAACCAGAAAACACGCTGAGGCACTAGACACTTGAAGAGGAGGACAGACTCTGGTTGAAGCTGCAGGCAGGGCAAAAGAAGCTATCAGCTTGGCTTTCTTTAGTCACAGTCAGCTGCTGGGAAAAAAAAAAATGTATTTTATGTGTTCTGATACCAGCTGACACGTGACTTTAAAACAATGAAAGATATCTGCCAGTGAGGTACCTGTCAAGAAGTAATCAATAAAATCAAGGCAGAGAATTTCTTTCCTGCCTCACTGGAGTCCAGGTTAAGTCATACAGTATTACACCAAGAAGGAACCGTGGAATTCATGGTCCCACCCCACTGTCTTTATAAAAGGAGGGGTAAACTGAGTGCTAGAGAAGTTAGGTGCTCTGTCCTGTCACCCAGCTAGTATTCAGGGTGGCTGAGGACTGAAGGAAGATGCCTTGGTTTTACTAGACCGTGCTATTCAGATCACAGCTACACAAATTTAAGGTGATTTCAGAGAAATGTTTACTTTTTTATAATAGTGTTAGTAACACTTTAAATATAAGCTATAGAAATAGTTTTCTCTTTTAGTCATGTTACATATGTTCATTGGCTACATGGGAGAAAAAGGCCTCAATATTAAAAGCATTCTCTTAAAAATAAATTTCAGCTAAAAATTCCAGCTAGCTGTTAAACTTAGGAAGTAAAATTTGAGCATGATAATTTTTTCATTTAGATCTGAAGAAAGAGTAGCAAAATTGTCAGTGCTCAGCACCTATTACCCGGTATAATGTGACGTGTCTGTGTTATGGTTCTGCATTTCCTAACGGAGATGTTTTTCTCAGTTAGTAGTTAAGCAGCTGGGATATGACACTCGAGTGACAATTCTTGGGCATGTGCAAAGAGGAGGAACCCCATCAGCCTTTGACAGGATTTTGGTAAGTGTGTAAATTATCAAACATTTTCACAAACTCTTTCTAGGATGATTAATATTCCAGGACATTTAAAAAAAAAGCCAATTTAGTATGAAGGCTCATGACATTGAACAGAGCCAGCTGGTAAGACGTATCTATGTCTGCAGCATGGGGTGGATCATTCCTGAAGATACTAATGGCCTGTGTTTTTATTTTAAATATCCTTTCAAGACTTGCTGCAGTGTAACTGTTCCTAGGCTTCAAGCCCTGCAAACACTAGCAGACTCCACTGAAGGTGAAAAGTTGATTTGCCTCTTGTTGTGGGTGATGGGCCTGAAGGAAGAACAGAACCCAGAACACAGGAAGGCAGCGTTTGAAGTGCTGGCTTCTAAAAACGTAGACGCAGGATAGCAGAAATTCAGAGTCCAGATTTTCAGTGTTTTTTTTTTTTTTTTCAATATTTTCTGCTCTCCGTATCTCTCTAACTTTCCTCTGCACTCCCCATCTTGACCAGTTCTTACTGGAATCATAATCTCTCTGAGAAAGAGACCAAAAAAAACCTGTTACTGTTGATTCCTACTCATAGTGACCCTATAGGACACAGTAGAACTGTTCCACAGGGTTTCCAAGGAGCGGCTGATGGATTCGAACTGCCAACCTTTTAGTTACCAGCCTGAGTTCTTAACCGCTTCACCACCAGAGAGGTGTGTTCAAAGTAAATGGTAAGCGAGAGCCAGGAGGTGGAAACGATGCAACTGTCCATCAACAGAAGAATGGATAAACAAAATGTGGTATAGCCATACAATAAAAACTGCTGTTATTCAGCCATAAAGAGAAGTGAAGTTCTGATACATGCCAGCACATGGCTGAGCCTTGATAACATTATGCTGAGTGAAGCAACCCAGACCCAAAAGAACAAATGTTGTATGATGCCACTTTTATGAAGTATCTAGAATAGGCAGATCCATCCAGACAACAGACTATTACTGGTTGCCTGGGGCTAGAGGAGGGGGGAATGAGGAATGGAAAAAAAAAAAAAGGGAAAAACAAACAAGAAAAACTAATAATCCCCTAACAAAAAAAAGTCCTGGACCAGATAGATTCATCAGGATTTCTTCCAGATATTCTTGAGCTTTTCTATAAAGTAGAAGAGGAGGAAATACTTGCTAACTCATTCTGTGAGGCCAGTGTTTCCCTGATATCAAAGTGAGAGAAAGATACTGCAAGAAAAGAAAACTACAGACCAACAGAGATGCAAGAATCCTTGACAAGTTACTAGCAAACTGAATCCAAGAACATATTAAAGGATTGTACTCCATGACAAAAAAGAAAAGAAAAAGTAAACAGTAAGGTAAGGAATATGAGTACCTAATTGAGACCGTTCAACAGAATGGAAGGAAATTTGAAAATGGCAGAGTTTAAAATGCAGCTTGGACACTTCTGAACGATGTGGTACAAAGGCTTATACTCGAGGCTGCATCTCTTTGTTGGGAGCACACCAGGGTGGTTGGTCTCCTAGAGCAGGGAAGGCGGCCGTAGTTAGAGCACTATGCTGTCTTTGATAACCATACGTTTCCTCTCCAGGCCAGTCGCATGGGGGTGGAGGCCGTCATCGCCCTTCTTGAAGCGACCCCAGAGATCCCAGCCTGTGTGGTATCGCTGAGCGGAAACCACGCCGTGCGCCTGCCCCTGATGGAGTGTGTGCAGATGGTGAGTGAGCCCTGGCTGCAGCCGGAGGGTGGCATGGCTCCTTAACTGCTCAGAGGGCTGTGGTTGGTAGGCTTTGCTAGTGAATAACAGAGCAGGACATCAGAGCACTTTAGTGTGTTTTGTCTGTTGCTGGTTGGGTGGACAGTGAGCTAAATGACTTTTCTAAGAACAAAAGTAGCTGCCTCCATGAGTGATGGTAACTAGGCTTCATGTTTTTACTCTGTAAAATCCCAACCACTTTGTTTTGCATTTCTTTTTTGTTTTTCTAAGTTATCATCCATGTGGCCCTCTAGGTAGTAGCTTCCCTGAAAATGAGTCTAGTCTATCAAAAATTAGTGTCCTCTGAGAGTCATCATGGGGTTATGTCAACAAGTCAAAGAAGATCTAGGTGTGGTGGTGCAGGAAAATGTTTGCTGTCAAATTCGATAAGGATGTGACTTTGTTAGACTTCTCCAAACTTCAGCTACTTCCTGTCTGCCTGTCCCCAGGGACATTCAGATCCGTAACATGGCAGGTGGAATGGTGGATTCAGGAGATATTCTGAGATGTATCCACTACCGTAGCCGTGGGAGTGGTGTGCAAATGGACTTTAAAAGTGATTTAGAATTTTCCAGTTGGTCAGTGGAGTCGCATTAGTAGAAGTAGCTTTTACATTTTGCATTTGTTTCAAACTTTTCAAAGTTTATTCTTGACCATCACCTTATGTGCTCTCTCCAGTGACCGCAGTGTATATATTTTATACCATATAGAGGGAAGTAATTAATTAAATCAGAGGACTTGTTAAAACTAACAGTCTTAGAAACATAATTGCCAAAAGCCTGTGGAAGTGAATAAAGCGTTTGTGTGTGTGTGTGTGAGAGAGAGAGAGCGCGAAAGAGAAGGCTTAAGAGGACTGAAACCTATGCGCCATAAGTTTACTTTTAGCATATTTCTCATATCCAGTGTCTCTGTTAGTTTAGAAACAAAAATGTGTTTGATATCGTTTGGCTTGTCCTTCAGATGACCATATAGAGCTTCTGTGATTAATGACCATAGAGAACAGTTCATTGAGCACCTGCTCCCGTCAGGTGTTTCCTAGGGCTTTACATGTTTATAGTAACCACAAACAGCTTTAGAAGCAGGGAGTATTTTTCTTATTTTTCAGATGAGGAAATTAAAGTTTAGAAAGAGAAGTAACTTGCTCCAGACCCCAAAGTTGGCAAAATCAGAGGCAGGGTTCTAGCCCAGGGTGTCTGACTTCAAGTCCAAGTTTTATGCCCAGCACAGCCATGCCTCTCCTGCGGCCTCCTCAGGGCCAGGGCACAGAGCCAAGCAGGGACTGTGCATGGGTCTCCCAACTCCCCATTGAGGCTTTGCTTTTTTTCCCTCTAGACTCAAATTGAGAATTTTTCAGAACCTTGTCTGAGAGATCCATTTGCTGGCTTGGCTCTTATGGGGTGAAAACCTTAGATTTCAAGACATGCTTAACGTGGCCGTTAACATCAGATTGGCCCTGGGCGGACACAGGTGTCTTCTACCTCGTCCCCTAGAGGTGAGGGGCTCGTTACCAGTTGCAAGCGTTTGGATGGAGCTGGCAAGTACTGGTCTAGACTCTCTAGTATTTAGGCTGCCAGGCCAACCAAGGTCCAGTTCTGAAGGGGAACCAGGAGTGGAGAGACTAAGCTAGTTGGGCCTTGCGCCCCACCTCGTCTTTCATGGATGTACTAAACCATGACGTGTTCTTTCCTTCATTACTCTCTTAAAGACCCAGGATGTG
Source organism: Elephas maximus indicus (assembly GCF_024166365.1). NCBI lineage: Eukaryota > Metazoa > Chordata > Mammalia > Proboscidea > Elephantidae > Elephas > Elephas maximus. The sequence continues at coordinate 14,689,453 of NC_064822.1, read as the reverse complement.
CAAAAGGCAATGGATGAAAGAAGATTTAAAGATGCTGTACAACTTCGAGGAATGTGAGTTATTTTGAAGAAAACTCCATTTTGTTAGGGACACATGTTCCTCTAGCAACCAGCCAGTGGCCGTTGAGTCAACTCATGGTGACCCCACGGGTGTCAGAGGAAAACTGTATTCCCTAGAGTTTTCAATGGCTGCGTTTTCAGAAGCAGATCATCAGGCCTTTCTTTCAAAGCACTTTTGGGTGGCCTGAAACCTCCAGCCTTTTGGTTAGCTGCTGAGCACATTAACCCTCTGCTGAGCACGTTAACTGTTGCAGCACCCCGGGACTCCATGTCTTCCTCAGTCCTGGCCATTTTGAATGTGCTTAGAAGTGTGCTTGTTCTATTTCAATATATAAAATTCAAAAATCAAGACAATCAGTAGGGCATTGTTTCTGCAGGGGAAGGCCTAGATGGCTAGTTTAGGGATAATAGATTTTTTTTCATATGTTTATTTGTATTTTGGGGGGTGCAGGGTGAAGGGCTGCTGAGAACTTAACGGAGATTATAATACAAGGTGACCGTGTTGCTAGCCTTTTGAAAAAGAAACTTGGGAGCTGCACTATAAGGTCTTTTTTCCTTAGCTCATTTCGGAGCTAGACATACACAGCACAGCAGTGCCCGTGGAGGGCCCCTGCAGAACATGATGTAATATTCTGTCCTCCGTTTTTCTACAACAGCGAATACGCAGAACAAGCCTTCATGGACTGTCCGCTCCTAGGAGAACTGTTCTCTGTGGCCCCTTCTCCCCGCACCAGCTCCCTCTTGTTTTGTCCAGTATTCTAAACTTTCATTCAAAAACCTCCTTCTGTTTTAGGAGCTTTGAGAGCAACCTAAACACTTATAAGCGGCTTTGCATCAAGCGTCCAGACTCACACATCGTGAAGGTGAGTGGTTAGCACAGTGTGGCCATGCTGTTCCTTTTTTCTTCTCAGACCTGCTCCAACGCTGCCTCACTTCAGCTGGTGCACAAACCCTTCTGCCCTTCCACGGCCACCCCCTTCTCCTTATTCAGGTCCCAGCTACATGCCATCTTTTGAAAGGTTTTATCTGAACTCTCTAACTGACCCTTTTTATCTTTGTCTTCATGTGAAGTTATATGAACTTTAATTTTCTGGAATCTGTACTCAGTTGTAAGCTTCATGAAGACTGAAGCTTTGTGTCTTTTTGGTTCACTGTTGTAGCTCCAGGGTTGCCACGTGAGGGCTGCTCTTGGATGTGTGCTAAGTATGTGCTTGAATAAATCCAGTGATCCAGTGATACGCTTCTGTTTGTGTTGCAGAGCAATTATAACGTGGGTATTATAAACGTGGGTGCCCCTGCGGCTGGCATGAACGCCGCTGTGCGCGCTGCTGTACGTGTGGGGATATCTGACGGCCACAGGATGCTCGCCATCTACGATGGCTTTGATGGATTTTTCAAAGGTCAGGTGAGTCTCATGGAAGGCACAAGGCTGAGGAATATCCCTAACCTGAGTATCATGTAAGTGAACTGATACCTGTAAGGACCGGCCCTCTAATTAAATGAGAAATTAACTCTAAATACTTACCCTCTTAAAATTTATGATTCTGTAACATTGTGAGATAGTGACGGTTTTTTGAGGGACAACTTTTGCTTCAGAGTCCCATCATAAGTTATGCTCTAGATCTTCAAATTTAGCTCAGAGCATAATGTATTTTCAAGTTTTCTTGCAAGGCAATACCAAGGCAGGGCCTCTGGAGTTACGTGGATGGGCTTCTATGCCCGACTCTGCTGCTCATTACCCGTGTGCCCTTGGGCATGTCAGCAAACGTCTTCCACTATTATATGAAAGGAGAAGAATGATAAAATTTGCCTCTAAAGGCTGTTGAAAAGCTTATTACTATAGGTAAAGTGCATAGTACCTAGCAAACAGCAAGCACTCTCTAAAAAAAACTTTATAAAAATAGTTAACATTTATTGAGTGTTCATTATGTATTCTTTGTAAGGGATATTTATATATATTAACCCATTCAGGTCTCACAGTAGATCTAAATGTTAGCCCCTTGCTCATATGAGGAGAATGGACCACAGCGGCTTTTATTAGATTTTAAACATGATTGTAAGACTGCAAATCCTGTACTTTTAATCAAGTATTGTACTGGTTGACATTATTTATTCATTCCGTTATTCAACAAACATTTTTTGAGTTCCTACTCAATAAGTGATATTTATTAAGTTAAATATATTTATTAAATTAAATTAATGAACAAAGCAGACAAAATCCCCTGAGTCCACAGAGCCCACATTTTAGGGAGGGAGACAATGGTGAGTCCAAATAAGTTATGTGAAATAAGTCGCGTATCAGGGTGGTGAGTGTGAACCAGACCAAGGAGGGAGAGTGGGAGTGTCTTGGGACTTCGCACAAAGATTCCAAAGATGGATGCTGTTGAAGAAGGTGATCTCTGAGTAAAGATTGAAGGGATGAGCAAGTGACTCATGTGAATGTGTGGGGAAGGTCATTCCCAGCAGAGGAAAAAGCCAGTACAAAGGTCCTGAGGTGGGAGGTTGCTAGTGTTCAGAGGCTGGCGAGGGGCTCATGTAACTGGAGCAGAGGGGGAGCTCCAGAGGAGAGGGGTACACAGGAAATGAGGGCCAGATCAGTTAGGGCCCTAGAGGTAATTGTGAGGCATCTGGCTTTTATTCTGAATAAGAAGGAAGGGTTTGGGTGTGGGAGTGGCACTAATGTTTTTACAAGATCATTCTGGTTTTAATAAAAGGGAAAACCAGGAAACAGACTACTTGGGAGGATTTTGTAATAATCTAAGCAAGAGATGATGGCAGCTTGGTCCACGCTGGTAGTAGGGGAGACGGTGAGAACTAATCAATAGCCCGAATGTATTTTGAAGGTAGAGTCCTTATAATTTGCTAACAACATATGTGAGTATGAAAAAGGAGTATAGAATTAGTCCATTTCCAGCTTCAGCAAATGGCGGGGTGGAGTTGTTATTTATTGAGATGGGGAAGGTTTGAGAGGTGGGAAGAATATCAGGAGCTGAGATTTGGGGAGGTTTCTAGTAAGCAGGTGGATATTTTCTTCCAATGTTCCTCAAGAGGTGTGGGCTAAAGATAGGGATTTGGTGTAGACATCAACATACAGATGGTATTTGAAACTATGAAACCAAATGAGATCACCAAGGGAGTCAGTGTGCATAGAAAAGAAAGGGGTGGGCATGTTTCAGTGTTACTAGGCAGAGGGAGAAGAAGCAGAAATAGCACAGGAGACTGAGGAGGCGTGGACAGAGAGGTAGGATGGAAACGCTTCACTGACGTCCCTTAGAGAGACACACCTTGGGGGACACTGATGATCCAGATTCTGTCACTTTCCATAGCGGCCACTATGGAAAGGCTGTGCATGGTGATGGGACAGAAGAGCCGTCTACATCTCAGTGGCAGAGGTCGGGCTAGGCCCCAGTCCAATTCTATCATGAGTGAATATCACTTCCCCCATTTAAATTATCAATTTAAACTGTTCTTTGCTTTGCTTAAAGGAAAACTACCTTCAAAACTGATTTATACATTTACGTATTTTAATTTTGAGATCTTTTGGATCACAAAAAAGTGTGTGTGTGTTCAAGGGAAAGATTAGTCCAGATGACTAATGGACCACAAGTACCACAGCCTCCACCAGACTTAGTCCAGCACAAATAGATGGTGCCCTGCTACCACCAGCAACTGCCCTGACAGGGATCACAATAGAGGGTCCCGGACAGAGCTGGAGGAAAATGTAGAACACAATTCTAACTCACAAAAAATAAATAAATAAAAGACCAGACTTACTGGTCTGACAGAGACTGGAGAAACCCCGAGAGTATGGCCGTTGGACACCCTTTTAGCTCAGTAATGAAGTCACTCCTGAGGTTCACCCTTCAGCCAAAGACTAAGATTACAGGCCTATAAAACAAAGAGAGACTAAAGGAACATACCAGCCCAGGGGCAAGGACAAGAAGGCAGGAAGGGACAGGAAAGCTGGTAATAGGGAAGCTAAGGTCTAGAAGGGGAAAGTGTTGACGTGTTGTGGGGTTGGCAACCAGTGTCACAAAGCAATATGTGTACTAATTGTTTAATGAGAAGCTAGTTTTTCTGTAAATCTTCATCGAAAATACAATAAAAAAACAAAGCGTTGTGTATATATATAATTTGAATAATATTTACTTTTTGGAATGGGTTAGCATTTTTCTCTTTTTTTTTTTTTTCAACTTTATTTTTGGTCAAAATATACACAGGAAAACCTGCTCCCATTCCACAGTTCCTAGACATAGTGATCAGGGACATTGGTTACAGTCTTCAGATTGTGTCAACATTCTCGTTATTTCCGTTCTAGTTGTTTCACTTCCATTTACTTAATTTCCCTGCTCCCCAACCTTCTCATCTATGCTTTAAAATAGCTGATGACCCTTTGGTCTTACTTATCTTTTTCTCTTAAGAAGCATAATACTCAAGGGCGACGGTCTTTACTCTTTGGGTTAAGCTGTCACTTAGTTTAAGGTGACTCTAAGAGATAGTTTTAATTCAAGGCATGAAGAGCAACTCAGGGCCATAGTCTTGGGGACTCTGCCAGGCTCAATACGTCCAATAAGGCTGAATTTTTTAAGAATTTGAAGTTCTGTTCCATATTTTTCACCCATTTTATCAGGATTTCTCTATTATGTTCCTGATCAGAACATTCAGTAGTGGTAGCTGGGCACCTTCTAGTTCTTCTGGCCTGAAGGTGGAGGAGGCAGTTGTTCCTGTAGACAGTTATTCCAGTAGAATGGGTTTATATTTTTAAAAAATATAATTGACCTAAGAATCTCACTGCATTGTAGTAATGGCTCCAACAAGTTAGTTAACTTACCCAATTACCTGATTAGAAGTTGGCAGAGAAGTTAATTTATCAACGATTCCGTGATTAGAAGTTGGAGAACTTAGAATTCCAGCCCAGCACTTTCTGATCCCATGTCTCATGCTGTTCCCACCCTGCCGTGGTGGAAATCCAGTCAGAAATTGTGCCACCCTTGCTATGTGTCGATAGTGACATGTGTATCATGCTTAATAGCTTTTACAGTATTCTTATTTTTTTTTTTTTCCTCCCCATCCCTCCCTCCCCAGGGCCCCTGGTAACCACTAATCTTTTGTCGTGGTGGATTTGCCTATTCTAGATATTTTATATAAATGGGATCATACAGTCTTTGTCCTCCTGTGCTTGACTTATTTCACACAGCATAATGTTTTCAAGGTTCATCCTTGTAGCAGGTATCAGAACGTTATTTCTCTTCGTATCTGAATAATATTCCTCTGTGTGTGTGTGTGTGTTGTTTGTCCGTCCATCTGTTGATGGGCACTTGCATTGTTCCCATCTTTTGGCTATTATGGATAACGTGGCAATGAACAGCAGTGTACATGTGTCTGTTGAAGTTGCTGCTTCCAATTTTATAGTGTTCTTTTTATATAATTAAGCTTAATTTGCTTAGCTATTCATCTAAGTTTTTAAATCTTTTTAGTTTTTAAGACAAAAAGTGTTCTTCTAATCTTATATCAACTGAAAAAGTTGTACTTTTAATTTTCTTTTTGTTTTCTTTCCCAGGGATAGAATTTTGCCACCTAAACTATCTGTTCAATACACATGACTAGGGAAGGAAGACCAGCCCTGGAATTCAAGGCAGAGATCTTCCTAGAGGCAATGAGAACTTAGTTCCTTTGGTGTTCTTAATTAGTAGATAAATCTTAGGAGTCAGTTGTATGTCTAGACTCATTCAGCATTGCTATGAAAACACTTTCATAACTATCCCCAATTCTTTACAGGAATGCAGCCTATTCAGGGTACAGAAATCTGAGCGGTTTTAAAAGCTTTAAATTCCCTTTGCTTTTTCGCTTTAGCTGTTTTATTATGTGTTTGTACATTAGATAAAAGAAATCGGCTGGACAGATGTTGGAGGTTGGACCGGCCAAGGTGGATCGATTCTTGGGACAAAACGGTAATTTCCAGACATTGACTCTGAACTAATCTTGAGGAGGCAGAAAATGCCATATTGTATAAGTGAATAGATGGACATGGATTCTGGGCCTCTTGATTTCCTGTAAATAAATTCCTAAAAGAAGTGACACTGGGTCAGTTACCTGTCCCCACCCCAGGAAGGATCCAGGCAATGCTTTAAGAAGTTGAGACTGAGCCATGCCATTGAAAGACATGCTGGCGATGAGCACGAGGGCTTGAAAATAGATAAGGCTGATAACATGTGGAGTATTTTCTTCGATAATCTCTTATTTCCATTTATTTGAAGAGCAAAATGGTGAGAAAAGAAAATTATTGTACTCTAGGTAATATAAATAAGTGATCTCTTCAAGCTGTAGTAATCATGCTAATTAAAAAAGAGTTCAAACATCATCCATACTTCGTTAGTATTGGTAGGAACAACAGAACTGAGTAGCACTGTTATTTGAGGCTCAGATTTCCATAACTGAGGAAATTATTGGGTAATTCCAGCAAAAAGACATATTTTTCAGACTTAACAGTAAGCTTCTGTTTTCTAGCATAGTCAGGGGTAGGATATTTTAACAAGAAACAAAACCTGTAGCCATCCAGTTGATTCCTACTCGTAGCTACCCTACAGGACAGAGTAGAACTGCCCCATAGGGTTTCCAGGGAGCACCAGGTAGATTCGAACTGCCAGCCTTTTGATTAGCAGCCGACCTCTTAACCACTGTGCCACCAGGGCTCTGATTTTTAACATGCTTAACATTAAATTGAATTTGAATCTTTTGAAAAATATTATCTCAGAGATAAAAGTATTAACATCAGTCATTATTATATATCACATTTTAATATGAAAGGAAAATCATTTTTTGTATAAATCCTAATAAATGTTTAACTTCATATAAATGGTAGCTTATTGTACCAAGGAAGTTGTCCCATCCATTTATTTGTTCTGCTTTGGGCTCAGCGCTCCAGGTATTGTCCAGCTGCTAGCAGGAGTTCTGAAGAGCTCTGTGGGGCTCTCAGAGCTATTTGCTATCCAGTCTTACCCAGAGCCCACGTTATTGGTGTCCTGTACAGCAAAGCTGTACTTAGAAGTAAACTTATCTATGTACTGTGTTTCCTGGGCCACCTTAGACTGACTGATTTCCCGGTTTCCATAGTAGCTGACTGGGAGCATTGCTCTGAGTTAGTTAGAGATGATTAGAATGGCAGCTTTGACAACATTCTGAAGCAGCTCAAGAAGCTCCATATTAGAACACTGGGAGGGATTTTGTAGCTAGCTCTCATGTTCAGTTGTTTTCTATGATTGGCCAGGCCTGGATTTTTTCGTCCTAAAGTTTCTTATAAATCTAATAAAAGTAAGCTTTATTTCCTTCCATAAAAGAAAGATTGAGGGGAAGAGGTGTTGGTGGGAAGCTGGGATGGGATATAGCCAAATATTATTTGTCCAGTAATCTGCTTGTTAACCACATCATCTGAAACAGGTGCTAAACTGGGAGAAGAATAGCAAGTATAGTGGCTGTGATTTAAAATGGGACCAGATCAAAATTGTCACGAAAGGAGAGACTGAAAGGGCTGACTCAATAGGGGAAGAGCAGGTGGGAGTACGGAGTAAAATGTATGTAAACTTATATGTGACAGACTGATTGGATTTGTAAACGTTCACTTGAAGCTTAATAAAAGTTAATAAAAAAAAAAAAGGGACCAGATGGGATAATGTATACATAAGTTATTTGAACACTGTATAGTTCCTCATAAACAATGGTTTTAATTAAAAATGACAAGGCACTTTGCTTATTTTTCTCTGAGACAGTAGAAATCTCTTCAGGTCACAGTCCTGTTGTTGTTAGGTGCCATGGAGTGTTTCCGACTCCTAGCAACCCTACCGGACAGAGTAGAACTGTCCCAAATTCCTAGGCAGTTGAGAAGTTTTTCTAGCTTTCTTTTGATAATACGCTCTTTTGGGATTTGATTTCTGGCCACAGCTGCCTTGTGTAACCATTTCCTGGCATATGGCTGCTTATCCTGCTGTCCGCCAACCCCGACGGAATGATGAAGGCAGGTGAATCCCATGGCTTCTTAATACAGCTTGTAGTTTGTCACCAAGGTAGGAGAGGAGGCGTGAGGGAGTGATGTGGCTTCTATCAGGTTAACACGACGTATATCATCATAACTGTGAATCTTGTCTGTCAGCCTCTGACCTCACGTCTTGATTTAACCATTTTTAGTACTCTACCTGGGAAGTATTTGGAAGAGATTGCTGAACAGATGCGTGCTCATAATATCAACGCTCTATTGATTATTGGTGGATTTGAGGTACATTATTATTTCTCTGTTAACCTGCTGGTTCATTAGCTTTGTAGGGATCAGTAATAACCCTGTGTGAGCTTCAGACAAGCAAAGTTGGCTGTTCCTCAGAATTTGGGAGTGTAGACTTCCAGGCTCTGTTGCCACTGAATAACCCGGAGCGCAGAAGTAACAGAGCGGCAAGATGCTATGTGAGATTGGTCCAGTCCCAGTACAGCAGCTTAGTCTGGAAGCAACAATGTGATTCCTTATCCCTGATTCATCTGTTTAGTGAGCTCGGACTTATCTCAAGTCTATCGGAATCATTTTATCTCTTGAATTTGAAGTCCATTGGCTATTTCAAGAGAAAGGTAGTATATGGCAAAATTTTTTAAATCACATATTGGACTGAAGTTCTTGATTTTTTTCTATTCAGTGATGATCAGTTCCATGATAAACCCTAGTTTTACTTTAAAGAAAATGTGAGAACCTTAAATAATCAGAATCTTACCAATAAGGGGTTTAGTCTTGCTTATAAGTGATAATGTTCTGTATTATCCTTTGTGCTTAAAAAATTGCTGTCCTTGTCTTTGGTCTTGCTGCCTTTTTATGTTGACTTTTTTGTGGTTCCGTGTATCCCCACGTGTGCTTTGTGTGCTGTGGTGGAGTGGCTCTCGCTGTGGCTCTCCCATGCCATTTCACTTCCAATGATGCCCCTTTGTCCTCCTTCCCCCTCTTCCTGGGCCCCACAACTGTACACACTTGTCTGACAGGCTTACCTGGGACTGCTAGAGCTGTCAGCTGCCCGGGAGACACACGAGGAGTTCCGTGTTCCCATGATTATGGTTCCTGCTACTGTCTCCAACAACGTCCCTGGTTCAGATTTCAGCATCGGCGCCGACACTGCTCTGAACACCATCACTGACGTAAGTCTGCGTGTGCCGTCGAAGCGACGATGCGACCCCAGTTGTGCTCACAGGGAGGACAGCTGAGCCACTCTTATCACCAGTGTATTAGAACTCCCTTTGAGCACTGGAGCACAAGTACCCCAAAGGAGATTTTATTTCCCCCCCAGAAAAAATTAAAAATCCTCTTCTGGCTCTGAAAATCTTTTTTCTAGTTTCCCCAATTTTTACCAGCTTTGTCCCTGTGTGGTTGTTGGGATGGTTGGTGTTTCACTGTTAAGATTCGTTAAGTGACAGGGACCATTTGGAGCTCAAGAAATAATAGGATTATAGTTTTTTTTGTGATTTGGATAGTCATTAAAATTATTTCTTTGTTTTGTTTGTTTTGCTGAGCCGAAATAACCTCAAGCCTATAACATCTTACAAATTCTGGTCCAAGGACTTGCCTTAACGTGTAAGGCCGAAGAGACTGTTTTGTAATTTAATTTATTGGCCTGAGTCCACCATTTGCATTCGTTGTACTTTTGGTTGTGGCCGTAGTAACATCATTTTCCCCTGTACAAATGGGGGTATTACGTCTAAAACAGTATTGATGCTGTTTTAGAGCTTTTGCCGAAAGGCAGTAATAAAAAGAAATGCGTGCTTAATATCCTGTTTGTAAGTCACATTTGGTAATTTCCAGGGGAATCTGAAGAGCAGCCTGTAACAGTGCGTTTCACTTTTTTTACTCAAAGCCTGAGGTCTTTCGCTAATTCTCGGATTTTAATTTCCTTGTCAGACCTCAGTCTTAAGAATGTTTTTCTAAAATTTTTTCTTAAACCTTTGGCATCAAACTTATTTTCTAGTACTGGTAAATAAAACATAATAAAGCTTTTAAAATAAGATTCAAATGGTAAGTAATGCTTAGTGCTTCTGTCCTGCTTTTCTGAACTTTCCCACCTTTTGTGCAATTTCTTTGCTAGATAAAAAAAAAATAAACCTGTAAAAAAAAAAAATTATTTTTTTTTCTGTTGCATATTGAGTGGTGCTGGAAACTGTCTATTTGCAATCACTAATCTCTTACTTGGAGCCCTGGTGGCGCACCAGTTGAGAGTTCGGCTGCTAACCAAAAGGTCTGCAGTTGGAATCCACCAGCCGCTCCTTGGAAACTCCCTGGGGCAGATCCACTCTGTCCTGTAGGGTTGCTAAGAGTCAGGAAAAACTCGAGGGCAGCAGGCTTTAGCCTCTTACTTAGCAGTTGCTTGTGCTTTCCCCGTGGTTTATCACGCCCTCCACTGCTTTCGGACTAATTCAGGCTCTCGATCAGTCTTTACGCTGTGAATTTAAAGATCACCGGCTATCACCAAATGAATTCTTTTTTTTTTTTTTTTAACTTTTGTCTCAGCTTTAGCTATATTTACAATCTGCTTAAGCTGAGCTGGCAGTGCAAGCAGTTGGAACATTTGTTTTCCCTAATTCTTGTGGAATGAGGGAAACCCTGGTGGGGTAGCGGTTAAGCGCTACGGCTGTTAACCTAAAGCTCGGCAGTTCGAATCCACCAGGTGCTCCTTGGAAACCCCGTGGGGTAGTTCTACTCTGTCCTGTAGGGTCGCAATGAGTCGAAATCCGGTCAACAGCAATGGGTTTGGTTTTCGTTTGGGTGTGGAATGAGAACCCATTGCTGGGGGGTGGATGGCAGGGAGAGGAGTAGAGAGGTTGAAAGCGGTTCATTTGCAGTGAATCAAGCTTTTGCAGACACAGGCAGAGGTTGGTGTTCACGTATCTCCCTGTGATATTTTGATGTGTCCTTTCAGTAATGAAGAAAAGATTCACCCTCTTTATAAATTCCAGGCAACTCTGCTTTTATAAAGAATTCCTTTTTACTTTTCCAGATTATGAATATATAATACATGTATATTATAGAAAATTTTAAAACCAAAATATATAGGAAAAAACAATCATACTTAGTTATAATTGAGTATATAGGTCGGAATCAACTCGTTGCCATTGAGCCTATTCCGACTCCTAGCGAACCTGTAGGACAGTAGGACTGCACCACAGGGTTTCCAAGGCTGCAATCTTCACAGAAGCAGACTGCCACTTCTTTCTCCTGGGGAGCAGCTGGGACTCATTGGTAGCGTTGCTTTTACTTCTCTTACAGAGGGATTTTGTGGTTTATTATATGATTTTTAAAAATCCTTTTTTTTTTTTTTTTTTAACACCTTGAGTTTCTCAAAGCTAAGTTAACCCATTATAAGGTTTAAAAGGCAAAAGGACAAGTGGGTAGTTCGTCACTCACGGTGGCTTCAAGTACAAGTCATACAGGGTCAGTAGTTATACATATGTGTCCTTAACTACCTTATTTCAAAGGAGCTGAGGAATTCGATTGTCTTGGTGATGGTACAGTTCTGAGCTTGACATTCGAATGTCATACAAGGCCCTTTTCAGGAACCATGTCGGTGAGGATAATTTACCTTAGTGTTGTGGTGGCCACCACCACGTATATTCAGTAACCAGGTGAAGAATTAGACAACAGATAAGAGTCTATGTGTGTCTTGAAGGCATAGGAACGAAAATCTGGACATGATGTGTCGAAATTGCTGTTTCTTCCATTGCTGTATTCATTAAAGCCAAAAGGAAGTTGAGTCCTCTTTAGAAGATTTGGGTTCAGGTCTGAACTAGCTAGGTTGGCTGTGGGGGAAGGAGGGTGGTGTCATCTCCAGGAAGTGTGCTGGGAGAGTGGATACTGAGGAATGTGAAAGTGATGTTTTCTCTGCCAGTGACACCCCAACTTCGAGGCCTGTGGGAGCATGATTGTCTGTGGCTCCTTTTGCCATCGTTAGTGGACCATAAAAGCCCCTTAAGGGACTGCAGACAAGCAGCAGGGTGAACGTCAGATCTACCTTGATCAGGAGCTTCAAACAGGTGTCCCAGACACGTCACCCCGCAGGCCTTAGGCCAGAGGCCGCTCCTTCCAGTCTTATTGCTCAAATCTATTTATAGCACCCGCCTCGCCCTGAAAGCATTTAGGTTTGCAATCCTTGAGTATTTCCCAGTTTAGTTTCTAGTGCCCACTGGTTCCTTTTGTTCCTTTTCCTCGTATAGTTGGGTGGTTCTCAGCTGCCCCCAGGGGATATCTGTCAATGTCTGGAGACAGTTTTGATTGTTGCAACAGAGGGGGTGCTATTGGCATCTAGTGAGTAGAGTCACCATCCTACAATGCGTAGGGCCCATTAACCCATTGCCTCCGAGTGGATTCCAACTCATAGCAACCCTATAGAACAGAGTAGGACTGCCCCGCAGGGTTTCCAAGGCCGTAAATCTTTATGGAAGCGGACTGCCACATCTTTCTCCCTCGAAATGGCTGGTGGATTAAGTTAGTAGCTGAGCGCTTTAACCACTACTCCACCAGGGCTCCTTAATGCATAGGATAACCCCCCAGAACAAAGCATTGTCTGACCCAGAATGTCTGTGGTGCTGAGTTTGAGAAACCCGGGTTAGTCTTATGTTATTAAACGATTAAGTGTTTTCAGTCATTGTGGCCACACATTATTTCCTCCTTGCTAGCATTTATACTTCAATTACAAATGTATCACTCAGATGGATTTTGTGGAAGACGCCTTTCTCATTATATGCATTTAATGGTTAATTAGCCTTCTGGGGAAGAACAGAATTTTAAAAAATACCTCAAAAAAAGTGTATAGAAATTTCTCACAATATGGCAGTCCAGATATGGCAGTAGGGCTTTACAGATGGACTACTTTTACTCTACAAGGGTACATTATTTTGTTCTAGTCAAAATGGCAGCAAAAATGTGCTGAGTTAAAGGCTGCAGTTGAGTGTCATGAAGGTATCAGGCAGGGATCACAAGCCTTGCTGATGGCCCTCGATTATGATAATAAACTGAAAACCATAATCATTTCCCTGAAAAATCCATGCAGTCTCTTTTCTCAGTGCAGATAGCTAAGCATTTTCAGGGTAGCTTAATGATGTTTTCAAACTATTTGCACTCAGAGCCCAAAGCAGGAGGACTAAGTGTTGCTTCCGCCACAGGACCTAGACAGGTTTGTCCTCAGGGTTTTACACTTACATTCCTACATTGTCCGCCCGCCCCCCGCAAAGTTTTCCCCTCATTTTATTGTGAATAGAAGGGGAAAAAAGAGGTGCAGTGAGAACAGAAGATAGAATCTCTTTGCAAAGTACAAACATCATTAACTTGTTGTCATTGAGTCGGTTTCTGCTCATGGTGACCCTATGTATTACAGAGTAGAACTGCTCCATAGGGTTTTCTTGGCTGTGATCTTTATGGAAGCAAGGTCTTTCTTCCACGGTGCTGCTGGGTGGGTTTGAACTGTCAGCCTTTAGGTTAGTAGTTGAGCACCAACAGTTTGTGCTACCCAGGGACCCAAGAAACTCATTAGAGATTTCAAAATGGTGTGGAAGACACTACTACTCCTTTGTGCCCATCGGTCCTGCCTCAGCCCTTCCTATATACCCCAGTTCCCATTTGGCCTGTGTTGAACACGTTGGTCCCAGAGGGTTATTTTGTGACCCTTTGACTTCCCATAAGAGCCTTCTCAAAAAGAAACAGCCTGCCTTGCATGCAACCTGCTCTTGATTTATTTCTGAGCTAGAGTATTCCACAAGAAAGGGGAGCAGAAATAAACTTTTTTTAAAAAAATAATGAGGAACCCATCCAACAGTGGTGCAGATGGATCAAACCGCATGTGCAGTGTCAGCGTGCACCCCCAAATGTGTCTGATGCTGAAACAATTTGGTGCAGCTAGGGAAGTCTTGCAATAACCTGCCGCATCCAAAGTCGGAAAAGCACAGGTCTGCAAGAAGACTAGGAGGAGGAGGAGGCTGCACGTGCCCAGCCTCCTCAGAGGTGTTGACGTTGTCATCGTGAGCGGTGTTGGTGCTGGCGAAGGAAACACGGCTTACGCTCATTCCCGTAGATCTTGAATGACTGATCTCATATTTTTCTACTGAACTGCATCCAAATGAACTAGCCTCTTACAGGTCCACAATCACTTGTCCAGAATCCTTGGGCCACGTATGTTCTAGACACAGATCGTCAAAACCTCTTCCCAAGTCCTAAGGAACAGCTCCCCTTTCTGGCATCAGAGCCAAACAGTTTCACACTGGAATTCCAAAGCAGTTAATTGGATTCATGCCTGTTGATCTTGATTTATGTAAGAATTGCAAAGGGACATGAAAAGAAAACTCCTTAAAGGGAAACAGTTTCTCATAAAAGAGAGCAAATTGTTCAAGAGGTCCCACAGAGATGCAGCTCATGCGGAAAGGGTCCCTCGTGAACAGGCATGCCTTGGGTCCCTGTCTGTCTTACGGCGGCCACGTCGTGGGCTTGCCGTGTGTGCGAACGTGTACCCAGCAACCTCCCCACTGCATTGTGAGGTGGGCCATTTGATGCAGCACTTGCAGGCATTTGCCTTGTGACCCCTGCTTGCCTACAGGAAGTTACAAGATTGGTGTTGCCTTTAAGCTTTGCAACCTAATTGGCTTTTCCCACGTACTCTAAGATGCCAAGAGATGACCTGAGCAGTTCCACTGAATGGCTAACCACACTGATGCCGCCTGCTTCCTTCTTTGCCTGCTGCCTGCTTCGCTGTGTGTGTGCTTTGTGTTTCCATCTCACTGCGCTGCCTGTTAACCTTCTTGTCATGGGAACAGGAGCTTGCACCATGTGGCTCCGGTGCCTTGTGCAGCTTTCCTTGCTCCCCACACCTGAATGCTAACTGGAAATTGCCTTTTGCTATGTTGACTTGCATGAAACTCAGAGCTTTTTACTGGAAGGTCACTCACTCCCCTCACATTCCCGGAGCCACAGCCCGGATGCCTAGTGACTGATAAGTGAAGTGCCAGTTATGCTTTGCTTATGAGGGACCGTACTGCCGCTTCAGGCTTGTGAGGGTGCTCAGATGATGTAGCTAGGCCGGAGACAGCCAGGAGGAGCTTTGCATCCCTGTTTGCATACTGGCTGCTACTGTTAGCAACTGTGTCGCAGGCACAGAACTGAGTATTGGCTCCGTCCGATGCTGCCCTGAGTGTGTTTGTAGAGGTTTAAGAGGACAGTATGCCACTTGTGTTTTTGTTGTCTTTACTGTTTGCTTCTTTTACCCTACGAAGAATGCCAGTAGGTTGAACTCTGTGATCTAGGTCTTCCTCCTAAAGTAGAAATCAAAAAGAAAACCCATTTAGTCTTTCAGAATGAATGAACCAAATTTATTATTACTTTTTTTTTATTATCTTGACTTCATATCACATTTCCCATTATAGAATAATTTTTGCCAGCTTCTCTCTTTTACAGAGAGCCTGTCTTATCAACTTTAGAAAAGGTGTTATATACAGTCCTTTGGATAATATTTATATACTACCTGTCATGGATTGAAGTGTGTCCCTCAAAAAATATGTGTTGTAAATCCTAACCTTTGTGCCTGTGGTTATAATCGAACTTGGGAATGGGTTGTCTTTGTTACGTTAATGAGACGGGATTAGTGTAGGGTGTATTTTAAGTCAACCTCTTTTGAGATATCCAAAAACCAAACCCATTGCCATTGAGTTGATTCCGACTCATAGCGACCCTATAGGCCAGAGTAGAACTTCCCCATAGAGTTTCTAAGGAGCGCCTGGTGGCATTATATATTTTTGCCAACCATATAGTCCCCTCACATGTTGTCTTCCTAAGTACTTATGTGTGCTATGTGTGTGGGCACATTATTTGTGAAAAAGTACAGTACTCACACATCCTTTAACCCTCACATACCCACAGGAAGCAGGTGTTATCGGCTATGCTGATAAGGCGTGAGCTTTGCTCCTTCCCAGCTCATGGGCTGTGACATTGCTTCTGTTCCCTGTCGTACCCTTGATGCCTTCCTTCCCTGATGAGGTTCCTCCTGCACTGCCCAGCCCCTTCCTCAGTCTGATCATCCATCCATGTTTAATAGAAGGTCAGCTATCCTTAATAGTTGTCCCCTTTAAGGAATATCACTGCCATTGAGTCGATTCCAACTTATTGTGACCGTACAGGACAGTAGAACTGCCCATAGGGTTTCCAAGGCTGTAAACCTTTGTGGAAGCAGACTGCCACGTCTTTCTCCCATGGAGCAGCTAGTGGGTTTGAACCACTGACCTTTCTGTTTGCAGCCAAGCTCTTTAACCACTGCGCCACTAGGCTCAGTAATGTTGCAGTCATGTGAAATTAACCTATAACTTGCTAATGGAGCAAGGTTTTCTGTGCTCTCACATTAAGTCCTACTGGCTTAACATCATCCACCTCTTCTTTAAAAAAATTTTTTTTTATACGTCTGTGTGTATATATATATATTTTAAACAGTGTAGCGAAATTTAGCAGTATTTGAAATGTAACTGGAAGTTGTTCCTCAAATGTAGTCAATCCCAGAGCTTCTCTGAGTATCATCTGTGTGCCACTGGAGGACATTACCTTCTGACAGAGACGTCTGCCATCAGGAAAATGGAAGTGAGAGCAGCTTGGCTTTGCCTGGGGTGGATTATCCCATAGGCAAGATAAGCACAGTGCTTACCTTGCTTACCAGATCACCTGTAGTGAAGAATTTCACATTTTTTTTACCACATCAAGGATCGTGCTGCTAGATATGGCTGGCATCTGTCTCCGAGCCCCACAGCCCCTTCCTACAGGATCAAAGCCTCTTTTCACATTTACATTTCTTGACGGGGTGGGTGACCCAGTAAGCAAGGTAAGCACAGACTTACTTTTGCTTACTTACTAATCTGTAGTGAACAGTTTCACTACAGATGATCTGGAAAGCACTTGTCTATTGGATAATCCACCCTGGTGGTGCCTAAATAGTTCAGCTCACGGCTGCAGCCCCTGTGATGGGCATGGAGTGTCAGCCTTTCTGCAATGTCTGTCCTCCCACTCTGCTCCTGCTCCCACCTCCCCCGGCCCTAGACTTAGGGAACCTCCTCCGTGTGCCACCAGCGTGAGACAGGCTACGTTTGGGTCTCTGGCCTTTCATGTGTCAGCACTGCCTTTAGTAACTGAATGAGACATTTTATACAGCTCAAATCATTCATTGGTTTTTAGACAAAGCTGATTCAATCTAGGTAATGAGAGTATTTAGGAAAGGTATATTTAAGCTTTAAGCAAGGTTAATTGTTCCACCCTAGCTAATAACTTAGTCGTCTTTATATTCAGTAGCATACAAAAAAAAAAGAGAGAGATTAAAAATGGAAAGACTAAACTGGTGGTCTTTGCTCAGTTGTCAAGTTTACGCAGGTTTTTTCTTTATCTTTTCCATTAACTGACTGTTTAGATCAATATTTAGGTACGCATACATACAAACCAATTTGCCTCACTGCAGGTTCTTTGCTGGTAATATTATGCTACCATTAAGTGATTCTAATTTTGTTCTTTGTATCAGTGATAGTAATTCTCCACCTTAGAGCACGTTGGGGAGATACATGGGAAAATGACCCATGTGATTTTGCACCTGTCCAGGAGAGTGTACCCAGTGCTAACGCCCTCACCGTTTATCTTCTAGTGTGGCGGCACACATCAGGCCCTTATGCATCAGGCTTGTATGGGACCTGCTCTACGGTCATGCCCTGTTTCTGTCCCACAGAACCTCTCTAAAACAAAGACCATGTAATGAGTTTCGAATTCCGGCATGCCGTTTAAAAAATACTCAACACAATTATGAAAAGGCCTCAGAATTCTACATCCCAGCCCTACAGGGATAATGGGTTTTTTTAGATACTTCCTTAGTTTTCATTCCTGTCCCACCCCTGCATAAAGACAGAGAAAAAGAGGACTTGTCATATCAGCACCTGTTACTTTTTCCTGCCTCAGCTGCTATGGTTGTGCAGCCGACCACCAACTAAAGCGCATACTGACTTTTAGTAAATCAGTCTTATTATTTTGAGAGAACTGGATTATAGATAGGGATCATTTTAATGGAACCTGTGTTTGTTAATCAAAATGTTCTTTTAAAGTTAACTCCCAGTACTCGTATAAACATTTTTTTCATGGGTGTTATTACACTTTGCTGCACAAGCCCTGTGTCTTCTTCCTCCAAAGGTTGCGAACCTCTAGTCCTCAAACGCGCTGCCCTCGCCACCCCTGTTGTGATTTCACTCCACACTCCACAGGCTAGTTTAGGGCGTCCTCTAGGAGTCTGGCCCTTACTGGTTGGTGGGTGGGGAATAGGGATGGCAGCTGCATTTATTGCATTCATTTGGAAAACATTTATTGTGTCCCCACTGTGCTCCGGCCCTGGTAGTGCAGTCATTAAGAGCTCAGCTGCTAACCAAAAGGTCAGCAGTTGGAATCTACCAGCCGCTCCTTGGAAATCCTATGGGGCAGTTCTACTCTATTCTGTAGGGTCCCTTGGAATCGACTTGACGACAACGGTTTTGGACTGTGCTCCAGGGAACAGCTAGGTGCTGGTGATACTGCAGCGGCCTAAGCCAGTCCTCCGATTCCTGCCCTGTGGGTTTGCACTCTAGTGAAGAAGACACACCAAACCAAATAGTCACACAGATCTTGCAGAGAGAAACCAAAGTGATTTCTATGAAGAAAAGACAAGGTATTATGAGAGCATGTAAGGAGGCATCTGGTTAGCCTTAGGGATCTGGGAAAGGTTCCCCAAGAAAATGACTTTGAACCCTGAGTCAGGTGCCTGTATTAGCTTCCTGTTGCTGCTGTAACAAGTTAGCGCAGCCTTGGTGCTTTAAAACACCATACACTTACTCTCTCACTGTTCTGAAGGCCAGAAGTCCGAGACTGGCTTTAATGTTCTGAAATCAAGGAGTCTCTTTGGAGGCAATAGGGGAGAATCCCTTTGACTCAGGGCTTCAGACTCGTTCAGGTTCGAATCTCTGCTGAGAGTTTGCATTTCCACCCCCGATATACTGAATCAGAATCTACAGTTTAACAAGACCCACATGTGATTCTTCTGTGTAATGAATTTGGAGAACTACTGCTCTGCTAGTGGTTCTCAGAGTTGGTCCCTAACCATTGCCTGGGAACTGGTTAGAATTGCACACTCTCCGCAGGGCTTGGAACCGGAAGGAACAGGTTCAAGCCTGCTCTCCTTGCCTTTCCCAGCTTCTGGAGCTGCACCCATGCACTCCTTGATTCCTGGCCCCTTCCTCTACCTTCAAAGCCAGCAGCATAGCACCTTGCTTCAGTGTCACCTTGCCTCCTGCCTCTGCCTCCCTTGTATAAAGAGGACACTGTGATTGCACTGAGGGCCCACTCGGGTAAGCGCACATAGGCTCCCCACCCCGGGATCCTTACATTACCCATATGGCAGAGTCTCTCAGGATATAAGGTGACATTCATAGGTTCCAAGAATTAAGACCTGGACATCTTTGGGGGCCGTTATTCCACCACCCCAGGGCTTAAAGAACATTCCAAGCCAGGGAAACAGTGTGTGTGAAGGCCCGAGGAGGAATAGGCGTGGCACATTCCGAAGCAGCCCTGGTGGCGAGTGAAGGTGGCTGGAGCTGCTTCGGGGAGGTAGGCAGAGGGGGGTGACGCAGGGCCAGGGGCTCCCTATGAAGGGGGTTGACATTTACCGGAAGAAGACTGAGAAGTTACTGAAGGGCTTCGAGCAAGGCAATGACTGTCGGGTCAGTGTTTTTCACAGAAGAATCACAGCTTGTGTGGAGAGCAGATCGGGGGCCCAAGAGTAGATGCTGAGGGCTGATTAGAGACTTTGCAGCAGTCCTGAGAGGTAATGGGTGGCTGCATGGACTAGTGTAGAAGAGTGGAAATGCAGTGGGCGGATTTTTCCAGTTTTTGCTTGTTTTTTTTTCCTGAGCTCAGGCCCTCAAGGAGGGATGATGGCAGGGGTCGATTAACCAGCAAGCGAGGTACCTACGGGCTTTCAGTAATAGGTATGCATGGGTTTAATTATGTTTACTTAGAAATTTGTAGTGCACAATTTGGTGAAACCCTTGTGAAACTGTGCACTACAAGATTAGTAAGTAAGCACAAGTAAGCCCATGTGTACCTTGCTTATTGGGTAATCCGTCCCTGGATGATGGCAAGACATAATCTGGGACCAGATGGCTATCTCTGGAATAGTTCTTGGGGTACTTTTGTCTAAGATGCCACCATTCATCTTTGATAGTTACCTAAAACATGATGTAACATTCATGAGCAGATTGAAGATTACCAAAACCCTGAAAACATGGGGAGTTTTTCTGAAGAAAATGAAATCATTCAGTCACTCCCACTGGCTAAGTGGGAGAGTTGACGCTCTTATAAAATCTAAATTCACATTAGCTAACGGTTTCACATCCTGTGAAGTCTGCTTTAGCAGGGATGCGTTCGTTCAAAGAGCAGAGCTGAGTTAACAGGCTTGAGTGACCATCCTTTCCCGTTATATTTGCTGGGTCCTCTCTGCGGAGGTGCTCATGAAGAGGTCAGTGACAGGGTCCACAGTCATGCCCCCGAAGTGGATAATGGGTTAGTTGACTGTAACTGTGAGGCTGATTTGTGTTAATACTAACTCGGAAGTGGCACCTATGTACCTGTACATACTGTATCTGCATATTTAATGCTCATTACTGCACGTTCAGGATAGAAATCAGGACAGACTTACCAAGAATTGCTGGAAGAAGTGGGGCTGCCAGTTAGTTCATGGTGGGAAACCCAGTTGCCCAGAACTAACAGAGGTCCTGTGGTGGAATGATTAATATTTTTTTTATTAATATTCTTTATCAGACATGCGACCGCCTCAAACAGTCAGCCAGTGGGACCAAGCGCCGTGTGTTCATCATTGAGACCATGGGCGGCTACTGCGGTTACCTGGCCAACATGGGGGGCCTTGCGGCCGGAGCGGACGCAGCTTATATTTTTGAAGAGCCGTTTGATATCAGAGACCTACAGGTATGTGATGCTAATCCGACCTCTAGAACTCATTAAGTGCTGCTCTCTTGTATTCGAGGTTTTTTTCATGTGTGTGTGTGCGTGTGTGAGGGGATGGAGATAATGTAAAATAAACCAACTTTTGTGCATTTCCAATTATCCATCTGGTTGAATCCCAGTGAAATTTACTGATGCATATCCTTTGGCATTAGGAACTCTCGAAGAGTGAAGAGCAGTGAGCTAGGATTGTGTGAATTTACGTGTCTCAGGGCACCTTTTATTCTTTTCACCCAGGCTTATAACTTTTTTTTTTTGTCTATTTAATAAACTCTTTTGTCTATCAGATAAGTAATGTCTTTCTTACATAAGTAATAAGCCATGTGGAGATATTTGCTTGTTTAATGGAACCTTTAAATATCTGATACTTTTAAATAGTTGATGTGGGTAACTGTATAGTTTCTCTTGGTGCAGTGGTTCAGAGCTCGGCTGCTAACCAGAAGGTCAGCAGTTCAAATCCACCAGCTGCTACTTGGAAACTCTATGGGGGCAGTTCTACTCTGTCGTATAGGGTTGCTGTGAGTCAGAATCAAACCCTTAGGCTTTTTGAAATATTTAAAACAGTCCCAGACTTCTGGTGTCTTTGTGGGTCTCTGGCTGGGAAGATTTGCAGTAGTTGGAAAACATCCTCTGCCGGAATACTGTGTAACCTGCCAGAGGGAAGCAGCCACTTTCCATTATAAACGCTAACTGCAATTAGGGAGTGAATACGAGACACCAGCGGTGGTGGCTAGAGCTGCTGTGTTGTAGGGGAAGAAGATATAAACATGTTGCCAATCAAAAATAAAACAGAAGCCAGACCTAGCTCTTGGCAATCCCTGCAACATGCTTCTTTTAAATCTTAGAGTTGCTGATGCCTTTGCGGGACCTGTTTTCTTCTAAAATGACAGTAGGAGGACTGAGACTTCCCAGAGTCCTCTAGCATTTTTAGGTTGAGGGCTAATTCAGCTGCACCATCTTTTGACTGAGTTGTGCTTTCTGGGCCCACCTCACTGGCCCAGTTCATGGTGACCAGAGCCTCCGCCACCTTGCCAAGCAGGAGGAGGGAAGACCCCAGGATATTGAGGGCACCCAAGTCTCCACCCAAAGCAAGTAAAGGAGGAGTGGGTGTTTAGGAGGGCTAGCAGGGCGTTACTTCAACCTGCGTCATCCTTACCCTTAACCAGTAGGTAGTCTTGATTGGGAGTAAGGAGACCTCGAGTCGCTACCAGTATTTTCCAATTCCGTCCTCGCTCTTGTGCCAGGTGACTCAGAGTGCCATCCTTCGACTCAGGTTTGCATCACATAAAGTTGGTAAATTAGTGAGCCCTGTCCAAGAGGCAGGAGTTAGCAATAAAATATAACTTGAGCTATTGCCTTTTCAGAAGTTATGGTTTTACGATACCTGTTTCTGAACCAAATGAATCAAGTAAAGAGATACTTAGTTTTTTACTTATTATTTCTAACATGGAAACTTGCACTATTGAATTTCTTCACAATGTTGAATTCAACGTTTCCACTTAAAAGATGTCTACCAGCACTTAACATAGCTCTTGGCACATAAGTAGATGTTTAATGAATGTAACTATTACTGAGATTTGATTATATGTTCGCACCTCCATTTTTTAAAAGGTAAGTTATCAGAAAATTTCCTCATTTTTGTAGTACTCCTAACAAACTGAAATAGGATAATTTGTGCATAAAATTCTGTAAGTTTTCCCCAGTCAGAAAATGTTCATTAGGTAGTTATATGAAATTCTCTCTAAGGTAGGTTGGCAGGTAATTATTTTCCTATGAGAGCTCAGAGATAGAAAATGTTGTCATGAAAATATACCCAGGAATAAGAAATATGTAAACATTAGGCAAGTGCACAGAATAAATATATTGATGTTGTAAGAGGGAAGTTTGTTTTTGGAAAGCAGTTTTCATGGCTGTTGTGGGTTCCATTGACCAAATCAATACACCCAACAATGTAGCTTCCCTGCTCCTGTCATATGTATCACATCACCTTGTTTCCTTATCATTACGAGCACGTTTATCCTACCCGATACATTCTTATTAGTTTCTTGTCTTCTCCCACGAAAATGTGAGAGCAGCTGCTTTCTCTGTCTTATTTACTTACAATCACACAGGACGTGGCACACCAAACCAAAAAGCACACCCGTCGCTATTGAGTCGATTCCAACTCATAGCGACCTTGTAGGACAGAGTAGAGCTGTCCCATAGGGTTTCCAAGGTGCGGCTGGTCACTTCGACTGTTGACCTCTTGGTTAGCAGCTGAGTTCAGGCACTTAAAGTTTATTTTCTGATTTTCTGCTCTTTTCTAGTCCAACGTGGAACACTTGACAGAGAAAATGAAGACCACCATTCAGAGGGGTCTTGTGCTCAGGTAATGGGAAAATATTTCTAATTTTATTTTAATTTTAGGCCTAGATTGTTCGTCTATTTTAGGATGTGAAATCTAAGAGCCACTCCTTTGCTACTGATTCTTCTTATGACTCCTGGGGGGCGGGGGGGAAGCTTTAAAGCAGAGTAATTGTGCAGTGTATTAAAACTTGCATGTATCTAAAGAATTAAAGGGTGATTTTTTTTTTTAGGAAATCTCCAAATCATTTCTTTAATTAAGCCTCCAGTCTTTAGAAAAGAAGAAGAAAGTACGCAGAGCCACCTGAGGGGCAGACGAGGGCAGAGGGCCCCGTGACTGTCAGAAAGCCGGTGGCCTTTCCACCGGAGCCGAGCAAGCGGTGCCCCCAGGCAGTCAGCAGAACCACTGGGGGAAATGTTATCAAAAAACCCTAAGCTGTGTTCTTTGGTGAATAAATGACTACTTCTCTTTCATTTTAGAAACGAGAACTGCAATGAAAATTATACCACTGACTTCATTTGCCAGCTTTATTCAGAAGAAGGAAAAGGAGTGTTCGATTGCAGAAAGAATGTGCTGGGCCACATGCAGCAGGTAGGGTGATGTTGTTGGTAACTGCTGCCAAGCCGGCAGGACTCAACGGCGACCCGTGCACAACGGGATCAGACGGTTGTGATCCATACGGTTTTCATTGGCTGATTTTTGGAAGTAGATTGCCAGGCCTTTCTTCTCAGTCCATTTTAGTCTGGATGCTCACTGACACCTGTTCAGCATCATAGCAACACACAAGCCCCCATGGGAAGCAAACCCAGTTCTCCCACATGGAAGGCGAGAATCTCCCACTGAACCATCACTGCCCCCCACGCCGGCATTAGCTCTCATGTAACCCACCTGTGGCACTACAAAGCAGAAAATGAAGCAGTTTTTATGTAACTTTTTTAAGACTGATATCTTAGCCATTTTGAAAAAAGTGTGTGTTTATAAGTTATCCTAAAATGATTAAAAACAACATTTGAACTACACTACGGCTCCACGTAGAAGTCATATCAAGTATCACTAGGTTTAGGAATTCTGTGGTTTGCGACATTTGGATGTATGAGCATTTTGAGGAAAGCTATCAACGTTCACGTAAAGAAGGGCACCAGTTAACTGGAAAATGTATTCAAATTAAATACTTCATTAAGTTTAATATTGAAGTTTAATAATAAATTTAAATTGGAATATCAGACAAATGATTCCTATTTACAACTTACTCTAAATCACAATGATTTGGAAAGAATCTTAGAGACGATGGTAGGGTCCACCCTCGTTTTATGGTTTACAGGTGTTCCTAAAATCACATAGCTGGGCAGAGGTGGACTTGGGGGTAATGAGTCCTAGTCCTCATTTGCCAGCCTATTGTCTTTCTCTTGTTACCTCTCCATCCTTCTGCATTATAGAACTTCTGACCTAGGGTTTGTTAGTTAACTTTAAAGGGCCCAGGAATCCCCCGACATTAAATGACGGAATGGTAGGGGTATGCATATTTTTCATCCGTTTGAGTTCACAATGTTACCAGATTCTTGAAAGAAATTGTGGACTGCCTCCCCAGAAGAGATTAAGAAATCTTGATATAATATTCTAAAATAATAAAGATTTTAGCAGACCTACCTGGTTGATTACAATCTCCTGTGTCTTGACAGGGATTAAAAAGCACTGTGATAGTGGCCTAATAGGCTGAGGCCAGGCCACAGGGTTTTGTTTTTTTCTTTTCGGTTTTTTTTTTGGGGGGGGGGTCCCAACTATATACAAGGAGATAGTTATGCCAAAAAAAAAATCATGTTTTCAAATTTGAAGCTCTTAAAAATATGTGAATTTTGTTAATAAAAATTTTTAAACTAACGTGGTTTTAATGTATTTATTTTTTTCCTAATAAATGGTTTGGTAAGCATTGTTGTGTAACTAATATTTTAATAACTTTTAACCATCAACAGGGTGGAGCACCTTCTCCATTTGACAGAAACTTTGGAACAAAACTGTCTTCCAGAGCTGTGCAGTGGATTACAACAAAACTGAAGGAATCCCAGGGAACAGGTACAAAGTCATGGCAGAGTGTAGACTCAGTTGAGACTGAAGCTGGCACCCTTAGAAATACCTGTATTTTATGAAATAGGATATTTGTTCCTTTGTTTTAATTCAGCATTGAACTGTGCATGATAAAATTGTGTTACTCTTGCTAGTCTCAGAGTGTTGCTATTTATGACTTTCAAGGTAATAATTAAGATATATTTTAGTAAGTCTCTCCCCCAAAACAAAAACCCATTGCTGTCAAGTTGATTCCGACCCATTGCAACCCTGTGTGTCACAGGGTAGAGCTGCTCCATAGGACTCTATTGGCTGTGATCTTTACTGGAGCAGATCACCAGGCCTTTCTCCATGATGCCGCTGGGTGGGTCTGAATGCCAACCTTTAGGTTAGTAGATGAGCACAAACTGTTTGCACCCACCCAAGGACCTTCATTAGTATGATGAAGTGCTTTATTCTTGCTTATTAGTGATGGCAGATACTCAAATAATTGAGTAACATTTTTATTAATAGGTAGAAAGTCACTGTGCACATATTGCACTCTATTAGTGAGATGGTAAAATGTGATTTTTATATTGTTTTTTGGCTACGTGAGACGCTTTCTTTGAACTGGCTTTAAGACACATGGACATATTCATTGATTCAATACTACAATTTTTATACAGAACAGCAGCAACATAAGATCAGGTGTCTTGTCTATCTCCTCTGTCAAAACCTCAGCGTGTCCCTCTCCCACAGTATGTATTCTACTCCCGACCCACCAGAAGTTTCCATTAACCTGAGTATTGTGTGAATCATCCCCGTTTTCCTTTGGGGTTTTATTATTCATGACTAAATCTAGTTTTTCAAGTTTGTTTCTGTTCTTTATATGAGTAGAAGCCTGCGTGTTTTCTCTGTGACTTGCTCTTTGTGTAGGTGAGGTTTTTGAGATGCATCCACATGATGCATGTGGTCGTGGTTCATCAGATACTACCCCACAGCTTAGGTCTGCCACCTTCAGCCATTCCTGTGATACTGAGCCTGGAGTGCTTCCCAGCGTCATGTTAACACAGACAGTGCTGCTGTGCGCATGTCCCCTGGGCATGGTGTCCACATACCGCGTGTCCCTTCCACCTACACCATGACCATGCATGGGTTCAGCTTTACTAGTTTTCCAAACTGGTTTGACCTTTTGCATGCAGACCTTCAGGTGTGAGATTTCCTGTTACCCACAGCTAGCTAATACCCGATACAGGCCGACTTTAATTATTGCCTACTGGGTGGGTGCAAAATAGTCTCGTTGTGGCTTTAAAATGCTCAACTTGATAATTAATGAAGGAAATGCAACATTTGACATCCTTATTTAATGTTCTTGTTTCCTCTGTGAAACTGTCCAAGTATTTGACCTCTTATTCTGTTACTATTTTACAGGAAATTTTTATACTTTTTATTACTTTGCAGGAATTTATTTTATATGTATACATACACACATGCATTTTTTACTCTGAGCATTTTGTCGATCACATGTCACAAATGTTTTTCTTCCACTTCGCAGCATCTCTTTTCATTTTCTGGAAGGTGTCCTTTTATGAATTCCCCTCCCTCCACTCCAGGGTGGTTAGTAAGAATCTGAGTCTTTAATCTCCCCAAGGTGATTTTGTTCCCTAACATTAGCAAACCTTCTTTCTTCTCTCCTCACCTTTCCTTCTTTCATATGCCATTTTATCTGCCCATTCAGTATGATGTATCATTAGTGCTTATACCATTTTTTTTTTTCCACTTCCGTAGGAAAAAAGTTTGTAACTGATGACTCAGTCTGTGTGCTGGGAATAAGCAAGAGAAACCTTGTTTTTCAACCAGTGGCCGACCTAAGGAAGGACACAGATTTCGAGTAAGTAAATAAATTAAACATCCTACATCTTACTGCTGTTAGGATAAGGGCAGGCATGAAGCATAGAGGGACTGCACTATATGAGCTATTTTAAGTAACTCATTTAGTATTTTAAGTAACACGTTCACTTTTCTGAAACTAAGTTAAAAAATGTTAGACCTTTAGGCAGAATTTTAAGAAATATAAACAGAATGGTTTCCATTAGCCTGTGGGAATTGCTTGATCACACAGACTTTATTTAACTGGCTCCAGCATGTTCTCTGTGACCGAGCACGAACCAGTACGTGCTAGCCGCAGTAACAGGACAGTCAGAAGTTGTCTCAGGGCAACAGGTGTAATCACTCCTGCTGTTGGCTCCCTTCACAGGCACAGAATTCCCAAAGAACAGTGGTGGTTGAAACTGCGGCCTGTAATGAAAATTTTGGCTAAGTACAAAGCAAGCTATGACGTTTCTGATTCGGGCCAGCTGGAACATGTGCATCTCCGTCCTCATGAGGAATCTGCAGGGATTTAAACACCCACATTTATCCTGGCTCCAAAGCTGTACTGGATGTCTAGATGCTTCAGATGTTTTTGAGACATTTAAGTTATTTATCAGCACTTTATGCAAGTATTGTTGGCCAAGTACTGTTGACATTAATACCTATTTAGAGAGCACCAGTCACCAATATCATCCACATTCTGATAGGATCAAATAAAACGTTGCATAGCCTGCACCCACTTCATCGCCAGTTGTCCACTGCACTTTGTACTTTGTGTCATGTTTTAAAGTGTGTGTATCTAGTGTTATTAGACATTTGGCTAAAGCTCCAACCAAACACATGAAAAGATGCTTGGCATCATTAGCCATCAGAGGGCTGCAAATCAAACCTACAGTGAGGTACCCTTTCACTCTCACTGAGACAGTAAGGTAAAGAAAATAACAAAGTAACAAATGTTGGCGAGGATGTGGGAAAACTGGAACCTTCCACCCATCGCTGGTAGGAATGTAAAATGGTACAGCCATTGTGGGAAACAGTGCAGACGTTCCTAAAAAACCTAAAAATAGAACTACCATGTGACCCAGCAATTCCACTGCTAGGTATATACTCAAAAGACTTGAAAGCAGAGACTCAAACAGAGACTTGTACACCAGTGTTCACTGCAGTACGATTCACAATAGCCAAAAGGTGGAAACAACCTAAATGGCCATCACCAGATGAATGGATAAACAAAATGTACATACATACAATGCAAGACTACCCAGCCAGTAGGAGAAAAGTCTTGATACATGCTACATTATGGCTGGAGCTTGAAGACATTATACTGAGAGAAATAAGCCAACCACAAAGGACAAATATGGTGTCACCTCATATAAAAAGACAAGGCAAATGTATAGAGATCAAAGCTTATCAGTGGTTGCCACGGGTGGGAGGGAGGAGGAAAGGGGATTAATGGTATGGGAAAATTCCATGGATTAAGGGTAGGGTTGCACAGCCGATTACTGTAATTGCTGTCAATAAGTTGTACACCTGTAAAAAGCTCAGTTGGCAAAAGTTGTGTGATGTATTTACAAAGACAGACCAAAAAATTAAAAAAAAAAAAAAAAAGTAGCTGCTGAGGCTGCTTATGTTCAACCTAACGCCTCGTGGGATTTAGTTCCTTGGGTTGGAGGTTTAGGGTCATGTTCTGTAGTGCCTGGAGTCTTAAAAGCAAGCGGCCATCCCAGGCACAACCATTGGTCTCTATCTACCTAGGGCAACGAAGGAAGGAAAGTCAGGAATAGGAGCACATGGAATGTGTGGCCAATTGTCTCCATGAACAAATGCCTCCTTTTCCCTGAAAGCAGAACTGGATGGTGCCCAGCTACCATTACTGAACATTTTGATCAAAGATTCCATAGAAAAATCCTGATCAAAAGGGGCAAATACAGAACAGAATTTCAAATTTTCATGGACTCTAGACTTTTTAGAGCCATGGAGGGTGGATGAACCCCTTGAAACTATTATCCTGAGATAGTCTTTAAACCTTAGGTCAAAAATACCTCCTGAAGTCTTCTTAAAACCAAACAATAGTTTAGCTTAACTAGTAAAAAAAAAAAAAGTCTGCCTTGAGCTTATGCTCTTTTAAGAACTATCTATGTGGGATCAAATTGACAACAGCAGCTTGAAAGGTTAGATAGGAGCCTTAGGGGGCAGTGAGTTTATGTTAATGAGGGAGAAACAACTCAAAAAAGGAGGGTGCGAATGGTTGCACAACTTAATGTAATCAGTGTCACCAAATGGTACATTTAGAAACTGTTGAATTGGTGTATGTTTTGATATGTATGTTCTCAACAACAACAAAATAAAATTTAGAAGAAGAAAAAAAAAAAAAAAAACCCTGTGGAGCACAGTTTGACACACATGGGGTTGCCATCAGTCGGGGCTGATGGCAACTGTTTTTCAGTCCCATACTAAGAGTTAATACGCTGAAAAGATACTAGATCAGGAAAAGGGATATTTGGCCCTGGCTCTGTCACGAATGGAGCTAGGCTATTTAATTCCAGCCTCACTTTCTCCTTTTAAAGTTATATAAGGGGAATTCAAAAATAAAAAACATGAACATATGCCTTAAGAATAATGGAATCTCATACACTTTTGGTTTCAATCCTAGTTGTCACACCAGGGAATTTTTAAAAAGAATTTCTAATACCCAGGCATTCTTCCAGACCACTTCACACTCTGGTGGTGGGACCTGGATTAAGCTCTCCAGTGGAGTCTAACATGCTGCCAGAGCTATTCACTGTTAATTCTCTTTTAGATTTAGGCTACCTCAAGATTGGAGGCAGAGAGATTATATTCTAGTCTACAGGTACAAAAATTGCTGGGTGCCCGAGTCATTTCCAACTCATGGTGACCCCGTGTACAACAGAACAAAACGTGCGCCATCCTGCATCATCCTCACAATTGCTGCTCTGTTTGAACCCACTGCCGCAACATTACAGACAGGGAAAAGCAGCTGGATGACAGCCACATTTCACTGAGGGCAGTTTAGAGGAAAATAACCTGAGCAGGCGGGTCTTAGTTTCTGTAATTAAAAATATTTTGCCTATTTTCTCCAGTCTATACTCTTAGATCTAGTCTCCAAAAATTCCACCCATCTTTATACCAGAAATGAAAAAAAAAAAGGGGAGGAGGGGGCTATTACATATAGAAAAGGTAGATGATCAAGAATATGTTTTGTTTAGGAAATCTGGGGACAAAATGGTAGAGGCAGAGCTAGGACTGGGAAGTTTCCTTCTGTCTGAAAAGCCTAATTTATGTAACACAAGAAACAGATCTCTTAAGTAATGAAAAATTAGGAAAAGTTTATGTTAAACATACTTAGTTCTCTAAAGATGGCAGTGTAAACACGAGTTTGTTCCGCAGTCGCCTATCAGGCTGCCCTGCTGAACTCCTATCTGTTACAAAGACTTCCCCAAAGGTCCTTGGTGTGATCACAGATGTTTATAAATCAAGGGAGGGCTCTGGAATGGCTTTGTTCATTCGTTTTATTCATTCATTTTTTAATAAAGGCCCTAAAAATACTATTTTAGCAAAATGTCATTTAAAATTATGAATAAAAGCACAGGTAGGTCAGAGTTTCCTTTTACTTTTAAACTTTGAAATGACATGTTCTAGGGTTAAGGGAAAATAAGCATTTATGTCATCAGTAAGTTTTAAAATTATCTGTGCATCTTTGGCATTTAATACATGATTAATTATTTCAGTTAAATTACTTTTTCATGGTTACAACGTTTTCTCCTTCTGTAAGAAGAAAGAGTTTAGGTCTGACCTGCCAGTCAGCACACTTGGCAAAATTTTAAGAACAGTATGCGATCAAGATTTTTAAAAGACCAATAACATTTCTGAACTTTCAGAATTAAATTTAGCTCACAGGCTTAGTTATCTTATTATCCATGATGGATCTTTAGCAATTTTTGCATTCTCTGGTCCAAGTATAGCCAACCCATGTGTGCACTTCCCAGTTCCAAGGTACCTGGAAAGAAGAAAGATGATACATTAGTCCTGTTTCCTACATGAAGAATTTTTGTTCCTCGCTGAGTATACTGAGCCACGCCCTGATACTCACTTATTGCTCACATCGATAAGTCTGTCATGACTGACGGCAAAGAGCTGTTCCCTGTGTGCCTGCTTCATCTCATCTGAGAGTCCATACAAGAAATGGTCCACACCTGAAGGTAACGAAGGTACACATGAGCTGCTCCAGTGATGGCATATGGCAGCAAACTCGTGCCAACATCTGGGTTGGGATACTGACACTGTCACATGTACACTTCTGTGCATAGTCCAACAAGAGGGAAATATTTACACGGTCTATAAGTTGAAATCAAGCTTCACCTCCTCTTAGTCCATCTTTACCCCATCTCAGAGCCTCACCGACTCCTCATTACTGACTTGGAATTAGGATGAGTAAGGGTCATGTAAAGTTGATACAGTTTTAAGCAAACATGACTTTACAGAGTAATGTGGCTGTTATACGTGCCATGTCAAAATGCTCTCCTTCAACCCTAACTAGCAAGTTATGTTACCTTGGGTAAGTCCCTTAACCTCTCAGACTTGGATCATTTAGGCTCTAAGATGATATGATTCAATTTTTTTTAAATGGCAAATACCAAGATGTCCGTGCCTGGATGTGTCTAAACTATGTCAAGGAGTATAGTTTCAAGGTCAATGTTTAGGGTGTCAAATAGGAAAGTCATAAAGGAAAAGGATAGGGAGATGGGGAAAAAAACTCAAGTAGTTTATCAAAAATGATGGTGTTGCTGCTTCTGGTCCACATGTGCGGAGAAGCAAATCTTTGGGAAAAATAACTTGGAAAACTTAGTTGTGTGAAATTCTGTCTGGTAATATGATTTATCAACTTTCTCTTCATTATTTACTCAAGATACCTTTGTCTGAAGGAGCAACAGGGGCATCTACAGCAGAGAACACGGAAAGTTTGGCTTCATCAATGTCTTGCTGTGTGAATTTTCCAGATTTAGCCCAGTCAACAGCTTTCCCAAAAGCCTGGAGAGTTTCTATTGAGTTTGGATCCCTAGACAATCCAAAAAGTTAAATTTTCAAACATTTTACCAGTGGGAAATAAATCACAATCAGGTGTTATCTTAACAGTCCCTCATCATTTTCTGTTCATTAGGGCTCTATTTTACTGCTTCACAGTCCAAAGACCCCCACTGATAAAAACCAATTCCTGTCAGTAGAAATTCAAATCTGACCTCATCAATCATTCAGCATATTGTCCCTCTACCTAGAGACGTAGTCTGTCTGTCCAGCTGAGTCACCAGATTATTTAAATGCAACTGTGTCATTATGATTTCAATAGGACTGGAAGTCAGGTGGATGAAGGAAAGCCTGGATTCCAGTGAAATTCAGGGAAGGCACATGGGTTGTTACGAGTCGGTATTGACTCAATGGCACACAACACATAAAGTTAAGAAGGGGTTAAATGAAAACCATGTTTCACTTCCGCAAGATGTACCCAGAATAATCTAGAAATTATGTATAGTTGGGCCAATTTTTGAGATACTTCACTTTGTCTAAATGCAAAGAGAGCTCCCATAGCCCCTTATTCCTATTAATATAGTATAAATATGTCTTATTGTAGAGACTGACAAAAGGGGTCATACTTTGCTTATATCCTTATCTAAAAGCAAAGTTCCTAGCACAAATCGATTCACCAGCTACTATGGTCAAGAGCAGAGGGAGAACTGCATCAGGGTGGAAGAAAACAATCCATCCCTTTGCTTAAGAGTGTGAAAATACATTTTTCAGAAAGAAGGATCACAGAAAATAATTACTCTAAATAAAAAAGGAATAGTCTTGTGGCTATGAAAACAGAACAATACCCACATAGGCCTCTACAATTAAAACTAGCCCAGAAAGCTCTGAGAATGTCTTCTACTTAAATATGCTAGACATCCAACTAGGATTTATGTAAGGTAAAATGTTTCATGTCACATACCACTGTCCCCAAAACCTAACAGCAGAAAGGACATTGCTGGCTGTGGTTAAGTGTTGAAGAATTGAAAAAAGAAAAAAAAAAGAGTGGAAATACTCTTTTTCTAAATTCACCCCAATATATAAGTAATGACACTCTGAAAATTAGTAGAGCAGATGACTAGAAGCAAATTGTACACATGTGTACGTAACTGGAGGAAAAACCTACCTATAAGAGTAAAGAGTGAATATTCCATTGTGGCTGAGTTTAGCACCTCCACCGTAGGCACCACCTTTTTCTCGAATTTCTGTATGTAAGAATTTAGCAGTCATCAAACGTGCAAGGACCTTTAGACTGAAATTAATGATTAAAAAATGCAAGTTAAGAAACATGACTGATAGGTTAAGTATTATATAAAGTAATCCAAAGAAAAGGAGAGAATGCAGTTAAGCAAAAACAAAAACAAAATCAAGTTGTAAAGTAAGGTATACCTTATGGTCTCATTGTTTTAATTAACTGAAACAACAAAAAACTAAGAGAAAAAAAGTGAAGAATAATTTTCAAATTGTTTCCTTGGATTTCAGGGGTTGGTAGGTAGGAGTTGGGGTTGGAGGAAGGGAGGTGAAGAGGGATTATAAACTTTTTCTTAAACATTTCTGAACCGTATATTTAGCTTGTTACAATATACATGTACTACACGCATTTTTGGAGCTCTGGTGGTACAGTGGTTAAGAGCTTGGCTGCTAACCAAAAGGTTGGCAGTTCGAATCCACCAACTGCTCCTTAGAAACCCTATGGGGCAGTTCTGCTCTGTCCTATAGGGTCACTATGAGTTGGAATCGACTCAGCAGCAACAGGTTTTTATATGCATTTTAAAAGTATGATACAGTAAAAAATGAGGCAGTTATTGCTAAGGCAAATGTGTGATCATACATTTTATACTGCTCCCTATCAAAATGTGGGGAAGGGGGAGGAAATTAAATCTCTTGAACTGATTTTTATAGGTATCCCTCCCTACAGAAAGTAGACTTCTGTAAACGAAGCATATTTTCTGCTGACTTCCACTGTGAATGGCAGTATCTGATCCTCTGGAAGAGAAAAGGGATGGCTCTAGAAAGCATCTCCCTGTGGCAGAAGACAGAACAGAGCCATATTCCAAGACTGCTGGACAAGTAAGGGATGGCTAGGGAACATTCAGCAGGAAGGACACAGGTTTGCTGTGCCTGTGCCAAGCACTGGGTTCCCAAATCACATGACCTGCTGACTGACCTTGTTCTAAAATGGATAAAGAGAATGAACAGGCCAGATGAGAAATCAAAGGAATGAATATAAGCCTGTTCACAAGGACCATCTGAGTCGGTTTGCAGAAACATGGGGTACGGAGATCACAAGGATTCACCTGATGGTGTGTTTGGTTTTCAGTGACATATCGATCAGCTGGAAATTAATAAAGTAGGAATGTCAACCCTTGAGATCAGGTGCCTGTGAAGAATGCTGCTTCAGACTTGCCAGCAAAGACGTAATTTTTATCCTTCATGTATATATTTTTCTTTATAAATCTCTATTATCTGTTACTTAAGAAATACATGTCCACTGTTGAAAAATTACACAGTACAAAAAAAAAAAAAAAAGGAAAATATCTCTAACCCCACTACCCACAAGATAACGCCTGTAACATTTTAGTGTTTTAAATTTATATTTTTCTACTCAATAGTAAACTTCCTTTCCCTTGTCTCATGGCTTGGATTCATATTTCTTGGGTGCGATACACTCCTTTCTCAGTTTAATCCCTCATCTGGGCGAGGCACTTTCTCAGACAGTGTGCACAGGACGTTGCATGTTTTGGGACATTGCATTTCCACAATGATCTTTACCCTACTCTTACACTTTTATGGCTTCAGTTGTCCAGAACTCTAGGGTGGAAATGATTTTCCTTTAGAATTTTGAAAGCACTGATTTATCTTCTTCTATTATCCAGTTTTGATATTCAGAAGACTAATACCATTCAGATTCTATAAGTGACCTATTTTTGTTCTGAAAACTTATAAAGTGTTTCCTTTATCGATGATGCCCTGAAATTTCTCAATGGTGTACCTGGATGTGGGTCTTTTTCTTCATTTTTCATGCTGGATACTTCATGAGCCCTTTCAGTCTAGAAGCTCATGCATGCCTTTAGTTCTGGCAAATTTTCTGGTACTTTTTCTTTGCTAATTAATTTACCCCTCCTCATTTTTTCCCATTCTTTCTTTCTGGAATTCTTATTATTGGTTACTGTATATCTGAACTGGCCCTCCATTTGCCCTCTGCTTTTCTCCATTTTCCATTTTTTTTTTCCTACCTTCTCGGAAAGGAAATTTTCTCAACTTTACCTGTCCAACCTGCTGTCAAAGATTTTTCTTTTAATTATCAGGCTTTTGGATTTCTTATTCTCTGAATGTTCCTTTTCTACACTATCTTGTTCTTATTTCAGGAATGTGTTAGCTTCTCTTATCTCTCCATGAATGTTTTACACAAATAAATATACACATTCACATAATAAGATATTGTTTTTGATCCCTGCAACAGAAAGGACATTGCAATGCCTATTTCCTAATACTTCCCTTTTCCTTCTGGTGCATTCTGACTTTGCACCTCACCTTTAATGCTTTCCTAAAATGGCTGGCAGTCCCTGGCAATGTATTCATAGTTAAGAGCCGGGCACTGCAATTCCATGAGAAACTGCATAAACTTAAGAACTGCTAGGTCTCTTGATGGGTACTGAGGTATGAGGTAAGGGCACAGCCTTTTAACTAGGGAGTACCGAAAGGTCTGTCTCTAGGTCTTCTCCCCTGGTCTGGCCAGTTTCCCTGGAGAGGAATGAGCAAGTATAAGCCTGACAGCCACAATTCTGGGAGCCAGTCTGAGGAAGGGGCTGGAAGGGTCTCACTATTCAGGCTGCACATTTCACAGAAGGCTCCTATTTCCACTAACACACCTAACTCCTGTTACTCAATCCCGAGCCTCTTCTCTGAGTTTCATAGGTGTGGGAGAGGAGGCCTGGGCTTCTAGGGATTCCTTATAGCAACCTTCCCGTAAGTCCTCCATTTCCAGCCCACCCTTCATTCTGCTTTCCCATCTTTCATTTGTCTCCAATTCCTGTGCTTTTACACTCTGCAGTCAGACTGGCTTTTTTCTTCTTGTCTTCTCCCTTTGCAGCTTCTTACTGGGAGAGAGAAAGCTCTTACCACATGCCCATCCACTTTCAACCTTTAGAAATTTTTCTGTACTCTTGCATACTTCCTGTCATCTCTTTTCCCAATGTTTTTTCCTTGTGGCTTCATGCCTTTTTTATTCCTTTATTTTAATTTTAGTGGGGTTATTGCAGAGTTCAAATTTAAGCACGGGGGTTCAATCTGACACGTTTAATGGAAATCTATATAAGCAATCTTTACCCGTAAGTGAGGGGAGTAAGTTGGGCACTTTAAAAGGACTTTGTGTTTAGGTTCTGGATATCTGTTTTGCATACAGGACTGCTCAGAGGGATATAAATTGTTTGGAAAAATAACTAGTTACAAAGTTAGGTAGTTTGTTCATAAAGATTTTATTTTTTAAAGAATATCCAGGTACCCAGCCATAACTGATGACTGCCCTGACAGGGAACACAACAGAGAACCCCTGAGGGAACAGGAGAGCAGTGGGATGCAGACCCCAAATTCTCATAAAAAGACCAGACTTAATGGTCAGACTGGGACTAGAAAGATGCCAGAGGCCATGGTCCCCAGACCTTCTGTTAGCCTAAGACAGGAACCATTCCCAAAGCCAACTCTTCAGACAGGGATTAGACTGGAATATAGGATGGAAAATGATACTGGTGAAGAACGAGCTTCTTGGATCAAGTAGACACATGAGACTATGTTGGCATCTCCTGTCTGGAGGGGAGATGGGAGGGCAAAGGGGGCTAGAAGCTACCCGAATGGACGTGAGGAGAGAGAGTGGAGGGAAGAGCTGTGCTATCTCATTAGAGGGAGAGCAATTATGAGTGTATAGCAAGGTGTATGTAAACTTTTGTATGAGAGACTGACCTGAATTGTAAACTTTCACTTAAAGCACAATAAAAATTAATTAAAAAAAAAAAAAAGACTCCAGAATCTGTATTTCAACTTTTCTATATGCGAGCTCTTTTGGATTGGATACAGCCTAGGAACCTAGACTCTGTAAATGTTAAGAGCAACATCACAAGAGCACCCGAGTTCAAAATTTAAAGTAAATACAGAAAAATTTTTGTTAAGCAATACATACCTTATTATGTTCTAATGTGCCAGATAAGCTGTGCAGAGATCCCAGAGTGCAGCATGACCTAGGGACCTCAGAGTCAATATTTCACCTTTGCATTTCCTACCTGGCATGATCTGGGTCTACGTAAGGAGCGGTTCTCACACATTCACCAACATAATTCACCGGGAACGGAAGCAGAAAATGTGTCTTCATCTGACATGGTTTGAAAGTGGGTTCCTGAGGAATAAAGGGGCCTCATTCAAGTCAGGCTGCATTACCACAATACAGTCCACAGATACTAACATTTTTACATCATATATTTCAATTTACTATTTCCTACAAGAAGGCACTGATGATTATGTCATTCCACACAACTTTTCACTTTAACACTAACACGAACTATTCCAATCCTGACACAATGCTTTACAATGCGTTATTCTATCAGAAACCTTTCATTTCACATCATTTACACCCATAGTTGTTGGTGTGGTCTCATTTTTCCCCAGGAATATATTACACTGCTATGATACTGCTACACCTGTGACAAACTAAACCAAATGCCACAATTACCAAAGCTGAGTAAGAAGAAAGAGGTCACAATGCTTAAGTGAAGTTGAACTAAATTAACATGGGGAGTTACAGTAAAGGCACACTACAAACAATGAGAACATGTGGAGTAACGAATGTCCCTGAACACCAGGAAAAGCTTACTCAAGAAGAGGGCATTAGCTCAGCTTTGTTCTAAGAAAGAAAGGCCCCAGGTGGCAGTGACAGAGACAGGTAATGAACCAGCAATGCTAAGGGCATGACTCAACCCCAGCAATGGCGTAGAGAAAAATTCATAATCAATCAGCCTTTAGAAACACGGTTACGAGCATTCAGGTAGGTCTATTCTGAAGTTACACTAAATTGTAGTAACTTACTGTGATTAACTTTCTTGTGATCTGTGAGCCATTAACATGTATACTTCCACTAGATCCATTATATGCGGGTTTCTGAAAATAAATATTTCCAAGATAAATTAGAAAAATCTAAAACTCACTTGAAATAGTTAAGGAGGTACATTTTATGAAATTCACAGAGCTAATAACAAGTGTTAGAGTTGACTAAAGTTCTTGTACATCACAAAGGCAAGAATTTAAGTGTTTTCTTCCCTTCCTTTGCATTTTCTAGTTATAAAATTGCCTGTGGAACAAGAGGATATATAAAATAAACGGGCTACAGTCAGAGGCAGGCGCAAAGAAACTGTAAGCCCCCTTGTACACTCTCTGTTCATAAAATTGGCTAATGAGACAGAATGGGAAGGCAGGCACACCCACCTATAAATGGAATAAGGGATATAGGAATACAAATATAGAAGATATTAGAAATAACTCCTCGGAAAAATTTAGAGACTGTCAGCCTGTACATTGTAAGAAACTATAGTGAGGAGATAAATGAGAAGTAAGGCTTCTCTACTGATAAAAAAAAAAAAAAAAAGGCAAACCAAACCCATTGCCGTCAAATTGATTCCGACTCACAGCAACCCTACAGGACAGAGCAGAACTGCCCCATAGGGTTTCCGAAGAGTGGCTGATAGATTCAAACTGCCCAGCTTTTGGTTAGCAGCCACTAGGCCACCAGGGCTCCTGTCTAATGATACTCATGTTAAAGAATTAGATTAAAACCCACTTGACAAGTTAATCAACTTGATGAGACTTCTACTTGATACAATTATCCTACAGAGAAAGCCATGACATACTGAGTCATGGGGAGAATGCATTTTATCCACTTTGTGTCTTCTGAGGCCTTACAAACAGAAGTGAGACAGGCTCCGTAAGTCACTGTTTTCAGCTATTCTCACAGTACTCTACCCGAAACCAAAGTCTACGTGAGAGACTGCCGCAAAGCATAAGTAAGAAACAGTAAGCCTGGGCTCTCAGGCCAGACTACAGTGTTCGAATTCACTCCTTGAGTGAGTCAATGTTAGACAAGAACTTAATCCTCCTGTACCTCAGTTTTTTTCACCTGTAAAAGGGGGATATTAGTACTTATACATAGAATGGTTTCAAAATTAAATGAATAAATATAAAAAATATAGAACTATATTTGACAAAATGGATACTGCAAGAGACTTTGAAACTTGCTCTTGAATGGAGAATAGCTAAAACAAAGTGAGGAAGTGAGGAAGTAAAATAGCTGAACAGAAGATTTAAAAGGATAACTCAAGAAGACAAAGTATATAAAGTATTATAAAGAAATGTGCAAAGACCTGGAGTAAGAAAAGCAAAAGGCAAAATCACACATGGCATTTCTCAAGCTGAAAGAACTGAAGAAAGAATTCAAGCCTCGAGATGCAATTTTGAAGGATTCTATGGGTAAAATATTGAATGACACACGAGGTATCAAAAGAAGATGGAAGGAATACATACATTCACTATACCTGAGAGAACTGGTTGATGTTCAACCATTTCAGGAGGCAGCACAGAGACTGAGAATCAACGGTACTGAAGGAAGAAGTGCAAGCTGCACTGAAGGTATCTGCAAAAAACAAGGCTCCAGGAATTGATGTAATACCAACTGGGAAGTCTCATCAAAGGGCTGCAAGTGCTCGCTTGTCTATGCCAAGAAATTTGGAAGACAGCTACCTGGCAAAGCGACTGGAAGAGATCCATATATGCGCCCATTCCAAAGAAAGGTGAAATTACTGAAAAATATTAACATCACACACGAGCAAAATTCTGCTGAAGATCATTCAAAATCAGCTGCAGTAGTACATTGACAGGGAACTGCCAGAAATTTAAGCTGGATTCAGAAAAGGACATGCATGGTATGAGCGATATCATTGTTGATGTCAGATAGATCTTGGCTGAAAGCAAAGATCACCAGAAAGATGTTTACCTGTGTTTTACTGACTACACAAAGGCGTTTGGCCATGTGTATTCTAAAAAATTACAGATAACACTGAGAAGAATGGGAATTCCAGAACCCTTAATTTGCCCATGAGGAACCTGTACAGAGACCAAGAGGCAGTTGTTTGAACAGAACAAGGGGATACTGCATGGTTTAAAAGCAGGGAAGGTATGTATCGGGGTTGTATCATTTCATCATACTTATTCAATCTGCATGCTGGGCAAATAATCTGAGAAACTGGACTATATGAAGAAAGAACACAGCGTCAGGACTGGAGGAAGATTTACTAACAACCTATGACATGCAGACGATACAACCTTGCTTGCTGAAAGTGAAAAGGACTTGAAGCACTTACTGATGAAGATCAAAGACCATAGCCTTTAGTATGGATTACACCTCGACATAAAGAAAATGAAAATCCTCACAACTGGACCAATAAGCAACACCATGATAAATGGCGAAAAGACTGAAGCTGTCAAGGATTTCATTTTACTTGGATCTACTATCAACACCCACGGAAGCAACAGTCAAGAAATCAGACGATATATTGCATTGGGCAAATCTGCTGCAAAAGACCTCTTTAAAGTGTTGAAAAGCAATGATGTCACTTTGAGGATTAAGGTGCACCTGACCCAAGCCATGGTATTTTCAGTTGCCTCATATGCACGTGAAAGCTGGACAACAAATAAGGAAGATCAAAGAAGAATTGACTCATTTGAATTATGGTGTTGGTGAAGAATATTGAATATACTATGGACTTCCAGATGAAAGAACAAATCTGTCTGAGAAGAAGTACACCCAGAATGTTCTTCATAATCGAGGATGGTGAGACTTTGTCTCATGTATTTTAGACATGTTATCTTGAGGGATCAGTCCCTGGAGAAGGACATCATCCTTGGTAAAGTAGAGGGTCAGCGAAAAAGAGGAAGGCCTTCAACGAGATGGATCAACACAGTGGCTGCAACAATGGGCTCAATCATAGCAACCACTGTAAGGATGGCACATGACCAGGCATAATTTCGTTCTGTTGTATTTAGGGTCGCCATGAGTTGGAACTGACTTGGCAGCACCTAACAACAACGTGTTTGGCACATGCTACTAGCTGTATTTTTATTATGGTTACCTCAATCACATGTGGACGGACAGGTTTTCGTTCTTTTTTACTTCTACCAAGGTTTTTAATGAAGCTTTCTACTACTTTTTCTGTCTGAGATATCTGCTGAGGAGTTGCATTCACTGAACATCTGCTTAAAAAATCATATATACACACACAGAAAACCATTATTATAAAAAATACTATTTTACTTAATCATTATATTTTTTATAAATAACACAAAAATAAAAGTGAATAATGTAGTTTTTATATAAAACCATGTTCAAAAATGTTAAAAAGAAACAGTAGCCTAGTATGGAAAGAATGCAGCCATCTTACTTCTCTAGAGAGCTTTCACGTTACCAAAAACCTTTCATACATTTAAGTGCATTACAGCTAACAAACAGCACTTTAGATGCAAAGGTGGATTTTTGACCCTCAAAAAAAAAAAAAAAAATTTTTTTTTTTCCTGAAGGGGTAGAGAGAACAAAGATATCAAGATTCCTCAATAATGCCTTCAGACTTATGAGAACATCAAAAACTTAAAGAGAAATCAACCGTTTGAAAATGTAAACTGGCTGTTAAAAATAGAAACTTATAAGTAACCAAAATTTTACCAGGCTCTCAAAAATGTATTTTACAATCCTTCTAAATTCTACAGCCACAAATAGTATCCACTAAAAGTTATGTAAAATATACAATACTTTGACAGAGTGTATTTTTTTCCTTCTGTCCTAGATTCTAAATTTAGTTAACTTTATAGAAAGTACCATTGAACGAACGCTAGCAACATTCCAAACACTATACTAACTGTTTTATATATATTACTTCTTTTAATCCTTACAATAACCTGCAAAGTAGGCTTTTATGGAGAAGGAAAGAGAAGATGTGAATGGTTAAGCTACCCAAGATAACTGTGTTAGGCTTGGAATTATTACCCGGGTCTGCCTGACAAGAAAGCCTATGCATTGACCTATGCCCCATGAGCCATTA
Organism: Elephas maximus indicus; assembly: GCF_024166365.1. Taxonomy (NCBI): domain Eukaryota; kingdom Metazoa; phylum Chordata; class Mammalia; order Proboscidea; family Elephantidae; genus Elephas; species Elephas maximus. The sequence continues at coordinate 14,646,865 of NC_064822.1, read as the reverse complement.
CTCACAGAGCCCACCTTGTGGAATCTGGCCATGATTTCCAAGATTTAATTGGGGTAAGTTATAGAAAGTATATGACTCTTTAGATAGAACTACAAAGTGATTTAAGGAAACACTGTCTTGTTTAAGTAGTAGCCAGTACTAAATTAGTATCACTAGTAGTAAGATGCTGAAAACAAACTAATAATTTCTTAAGTTTAATTGTCCTCAATCTGTGGGCCTACGGTCTATTATATGACTGAGCTGCTAGATGTTTTCCTCGAACCATTGCATAATTATTATTCTTACAAGGAATTTTGTTTTTACTTTCATCTTAAGCACACCATCCTTTATTGGAGTCACTGATTTCTGTTTATATAACTTTACTCTTGACTTTGGAAGCAATATAATGTTAAATATTTGCAGTGAATCTACTTTGCAGTTTTAGGATTAAATTAGCTTGTTTTCTCCCTCACCTCCCACAATTTTTATTAAACTTAAAATATTATCCTTTTTTCCCCACAGAAAATGAATTCTTAATTAAGAGAACATTTAAAGTCTGAATCAATTCTGTAATCAAGCCCAGTACCAAGTTTTCTTTTTATCTTAAAGATAAGTTCATGTAATTATGGCTTCAAGTAAAAAAATTCTAAAAATTAAACCTAAGGAAGTGGGATGAGTCCTAAGGCCTTTGTTTAGACACAAATCACGAAACCTCACCTCATATTGTCACAGTTTAATAAATGCTTCTTGATACGTGGAAGCTGTCTCAGTACTGGTTTAATGTCCGTCATTTCGGCAATTCTCTTCATTAACCTGACCTAAACCAAAAGAATCAAATATATGGTGACAGACGTCACTGGGCCCAGCAGAAACCACAGACAGGTCTTTGCTGTCTGAACACTACAGACCCTTGGTATCAGCATATTGCCTGAGCAGGGTCCCAATTAGGAGCGTGTGTGTATGTGTGAGCACGCCCGCGCGCGCAGGCTGCAGACGTCTGCCTCAGGGGAGCGGTCGGGTTGGGAGGGAAGGTGGCAGAAAACCAAAGGCAAGTGAAAATAAAATTTTCCTCGTGAAATGTAGGCAATTAGAAAGTTAGCTTTTCTAGATGTAAATAACTTAGACTATTTTAGCAACCTTGGAAAAAATGTGAATACACCAGAATACAAATGTTCCCTGAAACCATTCTCACCTGATGCATCCCATTAAAGGTTTCCTGCAGGTCTCCTGCAGGCGAGAGAGTTCTGCCGGCCCTGATGGATGCGTACAGATGGCCAGAGTCTGGGATTCCGTTTGATAGCTCTTGAGCACTCATTTTAACTAAGACTTTGAAGTGTTCTTCTTCTTCAAAGCACGGGCTATGGAAAAACAAAAATATAATAGAGACTGGAGAGATCCATCCCTATTCCCTTCCCTAATATGAGAAAAAATATATATATACACATATATATACATGTTTATACCCTCTTACTACGATAGAAAATTTATAAAGTGTAAATTTTCAGACTATTTACACATCCTCAGAAATTTTACAAGAGTCCACAGAAATTATAAATAAAATTAGGTTAGAAAATCAACAACCAACAAATGAGTAAAATCCTCTACTTTTAGAATACTTCAGACTTTAGATTTCTGATACATCCCCAGAAGTAACATCTTTAGCAAATAATGTTACTTGTTAAATATTTCACTCCACAAATGCATCATGTCTGGCAGATTTCGATCCAGGCAGAGAGATGAAAAAAGCACACCCTAAATCATTAAAGAAAAAAAAAAAAAAATTAATCAGGAGGTAAATTTAAAAGAAAAAAGCAAAAGACACTGGAGAAACAAACTTCTGAGCGTAGCGTGACCTAGAAAGAAGCCGTTACCTGCTCGTAGGTATCTAGATGTGACTCATCAGGGAGCACGTGCGGAGAAACAGTCATCCCTCCTGTTTTCAGTTCTATCTGTTGAGCCTGTTCTCGATAGTTAAGAGTGCCGCAGCCCAGCCTATTACAGCAAAGAAAGATCTCTTACGTTCTCAAGGCCAACTTCACCATGACATTTTAAAAATCATGCGTTTTGAATTCCAAGTTGCTTAAATTCATTCAATAACCATAGCCTTCACAAACTTCTGTTTTTTCACAATTAGTTCTAAGACTGTTGGCTGCCCTCTCCCAGGTGGCAACCTGCAGGAAGTTCTACAGAGAACTCTACCAGAGGCTGAAACAGCCAACGTCTAGCTCTAAAAATATCCAACTATGCTTTTCCAGTCCTAAGCTTTTAATATTTTATGGGCATTCTCTACTCTTTTCTTCTTCCGAAACATTCTAACGTACTTTATTTGCTTCACTATCTGGCAGTTTTTGGGGCAAAGAGGATCTAAAGAATAAGTCTTTGAGTTTTTAAGAGCACATGGTCACCTCAGCATTGATACTTTTAGAAGAAACATTCTAACCGATGCTACTAGTGAAAAAGATAATTTAAATCAAGGCCACAACTGTGCGGCTTTTCAAAAACTACTATAACCATAAAAGGACAAGCAGAGGGAGCTGTTTAGATAAAAAAAAATTAAAAAGGCAGAGAACTTTCCAAAGGTCAAAGACATTCTTCATCTGATCACACACTCAGCCAGGACTACAACTACATCGGGCAACAGGCCCCACACAGCTTGCTGCAGCTGTCTGATTTCCCCTTATTTCCCTGAAATGTAGGAAAAGAAAGCCTGCAGCTACGATTATCTCCAGTTTAGCCTGCCATCCGTGGCCAGCTGAAATGGAGCAGAAGGAAAGGGTTACACAACAGGGCATGTACCTGCGCACGCATTTTCCAGTATATTCACAGACATCTATTTACAAAGAAGAGCAGTGATTACACGCTCAGCTGAGAAGTAAACTAAGGAAAAAGGGTATGCTACATGATGCTTCAAGGTTACCCCAGGCTGCATTTTACATTTCATTACTCACATTTTTTTGTTAAAAACATTCATTTTTCAAACTCTTCAAAAAATAGTCACTGAGATATATGTCTCTAGAAGTATTATTCTATAGATTCAGAAATATTTTAACGTAATATACTGTGTTGTTGTGTGCCGTCCTCTTGATTCCGATGCCTAGTGACCCCTGCAGGACAGAGTAGAACTGCCCCATAGGGCAGGGGCTGGTGGACTCGAACTGCCGGCCTTATGGTTAGCAGCTGAGCTCTTATGGTAGAAAATATAATTCTCATAAGAAAACAAATTCTAGACAAATATAGGCCTTACTTATACACTGGTACATCAAGTTTTGAAAAATAAAATGAATCACTGAAGTGATTACTCTCAATGTAATACACATACAGAAAATATTCATTAATAAAATACACGAATATATATTAAATGATATACACGTTTTTGTGTCTTTGTTCTTACTTGGTCAGGACACTGCAGAAGAGAGGCACATATGGCTTCAGCTCTTCAGGAAGTGTGTTTAAACTAGAAAACGCTCTGAAATACACTATGCCATTGGTTGGCTGGGCACAGTACTGAACAGGGATTTCTCCAGCTATAAAGACAAAAATAACCTAATTATTTTATTATTACCAGTAACATTTTAATCTTTTTTTTTAGTAATTTTTATTTTGCTTTAAGTGAAAGTTTACAAATCAAGTCAGTCTCTCACACAAAAACTTATATACACCTTGCTACATACTCCCAGTTACTCACCCCCTAATGAGACGGCCCACTCTCTCCCTACACTCTCTCTTTTCATGTCCAATTTGCCAGCTTCTAACCCCCTCTACCCTCTCATCTCCCCTCCAGACAGGAGATGCCAACATAGTCTCAAGTCTCCACCTGATCCAAGAAGCTCACTCCTCACCAGCATCCCTCTCCAACCCACTGTCCAGTCCAATTCATGTCTGAAGAGTTGGTTTCGGGAATGGTTCCTCTCCTGGGCCAGCAGAAGGTCTAGGGGCCATGACCACCAGAGTCCTTCTAGTCTCGGTCAGACCATTAAGTCTGGTCTTTTTATGAGAATTTGGGGTCTGTGTCCCACTGCTCTCCTGCTCCCTCAGGGGTTCTCTGTTGTGTTCCCTGTCAGGGCAGTCATCGGTTGTAGCTGGGCACCATCCAGTTCTTCTGGTCTCAGGATGATGGAGTCTCTGGTTCATGTGTCCCTTTCTGTCACTTGGGCTTATAATTACCTTGTGTCCTTGGTGTTATTCATTCTCGTTGATCCAGGTGGGTTGAGACCAATTGATGCATCTTAGATGGCTGCTTGCTAGCATTTAAGACCCCAGACGCCACTCCTCAAAGTGGGATGCAGAATGTTTTGTTAATAGATTTTATTATGCCAATTGACTTAGATGTCCCCTGAAACCATGGTCCCCAAACCCCTGCCCCTGCTACGCTGGCCTTTGAAGCATTCAGTTTATTCAGGAAACCTCTTTGCTTTTGGTTTAGTCCAGTTGTGCTGGCCTCCCCTGTATTGTGTGTTCTCTTTCCTTTCACCTAAAGCAGTTCTTATCTACTATCTAATTAGTGAATACCCTTCTTCCACTCTCCCTCCCTCCTCCATCTCGTAACCACAAAAGAATATTTTCTTCTCAGTTTAAACTATTTCTCAAGTTCTTATAATAGTGGTTTTATACAATAGTTGTCCTTTGGCAACTGACTAATTTCACTCAGCATAATGCCTTCCAGGTTCCTCCATGTTATGAAATGTTTCACAGATTCCTCACTGTTCTTTATCGATGTGTAGTATTCCATTGTATGAATATACCATAATTTACTTATCCATTCATCTGTTGATGGGCACCTTGGTTCCTTCCATCTTTAAGCTATTGTAAACAGTGCTGCAATAAACATGTGTGTGCATATATCTGTTCATGTAAAGGCTCTTCTTTCTCTAGGATATATTCCAACGAGTGGGTTTAAGTGGGTTTGCTGGGTCGTATGGTACTTCTATTTCTAGCTTTTTAAGGAAGTGCCAAATCGATTTCCAAAGTGGTTGTGCCATTTTAGATTCCCACTAGCAGAGTATAAGTGTTCCAATCTCACCACAGCCTCTCCAGCATTTGTCATTTTGTGTTTTTTGGATAAATGCCAGCTTTGTCGGAGTGAGATGATATCTCATTGTAGTTTTGATCTGCATTTCTCTAATGGCTAATGATCGTGAGCACTTCCTCATGTATCTGTTAGCTACCTGAATGTCTTCTTTAGCGAAGTGCCTATTCATATCTTTTGCCCATTTTTTAATTGGGTTATTTGTCTTTTTGTAGTTGAGTATTTGCAGTATCATGTAGATTTTAGAGATCAGGCGCTGATCAGAAATGTCATAGCTAAAAACTTTTTCCCAGTCTGTAGGTAGTCTTTTTACTCTTTTGGTGAAGTCTTTGGATGAGCAAAGGTGTCTGACATTTAGGAGCATCCAATTATCTAGTTTTTCTTCTGCATTCTTAATAGTGTTTTGTATACTGTTTATGCCATGTATTAGGGCTCCTAACATTGTCCCTATTTCTTCTTCCATGATCTGTATCATTTTAGATTTTATATTTAGGTCTTTGATCCATTTTGAGTTAGTTTTTGTGCATGGAGTGAGATATGGGTCTTGTTTCATTGTTTTGCAGATGGATATCCAGTTATGCCAGCACCATTTGTTAAAAAGACTGTCTTTTCCCCATTTAACTGTTTTGGGGCCTTTGTCAAATATCAACTGCTCATATGTGGATGGATTTATGTCTGGATTCTCAATTCTTTTCCATTGGTCCATGTATCTGTTGTTGTACCAGTACCAGGCTGTTTTGACTACTGTGGCGGTATAACAGGTTCTAAAATCAAGTAAAGTAAGGCCTCCCACTTTGTTCTTCTTTTTCAGTAATGTCTTATTTATCCGGGGCCTCTTTCCCTTTCATATGAAATTGGTAATTTGTTTCTCCGTCTCATTAAAGAATGTCCTTGGGATTTGGATCGGAATTGCATTAAATGTATAGATCGCTTTCGGTAGAATAGACATTTTTATAATGTTAAGTCTTCCTATCCGTGAGCAAGGTATGTTCTTCTACTTACGCAAGTTTCTTTTGGTTTCTTGCAGAAGTGTACTGTACTTTTCTTTCTATAAGTGTTTTACATCTCTGGTAAGATTTATTCCTAAGTATTTTACCTTCTTGGGGGCTAATGTAAATGGCATTGTTTTGGTGATTTCCTCTTCGATGTTCTTTTTGTTGGTTTAGAGGAATCCAACTGATTTTTGTATGTTTATCTCGTATCGTGATACTCTGCTGAACTCTTCAATTAGTTTCAGCAGTTTTCTGGAGGATTCCTTAGGGTTTTCTGTGTATAAGACTATGTCATCTGCAAATAGAGATACTTTGACTTCTTCCTTGCCAATCTGGATGCCCTTATTTCTTTATCTTGCTAAGTGCTCTGTCTAGGACCTCCAGCACAATGTTGAATAAGAGCGACGATAAAGGGCATCCTTGTCTGGTCCCCGATCTCAACAGGAATGCTTTCATGCTCTCTCCATTTAGGGTGATGTTGGCTGTTGGCTTTGTATAAATGCCCTTGATTATGTTGAGGAATTTTCCTTCTATTCCTGTTTTGCGGAGAGTTTTTATTATGAATGGGTGTTGAACTTTGTCAAATGCCTTTTCTGCATCAATTGATAAAATCATGATTCTTGCCCATTGTTTTATTTATGTGGTGGATTACGTTAATTGTTTTTCTAATGTTGAACCATCCCTGCATACCTGGTATGAATCCCACTTGGTCATGGTGAATTATTTTTTGATACGTTGTTGAATTTTATTGGGTAGAATTTTGTTGAGGATTTTTGCATCTACGTTCATGAGGGATATAGGTCTGTAATTTTCTTTTCTTGTGTCTTGATTTTGGTATCAGGGATATGGTGTCTTCATAGAATGAGTTTGGTAGTATTCCGTCCTTTTCTATGCTCTGAAATACCTTTAGTAGTAGTGGTGTTAACTCTTCTCTGAAAGTTTGGTAGAACTCTGCAGTGAAGCCGACCAGACACGGGCTTTTTTTGTCGGGGTTTTTTGATTACCTTTTCAATCTCTTTTTTTGTTATGGGTCTATTTAGTTTTTCTACCTCTGTTTGTGTTAGTATAGGTAGGTAGTGTGTTTCTAGGAATTCATGCATTTCTTCTAGGTTTTCTAATTTGTTTGAGTACAATTTTTCACAGTGAACTGATAACGATTCTTTTAACTGGAGTTGGGTCTATTGTAATATCGCCCATCTCATTTCTTATTTGGTTTATTTGCTTCCTCTCCTGTTTTTCTTTTGTCCATTTGGCCAGTGGTTTATCAATTTTGTTGATTTTTTCAAAAAAAACAGCTTTTATTTTGGTCTTGTTAATTCTTTCAATTGTTTTTCTGTTTTCTATTTCATTTAGTTCAGCTCTAATTTTTATTATTTGTTTTCTTCTGGTGCCTGTGGGTTTCTTTTGTTGCTCTCTTTCTATTTGTTCAAGTTGTAGGGATAATTCTTTGATTTTGGCCCTTTCTTGTTTTTGGATGTGTGCATTTATTGATATAAATTGGCCTCTGAGCACTCGTTTTGCTGCATCCCAAAGGTTCTGATAGGAAGTGTTTTAATTCTCTTTGGATTCTATGAATTTCTTTATTCCATCCTTAATGTCTTCTATAATCCAGTCTTTTTTAAACAGGGTATTGTTCAGTTTCCAAGTGTTTGATTTCTTTTCCCTGCTTTTCCTGTTATTGATTTCCACTTTTACGGCCTTATGGTCAGAGAAGATGCTTCATAATATTTCAATGTTTTGGATTCTGCTGAGGTTTGCTTTTTGACCTAATATGTGGTCTATTCCAGAGAATGTTCCATGTGCACTAGAAAAGAAAGTATAGTTGGTTGCTGTTGGATGCAGTGTTCTGTATATGTCTATGAGGTCAAGTTGGTGGACTGTGGCATTTAGATCTTCCGTGTCTTTATTGAGCTTCTTTCTGGATGTCCTGTCCTTCACCGAAAGTGGTGTGTTGAAGTCTCCTACTATTATTGTGGAGCTATCTATCTCACTTTTCAATGCTGATAGAGTTTGTTTTATGTATCTTGCAGCCCTGTCATTGGGTGCGTATTTAATATGGTTATATCTTCTTGGTACATTGTCCCTTTAAACATTATATAGTGTCCTTCCTTATCCTTTATGATGGATTTAACTTTAAAGTCTATTTTGTCAGAAATTAATATTGCCACTCCTGCTCTTTTTTGATTGTTGTTTGCTTGATATATTTTTTCCCATCGAGTTTTAGTTTGTCTGTGTCTCTAAGCCTAAGGTGTGTCTCTTGTAGGCTGCATATAGATGGATCTTGTTTTTTTATCCATTCTGCCAATCTGTCTCTTTATTGATGCATTAATTCATTTACATTCAGGGTAATTATGGATAGGTATGAATTCAGTGCTATCATTTTGATGTCTTTTTTCTGTGTGTTGTTGACAGTTTCCTTTTCCCACTTAACTTTATGTGCTGAGTAGATTATCTTTATATATTGTCCTTTTTTCATATTTGTTGTTGTTTTGTTTCTGCTGAGCATCTATTTTTTTCTTGTATTTTACTTTGATGTGTAGGATAGTTTCTCTCCTTTGTGGTTACCTTATTAGTTACCCCTATTTTTCTAAATTTAAACCTAACTTTTATTTCTTTGTATCACTATATCTTTATCTCCATATGGAAGGCATATGATTACATTTCTTAGTCCCTCTTTATTATTTTAATGTTGTCTTCTTTTATATAATAACATCACTGTTACCCTGTTTTGAGGTTTTGTTTTTGTTTTTTTTAAAAATAATCTTGCTTTGTTTTTTTGGATTTCCCTTTCTGGGTTTACTTCTGGTTGCTCTGCCCAGTGTTCTAGTCTTGGGTTCATACCTGATATTATCGATTTTCTAATCAAAGAACTCCCTTTGGTATTTCTTGTAGTTTTGCTTTGGTTTTTAAGAATTCCCTCAGCTTGTGTTTATCTGGAAATGTCTTAATTTCACCTCCATATTTAAGAGACAGTTTTGATGGGTATATAATTCTTGGCAGGCAGTTTTTTTTTTTTCCTTCAATTTTTTAAATATGTCATCCCATTGCCTTCTTGCCTGCATGGTTTCTGCCGAGTAGTCCGAGCTTATTCTTATTGGTTCTCCTTTGTAGGTGACTTTTCGTTTATCCCTCGCTGCTCTTATAATTCTCTATCTTTGGTTTTGGCAAGCTTGATTATAATATGTCTTGGTGACTTTCTTTTAAGATCTACCTTATGTGGAATTTGATGAGCATCTTGGATAGGTATCTTCTCATCTTTCACAATATCAGGGAAGTTTTCTGCCAACAAATCTTCAACAATTTCCTCTGTATTTTCTGTTATCCTTCCCTGTTCTGGTACTCCAATCACTCGTAGGTTATTTCTCTTGATAGAGTCCCACATGATTCTTAAGGTTTCTTCATTTTTTTTTAATTATTTTATCTGATTTTTCTTCAAATATATTAGTGCGAAGTGATTAATCTTTGAGTTCAGAAATTCTAGCTTCTACATGCTCAATTCTGCTCCTCTGACTTTCTACCGAGTTGTCTAATTCTATAATTTTATTGTTAATCTTCTGAATTTCAGATCGCTGTCTATGGATTTTTCCAGCTTATTAAACTTTTCATTATGTTCCTGAATAATCTTTCTAATTTCTTCAGTTGCTTTATCTGTGTGTTCCTTGGCTTGTTCTGCGTATTGCCTCATTTCCTTCCTGGTGTCTTGAAGGGTTCTGTATATTAAACTTTTATACTCTGCATCTGGTAATTCCAGGAATGTACTTTCATCTAGAAGATCCCTGGATTCTTTGTTTTGAGAGCTCGTTGAGGTGATTGTGGTCTGTTTCTTTATGTAACTTAATATTGAATGTTGTCTCTGAGCCATCTATAAGTTATTGTATTAGTTTATGTTTGCTGTGTCATAGCTTCTTGCTTTGTTTTGTTTTGGTATATCCCTTTGGGTTGCTTGAGTGAACTGGCTTGATTATTTTCGCCTTTGGAGCTCTGACGTCCTGTCCCCAGATGGCTAGAGCTATTATCAGGCATAGCAGTCTAGGAGTCCATTCAGTTTTCCTGTATGAATTTAGCTCAGGTTTCCAGATAGCTGATCATCAAGTGTGTGGTACAGGCTCTGTCCTACAGTCTTAGAGGGGCAGGGGTGATTGGTGCATATACCGGCATCTGATTGCAGCAGGGGGTCGCGCTCTGAACAAGGCAGGGGGCCGAGAACCGACCCGAGTGTCTCTGAGGAAAGCGCATCCCTGTTCCCTAGAGCATGCAGGTGGGTGGGTTCTGCAGACGGACCACGGGCACCCAATGTTTTTGGTTGTAAGGACTGGGAGGTACCAGCTATCTTTGGACCCCTGTTGTGGGTGTCTGGGTGGCCTGAGTGGAACTACCAGTCCTTAGGTCCCTGACGTTGGTAGGTGAGGACCTTGTTTAATAGGCAAAGCAATATCAAACATCAAACACCTACCTCTCCACTGCACAGCTGAAAATGGTTGGAGTCTGCCAACAAGGGCCAATTCTCCCTAAATAGGCCCACGCAAGACCATGCAGAGGGGAAAGGTACTCAAAGTCCATGGACTGTTTATGCTTGGACAGGAGCCACTTCTGTCCTGAGCTTCCCCAGTTAGTAGAGCTAGCAAATTATCTTTTCCCCTAGTTGCAAATTTTTTCCTTCCCCAAGGCCAGGAGGATGGATCTAGGTGCTCAACAGTGCTTATCTCAGGCCCAGGGAACTCAGCCGCTGAAGCTGGCTTGGGGGTGGGGGGGAGTGGTAAAATATGCAAGTACTTAGCATTTGCCGAGAGCACCATTATTCTCAGGTTCCGGAGGTGTAAGTAGGCTGCGTGGCTGGCTGCTTCTCCCTGAGGAAACTGTGGCCAAACGCTAGTACCAACTCGCCGTCACCGCTCCGGGAATGGTGCCTGAGGGCTCCCCGCGATTCAGGTCCGGTAAGTCCCCTCTGCTTCTGAACTGTCTTTTCCTTCCCCTGCCCCTCGGTTCGTTTTCTAAGCTTGCCTTTGAAGCTCAGGGCTCCCAGCTTATCACGAATATACTCATTTCACTTGTTTTTTCGGGTCTTTGTTGTAAAAAGGGCTTGCTGGAAGCGTCTGCCTATTCCACCATCTTGGCTCTGCCTTGTCTTTTTTTTTTTTTTAAATGTTCACTGCTGCTTTATTCACAATAGCAAATAAATGGAAATAACTGAAATGCCCATCAATAGATGAATGGATAAGCAAACTGTGGTACATACATACAACAGAATACTACCCAATCAGAAAGAACAAGGATGAATCCCAAAACATAACATGGTTGGACCTGGAGGGCACAGTGTTAAGTGAAATAAGCCAAACATATAAGGACAAATATTATTTATGAGCTCTCTTCTATAAGAAGAATATATATATATAGAAGGACCAATGTTCATTGGTGGTTACGGGGAGAAGGGAGGGGAAAGTACACTTTAGGTCACAGAGACTAGTTCTTATTGGGGATGGGAAAAGGGGCACCAGATGTGGACGTAATGAGTACCGCACTACCAAAGTAAACGAGTATCTGAGCACACACAGATGGGTACAGGCATACCAGGATACGGGTATGTACAGGGGTGTATATAGGTGAGAACAGACAGAACTATCTATAAACCAACCAAAACCAAACCCATTGCCATCAATTTCCATTCACAGTGACCCTACAGGACAGGGTAAAACTGCCACATAGGGTTTCCAAGGCTGCAATTTTTTTTTTAATTGTACTTTAGATGAAGGTTTACAGAGCAAACTAGTCTCTCATTAAGCAATTAACACACATACTGTTTTGTGACACTGGTTGCCAATACCACGACATGTCAACACTCTCCCCTTCTTGAACTTGGGTTCCCCATTACCGGTATTCCTGTCCCCTCCTGCCTTCTGGTCCTTGCCCCTGGGCTGGTGTGCCCACTTAGTCTCATTCTGTTTTATGGGCCTGCCTAATCTTTGGCTGAAGGTGAAGGGTAAACCTCAGGAGTTACTTCATTACTGAGCTAAGAGGGTGTCTGGGGGCCATACTCTCATGTTTCTCCAGTCTCTGTCAGGCCAGTAAGTTTGGCCTGTTTTTTTTGTCAGTTAGAATTTTGTTCTACATTTTTTTCCAGCTCTAAGGCTGCAAGGTTGACAGAAGCAGACTGCCACATCTTTCTCCCACTGAGCAGCTGGTGGGTTCGAACTTCCGACCTTTTGATTAGTAGCAAAGCGCTTAACCACTGTGCCACCAGGGCTCCTTACAGAAGTACCTACAGGTAAATGTAAATACAAACATGTAGGTGCAGGCACATTTATTCTTTGAAGACACAGACATGGATAATCCTCAGGCATAACCAGACACCTTCCAAGATTGGTTTTCTGGATTTGAAAGCTTAGGACCACAGTTTCCTGGGACAACTCAGTCAACTGGCACAGCATAGTTCACAAAACTCATGATCTGTATCCTAGTGAAGTGAGGACTATCTGGGGTCTTAAAAGCTTATGGGCAGCCATCTAAGACACAACTACCAGTCTCTATTTGCGAGGAGCACCGAACAGTAAGAAGGTGACCAAAAGCTTCAAGAAGAACAAATCTACACAAGCTATAACCTCACCTACCCTGAGACCAGAGGAAGTGGATGGTGCCCAGCTACCACCACTGACCATTCTGACCAGGGTCATAATACAATGGGAGAAAAATGTGGAGCAGAACTCAAATCCTTAAAAAAAAAAAAAAAAAAATGCACTAGACAAACTGAAACAGTAGAGAACAGAGGATTCCACAACACTATTGCCCTGCGACACTCTTTAAACCTAGAACCAAGCCTAGCCCCTGAGATCACCTTTTAGCAAAACAGCAGAGTGGCCCGAAGAGTAAAGAATAGTACCTGTAAGATTGGTACTCTACTTAAAAACCACCTGTGTAAGACCAAAAAGTCAACAATTACTCAAAAGCAAAGATGAGAAGCTAGGAGGGCAGGAAAACTACACTACTGGAAATGGGGCAAACAGAACAGAATTAAAAAGAGTGTTGACATATCGTGATAAATGTAACTAATGTCACTGAACAATTTGTGCAGAAATTGCCAAACGGAAACCTAACTTGCTGTGCAAACCTTTACCAAAAACAATTAAAATATTATCCAAAAAAAAAGAGACAAGTGCTAGGAAAAAAACACCAGAGCATAACAGCATATAGTGTTCTGATGTGTGTTATGTTCGACAACTTTTCATTTGTCTTAATTCTTCTTTTTTCCAATTTAGGCAAAGGTTATAGTAAAACATGACATTTGTCATATGAGTGGTTCACAAAATAGGAGTGGCTGTGCTTCTGAATCTTGTTCACGTCACCTTCTCTGCATAATATACAACAGATGTTCTGTTCTGTTCCCTAAGAGGTTACCAGCTGATGGTTCCAATCATACAGAGAAACAGGCATGGAAATCTTGTCCGTATAAATAGTCCTGCCATTAACAGAAGCATCGCTTATTCATATGCTAAATGGGTTATAAAGAAATCGCATATTACGTGCAATTAAAATAGAGAAAGAATAAAGTCAGATCCTTCCAGGCATAAATACATATTTAAATTTCATAGTAAACAAATATATTTCCAAGTGAGAATTTTCTCATATTTCCAACTAAACTAATGTTGAACATATCTTAGAATCAACTTTTAATTTTGACTTTTTTTTTTTGTAAATGTGGTTGCAGAACATGAGCTGCAGATGCTTGCTTTTAAACAGTTCTCCCCTAGCACAGACCTCTCCCCAGGGTGGGTCAGGACTGTCTGGCACCCTAGGGCAGCAGCTCTCAGGAAGGTGGCTGAGTGGGGCTGAGAGAGAAGGCAAGCCCTTCCTCCTATCCCTCCCCCCCACCACACCTCTCCCCAGGGTGGGTCAGGACCCTCTGGTACACTAGGGCAGCAGCTCTCAGGAAGGTGGCTGAGTGGAGCTGAGAGAAAAGGCAAGCCCTTCCTCCTATCTCTCCCCCCCACCACACCTCTCCCCAGGGTGGGTCAGGACCCTCTGGTACACTAAGGCAGCAGCTCTCAGGAAGGTGGCTGAGTGGGGCTGAGAGAAAAGGCAAGCCCTTCCTCCTATCCCTCCCCCCCACCACACCTTTCCCTGGGGTGGGTCAGGACCCTCTGGTACACTAGGGCGGCAGCTCTCAGGAAGGTGGCTGAGCGGGGCTGAGAGAGAAGGCAAGCCCTTCCTCCTATCCCCCCACCACACCCCTTTTTTTAGTTTGAGGTTATAATGTCAAAATATAAAATCTTGTAAAGTCTGAAAATAATTTATCTACAAATAAGGCAGCTTTATCTTTGTCAAAGGCTATATTCTTTCATCTTCATCTGCTGTTACGGTCAGCATCTTCTTGAAAGATCGTTTTTTTCTTCACGGCGACACCAACATGCGCTCTGGCTATCTAGGCGTGGTTCACAGTCTAAATGTGTAACACACTGTCACACAAGAGCCCCACTGCTGTTTCACACGCCTGAACACGCTTCGCGAGTCCTAGTGTTTCCTGCACTCCTCGGCAGATTTGGAGACACCGTCCTGAACTCCTCGGCACAGTCATTCTTCCTTTTGACACAGGTCCTGCGGCACCTGTCGTGCTGCTTGCGGCACTCGTCAGGGGAGGGATGCCAGTGTTAATGTGAACCCAAACACGGAGAGCCACGCCCATTCAGTGGGGAGAGCTTGTAACCATAACATGGATGAGGCTTAGATCTGCCACGGTACGTATATTGGCAGAACCCGGCCTCACCTCCCAGGAGGTCCACGGTGGCACTGAGGTACGCGTCTACTTGTGAGTGCCATTCCAGATGGTCTTCAGAGTGGCCCTCCAGCCGGTGGTCTACGCCTGCTCCTGGCACCTGAGAGTGGTGACCAGGAGGAGGATCGGAGGCTGGGCGTGGACTGCACTTGCAGGAGTGGAGCCATCCACTCAGCACTGGGCCTCGCTAGGCCCCAGAGAGGCCCCAGGGCACCCTGGGCAGCGGCACAGGCCGGGGGCTAGGCGGCCGCCGCAAGCTCCACGCCCACGCCGGCTCCAGGCCTGTGCCTCTTTCCCGGCTGGCTGGGCCGCTCTCACGGCCTTCGTGATGCTCCCGCAGAGGCATTGCCATTGCGGAGAACAGTTTAACCCTTCTAAAATTTTAAAGTAATGCTACTGCTTTTCAAAGGAGGGGGTTTAAAATTTACATTAAAAAAGCCAGGCTATTCATTTGCTGTATGTAAATTGTACTTTTATATAAATTTTACTTTGTTATGACAAAAAAACTAAGTCTTAAATACTAAAGTAATCCCCATGTTTTAAAGAATCAGAAGAGAAGAATATAGTAATATTCTTCTGGTTTTATAACTATTCTAGTACTCAAGCTTGTCCTTACCTTATTCCATCCACCATCACTCGCCTTTACACAAACCCTTCTCTGGGCATATGATATTCTGTATTGCTATTCACATACCGTGTCTTCAGAGATCTAAGTCTTTCAAGGGTAGGTATTATGTATTACATTTTTATATCCCGAGCACAATTCCTTGAACTAGAAGAGCAGCTGACGCTGATTTATACTCCCTAATTTTTTCATGAGCATCAATGAGCTTCATCTATATATAGGGGAATTAAAGGTAAGAGGGACTCTGACTCCACTTTCAAGAAGCCTAGTCTAGAAGAAAATATTTACACATATGCATACATCCACAAATAAATCAGATGTGGTAAACATGACAAGCAATGTTAAAAAAAAAAAAAAAGGTAGACCACAGTTGCTTCACAAAAAACAAGTGATGTTCACATACAGCTCAGAACCCTATCCTAGGCAGGTGCGCGTTAGAGCCTAACACTGTAGTGTGACTGACTGTCCTCAGGACAGATCACTAAAGGAAATTACTGTCCATTTGGAGGCTGAAAGCCAGCACCTAACAGGGTAACATTACTCAAGAAAGCAACGTGTCTCACATGCCACCAACGAGAAGCCAAAGTGAAACCGAGTATCTTTAAGAACGTAACAACAGTGGCTGGCTACAGAACGTCACACCAGGATGAGGCAGGAGGACGAGAGCAGCCTGGAACTCCCTCCCCATTCTCCATGACTCCTCAGCACCTACAAGGTGTTGCCTACTGACCTCCTGTAGTCTCCTGTATACTTACAGACCACGCCCTTTACAAAGTGCACTTACACAGCTGCAGCACAGCCCCAGTCCTCATTAGCTCCCGAAGCCACAGAGTACAAAGCCGCACCCGATCCACCCCCAGGAAAACAAACACAAGACGCTCACTGAGCAGAGAAGTCTGTCACACTGAGTGTTAGAAACAATTTATGAGAAATGTGAAAGAGAAGTAACCAAGTGAAAAGGGACATTCAAATGTTTCATGAAAAACATTCAAAATATGACCATGGATACTGACATTTAACTAAAGAAAACTTCCAAACCCGTTGCCATCAAGTTGATTCCAACTCAAAAGACAGAGCAGAGCTGCCCCATAGGGTTTCCTAGGCTGGGATCTTTACTGGAGCAGGCTGTCACATCTTTCTCCTAAGGAACCATTGGTGGGTTCCAAATCCGAAGCTTTCAGTTAATAGCTAAGTGCTTAACCACTGTGCCACCAGGTTCTCTAAAGAAAACTTGTACCCATGAAAACTACAGTGTTGGCACTGACCTGCCAATGCTACATCCAACTGAGTAAAAGATATGGTAGGCTCGATATCCGAAACTTTTAAAGCTGGTAGACAAGAGGCATCTTGAGGTTTACTTTGCTGAGTCCGTAATTCTAAACCTAAAAACAAGAAAAACGGGTAATGAACATTCAGGAGGGTAATTAAAAGATTTTATGTAGTTTATCTCCTATGTGGTATTAACTTAAGATTAAAAAAATAGCAATCCCATGCCAACTGCTACTACATCAGTACCTAAGGTTTATACGGCATCTGCCATTTCCAAACTAGATCTAGAGGCATCAATAACCTGGCGCAGTAGGTAGCCCGTTTTCCAATTCTGATTTTTCAATTATTAAAAAAAATTGCTGGAGAGCAGTGGTTTACTCCAGCAGTTTCCAGTCACCTCCCGAATTTTTTACTATACAGACTGTACTTTTCTCAGGATTTTCAAATCATGTCTTGCTGGCTTCCAATTTACTGACCTTTGCACTTGTTTTCTCCTGTTTTATGTTCACTAACCTCAGCGAAATGCTTTTATAATCACACAAATTTCACAAATTATAACAATACTTAAAAATACATTTTTGAGGCCTGATAGCCTATTCATATAATCAGAGGCAGAAGCTCCTTTTTCATGGAATTATTCCACAGAATTACACAATCTATAAGAAAAGACAATCCAAAAGTTTTCTAGAATTTTAAGGATAGAACAGAATGGTACATGTGTAAAGAGACTTCAGAGTTTAAAATTCCGTCAAATATAAAAGTACACTGTTTCACATACATGATTTGTAGGGGATGGCTGTAGCTGATTTAGAATTTAACTTGAGATCATGATAAAGGATACTTATGGTGTCTGACACGCTGACCTTAAACGGAAGAGTAGAAGCTTCACTCATCTTCCATTTCTACCCTTTTAAAGTTCCTAAGTTCCTTGAGAGCAAGTTATCACAAACTGTCCACTTAGAGACGCGAATCCAAGGTATGAAATGACGATGTATATCACTAAATTACATCAAGGTACACAGATTATACATTCCAATTAAAAGACTAAGATTGTCAGACTCAATGTGAAAACAAAACTCAATGTATTCTGCTTAAAAGAGAAATACCCTAAAGATAAGAACACAGACAGTCTCTCAATAAAAGGATGGAAAAAAAGGATGAAGCTTTGAAAAGATGAAACTATGAAAACACTAAGGAAAAGCAGGCTGGTGTAGCTACACTAACACAAGTAAACAAAAAGGGGGGGGGGCAGTTTCAAGAAGACAGAAGCAGTTCATAGTGTCAAATCAGCAGCCCTGGTGGTGCAATGGTTAAGCTGCTAAGTGAAAGGCTGGCGGGTCAAACTCACCAGTGGCTCCTAGAAAGAAGAGACCTGGTGATTTGTTCCCGTGACGATCAAAGCCTAAGAAACCCTACGGAACAACTCTACTTCTGTAGGGTCACTATGAGAGTCAACTTGAGGGCACAAAACAACAACAATCTATACTGGCCCCAAACCATACCAGCATGTGGCTTCCTCCAACAGCACTTTGCAGGCTGAGTGCAGAAGGGCAGCAAGAGGGGGGCTGACCTGGTCCCAGGCTGGGGTTTCACAAAGCAGATCCCAATGGAGAGATGGAGGGAAAGGATGCCAGACACACTGGCAAGACAGTGGACCTTGAATAAGGAAGAAGTAAAGGAATTCAGGCAACACACTGTAAAACCATGGGAGGGTCAAGGACTGTATGTGGTATTTAAGTCAGAAAAGAAATTTGTGGGATAAAGCGGTCTCAGACATTAGGTGATTGAGGTCAGAATCACGTATTGAGGTTTCAGAGGTAGAAAAGCCTGCAAATGGGTTACAAAAGGGCATGCAGGAACTTTCTGGGGTCATGAATATGTTCTGTATCATGATTATGGTCGTTGTGACTATGTATTTGTCAGAACTCACTGAATTTTATCTTAAAAATTGTTTTATTATATGTAAATTACACCTCCATAAAGCCTATTAAAAATATGCATATAGTCCACACTATTAAAGTCTATATCTAGTGTGTAACTCAATGTCCTACACCCACTTCTGGCTTCTAGCAATCATTGACTTGCCTTCTGTCATCACAGTTTTGCCATTTCTAGGATTTCATATAAATGGAGTCATTTAGTATTATGTATTTTTTTGTGACTGACTTATTTCACTTAGCCTAATGTTCTTGAGATTCATCCATGTTTCTAAGTGAATCTGTTTACCTGTTCACCAAGTGATGGAAATCTAGGTTGTTTCGGGTTTTGTGTGGACATGTTTTCATTCCTTGAGTAAATAACCAGCAGGAGTACTTCTAGGCTTCATGGTAAGTGTACGTTTAACACTATAAAAAATGTAAAACGGTTTTCTTTAGTGGCTACACCATTTTGCTTTCCATTAGCAACTTAGGAGAGTACCACTTGCTTCGTATCATTGACAACATTTTGTACCAGCAGGATTTTATTTACTTTTTAATTTTAGCCACCCTAGGTGGCATTAGTGGTTAAGTGCTATGGCTGCTAACCAAGAGATCGGCAGTTCAAATCCGCCAGGTGCTCCCTGGAAACTCTATGGGGCAGTTCTACTCTGTCCTATAAGGTCGCTATGAGTCGGAATCGACTCGACGGCAGTGGGTTTTGGTTTTTTGGTTTTTAGTGGGTGTGGAATGGTGTATCACTTAAGTTTTAAGATGCATCTTCCTAATAAATAATGATGTATTTTCCTAATAATGACGTTATTCCCAACATAAACAAGGCTTTATACTTATCTGCCATTTGTATACCTTCTTAGGTTAAGTATCTATTAAAATTTTTTGTTCATTTTTTAATTGGGTTGTTTGACTTCCCATTATTGAATCATTTAAGTTTTTAACGTATTATGGATACAAGTCCTTTATTACATATTAAAACCTGTGAAAGCCAGAACCTGTGTAAGGTGGAAACATGTCAGAGAAAGAAAACTCAAATATTTTCCACTAAATACAGGCACACCTCAAAGATCCTGAGAGTTGTGTTCCAGACCACGACAATAAAGCCGATATTGCAATAAAGTGAGTTACAGGCATTTTTTTGTTTCGCCGTGCGTATAAAAGTTATGTTTACACTACACTGTAGTCTATTCAGGGTGCAGCAGCATTATATCCAAAAAAATCTGAATACCCTAATTAAAAAATACTTTATTGCTAAAAAAGGCTACCCATCATCGGAGCCTTCAGCAAGTCATAATCTTTTGCTGATAGAGGTCCTACCTCGAGATTGATGGCTGCTGACTGATCAGGGTGGTGGTTGCTGAAGGCTGGAGTGGCTGTGCCCATTTCTTAAAATAAGACGACAACGCAGTTTGCTGCATCTGCTGACTGTTCCTTTCTCAAAAGATTTCTCCGTAGTATGCGATGCTGTTTGATGGCATTTTACCCACTGTAGAACTTCTTTCAAAATTGCAGTCGATCATCTCAAACCCTGATGCTGCTTTACCAACTAAGTTCATGTAATATTCTAAATTCTTTGTCATTTCAACAATTTTCACAGCATCCTCACCAAGAATGTATTCCATCTCAAGAAACCACTTTATTTGTTCATCCATAAGAAGTAACTCGTTACCCATTATGTATCCATTTTATGAGAGTGCAGGACTTCCGTCGCATCTTTAGGCTCCACTTCTGATTCTAGTTTTCTGGCTATTTCCACCACATCTGCAGTTACTTCCTTCACTGAAGTCTTGATCCCCTAAAAATGTCATCCATGAAGGCTGGAATCAACTGCTTCCAAACTCCTGTTAATGTTGATATTCTGACCTCCTCCCATGATCATGAATGTTCTTAATGGCATCTAGAATGGGGAACCCTTTCTAGAAGGTTTTCAGTTTAATTTGCCCAGATCCATCTGAGGAATCGCTATCCATGGCAGCTATAGCCTTATGAAACATTCTTTCTTAAATAATAAGACTTGAAAGTCAAAATTATTCCTTGATCCACAGGCTGCAGAATAGATGCTGTGTTAGCAAGCATGAACACATTAATCTCACTGCTGTCTGAGTGACCAGGTGCATTGCCAATGAGCACTCATATTTTCAATCTTTTTTTTGAGCAGTGGGTCTCAACAGTAGGCTTAAAATATTCAGCAACCATGCTGTGAACAGACATGCTGTCATCCCGGATTGTTGTTCCGTTAACAGAGCACAGGCACAGTAGACTTAGCATAATCCTTAAGGGCCCTAGGATTTTCAGAATGGTACATGAGCACTGGCTTCAACTTACAGTCACCAGCTGCATTAGCCCCTAACAAGAGAGTCAGCCTGTCCTCTGAAGCTTTGAAGCCAGCCATGGACTTCTCTCTGGCTGTGAAAGTCCCAGACGGCATCTTCTCCCACGAGAAGGCTGTTCCGCCTGCAGTGAACATCTGTGGTTTAGTGCAGCCCCTCCATCAGTCATCTCAGCTGGAGCTTCGGGAGAACTTGCTGCAGCTTCCACATCAGCGCTCGCTGCTTCGCCTGGTACTTTTATGTTACGGAGACGGCTTCTTTCCTTAAACCTCATGAACCAACCTCTGCTAGCTTCACACTTTCCTTCTGCAGCTTCCTGACCTTCCTCAGCCTTCAGAGAATTGAAGAAAATTGGGGCTTTGCTCTGGATGAGGCTTTGGCTTAAGGGAATGCTGTGGCTGGCCTGATCTCCTACCCAGGCCACTAAAGCTTTCTCCATATCGGCAGTAACGCTGTTTCACTTTCTTTCATTCCTGTGTTCGGCGCTTTTAATTTCCTTCAAGAACCTTTCCTTTGCATCCACAATTTGGCTAACTGGTGCAAGAGGCCTAGGATTTGGCCTGTCTCAGTTTTCAACACGCCTTCCTCAGTAAACTTAATCATTTCTAGCTTTTGATATAAAGTGAGAGCATGTGACTCCTTTCACTTGAACACACAGAGGCCATGGTAGGGTTATTAACTGGCTTAATTTCAATACTGTGTCTCAAAGAATAGGGAGGCCCAGGAGAGGGAGAGAGACGGGGAAATGGCCAGTCATTGGAGTGGTCAGAACACACACATTTACTGATTAAATTTGTCAACTTACAGGGTGTGGCTCTTGGCTCCCCAAAACAATAACAACAGTAACATCACAGATCAAAATAACAGATACAGTAATAATGAAAAAGCCTGAAATACTTCAAGAATTACCAAAATGCGATATAGAGACATGAAGTGAGCACACGCTTTTGTGGGAAAATGGCACTGATAGACTTGCTCGACGCAGGATTGCCACAAACCTTCAATTCGTAAAAACCCAGTATCTGCAAAGCGCGATAAAGTGAAGCACAATGAAACGAGGTATGCCTACAGAGCACTATAAAAAAGTGACTGAACCCTGTCTAAGACAGAAAACTTTCGAGACTCGAAAAAACAAAGCAGTTCCTTCAACTTCTGGCTCTCACAGGTTTCACTGTATATTTTGCAAATATTTTCTTCCACAGGCCAGATGATTTTTGATTGAGAATTCTGATTCCTCCCTTCTCTTGTTGCTATATCCCTTTCCTAATTCTAGCTAAATTTGAAAACATTTACAAGGTCTCCTAAATTTGGACTTTTCTCTTTACTCCCATCACAACCATCCTCGCTTAGGTCTTCATATCATACCTAGGTTTCTAATCACCTTTCCGTAGTTTCTCTAATTTCTTTTTCCTTGAAATTATCCCAAATAACACCATTTTATTGTTCAAAGACTTTCTATAACTTCTCATACCTTCATAAACAAAGTACATACTCAGCAGTCTTAAATTCAAGGTCCTCCACAGCTTGGTCTCAATTCTTCATTCTTGTTCAGCCTTTCCCAAACACTTTATTTCATCCGTATCTATCTATTCATCATCTTCTGAACCATGCCTACACATACAGATTCTGGCTGTGCTTCATGACTAGCTCAAGTCCTTCATTTAAGCTCAATGAGACTCGCCAATTCTTTGTGGTCCTTCTAAACTCATAGCTGATACTGTCGATATTGTTCATTGACAATTACATACATATTGAAACATGACCTACATTTTATTGGCATATTATATCACCTGGTAAATAGAGAGCATTCAAAAAATTTACAAATTTAAATCTTATAATGCAACTTCTTTTTAAGTATTTCTTCCTTGCCTGCCAAACCACAGTATAAATTTTCTGAGAGTAATGATAGAACTTTATAGACGCCCAATAAATATTTTTTGATTGAAATAATAACTGGTCTCCAACTAATTAAAAAAGTTCACTGGGTTTGGGAGAAGGCCAGCACGTCACCTTACGAGGCTACCTTTCCTAATTACCACGAACATAACGAAGTCTCTTACCTTTGTCATATATCTGTTCCTTGTCTTTTGGAGAAAGAGAATCGACCTTTTGCTTTAGTTTTTCTGTTTCTATTTGTGTTTGTTTCTCATAATATTTGTCATCTGGTTTCATTGATAAAGTCAATTTATGTTGATTATTCTGCAACAACAGTAACAAAAAAAGCCAAATTACAACAAGAATTTATTAAAGCTTTATATATTGAACCAGCCTCTGCCACTGTATTCTTGGATCTGTAGTTCCATTTAGCCATTTTTGAAATAGTGATAATAATAAAGCTCTCCTCAAAGGGTTGTTTTGCAGATTAAATTATATAGCCACATATGGTTACAGAACCAGATCTGATATGTAACAAGTATAAAATTCAAATATGCTGTTATTATTACTACTAGTATTATCATTATCATGGTCACTATGTCTTCACCATAAAAGTATAAATATTCAACATCTTCTTTATACTTTGGCTGGAAAAAGAAACTGTACTTTTTAATAATATAAATCTTTGATTTTGGTTTAAATTTAATATAAAACAGAACAAAATAACTATTTTTATCTAGTCTTCATTAACTATTAACTTCTCAAAAGTTAGAACTTCCCCATTCAGAACTTTGTAAGTCTGAGGACAAAATAAATGTTGACCTAATACAACAAAAGATGTTAAGTGATTTAACATGCTTCTCTTATTTATTTCAGCAATTAAAACATACACAAAATGCTCATTTGTACAACTACCGAGAGGTGAATTAGAATATAACAGGAATTTTATGTAAAATAACTTATAATAACTTAGAGAAATTGCAGGTCAAATTATATCTCATGTCCAAAACAACGGAGTGAACTAAAATAAAAAACAAAAACAAAAAACCCTGCTGTCAAGTCGATTCGGACTCATAGCAACCCTATAGAACAGGGTAGAACTACCCCACAGGGTTTCCAACAAGGGGCTGGTGAATTCCAACTGTCCAACTTTTGATTAGCAGCCAAGCTCCTAATCACTGTGCCTGCAGGGCTCCTGTATTAAAATAGTTACCCTTGACCTAGAGACAATAGTCTGACCCACCACAGCACCATGCTTTTAAACGTTCTGCCATTAATGAGTATATACCAGGGAACGTACCACCAAGTACAAACACCTAAATGTCTAGGAAAACAAACAAGCAAGCATCAAAAGAATTCTACTAACAAAAACAACCAGAATATCCACTGTTCTCATATTTTATATAATTCTTTGATTTAAAAAAGAGAACAAAAATATATGCAAACGTTCTGTTAGCTGCTAAGTACACACACACACAGACACAGGAACTTATATATAAAAATACACATATTCACATATGAAAAATCGACCTGCATTACAATCTGGAAAACAGAATGCTTTCAAGTTAATGTACGCATTTAAATTTTAATTAACAAGTGAGACATTATGTCACCTGCTCATTAGCAGAACAGCCTCACATAATGTAGATTACGTTCCAAGCGTTCCTTTCATTATTATACAATTCAACTTCAAAATTACAGACAAAAATTCTTCAATTTTCTTACCTTGAAATACTGTTTTACTTTTTCTTGCAAAAATATTGGATTTTCCTTAAGGCACTGCCTGAATTGAGCCATCTGATTTCCTAATTTCAAGAGTTCCACAGGGTCCCCGTCATGATTCCAGCAAGAAGCTATGTACTGGAACAAAGAATTTTAAATTCACAATGCGTATTACATTACAAATGCTCTATGACCCCAGTAAATATCAGACTTTACGTTTTAGTAAGCTCTCAGTTTCCATATTTGCAAGTAGAGACAGAAGACTTTCTGTAACAAAAACTGAGTCATTATTTGGTTGGAAGAAGAGAAATTAAGTCCATTTTAACGCAATTATTTTCTAACAAAATGAAGAGTATAGATTTTAATTATTTTTAGAAAATGTAATCATTTCTAACAGATCACCAGTTATCATAAATTTCTACCCATTTTAAGTATTCTGTGTAAAACTACTTCACATAAAAGCATAAGCCACCATTAGAAAGCCAATAAGCTAATAAAGACAATACCTTATAAAATGACAAGCCATGTATTATAAAAAAACTCAAGAGTAAATTTACATCAGATCTGAAATTATATAACTTTCTGAAAATACACTTAAAGTTCAAATGAAAGGTGCTATCAATATCAATCTATTTCAGTGCTGTCAAGAACCACTATTATAAAAGTCAAAAAAAAAAAAAGAGGAAGCAGTTGAGAAATCGCATACTGAAGTCAGCGTAAGTCCAAAGCTGGTAGACTGATGTTTCATTTGTATTTCAGTTTTATGAAGTAAAGCTTCAATTTGATCATCTTCAAATCCTTTTCTACAGAACAAAATTAACAGAGAGGTTGAAAACAACAAATGGTTTAGAAACACAAGGTAGCAGATACAATAGTTAAAACAACCGAAGATGAAGTTATATGTTTTATTACATACAGAAAAGGTTACAAAAGTGAGAAGGATCATGCCCCTTGCCATAAAATATTCATGAATTTAGAATGAAAGCAAATCATACTTACTCAATGACTTCATCGATTGTTCTATCGACAATGTTTCTGACTGTCTCAATATCTCCCTCTGCAATGCCCTGTAGGCCTACACTGAAGTAGGCCTCCCTTGTATATCCATTATACCTAGAATCCAAAAACAGAGATGACGCATACAGTTTTCACCATTCCTTTATAATACACTTAAAGATCAAATACTCTACAGAATAGAAGTCATTAGATCTCTAAACTTCCAAATCTTCCACTAAAAAAATAAAGCAGTATTCTCAGATATTCACTTCTCAAGTATAATTGGTCACGTTTATATTATGTCTTTTATTATTCCTAAAAATCAATATAAACCTTAGAATTATGGCAAACTAAATCTAGAAAATGAATTGTTGAGTTTTACAGAATCTTAAGATTTCAAAGAATACTTAACTTCCTGACTTTTAAAACAGGCATAGAATATTCCGAGACCTTAGAAAAGCTATCTTGCTTTTTTTTTTTTTTTTGCCAAATGTCCCTTTGGGGACTACATAAATAACTTCTCCCGGAGCCCCGATCTAACCCGGAGATCTGTGTCCTAGGAGAGGACACGTGGTCCTGTGCACTGAAGGACGCTCAAGCAGCATCCCTGGCCTCTCTACCCAGGATGCCAGGAGTACCCCTCCTCCTGTTGTGACAAGCAAAAATCTCTGTGAACATTAACAAACATACCCTGGAGGGCAAAACCACACCTCCTTGAGAACTACTGGTCTAATCTAGTAATAAAACTTACCCAACATCAGGCGAGAAGCCTGTGCCCAGTCCAGATTCAATTAAGGCTTTGTAAAAGGGAGAATTGGGTCCACCAACCAAGAGTGAAGACAGAAGATTTAATGTGAAGGCTTCAAATGTATCAATGATTCTTCATTTAAAGGGGAATGGGGAACAGGGAGGACAAAAAGAAGAAAACAAAAACAAGAAAGAAAAATTGTTGTCGACCCTGATAAAGTTTTTTAGATCACCATTAAGTTAACACTTTTACCTCCAATGAAGTTGAAGTTCTACTACGACCTTGCATTTGAACCTCCACTGTAATAACTGAATAGGTGAAACAGAATAATTATTCTTTTAACTTACAAAGTATTTATATACTATAATTTTTTTTTTCTTTTTGGCACCAAACCATAGAATTGATTTAACTGGGTATCTGATGCTAATCACATGGCAGTTTGCCAAGTACTTTCAC
This sequence comes from Elephas maximus indicus, assembly GCF_024166365.1. Classification (NCBI taxonomy): domain Eukaryota; kingdom Metazoa; phylum Chordata; class Mammalia; order Proboscidea; family Elephantidae; genus Elephas; species Elephas maximus. The sequence goes on along the minus strand of NC_064822.1, from coordinate 14,620,152 downwards.
ACAAATTATTCCAATATATCTACAATTCTAACATCGAGGCTGTAAAGTAGACCAGAAACGGGAATGAGACAAAGGGAGTGCTCAAGGCTGTCTAACCACTAAGTGGCAGGCAGACCACCCAGTGCGTGCAGCCCAGGTAACATCCTTCCTTTCCTAAATATCCTTTCTTAATCTAGTGTCCATGAAATCTCTCAAGTTACAAAGTTTTGGCATGTCTTGTATTTTTCTGAGGCAAATGTTCACAGTATTCTTCTTGTGCTCAAAGGGACTGGTGAGTCCCAAGACGTTAATACATGCTGTTTTAGGCCAGCCTTTCCTCTGCAGGCAATGAAAGCTTCAAAATACAAGAGGGAAGTAAATTATTTTTCTTCTGGACAGCTACCAAGAGTGACTTTCTCCCAAAGCCATCTCAGATGTGGTTAAAACCTTTCCCGACATTTTGCTCTCTAGTCTGAAAACCTGCTCAACTCCTAAATCCTACTGTGCATTTATACTTGATAGCAGAACTCACCGCCTACCATTCTAACCTGGCTACCTACTGTTTACTACCTGTTGTAAGCTGAGACAATCCACACTCACCCTGGTAAGAGGAAGCTGACACTGACAGTCGTCTGTTTAGAGGAATCTGCAGCAAGTGGATCAGGGCCACATGTTATTTGGTATTCCCTCTGTAAAATGATACGATGCTTTAAATAAGCACAGAGTCTAAACAGTTTTAAACAAACACAAGCTGTGTGATTATAGGAATTGTCCAAAAGATGCTTTTCACTGAATGAACTTTCTTTTTAAACAAATAACCATCCTTTAGGTTTGAAAAGTTCTTAAATACATTGTACAACACAAAAAAATTTTTTAAATCATATTAATACACAGTTCAAATCTCAATATGTTTAATAAGTATAATTTAAAAAACTGATTTTTCTAGGGACCTACAGGCTTATCCCAAGGCTTCTGAGCTGGCACTGTGGTGCTTGGTTCAATTTTCTGAAATTTACTCAGAGCTTCTTCGTCAATTTGTTTCAGGTGCTTTTCTAACTGAAAATTACCATAAGTGAAGAACCTAAAATTTTGAGAAGATAGTTTATTTTAGTTAAAAGATTAGAAACAAATAGTGAAGGCTTTTTGCATGACAGGGAGAATGTACAACACACAGCAGCTGGGAACAAGCCAGTTTCCATGATGCAGTGAACTTTATATATGGGAATACTTTTTGTTTCACTTATTTAACTACAAATATCGAAGAGGTTTTTTTTTTTTTTAAAGTAAAATAAGTTGATTGTAAAAACAAAATACAATTTGTGCTGAAGGAATTAATTAAACGTAAAAAACCAAAACCCACTGCCGTCGAGTTGATTCCGACTCATAGCAACCCTATAGGACAGAGTAGAACTGCCCCGTAGAGTTTCCAAGGAGCACCTGGCGGATTCGAACTGCCGACCTCTTGGTTAGCAGCTGTAGCACTTAGCCACTACACCACCAGGGTTTCCAATTAAATGTAAAGGTGGCAAAAACTGATCTTTTATTTCAATCTACTATAAAGGTATTACAAATACCAAGTAAGTTATTTGTTAAAATAATTTATGACCCTAGTAATAGCAATACAATAAATCCACCTAAGACTAACAACCAAAATAATGAATTTCATAAAATTCAATTTCAGGTTATAAATTTCAGATTATAAATGCTATTAAGGTAACATTTATTCAACTGCGGAGGTTTATAATGTGAGTTGATCTCTTCCTTTAAATGTTGTCTGAGCTATATTAAGATTTTGGGAACTAGTGTCAAAAAAAAAGGGGGAGCCCTGGTAGCACAAAGACTAAGTGCTCGGCTGCTAACCAAAAGGTTCGTGGTTTGATTCACAGGAGAAAAGTTCTGGTGATCTGCTTCTATAAAGATTACAGCCTAGAACACCAACAATAACCCAAAAAATGAGTGTATGATCACATATGTAGGTGTACAGGCATATATCTGTGTGGGCAGATACCGACATGTGCGCACAGATAGAAGTATCTACAGCGAACCTGCAGAACAGAGTAGAACTGCTCCTTAGGGTTTCCAAGGAGCGGCTGGAGGATTTGAACTGTCAACCTCCTGTTTAGCAGCTGAACCCGCACCACCAGGGCTCCATATGTATGTGTACGTACAGATGTGTACACACACATATATTCATAGAAGATATAGTTACGGAAACTTCTCAGACATAACCAAACCCTGCGAGATTGGTTTTCTGGGTTTGAAGGCTTAGGACCTTCGTCTCATGAGACAACTCAGTCCACTGGCATAATATAGTTCACGATGTTCATGTTCCGCATCCTAGGGAGGTGAGTAGCGTCTGGGGTCTTTAAAGCTTTCAAGCAACGATCTAAGACACAACTATTGGTTTCTACCTGTCAGGAGCAAAAGAGAAAGAAGGAATTCAAAGTCTCAGAGAAGAAACAAGTCTACAGGGCTGACAGCCTACACAAGAAATGGCCTCGACCAGCCTGAGACCAGAAGAACTAGACGGTATCCAGCTATCACTACTGACTGTTCTAAACAGGGCCACAACAGATGGACCTTCATAGAAACAGGACAAAAATGCAGTGTTTAAACAGTCCAGACTTACTGAACTGTTGAGACTAGAGGACTCCTTAAGATTATCACCCTGAGATATTCTTTAAACCTTGAACCGACACTATCCCCTGTGGTCACCTTTTAGCGAAATAACAGACTGACACACAAAATAAAGGACATTAGCCATGAGTACAGTGCTTCATTAAAAAAACATCTGTATGAGACCAAAATGTCAACAATTACTCTGAAGCAAAGATGAGAAGATAAGAAAACAGGAAAACCAGAGCACTGGAAATGGAACAACCAGAACGCAATTAAAGTTGATGCATTATGAAAAACGTAACTAATGTCACTGAACAATCTGTATAGGAATCGTCAAATGGGAACCTAATTTGCTGTGTACACTTTCACTGAAAACACAATAAAATATTATTTTAAAAAAAAGCTTACAGCCTAGAAAACTCTACGGGGCAGTTCCACTCTGTCGCACGGGGTTGCTATGAGTCAAAAATCAGTACCCAACAAGTGTCTTAAAGATCTTTCTAAATTTTTATACCCAAAGGCTTAGAAACAATGATAATCCAGTAGTAATTAGCACCCCTAGTATCCAGATACTGGTCTCTAAAGGCCATTCCCAACTAACAGTCACAGAACTCCTTGGTGAAACAATTAACTGAGAATGTGGAGCAGGGAATGTATAAGATGAGCGTGGGACGTGTGTCAGAAATCAAGTTACTGAAGACCAATGAGACTCTGGCAAAAAGACACATGATGACCTTTAACTCCCACTAGCCACAGCTGGGATAATTAGAGCATAAAAATATACATAAATGATCCCATTTGATCACAAAAGTTCAAATATATTTAAATACAAAAAAAAAAAATTCTATGAGGTCATAATACTAAAAAACAATACAAACCAAAGAGGGCTAAAAACAAGAGCCTCTTTTGTCATTATTGGAGGTAGCTATTAATACCACCTCTCCCAAAGCTGGATATTAAAGGGAAAGAAGCATCCTTCCTGCCCTTCCCCTAAGAACAGCACTTCAGGGAACCTACAGCCCCAGCTGATGATGGAAAACTCTTCTTCACAGAAGCCCGGCTAATGTATGTAAAGAAATTATAGGATTATAAAACTTTGCAAACACTCATAAAATAACTGACTCAGGCAACAACCATCAATGAATACTAAAACCATTAACTGGTTAATAAGGAACTCAATATTCTGAGTGCTAAAATCGCAACCCACAAAATTTCCTGAGATACAAGAAGAAACGCAGAAGTTTACAGTGAAGTGATCAATTTTATCATCCCCCTCTGTAGATGAACAGATATTATATGAAACCTGATGTGATGTAAAATGTAATACATAGCATCACCTACAAAATATTCTAAAAAAATGCTTAACTTGACTCTAACCAAGTCTTTAGATCTAACTTTCAGTTCTCAGGAAATAAAAGCATAAATCAACCAATACCACAAAACAATCAGATAAAGCCAGAAGGTGACAAATTCCAAATGACGCTTGGACTGATTTCTTCAACAAGTCAATGACAAAAAGGAAGAGGGTCGCTGTCCTACATTAAAAGATAAGTCAGCTGAATTATGGTGTTGGTGAAGAATCCTGAATATACCATGGGCTGCTAGGAGAACAAAAAAGTCTGTCTTGGAAAAAGTACAGCCAGAGAACTCCTTAGGAGCGAGGATGGTGACACGTTGTCTCATGTACTTCAGACATGTTATCAGGAGGGACCAGTCCCTAGAGGAGGGCAACATGCTTGGTAAGGCAGAGGGTCTGCAAAAGAGAGGAAGACCCTCAGTGAGATGGACTGACACAGTGGCTGCAACAATGGGCTCTAACAGCAACAATTATGAGTATGGCACAGGATGAAGGTAGTATTTCATTCTGTTGTACACACGGTTGCTATGAATCGGAACTGACTCAACAGCATCTAATAACAACGACAAACTGGGTGGTGCAAATGGTTGATGTGCTTGGCTTGAAAGGTTGGAGGTTTGAGTCTATACATGGGTGCCTTGGAAGAAAGGCCTGGTGATCTACTTCTGAAAAACCAGCTATTGAAAGCACCTGGAGACACAGTTCTACTCTGACACACGAGAGGTCACCATGAATTGAAACGGGCTTGTTGACAACTGGTTAAGAGACGGTAACTAAATGGAATGCGTGGGCCTTATTTAGATCAGTCAAAAATTTTGGGGACAACTGTGAAAATCTGAATGTAAGAATCAGGCAATTTTAAAAAAATTTTCTTTTAAATAGTATTATGTTATGTAAGGAAATATCTTTATGTTTTAGGGTTACATATTCAGGTATTTAAGAGTAAACTATCATGTCTGTAATTTACTTCAAAATACTTCAGCAAAGAAAATAATCTGATTATTTTATCTATGAGGTTCATTATTTTATTCTATCTACTTTTCTGGATGTTTGAAAGTTTTCATAATTAAAATTTTCAATTTTTTTCAATTAATCTCAAAAATATTTTATATTAATGTCTGATTTACTATTGCATCTAGTGTTATACATGAAACTAGAAATTTATCAAAAATAAGGTTTAATAACTGTAACCAGCATTTATGGAGTATTTCTGAGCCAAGTACAGTGCTAACTACTTTACGCGTATTATCTGCATTAGTTCTGGGAAGCAGGTGCCATCATGAGCATCCCCATTACACACACATAGTAAGGCTGAGACACAGAGAGGGTAATGCTCACTAAGATAAAGGCCAGTGGACCCGAGACTCAGTACAGAACCAGGCAGTACAGAACCACTGCACTGTGCTAAGATTGGTCATTACACATTTCTTAAAGTGAATGTCCATATAAACTAGACAGGTAATCTACTAAGCAAAGAATTTTATCTAAAACTACTTATTTCTCAAGCAAACATCTCTTTGTTAAATGTGAGCGAAATAGCATCATTTAATATAAGATAATGCAAGCAAGCAAATCAAAAATATACCATTAGACTTTAAAAATGAAGTGTTACCTAGCATTACTTGGATGATAATGAGTAGCATGAAACTGTTTAAGTTGTTCCCATGTAAGATCTGGGATGCATAATGGATCACCACCAGAGATCACTGAGTAAGTGTGGTCAGGAAGAAGTCTATTTTGAAGGTGCTGTGAGAATATCCTCTCGTTATCTGTCTTCAAAAAAAACGAACAAAAAATATATAGAGAGAAATACACACATTATTACATTACAATACAGCAATCAACCACATTCTGGGAGCATGTAACTGTAACATCTGGCAAATAAAACTGTTCTAACAGTAAACCCGGACATTCATGCAGATACAGACTAAAGTAAGCATTCAACTCATTAACAATCTGGGCACAGGAGCCAAAGGCTAGCTCTCTCTGGGGAGAACGGAAAATTTTCTTTTCAATATGCACCGGGTAGTCAATAATCGCACAACTGAAGGCAAAGAGAAGGCCATGATGGAATTAAAAAGGATGCACTAGGATTCATTTTTGCCCACTAGCTGTATGGGCCCCCATGTGTCTGCCAGTTTGTCATACTGTGGGGGCTTGTGTGTTGCTGTGATGCTGGAAGCTATGCCACCAATATTCAGATATCAGCAGGGTCACCCATGGAGGCCAGGTTTCAACTGAGCTTCCAGAGTAAGACAGACTAGGAAGAAGAACACGGCAGTCTACTTCCGAAAAGCATTAGCCAGTGAAAACCTTATGAACAGCAGCAGAATATTGACTGATACAGTGCCAGAAGATGAGCCCCCCAGGTTGGAAGGCACTCAAAGGATGACTGGGGAAGAGATGCCTCCTCAAAGTAGAGTCAACCTTAATGATGTGGATGGAGTAAAGCTTTCGGGACCTTCATTCGCTGATGTGGCATGACTCAAAATGAAAAGAAACAGCTGCAAACATCCATTAATAATTGGAACCTGGAATGTACGAAGTATGAATCCAGGAAAATTAGAAACCATCAAAAATGAAATGGAACACATAAACATTGATATTCTACGCATTAATGAGCTGAAATGGACTGCTACTGGCCATTCTGAATCAGATAATCATATAGCCTACTATTCTGGGAATGAGAATTTGAATAGGAATGGTGTTGCATTCATTGTCAAAAAGAACATTTCAAGATCTATCCTGAAGTATAACACTGTCAGTGATAGGATAATATCCATAAGCCTACAAGGAAGACTAGTTAATACGACTGTTATTCAAATTTACACACCAACCACTAGAGCCAAAGACGAAGAAACAGGAGATTTTTATCAGCTGCTGCAGTCTGAAATTGATCGAACATGCAATCAAGATGCATTGATAATTACTGGCGATTGGAACGCGAAAGTTGGAAATGAAGAAGGATCAGTAGTTGGAAAAAATGGCCTTGGTGATAGAAACAATGCCGGAGATCGAATGATAGAATTTTGCAAGACCAATCACTTCTTCATTGTAAATACCTTCTTTCACCAACATAAACGGTGACTATACACATGGCCCTTGACAGATGGAACACACAGAAATCAAAATGACTACATCTGTAGAAAGAAACAATGGAAAAGCTCGATATCATCAGTCAGAACAAGGCCGGGGCTGACTGTGGAACAGACAATCAATTACTCGTATGCAAGTTCAAGCTGAAATTGAAGAAAATCAGAGCAAGTCCATGACAGCCAAAATATGACCTTGAGTGTATCCCACCTGAATTTAGAGACCGCCTGAAGAACAGACGTGATGCACTGAACACCACTGACCAAAGACCAGACGAGTTGTGGAAGGATATCATACATGAAAAAAGCAAGAGGTCACTGAAAAGACATGAAAGAAAGAAAAGACCAAGATGGATGTCAGAGGAGACTCTGAAACTTGCTCTCGAATGTCAGCAGCTAAAGCAAAAGGAAGAACTGACGAAGTAAAAGAACTGAACAGAAGATTTCACAGGGCAGCTCGAGAAGACAAAGTATTATAACGACACGTGTGTGCAAAGAGCTGGAGATGGAAAACCAAAAGGGAAGAACACGCGCGGCGTTTCTCATGCTGAAAGAATTGAAGAAAAAAATCAAGGCTCAAGTTGCAATAGTGAAGGGTTCTACGGGGAAAACATTAAACAACGCAGGAAGCATCAAAAGAAGATGGAAGGAATACACAGAGTTACTATACCAAAAAGAATTAGTCGATGTTCAACCATTTTAAGAGGCAGCATATGATCAGGAACCAATTGTACTAAAGGAAGAAGTCCAAGCTGCTCTGAAGGCACTGGCGAAAAACAAGGCTCCAGAAATTGATGGAATATCAATTGAGATGTTTCAACAAACAGATGCAGTGCTGGAGGTGGTCATTCATCTATGCCAAGAAATATGGAAGACAGCTTCCTGGCCAACTGACTGGAAGAGATCCATATTTATCCCTATTCCCAAGAAAGGTGATCCAACCGAGTATGGAAATTATAGAAAAGTATCATTAATATCACACGCAAGCAAAATTTTGCTGAAGATCATTCAAAAATGGCTGCAGCAGTATACCCACAGGGAACTTCCAGAAATTCAGGCTGGTTTCAGAAGAGGACATGGAACCAGGGATATCACTGCTGATGTCAGATGGATCCTGGCTGAAAGCAGAGAATACCAGATGGATGTTTACCTGTGTTTTATTGACTATGCAAAGGCATTCGACTGTGTGGATCATAACAAACTATGGATAACACTGCAAAGAATGGGAATTCCAGAACACTTAATTGTGCTCATGAGGAAACTTTACATACATCAAGAGGCAGTTGCTTGGGCCAAAGAAGGGGATACTGATTGGTTTAAAGTCTGGAAAGGTGTATGTCAGGGTTGTATACTTTCATCATACCTATTCAACCTGTATGCTGAGCAAATAATCTGAGAAAGTGGACTATATGAAGAAGAACGGGGCATCAAGATTGGAGCAAGACCCATTAACAGCCTGCATTATGCAGATGACACAACCTTGCCAAACGTGAAAAGGGTTTGAAGCACTTACTAATGAAGATCAAAGACCACAGCCTTCAGTATGGATTGCACCTCAACATAAAGAAAACAAAAGTCCTCACAACTGGACCAATGAGCAACATCATGATAAACAGAGAAAAGACTTAAGTTGTCAAGGATTTCATTTTACTTGGATCCACAATCAACAGCCATGGAAGCTGCAGTCAAGAAATCAAAAGATGCATTGCATTGGGCAAATCTGCTGCAAAGGACCTCTTCAAAGTGTTGAAGAGCAAAGATGTGACCGTGAAGACTAAGGTGCACCCGACCCAAGTCATGGTATTTTCAATCACATCATACGCATGTGAAAGCTGGACAATGAATAAGGAAGACCAAAGAAGAACTGATGCCTTTGAAATGTGGTGTTGGCGAAGAATATTGACTATACCATGGACTGCCAAAAAAGAATAAACAAATCTGTCTTAGAAGAAGTACAACCGGAATGCTCCTTAGACGATGGTGAGACTGCGTCTTACATAGTTTGGACATGTTGTCAGGAGGGATCAGTCCCTGGAGAAGGACGTCATCCTTGGCAAAGTACAGGGTCAGCGGGAAAGAGGAAGACCCTCAACGAGGTGGACTGACACAGTGGCTGCAACAAGGAGCTCAAGCATAACAACAACTGTTAAGGATGGTGCAGGACCAGGCAGTGTTTTGTTCTGTTGCGCATACGCTCGCTGAGTCGGAATCGACTCGACGGCACCTAACAACAACAACTTTATGGGAGATGAAGATTCCACGGGATTTCAGAGGATTTCAAAGGTAGTTACTGTAACTTGAGTTTCAAGAAGGGGTCTCGAAAGAAATGATACCCAAGTTGAGTATTAAAAAATTAACAAAGTTTGTTAGGTAAAAAGAGGTCACAAGCAAGAAATCAGGAAACAGCATGGTAAATACAACCAAAGCCCTTCAGAAAACCAGCACATATTGGGGGTGGGTCTTGAAAATCACGGTGGGAAATGCTGATGAAGGTCTAGGACAGCAGTTCTCCATTTTGGCCTCAGGACCCCTTTACACATCTAAAAATTAATGAGGTCACCACAGAGCTTTTGATTACATATATATTTTTTTTCTATTATGTAGATTTATAAGTATACAATTTTCCTGTATCAGAAATGTAGGTTTATAGGTACAGAAAATATGCATTTTCTGTATTAGAAATTAAAGCTGAGACACTTTAAAACTAGTTACTTATTCATTAACTTACAGCCCATCATTACTTATTAACAAATATTCTTCATAAGTGAAATAAAAAAATTACTGAGAAGAGCAGCCCTGTTTTACATTTCTGCAAATCTCTTTAGTGTCCCGCTTAATAAGACAGCTGGGTTCTCCTGTCTGCTTCTGTACTGATTATGCTGTGTCATCACACATCATGCAGCTTGTGGGAAACGCCACTGTATTCTTGGGCAAGAAGGAGAGTGCAACAGACAGTGAAGTCTTCATATTATTGTGAAAATATTTTTTACCTCACAGACCTCCTGCGGATTATATACCAGGGGTTCCCAGACCCCAGTGTAGAAGACAAGGTTCCAGAAAGAACAGGAGCCTGGCCACTCTATCATCCTATGGTTTCTGCACACAGCACTGCCCCTCCAGCTAATTCAAAAAGTTACATAAGAACATTACATATTAGAATGTCGACTATCTTCCATACCTATTTGTATTTCCTATTTTTACACAGCTAAGATCACAATTTTAACACAATATAAAAAAGGAAAAAAACTTACAAACGCGCCCTTCATTTCATTAAAGACAACTCCTTTAAAGATCAAGGGTGTTTGGGGGTCACTCGGATTCTCATGCTCTAGTCTCCATCCTTCCTGCCTAAATAATGATGAATAATTGTAAGATGATAAAGATGCCAAGACTTCAAGGCTAAATCAATTCATGAATCATTACATACCAGAAATCCAGTTCCCGTAAGCAAGGAAAAAAGGCCGCGTCCAAATATACTGAGAGGAGATTCTGAAAATCCTTGGGATTTTGTGTGGAAAATGGATACAGCGTATAATCGCTAGCTGGGTACAAACGAGAAGAAGGTTTTACAATACAAAAGATTGCTACTAAAGCTACTTGCTTTCAAGCCTAATTCCACCATAAAAATAAGGCCTAAATATCAAAGGAACAAACGACACCAGCTCCGTGCTCTGACCCACGACCTTGCCACTAGCACTGCTTTGCTCACCCTCGAGTCAATTTTTCCAGGTCCCACACAGGGCCTGGCACAGAACGAGCACTCAGGGCTAATTCTCCCATTACGCATTTACAGTTTAAGGTCCTCCAGGGACATTATACGCTGAAAAAGATAACCTCATTCTATAAGGGAATTGAGTTAATCTGCTCTTTTCATTTCACTCTTGGAAGGATACTTTGCCCTAGCAGCGCTGCTCTGTCCACGCCAGCACTATTTACTATTTTCACAGACAGTAATGTACAACCCAGACAACAGTTACATCATCAAGATGACTAACAATGTTACAGACACCTAATTCTTAGGAACATTTCCAGAAGAAATCTGTTTCGAACTTTTCCAGAGAAAACTAGCATTCCATTTCCTAAAAACCTCAGTTTTGATGATCGGACTGCTTTGTGGCTTTCCTAAAAGATTAAATTTCTAACATCTTCCATCTAGGCAGATGGGTAATTTACTCTAGGTGGCGCTCACATGGCGCTAACTACCCTATTTATTCTTAGAAACTAAATGATTTCGGGTCAGGACATCAGTCTCACCTGTGAAGGCATTCATGAACGTTGACAATGACCTATTTAACATTTTGAAGAAAGGATCTCTACACGGATACTTCTGAGAACCACAGAGAGCTGTGTGCTCAAGGATGTGTGGAACACCGGTACTGTCCATCGGAGTAGTACGAAACTGTACGCTAAGACAAAGAGAAAAGAGAATAAACAAATGAGAAAACACTAAGCTTGACACTAATACAGCTTTTAAACACCTAATGACCTCAGATTATCAGAATTAGTCATTTTAATATCACAAATTTTCAACAAAATGTCCTCTAACTATAATGTGTAAGATCATTGCTTCAGACTATAAAATATTAATGTATATAGCTGAGAATATAAATTCATGTAATCTTTTCCTTATATTTTTGGAATACTCTGTCAACGAAAATAAACTATTACTGAGATTTAACATTAAACTACTTAATGTATGGTAGGCATGTTAAATAGAAACACTTCTAGAACACGTTCTTAGAATGCACCATGTACCTAAACAAGTTATTGTTGTCTTCTCTTGCCAGGTGTAAGTATCTAGCACCTGTGTTGTCATGACTGAGCTTCACTGCGGTCAGGAACAGTTCAGGAATAGGTGTTACCTGGATTAAGACAAATACGGTTATTTTAAATAAATTGAGATGATTGGTCCGTTCGCCTTAGACAATATGTGAATCCAGCATTTCAGGGGGGCTGGAAGGGACAACAGAAATCATTTGTCCAAATCGCTTACCTTACAGATGAGGAAATTAAGGCCTAAAGCTGATAATATTGCATACGTTCTTGGTTTTTTTTTTTTTTTGAGTACTATTTTGCTAAACATGTTTATTACATTTCATATATTTCCCTGTGTGGTAGGTATTCTCATCCTCATTTAGAGATGGAAAAACTGAGGCTTAGAGAAATGAAGTCATTTGCCCGAGGTCACAGAGAGCCAGAATTCAAGCCATGGTCTGTCTGTGCCCTTTCCATTACACTATACTGCCTCCTGATGATAATGATTCTCACTTTTTGGATGTCTGCCCTGTGGCTTCTGCTTCTACATATTTCATCCCATTTTGTGTTCAGAACAACCCTGTAAGAAAGGTAAATGCTGGAATGAGCCTTAGCCTGGGACAGTTGATGGACGCTCCCAGGAGCAAACCTTGGCTTCATCTAGTTGATCCTAAGCTCTCAGGGTGAGCCGGAGGGGCCACAGGGTACAAACATTCCCCATGAAAATGAAGGAATCCTCATTTCCAGGTGTGGTCAGCTCTCACTTTATGTAAACCACTATTCAAGATTCTATGTTCTTTCGTAGAATCCAAGCATGTCAGCGGGCCATCTTTCATTCAGTCACAATATCATATCCCTGTGATAATCATACCCACTCATTATCCCCATTTTTCAGATGTGGTGAAAGTAACTTGTTGACCATAAGCTACTGGTAGAACTGAGATTAGAACTCAGGTCTTCTGAGCCTAGTACAGGACCACTGCCACACAAACGAGGTAACAGAAGTGGTCTGTCAAGTAATAATGCTTGCACGGCTTATAACTATTTATGTATCAAAGTTTACTGAGTTTTGTAAGAAATGATCAATTATTTAAAATTATAATAGATACACTAAAGTATGTCCCTAATAACAGCTTTCAAGTACTCATTTCTCAAACAAGAATCATGGGCTTATCATAAAATACATTTTCACAAAGGAAAAGAATCCACTCTGAATAAGGTCCGTATTACCCCTAACTTGTATTAGAAATCCAAACTTCTTTGCATGGCCTTCAGGGAGTTTATAAATGCTCTGACCTCACTGTCAGGAACCCCATGATTCAGTCAAACCAAATGACTCACCATCCCGGGACCCAGTCTTGAACTTCCTACATCACTGCTTACTCATGGTGTGCTCCCTGCTAGAGTACCCACCAATAATCTTGCTGTCTCTTCTTAAATGCCACTTTCTCCATGAACTTTTCCCTATTTCATTCCCTGAAGCAACACACTCTCCTTCTTCTGTCTTCTTTTGCACTGTGCACGTCTGCTATGACATTAGTCACCCTATCCCTTGTATTATAGTGCAGATGCGTCCTTTCAGATTATAAGCTGTTTGTCGTTTATATTTCTTGTGGTATCAAGCACAGCATAAAACCAACAGTCAGTCAAATATCTTAAGTGCTTCTTTTTCAATTGTTAAATAAAAGCAATGTGACAGTTTATGCAAAACCAACAGCAACAACAATAAAAAAAAAAACAACACAAAACAAGCAAACAAAAATAAAATCTATCATAGCATAAATCTAAGTCAATACAGGTCCACGATCCCTTATCTGTAATTTTGAAACACAATGACTCCGAGCATAAATTTGTAGCAAACTTTTTTGGGAGCAAAACCTAACGAGAACTGACGTGAGGCATTTAGAGTTTTTATTTATCACACTCTGTGTGAACAGGTGTATGCTTGGCTATAGAAGTATTAATGTGTTTGATTACGAAAGGCTTATTTCAGACCCACTGGGAACATTATTTCCTAAAATCTGAAAAATTCTGATTACCAAACATGTCAGGCCCCAAGAGGTTCAGGTATAGGACTCATAGCAACTCTACAAGACAGAGTAGAACTGCCCCACAGGGTTTCCAAGGAGTGGCTGGTGGATTCAAACTGCTAACCTTTTGGTTAGCAGCCAAACACTTAACCACTGTACCACCAGGGCCTTGTACTGACTTAAGAATCAGGGAATCATTTAATTTGCAAACTCTATTTAGTTGAGTACCTACTATGAAGCAGGAAGTATGCACGGTTCTTGGGACACAAAGATGAAAAAACCAGTCTCTGCTCTGAAGGAACACACATGCCAGCAGAAGTTGCTTCTGTTATGATGTCAACATATAAACAACATATCAAGATGTGCCCGTACCTGGTTTACAGTGAATCCGTGGATTTTTTCTCCTACTTTATACTGCAGAGCCCTCTCACAAGCTTTACTACTCATCCACCTCCACACTTTATGGTTTGCACAGCTGTATTTAAGACAAGTAATCAAAATTAGATGATTTGTGAGAAAACTGTTTAGGTAACACAATCCAGCAACGTAATAAAAAATCTTCACATGATAATCAATTCAAAGAATAATTAAATCATATATCTTCCAAACACAGTTTAGAAAATTAATTTCCAGAAAAGTTCTTTCAATTTTCAAAAGTTTTTAGCTCATTTCAGCTAAACTTTCCTAATGTCAACAAATAATTAAATATTGAAAACCTGTTATTTGTACACATTCACAGAAAACAATTATAACACAAATTTTCAAACAACATATACCCTCAATTGTATAAAAAACAGTTTTCATGTTAAAGTAGCTTCTTCCATCACAGCATTCTCACAGGCCATCACAATAAAGCAATAAATTCAATCTACCATTACGCACTTAACAAACTGGTGAAAATTAAAAAGTTGAATATTATCAAGTATTGCCAGGGGCTCTCATAGTGAGTACAAACCAGAACAACCTCTTTGGAAAATCATTTGGCATTGTTTAGAGAAAGTGAAGATTAGCAATTCTACCTCTACATGGACAGCCTCAAGAAATGTGTACTTTTGCACTAGAATACATGTAGAAGAAAGTCATCATTATTCCTAACAGCCTCAACTCAACCAACCCACAGCTCCATCAACAGAAGAATGGATAGACTATGGACAATTCACTCAATAAAATAAATTGGCAGTAAAAATTAATGGACTGAAGTGTCCATCAACACATGAATGAACAAAATGTGGCACATACATACAATGGATTATTACTGAGCCATAAAGAGATATAAAGTTCTGACACATGCACGCTACATCATGCCAGGTGGAACAAGTCAGTCACAAAAGGACAAACATCATATGATCCCACATAGATGAAGTAGGAAAACGTATAAAGACCAAAGTTTATTACTGGCACCAGGGCTGGGAGGAAGTGGGAAAGGAGAAGTCATTGCTTAGCGGACAATAAGTTACTGTTAATGGTGGTGGAATAATTTGGAAAAGGATACCAGTAATGGTTGCACAACATGATGAACATAACCAGTGTCACTGAATCATATATGCAAAAACCAAATTGACAAATGTTTTGTTATACATTTTTACCACAATTAAAAAAATGTATTACAACATTAAAAAAAACAGGAATGGACTACAACTACATGTAACAAAGATGTAGGTGACGTGTTAAACAAAAAAATGCATCGGATACACGTAGTACTATTCTATAGATAAGTTCAGAAACAGGTTAACACTATATTGTAAAAATGCATACAAGTGGTAAATATATAAAGGAAAACAAGGAAATGATTTTTTTAAATAACATTTTATTGTATTTTCAGTGAGGGTTTACACAGCAGTTTGCATTTCCATTCAGCAATTTCTATACAACTTGTTCAGAGACATTGGTTACATTGTTCATGATACATGTACAATCTCATTATTTCCATAGTGGTTGTTCCACTTCCACTGATCTAGTTTCTTTGCCCAGAAATAATTTCTATAAAATCTAAATAATGATTACTTCAGGAGGGAAAAAAAGGTTTATGATCAGGAATGGGCAATTTTAAGCTAAGTAATAGTGACAAAACTTTTTAAAATAATTATTCTTTCCACTGTAATATAGGTTTTATGAGATTTTCTACATTAATACTGTTGCTGTTGTTAGGCGCTTTCTAGTCAGTTCCAACTCATAGCAATCCTACCGACAACAGAATAAAACACTGTCCAGTCCTGTGCCATCTTCACAATCACTGCTATGTTTGAGCCCAATGCTGCAGCCACTGTGTCAAGCCAACTCACTGACGGTCTTCCTCTTTTTCGTTGACCCTCAGCTTTACCAAGCATGATGTCCTTCTCCAAGGGCTGGTCCACCCTGAAAATATGTCCAACATATGTGAGACAAACTCTCACCATCCTTGCTTCCAAGGAACATTCTGGCTGTACTTCTTCCAAGACAGATTTGTTAGTTCGTCTGCCAGTCCACGGTATATTCAATATTCTTCACCAACGCCATAATTCAAAGGCATCAATTCTTCTTTGGTCTTCCTTTATTCATTGTTCAGCTTTGACATCCGTATGAGACAACTGAAAATACCATGGCTTGGGTCAGGCGCGCCTTTGTCTTCAAGGTGACATCTTGCTTTTTAACACTTTAAAGAGCTCTTTTGCTGCACATTTGCCCAGTGCAATATGTCGTTTGATTTCTTGACTGCTGCTTTCATGGGTGTTGATTGTGGATCCAAGTAAAATGAAATCCTTGACAACTTCAATCTTTTCTCTGTTTATTACGATGGTGCTTACTGATCCAGTTGTACGAATTTTTGTTTTATGTTGAGGTATGAGCCATAGTGATGTCTTTGATCTTCATCAATAAGTGCTTCAAGTCCTATTCACTTTCAGCAAGCAAGGTTGTGTCACCTGCATAGTGCAGGTTGTTAATGAGTCTTCTTCCACTTGTATGTGATGTTAATGATATTTTTGATAATTTTCACACTCTACCGAATCATTTCTTTGGAATGGGCACAAATATGGATCTCTTCCAGTCAGATGGTCAGGTAGCTGTCTTCCAAATCTCTTGGCATAGAGTACTGAGCACCACCTCCAGTGCTGGTTCCATTTGTTGAAACATCTCAATTGGTATTCTGTCAATTCCTGGAGCCTCGCCTTCAGTGCAGCTTGGACTTCTTTCTTCAACATCGCTGGTTCTTGATTAGATGCTACCTCCTGAAATGGCTGAACGTGACCTGATTTTTTTGGTACCATGACTCTGTGTGTTCCTTCTATCTTCTTTTGATGCTTCCTGAATCATGCAACATCTTCCCTGTAGAATCCTTCAAAACTGCCAACTCAAGGCTTGAATTTTCTCTTGAGTTCTTTCAGCTTCAGAAATGGGAGTGTGTTATTTCCTTTTGGTTTTTTAAGGACAGGTCTTTGCACGTTTCATTATAATACTTAACTTTGTCTTCTTAAGCCACCCTTTGAAATCTTCTGTTCAGCTCTTTTACTTCATCATTTCTTCCCTTCGCTTTAGCTACTCTAAGTTCAAGTGCAAGTCTGAGTCTCTTCTGACATCCATATTGGTCTTTTATTACTTTTCTGTCTTTTTTATGACCTTTTGCTTTCCTCATTTGTGATGTCCTTGATGCCATCCCACAACTCGTCCGGCCTTTGGTCATTAATGTTCAGTGCATCAAATCTGTTCTTGAGATGGTCTCCAAATTCAGGTGAGACATACTCAAGGTCATATTTTGGCTCTTGTGGACTTGTTTTAATTTTCTTCAACTTGAACTAGCATATGAGCAACTGATGGTCTGTTCTGCAGCTGTTCCCTCCCCTTGTTCTGACTCATGACATCGAGCTTTTCCATGATCTCTTCCTACAGATATAGTTGATTTGATTCCTGTGTATTCCATCCAGTGAGGTCCATATGTATAGTCACCACTTATGTTGTTGAAAAAAAGTATTTGCAGTGAATAAGTTGTTGGTCTTGCAAAGTTCTATCATGCGATCTCCAGCATCATTTCTATCACCAAGGTCATATTTTCCGACTACCGATCGTTCCCCTTTGTTTCCAACTTTTGCGTTCCAATCAACAGTAATTATCAATGCATCTTGACTGCATGTTTGATCAATTTCAGACTGCAGAAGGTGGTAAAAATCTTCAGTTTCTTCATCTTTAGCATTAGTGTTTGATGCATAAATTTGAAGAATTGCCATATTAACTAGTCTTCCTTGTAAGCATATAGATACTAGTTTTTCACCGACAAGAGCTGTACTTCAGGATATATCTTGAAATGTTTCTTTTAATGATGAATTCAGTGCTACTTTTTAATTTGTTGATTCCTGGCAGAGTAGACTATATGATTGTCTGATTCAAAATGGCCAATATCAGTCCATTTCAGTTCACTAATGCCTAGGATATCAATTTTCAAGCATTCCATTTCATTTTTTATCACTTCCAGTTTTCCTTGATTCATACTTTGTACATTTCATGTTCTAATTACTAATGTACATTTGCAGCTTTTACTTCTCACTTTGAGTTGTGCCGCTTCAGCAAATGAAGGTTCTGAAAGCTTTACTATAGCCACATCATTAATGTCAACTCTACTTTATGGAGGCAGCTCCTTCCCAGTCGTATTTTGAGTGCCTTCCAACCTGGATGGGCTCATCTTTGTCTGCATCATTGTCTGTATCAGGCAATGTTCTGCTGCTATTTATAAGGTTTTCACAGGCCAGTTTTTTCAGAGGTAGACCACAGGGTCGTTCTTTGTAGTCTGTCTCGGTCTGGAAGTTCTGCTGAAACCTATCTACCATGGGTAACCCTGCTGGTATTTGAAATACCTGTGACATACCTTCTAGCATGACAGCAACACACAAGCCACCACAGTACGGCAAACTGACAGATGAGCGGTAGGCATTAACATTACAGCTCACAAAAATACACTTTCTTAAAAAAGATATGAACGGGGGAAAAAAAGAAAAAAAATTGACTAATCATTGGCAATATTATAGAGATATGTTATAATCCAGAGCTCTGGTGGTGCAGTGGTTAAGTGTTCGGATGCTAACAAAAAGGTAAGCAGTTCAAATCCACCAGTCACTCCTTGGAAATCTATGGGGCTGTTCTATTCTGTTCTATAGGGTCGCTATGAGTCGAAATCCACTCAATGGCAATGGTTTGGTTTTTATGCTATAATTGACTATCATCTTCTTATCAATTTAGCAAATTCTATAATTGTAGGGTAGAGAAAGATTTTAAGAAGTTATATATCATAAAGGACACAATCACCAAACGAATATGTTACATTAACGCATGAAAATCTTGAAAAGAAATACTTAGACTTTCCCCCCATTAAAAAAAAAAAATTTGCCAGTGAGTCAATTCCAACTTATGGCAACCCCATGTGTTTCAAAGTAGAACTCTGCTCCATAGAGTTTTCATGTCTGCAAATTGTCAGGCCTTTCTTCCAACGCACCTCTGCATGGGTTTGAGCCACCAACCTTTTGGTTAGTAGGTAAGCAGTGAACTGTTTGCACCACCCAGGGACTTTATCCCTCCCCCCATACACTTTCTTATAATCTATTACATACATATGAGTATTGCTGCTGCTGCCAAACCATAAAGGTGCCCCAAAAACTGACATCCCAATGTCCCATACTCAGGGATTCATAACCGGGGCTAGGTTAGTAAGCTCCACCATAAGTTAAACAGGGTTTTGAGGAGTAGCCCAAAAACCAAACAATTATTTATCATCTATTTCTTTTAACAAAAAAATGTTCTGTTCATTTTCAAGCTTACAGGATATGACACTTTCACTATTGGAAACTAAATGTATTTTTTCACATATACTTAGTCATAAAAAGAAAAGAGTTCAATTTGGAAGGCCGTAATTTTATTAAGAACTTAGCACTTAAAGGTAAGTACAGTAGCAGAAGCATAAGATCTCTGCTCCATTACAAAAATGAAATGGCAGCAAACATACTGCGAATCATAAATTCAGTTACCTTTATTACATATATTAAAACCCACATCAATAATAAGCCTCACTTCAAAAAGCCCAGACAACCTCCACACAGGGCCACCCACTCTGAGGACTGCTTGAGGTTCAAGAAGGGGACAGAGGGTCAGGAAGGCTCCTTTGTGCCCCCATTTAGCCGCAAGGCCTTTTCCAGTCAAATCACAGTAATACCTAAGACAGGAAATCCCTTCCTCGGAACGCCGGCCAAGAGATGCCTCGGGCAGGGAAGCAAACGGTTGTGCTGCTTATCCTACCTGTATGAGGCAGCTCTGCCATCCCGAGCCACTGCAGAGGTCCTCAGGGCTGGGGCCCAGGGGGTAAAGGGGGCTTTACGCCCAGGGAAGCTGCCCAGTGGACGCCCCCGGGCCTGGCGAGTCCCCTTCCGCCAGGACCCGGACCCCAGGCGCCTGTGCACTCACGGGCGCCAGCAGAGGCCCTGGCCCGCCCCCCCGGCCCAGCCGAGCCCGCGGACCCCCTGCGGGGCGGCCCAGTCCCCTCCCCGGAGCCCGTCTCCTCACCGGCCGGTCAGGCTCCGCAGCCCGCCGCAGCGCCACATGACCCCGGTGGAAACCGTGCGAGCACAAGCGCGGGTGACAACTTAACCCGACGCAGGAGCGCCAGAGGAGGGCCCCGCACCGCCCGCGCCTCCCATTGGCCAGCACGGCGGAGCTACGCCCTCCCTAATAGGCTCGCAGAGTAAGGGGCGGGGTTTCCACTGCCGCGGGGTAGGACAGAGGGGGCGTGTCCCGGCCCGCATCGCCCCGCCCCGTCCTTGGAGGAGGAGGAAATGGGGGGAGGAGCAGGCCAAGGGGGCGCAGGGGAGATGGAGAGGGGAGGCGCACCGCTGCGTTTTGGCCCAGGCTTTTTGGCCATGATGTGAGCATTTGTCTCTTAAAGTAAAGTTTCTGCCCCTGTATGTTTTCCGTTTTACGCATTTCATATTTAGCACAAAAGATGTAAGAGTGACCTTCATCAGGTTACTTTAGCAATCTTGGGCTCATTGCTTCATTTATAAAAATCAGAGGATTGGAATTCCTAAGGCCATGATTCTGCGATGTTTTGAATCATGAATTTTTCCCAGCTCAGGTTTTTCCTCAGCAAGCTACGTTGTTGTTACGTACCATTGACTCATAGTGACCCTATGTACAAGGGAACAAACACTGCCTAGTCCTGCGCCATCCTCACAATCATCGTTATGTTTGAGCCCGTTGTTGCAGCCACTGTGTCAGTGCATCTTGTTGAGGGTCTTCCTCTTTTTTGTTGACCCTGTACTCTACCAAGCATGACATCCTTCTCCAGGGACTGGTCCCTCCTGATAACGTGTCCAAAATAATACATGAGATGAAGTCTCGCCATTCTCCCTTCCAAGGAGCACTCTGGCTGTATTTTTTCCAAGACAGACCTTTGTTTCTTCTTCTGGCAGTCCATTGTGTATTCAATATTCTTCTTCAAAACCTCAATTCAGTCTTCCTTATTCATTGTGCAGTTTTGGCATGCATATGAGGGGATTAAAAATATCATGGCTTGCGTCAGGTGCGCTTTAGTCCACAAACCAGCATCTTGGTTTTTTAACACTTTGAAGAGCTCTTTTACCCAATGTAGACCTGTCCAATGCAATGTGTCATTTGATTTCTTGACTGCTGCTTCCATGGGTGTTGATTGTGGATCCAAATAAAATCCTTGACAACTTCAATATTTTCTCCATTTATCATGATGTTGCTTACTGGTTCAGTTGTGAGGATTTTTGTTTTCTTTCTGTTGAGGTGCAATCTATACTGAAGGCTGTAGTCTTTGATCTTCATCAGTAAGTGTGTCAAGTCCTCTTTGCTTTCAACAAGCACAGTTGCATCATCTGCATATCACAGGTTGTTAAAGAGTCTCCTTCCAACCCTGATCCACATCCTTCTTCATATAGTCCAGCTTCTTGGATTATTTGCTCAACATACAGATTAAATAAGTGTGGTGAAAGGATTTGAGTTATAAAAACCAAACAATCTGTTGCTGTCGAGTGGATTCCAACTCATAGAGGCCCCATAGAACAGCCCCAAGTGGTTTCCAAGGCTATAAATCTTTACAGAAGCTGACTGCCCCAACTTTCTCCTGCGTAGTGGCTGGTGGGTTTGAACCTCTGACCTTTCAGTTAGGAGTACAAGTATGTTGTTGTTGTTGTTGGGTGCCATTGAGTCGATTCCAACTCATAGCGACCCCATGCACAGCAGAATGAAACACTGCCCGGTCCTAAGTGCAAGAATAGAACAACTCAAACAGTCCTGTAAGAGGTTTGTATACTTTACTGATTCTACTCACATTTTAATTCTGTGTCTTAGTTTCCTAGTGCTGCTATAATGGAAATATCACAAGTAGGTGGCTTTCATGACAGAAATTTATTTTCTTACAATTTAGGAGGCTGGAGGTCTGAATTCAGGGCATTAGCTCTAGGGGAAGGCTATCTCTGTTCACTCTAGGGGACAATCCATGTCTCAGCTTCTCTAGAGTTCTTCTTGGTGTTCCTTTGTGATCTCCACCTCACATCCATCTTTGCTCCATCCTGTGCTTGCTTGTCTTTTTGCCTAATCTGCTCTTTTTTATATCTCAAAAACAATTGGTTTAAAACACACTCTACACTGATATGACCTAAGTAAAAAAACAAAGAAAACCCTATTCCCAAATGGGATAACATCCACAGTTATAGGGGCTAGGATTTAAAGCACATATTTCTGGGGGACAAAATTCAATCCATAATTCTCTGTATGTTCTTTAAGGTTTCTAAAAGTATCTGTGTAACATTTTTTTTAACTCAAGGCAGAGGATTGAAGAGGGAACAGTGGCATGAGTGGGGTGGAATCGGACACCATGGCTGCAGGTTGGAAATGTGTTTTTTGTTTGAGCTCACCTATTAACCTAAACATTGGTGGTTTGAACTCACCCAGCAGTACCACAGAAGAAAGTCCTGGCAATCTACTTTCATAAAGATTACAGCTAAGAAGGCCCTATGAGCAGTTCTACTCTGCAGCGTATGGGGTCATTATCCATGGCAATAGGTAGAAAGAAACATGTATGGGTGGGATTTCTTCCTCAAGACTCATGTGTGACCTTCTAAGTTTCTCAGAGGTTTCACCTCCCCTCCACTTCCTTACCTTTTTCCTCCCCTTTGTTCACTAATGTAAGTGGACTGGGATTTCCCTCTCGTTTCTTCCAGACTCTAAAGAAGAAACGCTATGTAGATAGCTACAATTGGTCTGAACATGTGAAGGCTTTGGCAGCAATGCAAATGGTGATAGTGCTACAAAAAGCTGTCCATAATGCAGTGGATTCCATAATTAGCTAAGAACCTCCTTACTGATGAACCCAACTGAAGAACAAACAACAATGATGAGAAGCTACTGATACAAACATACTTTATGCATGCACCTTTGTTCCAGTGAGGACTTGTGTGATAAATATTGATGACTCATCACAACATCTCTGTGATCTTGCGGGGAGACAGTTGGGTATTATTAACCCCGCTGTGAATGTGATGGGAACTGAGGCACTGGGAGGTTATAGTATTTTGATCTCTCGGAAGAATAGATGCTGCATAAATTCAGTAAGTGCCATTTATTAGTATGTTCCCCCAGGATACAACATCCCTGATGAATAACCTAAACACACACACATACACACTAAGAATTTATAAATAATAATTTTGAGCAGCATCTAATATAATTTTAACACACATGTAATCTCAATTTATATTCACACAAATCATTGCAACGTAGAAATGAAAAATCAGAAATTATCTATCCAATATCCTAAGTTACGGAAAACATATCCTATGTTACACTGAAATGCATTGTTTTCGTAAGATTAGCAAATCAGCATCGATCAGGATAGATTGTGGCTGGAACCTAGAAGAGCAATCAAGCGAATATAGAGTCATTCCAAGGATAAGGCTCTAGATTACAGCACTCACAAGAATCTAGAGGAAAGTGCTTCAAAAAGACATTGAGAACAAAGATACAACAGGCTCTGGCAAATGTCCATATGGGAAATGCAATAAAGAAGGAATTAAAGACACTTTCAAAATTGTAAGGACCTGTCAAATGCCACAGATACTCAGTGAGAGTGAAGACCTCTAATAGGCTTTTACTTAATTAAAGTATTACTGATAAATTAAGAGGAAACTCTTGCAAAAGCCAGATTTCAAAGAAAGGTAGGTAAGGATAAAATACATGTTTGAATGAGAAAAGGAGGGGAAAAGAAAAAAAGGGTGGTTGGAAATGTGTTGAAGTTGGCTGAAGTTTTTTTGTTTTTAAGCTAAGTTTTAAAGGCTTATCAGTTGCTGGTGAGTAGACTTTGACTCATGTCGATCCCATGTGTGTCGGAGTAGAACAGCACACCATGAGGCTTTCAATGACTGAATTTTTCAAAAGTAGATCACTAGGCCTTTCTTTCAAGGACCCTCTGGGTGGACTCAAAGCTCCAACTTTTCAGTTAGCAGCCCAAAGAGTTAACCATTTGTATCACCCAGGTACTCCAAGTTTTAAAGGTAGAGAACACTTAAGTTGAAGTTGTTTTTGAAGTTAAAATGTAAGGCTCTAATGGTGATGATGTTGCCAGATGCAAGACAGTGATGAGCTATAAAGGTGCAAGGTTTCTCAAGAGGAGGAAATACAACTACAAGTGTTTTTGTGTATGTGGAAGATAGTTAACTCTAGTAAATATAATAATTCTTAAGTTTTAAGAAGGTAGAAAATGATATATTTAAGGATGGGAATTCATAGAGATGAAATGAATTCACAGATGGTCCTGATTCCCACTGCACCTTTTTGCTCACCGGTGGTAAACACAGTGCATGGCTCAACTGGTATTTGTTGGATGAACACATCTTTGCCTTAAGTAAGAGTGGGGTCAAGTGAGAGTCAGGAAGGGTTTTGGAGATTGTTGTCGGGAAGGCATGGGGGGAAGTCTGAGGGGAGAGGGGAGAGGAAAAGGGCATAAGAAGAAAAACCAAACCAAACCTGTTGCCATCAAGTCGATTCTGACTCACGACGAACCCTATAGTACGGAGTAGAAGTGCCCCCATAGAGTTTTCAAGGAGCAGCTAGTGGATTCGAACTGCCAACATCTGGTTAGCAGCCTGACTGCTTAACAACTGCGCCACCAGGGCCCCAAAAGAAGAAAATGATGTTGGAAATAATAACTGTGTAAAGTAAATTGATGTAAGATGAATAAAACCCTTATCATCCTGTGGTAAAGATCAAGCCGTGATCTGAAAATGTAGCTTTATGACATATGCAAGGACTTCCTGGGTCTGGGAGTCTCCCCAGTAGTAACAGGGATACAACTGATTGTGCATTGAGAACAGAAATGTCTGTCTCAAACAGCTAATTTTATATTCATGAGGCGCCTGGCAAATTTGAACTGCCAATCCTTTGGTTAGCAGCCATAGCACTTAACCACTACGCCACCAGGGTTTCCTTATGTATATTAGGGATCTTTTTATCAATAACCACATAGTCGAATCAGATTTAATTGAAGAACAAAAATGGCCAGTATTATACTAAATGATGTATTATACATCCTTAGTTACTAGATTAAAAAAAAAAAAAAATTGCCGTTGAGTCAATTCCAACTCATGGCAACCCCAAGTGTGTCAGAGTAGAGTTGTGCTCCACAGGGTTTTCAATGACTGATTTTTTAGAAGTAGACAGCCAGGCTGTGGTGGATTAATTACTTTTGTGTGTGGCCTTTCTAACCATGGCCTTGTAACTCCCACCTACCAAAAGGATTGGTCAGTTTTACAGGTGCCAATTCCAGAGCAAAGAGGAGAGCCCACCACCACTAAAGAAGGAAAGACCCATAGCAGGGGCTGGCAGCAGAGACCTGCAGGAGATGGCACAGTGGGCTTCCTGGCCCATGGAGTGAAAAAGACTTTGGGCAGAGACTGAGGGCCAGGGAGAAGTCTATGCCTGGCCCACAAATTCGAGACTTGCCAGCCTCTACAGCCTCGTGAGCCATTTCCTTTATACCACGTGAGTCATTTCCTTTATATGGTTTGTGAGTTCTGTGAGACGTTGCAGGGAATTTTGGAACCCAAAGACAAAAAGGAGAGGAAGTAGTTAATGTTAGAGATGATGGAGTGTTACAGCACCTTGGAGAAGTTAGACATTTAGGACATCTTTAAGCTCCACTTCACAGGAACCAGCTTTGTGCTGATCCTTATAAAAGAAATTGTTTACAGGTCTTTTTTCCAAGGCACCTCTAGGTGTACTTCAACCTCCAACTTTTGGTTAGGGGCCTAGTGTATTAGCTATTTGCAGCACTCAGGACTCCAATTTGAAGGCAGGTAATGTAAATCAGAGTAAAATTTAATTAAGGTACTGGGTGACTAGATATACTTCTGAATATCCAAATTTTTGAACTTGCTGAGAAAAAAAAAATCCTAAACACATTTAAAGTTTGAAATAATTTCCCAGACCGAACACAGCCTTGAGATTTATCTTATGCATTTAGGAAAACTCATTAATGCCTGCAACTTGGAAGGAGGTCAAGGTTCTTTTATCCTCTGGAAGAAAAATATGAAGTTGTTTAACTGAATATGGTATTTTCAAGGATTGTGTAATGTCATTGATGCAATCTAAGGATCAAATACTTTTAGAACTCTTTTATTTCAGAATCAGCCGTAACTACAAGTGACAATTATTTGAAATTCAGTATAAGGAATTAGCTCAATGCCTCTGAATTTAACATAAAAGTCAAGAACGTCAAAAATCTCTGTGATAATATTGTGGTGTGCTGAGAAAGAGCCTCAGACTCCTCAGAAGACCCAGGCTTCCATCCTAGCATTCATTCATTTTTGGGCTTTTTTTCACTCTACAAATATTTATTGTGCGCCTACTTACCAACCACTAAAAATTACTACTGATGTTTGGAAAAAAAAACCAAAAAACTCATCTTTCTGTTGAGCCTGTGGGAGAAAAAAGAAAAAAGGGAGACAGAGCAGACTTTTTCCCAGGCTGAAGTCAGTCCTAAAATTCCATAGTTTCATTAATTTGGGTCTTATTTATGACATGGAAACCCTGATGGAATAGTGATTAGTAGCTATAGCTGCTAATCAAAAGGTCAGCAGTTCAAGCCCACCAGGTGCTCCTTGGAAACATCATGGGGCAGTTCTACTCTGTCCTATACGGTCTCTAAGAGTCGAAAGAGATTCGACGGCAATGGGTTTCGCTTTTTTGGTTTTATTTGTGTCGTTGACCACTTTATTGATTGCAGCCTTCAGTTTTATCTTCTGTCTGCTTAAGATGGCAGCTTGAGAAATCCTAATTAACTTCGCTGATTTTGATGTCATGTCTACTTCTAGATAAACCCCCTGACATCACCTATGGTGAAGATTAGCTTTTCCCTTGACTTTAGTTCAACACTGAGTATTTTAAGTAGTTTCAGAAAACCTGAGATGTTGTCAAGATTCCTCCTGGTTAATGCCTTTAATAATAATAATGATTTTTAAACCTTACACATTTAAATGTAATATATGGAAAAGACCAGGCATACTCATAATTAAAGAGAATGTACATTAAAATGGCGATGGGATATTATTTTATCTATCAAATGTAATAGTCTGATAAAATTTAAGGCTAGCGAGGTTAGCAAAGTAATGGGTATCAGGCATTTTCACACTCTGGGTACTACTACATGGTCTATATTTTCATGTTTTGGAAAGCACTTTGCCACTGTTTATACAAACTTCAAATCTATGCACCTTTCGACTAGAAATTGCACTTCATGAAATTTATCCAAAGGCACATTGGTATATAAATAAAGATGTTTCTGGCAGCGTTCTTTGGGTACAGCAAATCTGGAACAATATAACCCATCATGAGGAATTTTTCTTAAATGAAATACTTTCATATATTTAAATACTATGCAGATACATCTGACTCATAGCAACCCTATAGGACAGAGTAGAACTGCCCTATAGAGCTTCCAAGGAACGCCTGGCGGATTCGAACTGCCGACCCTTTGGTTCTCAGCTGTAGCACTTAACCACTACGCCAACCACGGTTTCCATATAGGGTTGCTATGAGTCGGAATCGACTCGACAGCATTGGGTTTTTTTTTTATTGGGTTATGCAGATACAATGATGTGTCACTTTTCATGTATATAGAAATATTCTACAAGAATAAGAGGAAAAAGCAGGAGAAGACCCTATGTAAAACAGAACGAAACACTGCCCACTTGCTTGAGTGGGGAAAAAAAATCCCCCACTTGAGTAGAAAGGGTCCAAAAGATATTTTAATTAGGAACCTCATGTAATACTGTAATAAAAGACATTTAAGGAAACCTAAATAAATGGCAAGACATTCTATGTTCACAGATAGGAAACTACACCCATTGCCATCTTGGCATTCTTGGCTTGTAGAGCAATCCTCACATGGCATCTTCTCCCCCTGTGTGTCTATGTCTGTTTTTTCGTTTTTGAAAGGCACAATTCAGAAGAGATTAGATTTAGGACACACCTACTCTTGTATGACCTCATTAATGCAACAAAAACAAATTATATTTCCAGTCAGAGTCACATTCACAGGCACAAGGGTTAGGAGTACGACATATCTTATAAAAAAAAAAAAAGGGAGACACAATTCACAACACCCACACTCCTTGGTTCATAGCCCCATTTCTCCATCCTCAAAACCAGCAAGGTCGAGTTTTCCTTCCAGTCCTTTCTCTCTGGTTCTGACTCTTTTGCATTCCTTTTTCCAGTTAAGGACCTTTGCTCTTACATTGGTGCACCCAGATAACCCAGAATAACCTCTTTCTTTTGAGGTCATCTGATGGGCAACTTTAATCCTCCTAGCCATGTAGCATAATGTATTTACAGGCTGCAGAGATTGGAATGTAGACATATTTGGAGGCCATTATTTGCCCACCACAAAGTTCAAGAGATCTCCTTACTGTATTAGGAAATACCAGGACACACTTTAAAAATAAAATGTTTATTTGTTAAAGTAAAATTAACATTTTACTAATCTTTTGTTGGTATTTTAGAATAAAATTGTCAGATTTACATTCCTAAAAAGTGGTATCAAATGATATTCTTTCACTCATTTTTTCCAGGGTTTTCCCTGACTTCTTTCTTAAGCTTCATTTAGTGATCAGAATCCTTATTTTACAGATAAAATGTGAAAGTTTTATTGCATATTGCTTGTATTTTTAGCCAATTTAATCTAGCTTATTTGTCTGAAGTAAGAATTTTAACATGCTAGCAATAAAAAGAAGGTAACGAGTATTTATAATTGAATTTTCAGACATCAGGTTTTGGAGCTTGGAAACAAACATTTATGCACTATTTATGCATTCTTGTTTGTGACAGGGAAATAAATATTCATTAGCAAAATGCCTCTTTAGTGGAAAGAAGCCAGAAGTAATAACATATTTATACAACATAAAGCTCAAGAGCGGAAAAAGCTGGTTTATTACTTCTCAAATGGTTCTTCTTTAATTCATTAAAGTAGATTCATTTCAATACATCTCTCAATATATTAATCCTTAAAATTACTCCTTGATTGAATATTCTTCTTGGGGAATCAGTGTAGATCTTTTGGGTAATGAGCAAGCAAATTTGTTCCAAAGACCAGGTTCCAGTGAGTGGGAAGGTGGCCTCATTATTCCATCACAGGTAGCTTAAAATGGGAAGGGTAAGAGTGGTTCTATTTTAAATGTAAAGCTCTATAGGGAGAGCTGAGATTGAAAATATTAAACTGGGTGGGCCTAAATTCAGATATCAAATCCTAAGGTGTATGAAGAGAAGAGAAAACTAATATTCAGGAGTTGTATTAGAGAGAAGTAAGTCAGGAATGAAGTGAACTGACTCCTGAGTGGTTTCTGCAAATCACATTTGAGCATTCATTCCTCAGCTGCCTGGTTTCGTTTGGTTTTCAGTAGGTGTACAGTGTACAGGAAGTCCCTGGGTGAGCCAAATGGTTAAGCACTCCACTAACTAATCCAAGACTGGAGGTTTGAACCCTCCCAGAGGCACTTTAGAAAAAAGGCCTGACAATGTGCTTCTGTAAAGATTGCAGCCAAAATAACCTTATAGAGCAGTTGTACTCTGTAACACATGGGGCCACCATGAGTCTGAATCAACCGGACATTGTAGGTTTAGTTTTTTTTTTTGTTTTTTGGTATGGTCTAAAGGGACAGCCTGGACTTAATATACAAAGTTGAAGTAGATACTGGAGTTTTGTACATTTTGATTCACAGCCATCTATTTAAGTTTATATTCTTATTTCTAGAGAAATTAAATGTTGGGATATCCATATGTATTCATTAGCAATGCATTTGAAGGCAAGCAATAGATAACCTGAGTAATCGTAGTTTATACAGATAGCTATTTTCTTACTGATTCGATCTTTCTACTGAATCTATCTTTTGTGTATGGCTTTTATCTCCATGGTTTGAAGATACTACTGCTCAAAAACAACAACAACAAAAAACAGACAGATTGACCACAGGAACCTAGAATATCGTGTCCAGAAACAGACCCAAGAATATTTGGAATTTTCATATGTGATAAAGGAAACATTTTAAATCATTGGAGAAAGAATGATTATTCAGCAAATGATATTGAAATAAATTACTTCAATCCTCATCTCTTCTTTATACCAAAAGAGATTACAGATAGTTCCATGATTTAAACATAGAAATGTTCTCATAAAATTATAAAATAAAGTTGGGTAAAATTTTTTTAATTTGGAATTATTTGTAAGTATGAAATAAAAAGTCAGAAGCCAAAATATGTGTCATTAAGTATCAAAGTACCATTAAGAAGTTATAAGAGAGGACTTCCAGCCAACATGGTGCAATAGACAGAAGTGTTACGCCATCCCTCCACAGCAAAGACCTGGAAAACTAAGTAAAACAGAGACAAACATCGGTCCTGGAACCCAGAGTGTCAAATGAAGAGGTAAAGAACTCAGTCAAACACCAAACAGAATAAGAAACTGACAGAGAACAGAGAGCGAGGAGAGATACATGTGTAGGTCCCCTATCAGCTAATGCATCATCTTGGACTCCTGTCAGAGATCAGTGGACAGGGAGCACAGGAAAGCAGCTTCATAGAGCTCTGAGCAGAAGAAAGAGCAGCCGGTAACCAGCAATACATGCTTTCCCACCCCCCATCCTCTCCCGACTGCTCTACCTCCATGCTTACTGGCTGGCAGCTGTGGCTCAGCTGGCAGGGAAGTGCAGCATCCCTGCCACTAAGGATTCATCCCACCCCCATCAGAGATTGGCAGACAGGGAGTGTAGGAAAGCAGGTTCACGAAGTTCCCAGCAGGAGAAGCAGGAGACAGAGCGTCCAGTTACTAGCGATATATGCTTTCCTAACCCTCGCCCTTCTTCCCCTCCCCTCTTAGCCTCCTCTGCCTCCTGCTGGCCACACCCTCATGGCCCAGAGGTAACTGCTTTGACCCTGGGCGGCTTGGATTAACGCCACCCACAAGAGCCAGCTCTCTCAGTGCCATTTGTCTTGTATTGTTATTGCTTTTTTCTGTTTCTTTTGGTTTCTTCTGTGCTTCCCAACACCTCCCCCTCCTTTCTCTTGAACATCTGGCTCCATGTAGCATCTTTGTTTTCTCTTGAAAGGCTGTGAATCGCTGCTCGACTGGGGAACCCCTCGCCTGGCCTGTGACACCATATTTGTGGAATCCCTGAGCTTTTTGTTTTGTTTTGCTTTGCTTTGTTCTGTTTTGTTTTGTTTATTTGTCTTCTTTTTCTTTTTGTGGCTTGGGATCCCTTTCTAGGAGGGCTGCACTGCACCTCTTAGGAACCACTCCCTCAATATGTGCAGCCACGTAGGTGGGATCCCTGGGGGCATTTCTTTTATCTTTTTTTTTTTTTTTTTGTCTTTTTTCCTTTCTGCTTTTCTTCATTTCTCAGTTATTGTCTGTCTATACTTACCTTCTTTTCCTGTTTCCTGAATACCTGGCATGTATACCCCCTCTAGCCAAGTTATACTGTGCAGTCTGGGAGCCATTTCCCTGTTTTTTATAGCCATGCTGGTGGGACCCGTGGGGGCTTTTCTTTTTTCTTCCAAATTTTTTCTAGTTTTTTTTTTTCCCCCTTTTTCTTTCTTATTTTTTTCCTTTTAGTTTTCCTCCATTTCTTGGGTTCTCATATCTCCACTCCAATGGCAAGCTCCCTTAGGACTTTTTTGTTTGTTTGTTTTGGGCTTCTGTTTCTCTCTCTCTCCTCTTTCCCATATCCATATTACTTCCTCACATCACAACCTCCCACCTTCTTCCTACTACCAGCACTGTGCACTGAACATCACAACCTCAAGCAGCACATGCATGGCTGATCCTACTTGGCACTGATTCCTGGCATGCCCTGTTGGGCTTAGTATATGCCACAAACAACCCAACCCAGGCCCTCCGTTTTAGCTGGACCTGCCCTACAGGACCAAAGCAAGCAAATGAGCCTGACCATTGGACAAGGAGGTAAAAAGTACATGACCACAGATAAGTAAACAACAAAGAATGCACAGCCTGACTTCTCAGACATAACAAAATAAAACAAAAAGGCAGGAGGAAACAAACAGAACTATAATCAATGAATGAAAAAAATAACTACTGAAAGTCCTGAAGATAACAGACAATATCAAGACATATTAAAAAAAAAAAAAAAAAAGTAGGAGTCCAAAATAAAACACCAGGTGACTTTCCAGTAAAAGAAAAGGCACTAGAACTACCTGATAGGGAATTCAAATCTCTAATATTCAGAGCCATCTAAGAGTTGAAGCAAAAAGCAGACAAAAATGAGGAAAAAATAGACAAATTCATGGAAAAGGCAAATATATTCATGGAAAATACAAACAAATGGAAGAATTCAGGAAAATAATACAGGAATAAAATGCAAAAATAAATTCACAACTAGAAACCATACAAAAACAACAATTAGAAATGCAAAAGATAAACAACAAGATTTCAGAAAAGGACAGTGTCATAGAAGGACTGAGGAGCAATTTTGAAACGATGGAAGATACGATCAGCAAAGAGGAAGACAGATACAACTATGTTTGAGGAAAAATTAGAAAAAAGAATGAAGAAAAATGAAGAAAACCCTGAGAATTATGTGGGATACACTCAAAAGCAAAAATTTGAGAGTGATCAGAGTTCCAGAGCAGGAGGAGAAAATGGAAAGCACAGAGAGGACCATTGAAGAATTGCTGAGAAAAAAACTTCCCTAATATCATGAAAGATGAAATGCTGACCATTCAAAAAGCTCAATGAACCCCATATAGCATAGACTCCAAAAGAAAACCACGAAAGGCATATCATAATCACACTCACTAAAACCAAACACAAAGAAAAAATCCTGAGAGTAGCTCAAGAAAAAACAAAAGTCACGTGCAAAGGAGAAACAATAAGACTAAGCTCTGGTTATTCGGCAGAAACCATGCAGCAGAAGGCAATGGGATAACATATATAAAACCTTGAAAGAAAAAAATTGCCAAACGAGAGTAATATATCCTGCAAAACTCACATTCAAATATGATGGTGAAATTAGGGCATATCCAGATAAACAGAAATTAAGGAAATATGTAAAAACCATACCAAACTTTCAAGAACTATTAAATGGAGTCCTTTGGTCTGAGAACAAACAACATCAGACCACAGCTTGAATCTAGGATGCAAGACTGTACCAGCCAAATACCAACCTAGGATATGAACCCTCAAGAACTACCCAAAATCAAAAGAATTACAACAGGGAACCAAAGAGGCTAATCTGTGAATGACAGCAACATCAGAAAAATAAGAGGGAATAAATAGTATAGGCATAGAACTTTCTAATGGAACAGAATTGAGAACCCAGATGTAAATCCATCTACCTATGGTCAACCTGATCTTTGACAAGGGCCCAAAGTCCATCAAATGGGGAAAAGAAAGACTTTTTAACAAATGGTGCTGGCAAAACTGCATGTCCATCTGCAAAAAAAATGAAAGAGGACCCATACCTCGCACCATATACAAAAACTAACTCAAAATGGATCAAAGACCTAAACATAAAGCCAAAAACTATAACATTCATAAAAGAAAAAATGGGATCAACACTAGAGGCCCTAATACATGGCATTAACAGGATACACACCGTAACCAATAACACGCAAACTCTAGAAGATAAGCTGGATAACTGGGACCTTCTAAAAATTAAACACTTATGCTCATCAAAAGACTTCACCAGAAGAGTGAAAAGAGAACCTACAGACTGGGGAAAAATTTTTGGCTATTACAAATCAGACAAAGGTCTAATCTCTACAAGAAAATCCAGCACCTCTACAACAAAAAGACAAATAATCCAATTAAAAAATGGGCAAAGGAAATGAACAGACACTTAACCAAAGAAGAAATTCAAGCGGCCAACAGACACATGAGGAAATGCTTCCGATCACTAGCCATTAGAGAAATGCAAATCAAAGCCACAATGAGATACCATTGCACCCTGGAATTACTGTCACGAATCAAAAAAACAGGAAATGACAAATGTTGGAGAGGCTGTGGGGAGATCAGAGCCCTTACATACTGCTGATGGGAATGCAAAGTGATACAACCATTTTGGAAAATGATATGGCACTTCCTTAGAAAGCTAGAAATAGAAATGCCATATGATCCGGCAATTCCACTCCTAGGAATATGTCCTAGAGAAATAAGTGTCATCCTAAGAATAGACATATGCACACCCATGTTCATTGCAGCATTGTTCACAATAGCAAAAAGATGGAAACAACCTAGATGCTCATCAACAGATGAATGGATAAAGAAACTGTGGTACATAAACCCAATGGAGTATTACCTAACAATAAAGAACAATGTGAATCTGTGAAGCATCTCATAACATGGATGAATCTGGGGCGCATTATGCTGAGTGAAATAAGTCAATCAAAAAAGGACAAATATTGTTTGAGACCACTACTGTAAGAACGCATGAAAAGGTTTACACACAAAAGGAAACAATCTTTGATGGTTACGCAGGACAGGAGGAGTAGAGATGGAAAAACACTAAATAGACAATAGATAAGTGGTAACTTTGTTGAAGGGTAAGAGAGTACACAGTACTGGGGAAGCCAGCACCACTTGTACAAGGCAAGGTCATGGAAGCTCCAGAGATACATCCAAACTCCCTGAGGGGACCGAATTGCTGGGCTGAGGGCTGTGGGGACCATGGTCTCAGGGAACATCTAGCTCAATTGGTGTAATATAGTTTATAAAGAAAACCTTCTACATTCTACTTCAATGAGTAGCATCTGGGGTCTTAAAAGTCTGTAAGCGTCCATTTAGGATACTCCACTGGTCTCACGCCTTTGGGAGCAAGGAAGAATGAAGAAAACTAAAGATAAAAAAAAAAATACTAGAGAAAAATTAGTCCAAAGGACTAATGAACCACATCTAACATGGCCTCCACCAGACTGAGCCCAGTACAAACTAGTACATGCCCGACTACCACTACTGACTGCTCTGACAGGGATCACAATAGAGGGTCCCAGATAGAGCTGGAGAAAAATGTGGAATAAAATTCTAACTCAAAAAGAAAGGCCAGACTTGCTGGCCTGACAGAGTCTGGAGAAACCCTGAGAGTATGCCTCCCAGACACCCTTTCAGCTCAGTAATGAAGTCACTCCTGAGGTTCACCCTTCAGCCAAAGGGTGGACAGGCCCAAAAAACAGAAGGAGACTAAAGGGGCACAACAGCCCAGGGGCAAACACTAGAAGGCAGGAGGGGACAGGAAAGCTGGTAATAGGGAACCCAAGGTTGAGAAGGGAGAATGTTGACATGTCGTGGGGTTGTTAACCAATGTCAGAAAACAATATGTGTACTGTTTAATGAGAAACTAGTTTATTCTGTAAACCTTCACCTAAAGTACAATAAAAAAAAATTTTTTTTTAAAAAGGAAGTTATAAGAAAAAAAACAAGGAATATTTTTTTTTGCAACTCTTATGAGAAAAAATGGTCTCAATATATAAAGAATTCTTACAAATCTCTTAGAAGATACAAATACTCTAGTAAAAATTGGTAAAGGATATAGACAGTTGGTTCAACATAGAATTATAAATGCTCAGTAAAGCAATGAAAAGACCTTCAAACTCATAAATAAGGAAATAAAAATTGAAATAGTGATCCTATTTATTTAACCAATCAAATTTACAAAGATTTAAATATTTGAAAATTATTTTTTTAGAGTAACTGTTCTCATATACAGTTGGTGGGAGTATTACATGCTGCAAATATTATGGAGTGGCTACTTGGCAGTGTTAATTAAAAGATACTAATGCACATTTCCTAGCACATTTCCTAGCACTAGCAATTTTACCTGTCTTCTAGCTTACCAAATGCATGTATTCAGAGTAGATGGTAGAAATATATGTATAGTGTAGTTGTAAATGTAGATAAACCTAAATGTCACCTATTATTATACATTCATATAATGGAATATCATCCTGGGATAACATGAGTTCCTTAACAATGTACTAGAACGATTAAATGGTTGGAACTCAGCGAAGTTACAATCATGAAGTTATTGCCTTTTCTCTCTCCATTGCTTTAAGCCTTGTTTTTTAATTGTCCTTTCCCTTCCCTTAACCCCATTGTAGGGAGAGGCCATAACCTCTTCCAGATATTAAAATAGTACTTTCTAACCCCCCTTTACTCAGGTTGTAACTTAAATTCTGTATCCTTCCTCCCCATAGCTCCAGCCATGCTCCAGGACTTGAGAGGGTCTCCTCCCAACTGCGTCTGCCATGTGGAGCTTTCTGAAAGCTGATTCTCACATAGAGGAGGTGAGTGAGGTCTTCTCCAATCTCTGTCGAGGGCCTTCTCATTTCCATTTCCCTGACACGAGATACGTTTTGGTATAGTAACTTCTTCTCACCAGCGTCACTCTACTCTTTGTCACTTCCAAGAAATTAGGGGAAACACGTTCAATATTCTCTTACAATAAAAATGGGGTGTGGCTGATGCCACAAGATGGTCAATCTATAATGTTATCTAAAACGAGAAAATTGTGAACAGTATGACTCTTTTTTTTTAAAGATGTAGGTACAGGTATAGCCTTCATAGTTAATAATGGCTATCGTTTTTTGATCTTGAGAGGATAGAAATGGAATATAGGGGATAAAGGGCATTTCCTTTCCACTTTATACCCTTCTGAAATGGTTATTTTTTCATGAGTATGTATCAGTGTAATAGCAACAACAAATAAAAATTGTGTGTTTTTGCTGTAGATATTCTTTGCAATAGATTTAGCAGAGAAAACATTGAACAAAAAGCCTTAGTCTCTACACTGCTCTTGTTTCAGTTCAAAGTGTGCCGTTTTCTGTTTTGGTTTTCCTGCATTGATTTTTCTGGGAAAGAACCATATTCATCCAAGGCAGCTGCCAGGTATTATTTATAATCATGCCACCAGTTCCTACTGCAATTTGTAGCACGTAGAAAGCACTTAGCCCAGTTGCACGTTGCTGTTGACTATATCTGCCGAACCCTTAAAAAGTTAACCTGAGCTATAATCAATTCCCCTAGTCTGTTTTCTTCTCTTTGCAGAAGAGATCCTTGATTTTCTCTTCTCAACATCCATCTTTCCATCTCTTTTTCTTCCTCCCCTTCTCCTTCTCCTCCTCCATGTCTCTCCCAATACTTTCTCCAATCTTTGTGGTTTAATTTTTTTATTGCAGTTTTCTTTAAGAAAAGGAGCTATGTGATACTCTGCATCTTTGTGACTAAATTTCTTTAGTTGGTCTGTATTCTTACAAGATTTCCTCATCTGACTTCCCCTCTACAACTTTCTTGATAGCAGATACTTGTCATTTTTGGTGATGGGAAAGGTAACACCCAATATGGGTGAAGTCTGCACAACTGGAGCAAAGCTGGTGGAGACATTAAGTGGTATGCCAGAATAAGGGACAATTTCAATAAATGGTATAACACATATGATTTTACAGCAGCAGAAATAACAACCAAACATGTGTATGGTTACATAATATGTGTGTATGCAAACATATGTATAGGAAGGTATATGTGAGTACATGTGTAAAGTGCATGTATCGCTGTATCTATAGGCGTATGTATATACTTGTTTGTGTGTGCTATATATATAGTCACATGTATAATAAAGCACATAGAGGGCGCAGTTACGGGGACTTTCTACACATATACAAACACTTCGTGGGATTGGTTTACTAGGTTAAAAGGCTTAGGGCCATAGTCTGGTGGGACAACTCAGTCAAATGGAATAACATATTTCTTCAAAATAATGTTCTACATCCTAGTTTGATGAGAAGTGTCTGGGGTCTTAAAAGTGAGCAGCCATCTAGGATACAATTTTTTTTTTTTTTTTTACTAGTGTGGAGCAAAAGAGAATGAAGGAAACCAGACTCAAAGAAGAAGCTAGTCCGCAGGACTAATGGCCCACATGAACCACAGTCCTTCTAGCCTGAGACCCGAAGGACTAGATAGTGCTGGCTACCACTACAGACTTGTCTGACCAGGGACACAATAGAAGGTCCCTGACAAAATGGGAGAAAAATGTAGAACAAAACTCAAGTTCCTAAAAGGGTCCAGACTTCCTGGACCAATAAAGACTAGAGAAACCACTGAGACTATTGCCCTAAGATAGCCTTTGAACTTGAAACTGAAGCCACTCCAGAGGTCACCTTTCAGCCAAATAATAGATGGTCTTACAAAATAAACATCACCCGTGAGTAATGCGCTCCCTTAAACAATCAGACATATGAGACCAAACTGTCAACATTTATTGAAAGGCAAAGGTAAGAAGGCAAGCAGGGGCAAAGAAGCTAGATTAATGGAAACAGAACAAGCAGAACAGAAATAAGGAGAATGCTGATGTCTTGTGAAAACTGTAACCAATGTCACAGAATAATTTGTGTAAAAATTGTTAAATGGGAACCTAATTTGCTGTGTGAACTTTAGCCTAAAACACAATATTTCTAAAAAATGTATAAAATATAATTTCCACCAAATTGCTTAGAATTTGTCATTTAAATTGAAGGGAAAATGTTGCATTGAATGAGTTTTCTAGTCAGAAAGATTTGAGCTTGGAGCTCAGTTCCGCCGCTAATGAGTTACTTGACCTTGAGCACATTACCTATATTCTTTAAATTTTAGTTTCTTATAAAATAGGGATAATAATACCTATTCTCATAAAATACATTAAGTATTTAGCATTGTGTCCTTTCTATAGAAGAAAGCGAATAAGCGGCATTTTAAAAGCTTTCAAGTCTGTATTACCAATTACTGTCGTTATAATGATAATAGTCATCCTAACAATCTCCTTACTCCGAACAGGTTTCTTAAAGGGCGTACACCTTGGTAAAGAAATGTCACTTTAGAATACACGTAGAAAGAACACAATTGTTTATAATCTGTTTCTAGTCTGTTGTTTTGTTTTATAATATTAATAAGTGATAAAAGGTTTCTTCTCTTAGAAATATTTAAATTTTCTATTGATATTTTAGACATAGTTTCAATTAACCCAAAGGAATAGGTTACTAATGACTTTCAGGACATGTGGCCAGCCTTTAAACCACATCACATAAAACTGCTTTCATTTTTAAAGTGAAATAGAGGGGCTAATCATAACAGTACTCATCCCAGAGGATTTTTCTAAAAATTAGGGAGATACTGTACTTTAAGTGCTAATCAAACTGCCCACAAATAGCACTTATAACAATAATTCTTCTCCTTTATTTCCCTAATGAGCAGAGGAAAGCTGTCCACAGCCTATTGCGTTTGTCCTTTTTTCCAGCACCTGGGTGTCAGCCTGCAGTGCCCACTCAGTGAATGCAGGTAACCTTTCTTTACGGAGTCTCTTGGCAACACGAAATATGACACTATAGAAGGGTGGATTTAAAAAATTATCCAGATTAAACGAAATTTTTTCCACTATTTCTTTAGGAATAAATAATAACTGTAAAGGTCTTCACAAAATTTCCATTAAAATAATCGTGCTCATTTCTATGCATTTATTTATTCATTTGTATTAGGTAAAGTGGAAATCCTGGTCACGTAGTGGTTAAGAGTTTGGTTGTTAACCAAAAGGTTGGCAGTTCAAATCCACCAAGTGCTCCTTGTAAACCCTATGGGGCAGTTCTACCCTGTCCTATAGTGTTGCTATGAGTTGGAATCGACTCGACAGCAACGGGTTTGATTTTTTAATTAGGTAATGTGACGACTGGATTAAAAAAAAAAAAAATTTTTTTTTTGATGTGTCTAATTCAGGTTTTTCTCTTTTACAGCTTAACTTATGTTTAAACTATTTAAACATAACTTCTAGTTTTTAGGAGACATTTTGAATATCCAAGTTCTTAGAATAGCATAAAAAGGAGCATTACACCTCATGTTCAGAGAAAATACGTATGTCATCCACAAACCTGGAGGAGCTATCTAGGGTCTTCTAAATGAATTGGACCAGTTAATTGGTGATCTGATTAATTGCCTTACAATATTCTAAATGACTTCCAACAGAGTTCATTTGTCGTAAAGATTTAGCTTCCAAATCAATATGCATTGGATTTATAGATAAAGTTGCGTAATTGGAAAACCCGATTAGGATTCAATTGCTTGTTCTTAATCAATCATTATGTGGCTTGGGAAAGAAATAAAACTAGATTTCAGAATTGTGAGTTTTGGTTTTTTTTTTTTTTTTTACTCAATAAGCCTCTTCTTGAATGATACGAAACATAAATGTGTAGCCATCATGAAAGCGAGCACACAAACGTTAAACAATAAGTACTTCCACTGTTGTAGTCATGCCTATAACATTGTGAAAGAAGTGTCCTAGATCCATGCTAGTCAGAATAGTCTGCGAACAGTTTGCTTCTGGTCTACAATGAGGTACAGGAAGAAGGGCCTGGTAATCTACTTCCAAAAATTAGTCAATGAAAACCTTATGGATCAAAACAGAACATTGGCTGACTCATTTGCTTTGGACACGTCATCGGGAGGGACCAAACGCTGGAGGAGGGCATCAAGTTTGGTGAAATAGAGGGCCAACGAGGTTGAGAGAGACACTTGGTGAAATGGATTGGCACGGCAGCAGTAAATATGGACTCAAACCTGCCAGTGATTCTGAGGATGACGGAATCGACTAGATGGCACTTTTTTTTTTTTTAATATTTAAAATGTGAGGCTTCTATTTTGGATTTATTTTGGCACTAATTTATTTTTATTGTATTTTTACGAAAGTATCAGTCCATAAGGACTGGAAAATAAAACAGCACAACAAAAAAAAAAAGAAAAGAAAGAAAAAACTGGTCTTTCATCATAGTTACTTTGGGAAGCATTACTTAGAGGAAGGCATTCCATGGAATGAGCGACACTTTTTCAGGGAGCTCTTCAGCCACCTGGAACTGACTCTCATCCAGAATCTTTCCACCAAAAGACAAATTCCCTTCCATACAGTGGGATTCTGAGAGATACAGCTTGACGCAGAAAAATACGAAGGCATAAATAAGGGGTGCATGAATTAAGGACAGGGATTCCAATCCAGAAGGCAATTGTATGAGCAGTTTACAGGTGGTGATGAAGCACAGCAAATGGATACAGAAATGCAGTTGTTAAAGACTCCTGCTCAGTGATGTGCTGGGCATAGTCTAACCGTGCTTGGGGCGTGAAGGGAGCAGTGATTTGTACCATCAGCAGACTTCCGCCAGGGCTGATTTCAAGCTACCAATATGAGGTCACTGAAAGCAGAGGAACACACCCTTAAGGGCCATGTTAAACCCGTAGGGCAACTGCTGACAGAGAACCTAGTACAAGAAAGTAACAGTTTCCACATAAAACAACACAGCACAGAAAACAAGGACTGAAAATGACCTGAAATAAGGACAATGAAAAAGCTGATGTGAACTGGACAAGGTGAAGGATTTTTCTCTTAGCCCTTCACCACACCTGATGAAGAAGCTTTCGTCACTAGTGCCTTAATAATAATGTAAGGTTGGACGTTATCCAGAAATGCACTTTCATAGTTTATTTTGCACATGTCTTCGTGCTTAGGTCGCTTTTCTAAGTTGTACATGTTTTTTGCTTGAGGTATTTTCAGTTAATTGTTTAAACAAAGTTTAATAAAATGTAATAACACTTTTCAGAGTTTGGGAATTGCCAAGACCGCTTTCTGGTTTGCTATGAGGACTCATAGAACTCATTAAAAGCTGTTATACTCATGGTTATGGTTCATTACAACAAAAGGATACAGATTAAAATCAGCCGAGGGAAGAGACCTATGGGGCAAAGTCCAGGAAGGTTCCAAGAGTGAAGCTTCCCATGGCACTCCCTGGAGTCATGGACAGTGCTAACTTTCCCAATAATGATGTATGTCAATACACATACAGTATGAGTAGGAACCAACTCGAAAGTACCTAACAACAACAACAACATTGCCAACCAGGGAAGTTCACCCAAGCCTTGGTGTCTAGAGTTTTCATTGGACCATGGTCAGTCAAAAAGACATGGTTAACTACTCACGTAACTACCAGCATGCTTTTAGTCCCCAGACCCACTGGAGGTCGAGCTGATACCTTGTGGCTAACTTTTAGCCTCCAGCCTTCTGGAGACTGAGCTACTACTGCAGGGCCCCAGGTCTCTACCATAAAGCACATTATTAGACTATGCGGTGTGGTCCAACACCCCCAGGTAAACATTCCTATCAGGCAGGGCATTCTAAGGGCTTGGAGATCATCTCCCAGGCACCAAAGGCAAAAGCTAGAATACTCTTTGGATAAGGGTGATTCTTTACTGCACGTACTTTAAAGCACGGTTACAGATATATTTCTATGCTCAGAGATGCTGACTGAGCAGTAGAGCCACTCTAGTGCTCAGAGTGAAAGGTGAGCGACACCTTTACAGAATGCTCCTTAACAAGGCTTATTTATCTCTGCATATACATGAATACGCAAAATGTACTTCCTGAAATTAATGAACATGTTAGACAAACTAATCATAGTGCCTGATGTACCCACAGTCCCTTCCAAGAAAAAAAAGCTGCCTTTCTCAGTTCCCGCTGGAGGGTTGTCAGCCTTACTCAGCCACGATGTGTACCAGGGGACCAGAGCCTGTGGCTCAGGCTGATTTAGAAATGCCACCCTAAGGCAATGATAGCTTTTCACAGGCTAACCTGAGATCTATCAGATTTGATGCCAAAGGCTTGGCCCAAATGTTATTAAATGATAGTTGTAAGATGAGCCAATCAGAAGCCCTCTCCCAATAATTTATATTGGAAATCCAAGACAAAACCAGTAAGGAGTGAAAAAAGAGTAGCATAACCTAGGCAGGCTCCATTCTATTAGTCGTGGAGCACTCATAAGAGCCGTGAAGGTCATAAACGTCCGTAAGCCTCATAAGGGTCCCTCCTTATGAGGCGGTGGTGGTTCACTGGTAGAATTTTCACCTCCCATGTGGAAGACCCAGGTTCGATTCCTGGCTAATGCGTCTCTTGTGCAGCTACCGCCTGTGTGTCAGTATAGGCTTGTGTATTGGCTACGATGCTGAACAGGTTTCAGGGGAGCTTCCAGACTACGACAGACTAGGAAGAAAGGCCGGTCTACTTCTGAAAATTAGCCAGTGAGGACCCTGTGGATCACAATGATCAGATTCACAACCAGTCACAGGGATGATGTAGAACAAGGCAGCAGTTTTGTTCTGCTGTGCTTGAGGTCTCCATGAGTTGGGGGCCGACTTGACAGCAGCTAACAGCAACAACAGGAACCCTCCTTATGGAGCCTTAGAGGTGCCTTGGACATATAATGCATGTATTCGATGAAAGCTGGTGCCGCTGTGGTTTCTTTGTTTTAGTTTCCTTGTGATTTAATCTCTTCGCTGCCACACGCATGCTTACAATGAACTGTTCCTGACTTGATTCAGCTTGAGTGATTCTGTTCCTTGCAATCAAAACAGGCATGTTTACCAGTTAACTAAGATCAGTGCTGAATCAGTAAATGGCACGTTGATTTAATCAGCCTTGTTTTCAACATCAGGTTTTGCAGGATTTTTAAACAAGGGCAATGCAAATCATTAATATTTCCTTCCTTAAGGAATATTTCAGTGCCTTTCATAACAAAAAGCTTAGCCTAATTTTTTAAAAAATGTAAATGGCAGGTCTATATTGACATTGATCGCATATTACATTGTTATGTCCAGTATCATTTTTATTCTCTATTAATATTAAATATGGTAGCCTGTTTTATCTCCTTTCTAAAGAGATCTTTCATCATGTTTCAATGATGAATATTTAAACATTGTCGAAAAACAATTTATATAAAAATCTAGTAAAGGTAGCCTAACATCAATAGATCTGTGAGTAGAAATATTTTAATAAAAAATTTAATCAGGAAGTCTGTTCATGCACCATAAGTTCTGCTTAGTTCCTAAAAAAAAATTAAAATAAAAAAAGCTGTACCACAAATAGCATCTGTGTCATCTGTGATTTCACAGGCAAACTGTTCTTTCTCAGAAATTTGACAGGTATTTTGAAGTGTCGGTTAATTGTGGAGTTGAAAAGATAATAAAAACCAGGTCATGAACACAATTCTGACCTTGCATTGTTGCTGGAAAGAGCACCAAAATGTGCTACACCAAGCAATGGATTGGAAGGCAGGAAGCCATAACAAAAATACCTCCAGTCGTTGGCTTTAAAAAACAGAAATTCATATTCTCACAGTTCTGAAGGCTATAGGTCCAAATCAGGGCCTCGGCCATGTCAATTTCTTCCTTGTCAGTAGCCCCAGGTATTCCTTGTTTGTTTGTTTTTGGCTATCCTCACTTTGCATTTGTCTTCTCTTGTATGTTCACCTGTGTCTATTCTGGTATATAACTCAGAAGTGATTAGGTTTAGGATCCACGCTATGCTGGCATGATCTCAACTGATTGATTGAGTATATGAGACCATATAATACACGGTGATTACATTAGGTTACATTACACCCACAGGATTTCAACACTTATTCTGGGGAGGCATTTATGGACAATTTAATCCAGAATGTGCTGCTAGTACTTAGTTGTATGATCTTGGAAAATGCACATAACTTCTCTGGTCTTCAGCTTTCTGCAAAATAAAGAGGTTCAA
Organism: Elephas maximus indicus; assembly: GCF_024166365.1. Classification (NCBI taxonomy): domain Eukaryota; kingdom Metazoa; phylum Chordata; class Mammalia; order Proboscidea; family Elephantidae; genus Elephas; species Elephas maximus. Next base: position 14,575,208 of record NC_064822.1, on the reverse strand, counting down.
CCAGACCTCTAAGATTCCTTTCTGTTTTAACATTTTATTGTTTTATCAGTTAGTTATATTTTATAAAACAAAATAGACTCGGGAAGAAAACTCACTTAAAAACTTAAAAACAGGCTTCCTTTTCTTTGAAACTTGGTTAGCAAAGAAAAAGCCTCCTATTTCCTGAACTACAATTTCTGCTATAACAGTTTAAACCTGGTTTAGCATCAAATATAACAAAAATGCAGAAATAGGCTTGATAAACAGACCAGAGTTTCTATGGCAGGACTTACATTTTATAAATATGATTTATATATTAATATTTACATGCTTTTTAATATTTTAAAATCTTGACAATAACAATTTTATTTCCCCACACAGTCCTCCTCCTTCCCGGACCAAAGATAACCTTGATCTTCCTTTATTTTCATATGGTCTAATTACATCTATATGGAATTCTAAAACAGTTGTATTTCCTTTTTTCGTTGATTTACTCTTGTAATACAATGATACCATGTGTAGGTAAATTCTGAGACCTTGCTCTTTCTTCTTAATATTATATTACTAAGATTTGTTTTGTTGGATGTCAAATTAGTAGTGATATTGAGTCATAAGAACATGAATTAAAAATGTTCTTATTAGACAAAATCAGTGAAATTTAGTATTTAGAAATTTTTACTAGTTATATCCTAGAAATTTCAGCTTCAAGTAGTAAGTAACCCAGGAGCAGGGTTTAACATAAAAAACAAACAAACCCATTGCCATCAAGTTGAGGACAGAGTAGATCTGCCCCATAGGGTTTCCAAGGAGTGGTTGGTGGATTTAAACTACCAACCTTTTGATTAGCAGTTGAGCACTTAACCACTATGCCACCAGGGCTCCAGGGTTTAGTCTAGGCACAACTCAATTAAGTGAAAATAGTTTCTCTACAACTTTTCTATCAATTCCTTCATAGTTTCCAGGTAAATTCCAATTTGTTTTTTACTTTATTGGACTTTAGATGAAAGTGTACAGAACAAAATAGTTTCTCATCAATTAGTACACACGTTGTTGTATGACATTGGTTAACAACCCCACGACAAGTCAACACTCTCCCTTTTCAACTCTGGGTTCCCTATTACCAGCTTTCTTGTTCCCTTCTGCCTTCCAGTCCCTGCCCCAGGGCTGGTGCACCTCTTTAGTCTTGTTTTGTTCCACGGGCCTGTCCAATCTTTGGCTGAAGGGTGAACATCAGGAGTGCCCTCATTACTGTGCCATGCTTTCAGGGTGTCTCCAGTCTCTGTCAGGCCAGCAAGTCTGGCCTTTCTTTTTGAGTTAGAATTTTGTTCTACATTTTTCTCCAGCTCTGTCCGGAACTCTCTATTGTGATCCCTGTCAGAACAGTCAGTGGTGGTAACTAGTTGTACCAGACTCAGTATGGCGGAGGCCGTGGTAGATGTGATCCATTAGTCTTTTGGATTAATCTTTCCCTATGTCTATAGTTTTCTTCATTCTTCCTTGCTCCCGAAGGCGTGAGACCAGTGGAGTAACCTAGATGGCTGTTCACAGTTTTTTAAGACCCCAGACACTACTCGCCAAAGTAGAATGTAGAACATTTTCTTTATAAACTCTGTTATGCTAATTGAGCTAGATGTTCCCTGAGACCATGGTCCCTACAGCCCTCAGCCCAGCAATTCGGTCCCTCAGGGACTTTGGATTTATCTCTGGAGCTACAATGGCCTTGCACTGTACAGGTTGTGCTGGCTTCCTCAGTATTGTGTACTGTCTTACCCTTCACCAAAGTTACCAGTTATCTATTAAGTGTTTTTCCATCCTCACCTCTCCCCTCCCCTGTAACCATCAAATATCTTTTCTTTTTGTATGTAAACCTTTTCATGAGTATTTACAGCAGTGGTCTCATACAATATTTGCCCTTTTGTGATAGAGTTATTTCACTCAGCATAATGTCCTCCAGATGCATCCATGTTATGAAATGCTTCACAGATTCATCATTGTTCTTTATTGTTGTGTAATACTCCGTTGCGTGTATGTACCACAGTTTGTTTATCCATTCATCTATTGATGGGCATCTAGGTTGTTTCCATCTTTTTGCTATTGTGAACAATGCTGCAATGAACATGGGTGTGCATATGTCTATTCTTAGGATGACACTTATTTCTCTAGGATATATTCCTGGGAGTGGGATTGCTGGATCATATGGTATTTCTATTTCTAGCTTTCTAAGGAAGCACCGTATCATTTTCCAAAATGGTTTTATCATTTTGCATTACCACCAGCAGTGCATAAGAGTTCCAATCTCCCCACAGCCTCGCCAACATTTGTTATGTTGTGTTTTATTGATTCATGCCAGTGATGCCGGGGTTAGATGGTATCTCATTGTGGCTTTGATTTGCATTTCTCTAATGGCTTGTGATCGGAAGCATTTCCTCATGTGTCTGTTGGCCGCTTGAATGTCTTCTTTGGTGAAGTGTCTGTTCATTTCCTTTGCACATTTTTTAATTGGATTATTTGTCTTTTTGTTGTAGAGGTGTTGGATTTTCTCGTAGATTTTAGAGATTAGAACTTTGTCTGATTTTTAATAGCCAATTTTTTTTTCCCCAGTTTGAAGGTTCTCTTTATTCTTTTGGTAAAGTCTTTTGATGGGCATAAGTGTTTAAGTTTTAGAAGATCCCAGTTATCTAGCTTATCTTCTGCAGCTCGTTTGCTATTGGTTGTGATTTGTGTCCTGTTAACACAGTGTATTAGGGCCTCTAGTGTAGATCCTATTTTTTCTTCTATGAACTTCATAGTTTTTGGCTTTATATTTAGGTCTTTGATCCATTTTGAGTTAGTTTTTCTATATGGTGTGAGGTATGGGTCCTTTTTAATTTTTTTTTTTTTTTTTTTTTTGCAGATGGACATCCAGTTTTGCCAGCACCATTTGTTAAAAAGACTGTCTTTTCTCCAACTGATGGGCTTTGGGCCCTTGTCAAAGACCAGGTGACCATAGGCGGATGGATTTACATCTGGGGTCTCAATTCTGTTCCATTGGTCAATGTGTCTGTAGTTGTACCAGTACCAGGCTTTTTTTGACTACTGTAGCTGTATAGTAGGTTATGAGGTCAGATAGCACAAGTCCTCCTACTTTATTTATTTTTTTTCAATGATGCTTTACTTATCTCAGTCTTTTTGCCTTTCCATATAAAGTTAATGATAAGTTTTTCCATCTGTTTAAAGAATGTTGTTGGTATTTGGATTGGTATTGCATTATATATGTAAATTGCTTTGGATAGAATTATCATTTTCACAATGTTGAGTCTACCTATCCATGAACATGGTATGTTTTTCCATTTATGTAGATCTCTTTTGTTTTCTTGCAGTAGTATTTTGTAGTTTTCTTTCTATATGTCTTTTACATCCGTGGTTATATTTATTCCCAAGTATTTTATTTTTTTAAGTGCTATAATAGATGGTATTTTTTTCTTCATTCTCTTTATTGGTGTATAGAAACCCAACTGATTTTTGTATGTTTATCTTGTATCCTGCTTCTCTGCTAAATCTTTCTATTAGTTCCAGTAGTTTTCTTGTGGAGTCTTTTGGATTTTCTAAGTATGGTATCACATTGTTATTGTTGTTAGGTGCCACTGAGTCGGTTCTGACTCATAGAGACCCCATGCTCAACAGAACAAAACACTGCCCGGTCCTGCGCCATCCTTACAATCATTGTTATGCTTCAGTTCGTTGTTGCAGCCACTCTGTCAATCCACCTTGTTGAGGGTCTTCCTCTTTTCCGCTGACCCTGTACTCTGCCAAATATGATGTCCTTCTCCAGGGTTGAACATTGACTAATTGTTTTTGGTATAATGACTGTGTATTCCTTCCATCTTCTTTTGATGCTTTCTGCGTCATTTAATATTTTCCCCATAAAATCCTTCACTACTGCAACTTGAAACTTGAATTTTTTCTTCAGTTCTTCAAGCTTGAGAAATGCTGAGGATGTTCTTCCCTTTTGGTTTTCCAACTCCAGCTCTTTGCACATGTCATTACAATACTTTACTTTGTCTTCTTGAGATGCCTTTTGAAGTCTTCTGTTCAGCTCATTTACTTCCTCAATTCTTCCTTTTGCCTTAGCTGCTTGATGTTCAAGAGCGAGTTTCAGAGTCTCCTCTGACATCCATCTTGGTCTTTTCTTTCTTTCCTGTCTTTTCAATGACCTCTTACTTTCTTCATGGATGATGTCCTTGATGTCATTCCACAACTCGTCTAGTTATCAATCACTTGTGTTCAATGCGTCAAATCTATTCTTCAGATGGCCTCTAAATTCAGGTGGGATGTACTCAAGGTTATATTTTGGCTCTCGTGGACTTGCCCTGATTTTCTTCAGTTTCAGCTTGAACTTGCATATGAGCAATTGATGGTCTGTTCCACAGTTGGCCCCTGGCCTTGTTCTGACTGATGATATTGAGCTTTTCCATTCTCTCTTTCCACAGATGTAGTCAATTTGATTTCTGTGTGTTCCATCTGGCAAGGTCCATGTGTACAGTCACCATTTATGTTGGTGAAAGAAGGTATTTGCAATGAAGAAGTTGTTGGTCTTGCAAAATTCTATCATTTGATCTCTGGCATTGTTTTTATCACCAAGGCCATATTTTCTAACTGCTGATCCTTCTTCTTTGTTTTCAACTTTCACATTCCAATCACCAGTAATTATCAATACATCTTGATTGCATATCCAATCAATTTCAGACTGCAGCAGCTGATAAAAATCTTCTATTTCTTCCTCTTTGGCCCTAATGGTTGATGTGTAAATTTGAATAATAGTCGTATTAACTGGCCTTCTTTGTAGGCATATGGATATTACCCTATCACTGACAGCATTGTACTTCACTATAGATCTTGAAACATTGTTTTTGATGATGAATGCAACACCATTCCTCTTCAAGTTGTCATATGATTGTCTGATTCAAAATGGGCCATACCAGTCCATTTCAGCTCACTAATGCCAAGGATTTCAATGTTTATGCATTCCATTTCATTTTTGAGAGTTTCCAGTTTTCCTAGATTCATACTTCATACATTCCAGGTTCTGATTATTAATGGATGTTTGCAACTGTTTCTTCTCATTTTGAATCATGCCACATCAGTGAAGGAAGGTCCCGAAAGCTTTACTCCATCCATGTCATTAAGGTTGATTCTACTTTGAGGAGGCAGCTCTTCCCGTCATCTTTTGAGTGTCTTCCAACCTGGGGGACTCATATTCCAGCACTATATCAGACAATATTCCACTGCTATTCATAAGGTTTTCACTGGCTAATGATTTTCAGAAGTAGACTACTGGGTCCTTCTTCCTAGTCTGTCTCAGTCTGGAAGCTCAGCTGAAATCTGTACCCCATGGGTGACCCTGCTGGTATCTAAATACCAGTGGCATAGCTTCCAGCATCACAGCAACACGCAAGCCCCCACAGTATGACAAACTGACAGACACGTGGGAGTATCATATCATCCACAAAAAGGGACAGTTTAACTTCTTCATTAAGAATTTGGATGCCCTTTATTTCTGTTACTTGCCTTATTGCTGTAGCTAAGACTTCCAATACAATGTTACATAGAAGTGGTGATAAAGGGCATCCTTGTCTTGTTCCTGTTCTCAGGGGAGTGTCTTCAACCTTTCTCCATTGAGAACGATGTTGAGCATTGGTTTTGTGTAGATGGCCTTTATTATGCTGAGAAATTTCCCTGCTGTACCGATTTTATTGAGAGTTTTTTTTTTTTTAATCAGGAATGAGTATTGGACTTTGTCAAATGTCTTTTCTGCATCAGTTGAGATGATCATGTGATTCTCTTCTTTCCTTTTATTTATGTGGTGGATTATGTTGATTGATTTTCTAGTGTTGAACCATCCTTGCATACCTGGTATGGATCCTACTTGATCATGATGTATTATTTTTATTTTCTTGATATGATGCTGAATTTTATTGAATAGAATTTTGTCGAGAATTTTTGCATCCGTATTCATGAGAGATATTGGTGTGTAATTTTCTTTTTTTTTTTTTGTGGTTTAGGTATCAAGGTATGCTGGCTTCATCAAATGAATTCAGAAGTATCATTTCCTTTTCTATTTTCTGAAATAGTTTGAGTGGTACTGGTGTAGGTCTTCTCTGAATGTTTGGTAGAATTCTCCAGTAAAGCCACCTGGGCCAGGACTTTTTTTCTTGGGAGTTTTGTTTTTTTTTTACTGTTTCAATTTCTTCTCTTGTTATGGGTCTGTTCAGTTTTTCAACATTATTTTCTGTTAGTTTGGGTAGGTAGTTTGTTTCTAGAAACCTGCCCATTACCTCTAGGTTTTCAAATTTGTTGGAGTGTAGTTTTTCATAATACTTTTATTATGATGTTTTTTATTTCAGTTGAGTCTGTTGTAATGTCCCCCATTGCATTCTTTATTTGAGTTATTTGCATTCTCTCCTGTTTTTCTTTTGTCACTTTGGCCCGTGGTTTGTCAATTTTGTTGATCCTTTCAAAGACCCATTTTTTGGTTTTGTTGATTCTTTCTAATGTTTTTCTATTCTCAATTTCATTCATTTCTTCTCTGATCTTTATTATTTTCTTTCTTCTGGCGGCTGTGGACTTCTTTTGCTGTTCTCTTTCTATTTGTTCAAGTTGTGTAACTAATGTTTTGATTTTGTCCCTTTCTTCTTTTTTGACATGTGTATCTATTTCTATAAATTGACCTCTGAGGACTGCCTTTGGTGTGTCCCAAAAGTTTTGGTATGATGTGTTTTCATTCTCATTTGAGTCTAGGAACTTTTTGATTCCATCTTTGATTTCTTCTATTACCCAGTGGTTTTTAACCAGAGTGTTATTCGGTTTCCATATAATTAATTTCTTTTCTTATTCTTCCTCTTGTTAATTTCTACTTTGATGGCATTGTGGTCAGACAAGATACTTTGTATTATTTCAATGTTTTGGATTTTGTTGAGGGTTGCTCTGTGGCCTAAGAGATAGTCTATTCTGGAGAACGTTCCGTGTGCATTGGAAAGGAATGTGTACTTTGCAGTTGTTGGGTAGAGTGTTCTATATATGCCTATGAGACCAAGTTGGCTGATGGTGCTTTTTAGCTCTTCTGTATCTTTGTTGAGTTTCTTTCTAGACGTTCTGTCCTTTACTGAGAGCGGTGTGTTGAAGTCTCCTACTAGTATTGTGGAACTGTCGATTTCCATTTTCACTGAGTTTCTTTTATGTATTTTGGAACCCTGCCCTCTGTAGATGTTTATTATGGTTAAGTCTTCATGATGGATCGCACCTTTAATCATTAAATAGTGCCCTTCTTTGTCTTGTATGGTGAATTTTGTTTTAAAGTCCATTTTGTCTGAGATTAGCATTGCCACTCCTGCACTTTTTTGGTGTTTTTTTGCTTAACATATGTTTTTTTTCCATCCTTTGATTTTTAATAAATTTATGCCTTTGTTTCTAAGGTGTGCCTCTTATAGACAGCATACTGATGGATCCTGCTATTTTATCCATCCTGTCACTCTCTGTCTCTTTATGGGTGCATTTAGGCTATTTATATTCAGTGTAATTATTGATAGATGTGAGTTTATTGCTATCATTTTGTGGTGCTGACATTTTTGTTGTTCCTTTTACTCTCCTGTGCTGAGTTCCTTTTGTATGTGGATTTCTTTTTCATTTCTTTTGTTTTCGTGGATTTTACTTTTATTGAGATTTTATGTTTTTCTTCTTTATTTTGATGAGTATGTTTGTTAACTTTCATTGTGGTTACCTTAAAATTTTCCCTTATCTTCCTAGGTTTGAATCAGTCTATTATTACTTGGTATCACTTGACTTCTTCTCCATTAGAAAGTTTTATACCTATGCCGTTTAGTCCCTTTTTTATTGTTCTGACATTGTTGTCATTTACACATTAATCTCTCTGGTTCCCTATTGCTCTTGTTTTGGTTTTGGATAGTCCTTGAGAGTTAATTTCCTATGTTGGTATCTGGCTGGTACAATCTTGTATCCTAGATTCAGGCTGTGGTGTGATGTTGTTTGTTCTCAGACCGAAGGACTCTCTTTAATAATTCTTTTAAGTTCAATAAGGCTTTTACATATTCCCTTAATTTCTGTTTATCTGGAAATATCCTACTTTCACCATCATATTTGAATGAAAGTTTTTCTGGATATATTATTCTTGGTTGGCAATTTTTTTCTTTCAAGGTTTTATATATGTCATCTTATTGTTTCTCCTGTTTATATGACTTTTTGTTTTTCTCCAGGTGCTCACAGGACTTTTTCTTTGTGTTTGGTTTTAGTGAGTGTGATCATGATATGCCTTGGTGTTTTTCTTTTGGTGTCTATCCTATATGGGGTTTGTTGAGCTTCTTGGATGGTCAGCTTTTCATCATTCATGATGTTAGGGAAGTTTTCTGTTAGCAATTCTTCAGTGATCCTCTCTGTGTTTCCTGTTTTCTCTCCCTGTTCTGGAACTACAATCATTCACAAATTTTTGCTTTTGATTGTATCCCACATAATTCTCAGAGTTTCTTCATTCTTTTTTCTGATTTTTCCACAGAGTTGTATCCAAATGTTTGTCTTCATTTTCACAGATTATGTCTTCCATTGTTTCAGACATGCTCCTCAGCTCTTTTATGACACTGTCCATTCCTGAAATGTTGCTTATCTTTTGGATTTCTAATTGTTGTTTGTGTATGATTTCCAGTTGTGAATTTATTTTGGCATTTTGTTCCTTTATTACTTTCCTGAATTGTTCCACATTTTGTCTGTATTTTCCATGAATTTGTCTGCTTTTTCCATGAATTTGTCTGCTTTTTCCATGAATTTGTCTGTTTTTTCCTTATTTTTGTCTGCTTTTTGCTTCAACTCTTGGATTGCTCTGAATATTAGAGATCTAAATTACCTGTCAGGTAGTTCTAGTGTCGTTTCTTCTACTGGAAAGTCATCTGGTGTTTTATTTTGGATGCCTACTGGAACCATCCTTTCCTGTTTTTTTTATATGTTTTGATATTGTCTGCTGTCTTCAGGATATTCAGTAGTTATTTTCTTAGTTTCTTGATTGTAGGTTTGTTTTGTCCTCCTTTTTTATTTTATTTGGTTATGTCTGAGTAGGCAGGCTGTGCATTCTTTGTTGTTTTTCTTCTATAATCATGATACTTTTCACCTCCTTGTTCAATGGGCAGTGGTGCAGCAGGCAGGTCCTGCTGAAGGGGAAGGGCTGGGATGGGTTGTTTGTGACACATACCAGGGCCAACAGGGTAGGCCAGGAATCAGTGCTGGGCAGGTTCCAGTAGGTCTGGTCTGTGGTGCTTAGGGGGGGTGATGTTCAATGCATGGTGCAGGTAGGCAGGAAAGAGGGGGAAGTTTGTGATGTGTGGAGCTAATAGAGGTATGGGAAAGAGGAGAGAGAGAAGAGATAAACAGGAGCCAAAAACAATCAATCAAAGAAAGAAAGAAAGAAAAAAGAATGCCAACGAAGCTTGCCATTGGAGTGGTTAGATAAGGAAATGAGAAATGGAGAAAAGAAAAAAGAAAAAACAGGAGGGAGAAAGAAAAAAAAAAAAAAGAACTAGATAAAAATTTGGAAAAGAACAAAAGAAAAATCCATTGGAGTCCTAGAGTCCCACTGGTTGGGCTGCTAAGACCAGGAAAGTGGATCCCAGAATGCCCAGTATAGCCTGGCTAGAGGGGTTATAGATGTCACACAACACCAGGTATTCAGGAGACAGGAAAAGAAGATAAGTGTAGAGAGATGAAAACTGAGAAATGAAGAAAGAGAGAGGGAAAAATGAGAGAGAAAAAAAAGAAAGAAGAAAAAAAAAAGAAACACCCCAGGGATCCCACCTATGTGGGTGGGCAGATTGGGGTAGTGGCTCCTAAGTCGTGCAGTGTATCCCAGCTAGAAGGGGCTCCTAAGCTGTGAAAAGAAGAAGACAAACAAATAAAACAGAACAAAGCAAAACAAGGAAAAAAAGACCCAGGAACCCCACCAGCATTGTGTCGCGGGCTGTGGGAGCGGTTCCCCAGTCGAGCATGGCTTCACAGCCTTTCAAGAAGAAGTAAAGATGGCACAGGGAGCCAGGTGTTCCAGAAAAAGGAGGGAGGAAGTGGTAGGAGGTACAGAAGAAACCAAAAGAGATGGAAAGAAGCAACACCAGCTCAGGGGCCCAGTGAATGCTGGCAGGGCGAATCCAAGCAGCCTGATGCCAAAGCAGTTGCCTCCTGCCAAGAGACTGCCGCTGGTGGGAAGCAGAGGAGGCCTGAGGGGGTGGGGGAGGAGAAGGAAGAGTTAGGGAAGCATGTATTGCTCGTTACTGGGTGCTCTGTCTCCTGCTGGCAACTTCATGAAGTTGCTTTCCTGTACTCCCTGTCAGCCAATCTCCAACGTGGGTGGGGTGAATCCAAGTGGCAGGGACACTGCACCTCCCAGCCAGGGGAGCCACTGCAGCCAGCCAGGAGGCTCAGAGACAGAGCAGTGGGGAGAGAGTGAGAGATGGGGAAAAGCTATTACTTGTTACCGGGTGCTCTGTCTTCCGCTGGGAGTTCCTTGAAGTTGCTTTCCCACGCTCCCTGTCCACGGAACCCTGACAGTAGTCCAAGATGGTGGATCCATTCTGTGTTAGCTGATGCAGTCCTCCACACTATTTCTCTGCACTCTCTGTCCTCCATCAGTTTCTTATTCCATTCTGTGCTTGGCTGATTTCTTTACCTCTTCATTTGGCACTTCAGGTTCCAGGAATGACATTTGCCTCTGTTTTACTTAGTTTTTCGGGTCTTTGCTGTGGAGCATGGCGTGGTGTTTCTGTCTATGGTGCCATGTTGGCCGGAAGTTCACCAGTTCGTTTTTTTAAAAGACCAAGTGTCAAGGATTATATTTTCTTTAATCATTTTATTTCCTCTCACTGATAAAATAATTTCTCCCCCCAAAGAGTTGTAGTCCCAAATCCTTTAATTTGATTTTTAGCAATGATAGGAAAAGGACATTGCCACTAGATGGTGCCTTTTCTTTTAGCTTTTTACAATTTCCTTGGCGAAGATTCTGCTTTTGGGTAAATATGTCCTTTGCAGTGTTTATTTGTTTTTACTAAACTTGCTTTCATGACAGTTATTCAAGCTCACAACCACTTCATGCAGGTTGGTTTGCATTTTAAAAGAGATAAGTGGCACAAAGCAATTGTTACTGTGAATAAATGGAAAACAATGGTGACTTTTAAAATGACTTAAACCCACTGCCCTCCGATCGATTCTGACTCATAAAATGACTAAAAAAAAAAAAAAAAAAAAATGACTAGAAACCTCTATTTTGCTCTATTATTTGGTCTTTTACTGTATCTAAGTAAATGCACAGAGACCGAGTTTCATGATGGAAAAAATGTTGGTCTTGGAGCCTGTAGTGGACATCTGTGGTTTGTGCTTTCATCAAAGCGTGTGTTAATTTCCCTCTCTTCTGAGGAGCACCTTGATTTCACTGTGAGTGACAATCCAATTTCTTCCTCCCTTGCCTTTCAAATTACCCAGTTTCCTTTCATGTGATTTAGGAGGGACTAATCTGATCTCTACTCTAGGGGGTTGCAACATTACCTATGCCTGGCCTGAACATTTTAGACCTCTGGCTGTAGTAATTGTTTAAGGAATAAACAGACGACTCAAGCTAAGTCAAAAAAATTCATTTATAGAACTATTAGGAATGGTATTTTTATTCTTCATTGGGTTGCTGAGAGAACAGATAATGTTGTTGTGGTTAGATGCTGTCGAGTAGGTCCTTAACTCATGGTAGCTCCATGCACAACAGAACAAAATGCTGTCCAGACCTGCAACATCCTCGTGGTAGGTTGCAGATTGGACTGTTGTGACCCAAAGGGTTTTCAGTGGCTGATTTTTGGAAGTAGATCACCAGTTCTTTCTTCCTAGCCCATCTGGAAGCTCCACTTAAACCTGTTCAGCATCATGTTGTTAGGTGCCTTCAAGTTGGTTCCAACTCATAACAATTCCATGCACAACAGAAAGAAACGTTCTGTTGCAGCCCCATTGTTGCAGCCACATGTCACCATATGTCAATCCATCTCATTGAGGATCTTCCTCTTTTCCACTGATTCTCTGCTTTACCAGGTGTCATGGACTGAATTGTGTCCCCCCCAAAATATGTGCCAACTCAGTTAGGCCATGATTCCCAGTATTGTGTGGCTATTCTCCATTTTGTGATTGTAATTTTATGTTAAACAGGATTAGGGTGGGATAAAACACCCTTTTTCAGGTCGCATCCCTGAGCGAATGTAAAGGGGGTTTCCCTTGGGTGTGGCCTGCACTACCTTTTATCTTACAAGAGATTATAGGAGAGGGAAGCAAGCAGAGAGTGGGGACCTCATACCACCAAGGAAGCAGTGCTGGGAACAGATTGTATCTTTTGGACCTGAGATTCCAGCACTGAGATGCTCCCAGACCAAGGGAAGACTAATGACAAGGACTTTCCTCCAAAACTGACAGAGAGAGAAGGCTTTCCCCTGGATCCAGCACCCTGAATTTGGACTTCTAGCCTACTGGAGTGCGACAGAATAAACTTCTTTTTGTAAAGCCATCTACTTGTCGTATTTCTGTTACCACAGCAGTAGATGACTAAGCCACCAAGCATGATGTACTTTTCCAGGGACTGTACCCTCCTGATAACATGTCCAAAGTAAGCAAGATGAAGTTTTGCCATCCTTGCTTCTAAGGAGCATTCTGGCTCTACTTCTTCCAAGACCATTTTTCCATTGTTCTGGCAGTCCATGGTATATTTAATATTCTTCAACAACACCATAATCCAAAGTCATCAATTCTTCTTTCTGATTCATTGTCCAGCTTTCACATGCATATGAGGTAATTGAAAATATATGGCTTGGGTGAGGCACACCTTAACCCTCAAAGTGACATCTTTGCTTTTTTAATATTTTTAAATGGTCTTTTTGCAGCAGATTTGTCCAATGCAATATGTCCTTTGATTTCTTGACTGCTGATTCCTTGGATGTTGATTGAGGTTCCGAGTAAAATGAAATCCTCTGCAACTTCAATCTTTTCTCCGTTTATCATGATGTTGCTTATTGGTCCATTTGTGAGGATTTTTGTTTTCTTTATGTTGAAGTGTAATCCATACTGAAGGCTATAGTCTTTGATCTTCATTAGTGCTTCAAGTCCTCTTTATTTTCAGCAAGCAAAATTGTGTCATGTGCGTATTGCAGGTTGTTAATGAGTCTTCCTTCAGTCCTGATGCCAAGTTCTTCTTCTATCTCCAGTGCGCTGTTTTCCAACTACTGGTCCTATTTCTTTGTTTCCAGCTTTCGCATTCCAGTCGCCAGTAATTATCAATGCATTTTGGCTGCATGTTTGATCAATTTCAGGCTGTAGAAGTCAGTAAAAAATTTTAATTTCTTCATCTTTGGCATTAATCGTTAGTGTATAAATTTGAATAATAGTAGTATTAACTGATCTTCCTTGCAGGTGTATGGATATTATTCCATTACTGACAGCCTTGTACTTCAGAATAGATTTTGAAATGTTCCTTTTGACAGTGAAGGTGACATGTTCCTCTTCAATTTGTCATTCCCAGGATAAGAGGCCATATGATTGTCAGATTCAAAACAGCCAATATCAGTTCATTTCAGTTCACTAATGCCTAGGATATCAATCTTTAAGCGTTCCATTTCATTTTTATTGACTTTCAATTTTCCTTGATTCATGCTTCATGCATTCTGTGTTCTGATTATAAGTGGATGTTTACAGCTGTCTCTTCTCATTTTGAGTCATGCCACCTCAGCAAAAGAAGGTCCTGAAAGCTTAACTCCATCCACGTCATTAAGGTCAACTCTACTTTGAGGAGGAAGGTCTTCCCCAGTCATGTTTTGAGTGCCTTCTACTGAAGGGCTCATTTTTCAGACAGTGTTCCAAGGCTATCCTTAAGGTTTTCACAGGCTAATTTTTTTTCAGGAGTAGTTCACCAAACCCTTCTTCCTAGCGTGTCTTAGTCTGGAAGCTCTGCTGAGATCTGCCCACCATGGGTGACCCTGCTGGTATTTGAAATACCAATGGCAAAGCTTCCAACATCACAGCAAGACTGAAGCCACCACAGTATTTTGAACAGGCAGACAAGTGGTGGGTTCAGCATCATAGCAACACGCAGTCCTCCACTGACAGATGGTTGGTGGCTGCACGTGAGTGTGTTGGCCTGAAATCAAGCCAGGGTCTCCCTCAGGGAAGGTGAGAATTCTACCATGAGCCTTCCTAAATGAAGCCAGCAGACAGCAGAGTAGGGCTTCAAGATGAGGAGACAATGGTCACATTTCTGTGCCCCTGCACTTAGCCTTGTGTGAAGAAGCTATCTCTGTTCTTGAATTTTTGCAGTTTTACAGCTTCTACAATTGTAGATCAGTTTCTTTTACTTGGAACCTAAACTCCTGAAGATGTAAAGTCAAAGGACACATTCTGACTTGGCTACTCTCTAACTATAGTTTTGGGCAAAGCACTTTGCTCTGAGAAATCGTGCCACTCCTTTAATCCTCATTCATTTTGTGTTTCTGAGGTCTGATGGGTGGGCACACAGAGGGAGTCAGTGCAAGGCTCTGTGTGCTGCTGAAACCAAAGAAATCTAGTGCACACCTGTGTAGAGCTCCGACCAAGGTGGTTCCAGGCCACCAGAAAGGATAAGGGATGGGTGACCGCTGACAATGGCAAGTTTCACAGAGCTTCTGGCATGTGCTCATGGGTGCCAAGAAGAGATTAGTGGCCTCCCTGTGCCGTCTGGGGCTCTCATTTTTCTCCTGCTGCCTGAGTTGAGAGATGGAGAAAGGATGCAAGCTGCACCCTGCAGGGCCCTAGCACCTGGAGAAACCATACAGACCCAGCAGTGGAAAAAAGAACACGCATTTTCCGAGACCCTGGTGAGTGAATCACTGGAACCAGAAATAAAAACCCTTTCTTTCTGAAATGTTTCTCCAATGTCTGCTACTAGCAAAGCTTAACATCATGACAACTGGCAAAGGAAAATATATGTACCCAGGTACATTTTCACCAGAGCTGGTATTGAAGGAAGAATAAGGAGCTAGTAAGTCATAAATTGATAATTGGCACAAGCTCTAAATTGCCCTTTAAGCACCAAAAACAAATAAGCAAAACAAAACAAAAAACCAAACAGTAACAACAGAAACAAACCTATTGCCAGTGAGTTGATTCCAGCTCATGGTGGCCTCATAAGTTACAGGGCAGAGCTGCTCCATAGGGTTTTTCTTTGCTGTAATCTTTAAGGAAGCAGATTGCCAGGCCTTTCCTCTGTGGTGCCATTGAGTGGGTTTGAATCAACAACATTTAGATTAGTAGTCAAACCCAAACCATTTGCATCACCAGGGTAGCCTTCTTCTAAGCAATCACAGCTATTTCTCACAAGTTTTGATATATAGTATTTTTATGGCTATTGTATTCAAAATATTTTAGTGTCCATTGTGACTTTTTTTCTAGTTATGTTTTCAATACTAATTTCTAGGTTTAATCTACTATATTCAGAGAATATATAGTTTCAGTCCTTGTTTTATG
The DNA here is from genome assembly GCF_024166365.1 of Elephas maximus indicus. Taxonomy (NCBI): domain Eukaryota; kingdom Metazoa; phylum Chordata; class Mammalia; order Proboscidea; family Elephantidae; genus Elephas; species Elephas maximus. The sequence continues at coordinate 14,559,683 of NC_064822.1, read as the reverse complement.
GTTAACATTTAGTCAAATTTGCGATGTTTCCAAGAACATTTAAAAAGTATGTGCACTTTTTACTTGTTGGGGCCAGGGTTTAATTTAGGTCTGTTTTTGTTGTTGTTGTTAATCGCATTGTTTAGATGTTCCATACACTTACTCATGTTTTTATTTTGTCCTTTTGTTTTAACAGTTTACTGGGGAAATATTGTTAAATTTGGTACACTATGATTGTGGAGGAAGCCCTGGTGGCATAGTGGTTAAATGCTACGACTGCTAACCAAAAGGTAGGTAGTTCAAATCCTCCAGGTCCTCCTTGGAAACTCTATGGGGCAGTTCTACTCTGTCCTAAAGGGTTGCTACGAGTCAGAATTGACTCGAGGCATTGGGTTTGGTTTTTTTGGATGATTGTGGATATGTCTATTTAGCTTCATAATTTTCTCAATTTTTTGTTTCATATATTTTGAGAATATGTCATTAGGTCATTTAAATTTATAACTGTTTTATCTTTCTGGCTGATTAAAAATTTCATAATTATGAAAAATTCCTTTATTTCAAGTAATGCTTCTTGGCTAAAAGTTCACTTGGATATCATTAAAACTACACTAACAATCTTTATATCCTTTATTTTTAACTTTTGTATCTTTATATTTAAGGTGTGTCTCTTTAAGGGACTTGTAGTTGGGTTCTTGTTATTTAAAAAAACAAACAAACAACTATCATTCCCTAATTTTTAATTGGGATATTACTATGTCAACATTAATAAAATTACCAACATGTTTAAGCTGGAATTTACTGTATTCTTATACTATTTATTTTCCCTGCTCATACAATATGTATTTCATTCCTCTTTTCCTGCCTTCTTTTGTATTCATGGTTATCTTATTATTCCATTTGTTCTATTAGGGCACTAATTATATATCCTTTAATTTTTTTTAGATTCTTGATATTCTAGAGATTTTAATAAAGTATTCTTGAATTATAAAAGTCTAATACATATTAATACTTTTATCACTTCCCAGGCAACATAAGGAGTTCAGAACATTTTAACTTAGCCTCTTTTGACTTATACTGATATTCATGATAGTATTTTAACTATATCTTTTTTAAACCTTAAAATATATTGTTTTATGCAATCAATAACCTCCTCCTCCCCAAAAAACCAAACCCAGTGCCATTGAGTCGATTCCGACTCATAGCCACCCTATAGGACAGAGTAGAACTGCCCCGTAGAGTTTCCAAGGAGAGCCTGGCGGATTCGAACTGCTGACCCTTTGGTTAGCAGGAGTAACATTTAACCACTATGCCACCAGGGTTTCCATGCAATCAATACTTATTTAAATTTACTCATATATTTAACTTTTCATTTTTTAAAAAATTCTTTTGTGCATCAGTGAGCTTCCATCTGAAATAATTTTCCTTGTATCGGAAGAACATCTTTTTGGTTATCTTTACTGTAGATATGTTCATGATAAGATTTTCCTGTTTTTGTTTTTATTTGTCTGAAAATATCTTTTATTTGATCTGACATTCTTTTCAAGGAATTTTAATTCGTTTTTACTATGAAGTTGAAAACACTGACAGAAAGGGGAACAAACCATAAATCTACCATGCAATGAATTATCATAAAGTGATCACTTGTGTAAACACCACAGAAGTAAAAAGATACACAGAGCATTGCCAAGTTTCCGAAGCCCCTGGACCCACCCTGCCCCTCATCTTTTACTCTTAACTTCTCCCAGTGGAAACCTACAACCTGACTTTAAGGTAATCCTTACCTGTTTTTCTTCATGGTCTTCACACATGCGCATGTGTCTCTAAACCTCTAAACACTGTAGTTTAACGTTGCCTTCTTTGAACTTCACTTAACTGTCTTTATGGAATATATATTCTTTTGTATCTGTTTTCTTTTACTCTAAATTATGTTTATAAGGGTGATTCATAATGTTTGTTGCTATGTTTTGTTCATTTTTGGTGCCTTATAAAATTCCGTGTATAAATATATACCACTTGGCCTCTCCATTCTATCCTTAGGGGCATTTAGGCTGTTTCTGGTCTGGGGCTATTGTGAATAATGATACGAAATAGCCTTGCTTTTTTTTTTTTTTTTTTTTGCATATGTGCATGCATGGCTGGTATGTATTTAGGAATGGTATTTTTGGGTCATCAAGAATGCTTATCTTCTATTTAATAACACCAAACCCATTTCCTAAACTTCACCAACAATGAATTTGAGTTTCTTTCTTTTTTTTTTTTATTGTGGTAAAATATATATTACAAAACATTTGTCATTTTAGCCATTTTAAGTGTACAGTTCAGTGACATTTATTACATTCCCTGTGTTATGCAACCACCATCACTATTCATTTCCAAATATTTGTCGTTATCTTAAGTGGGAAATCAGTACCCCTTGAGCAATAACTTCCATTTTTCCCTTCTTTCAACCCTGGTAACCACTAAACTTTGATCTCTATGCATTTGGCTTATCTAAATACCTCATATAAGTGGAATCATACAATATTTCATCAAACATAATGCTTTAAAGCATCATCCATGTATCAGAACTTCATTTCTCCTCATATCAGAACTTCGTTTCTCCTTATGGCTGAATAACATTGCCTTGCATGCATATAGCACATTGTGTTACCAGTTCGTCTACTAATGGACACTTGGGTTGTTTCCACCCATTAGCTATTGTGCAACAATGAACACTGTGGTACAAACATCTCTCTGGGTACAAGTATCTGAGTTCCTGCTTCCAGTTCTTTGAGTATGGGTATGTACCTAAGAGTGGAATTTCTGTGTCATATGGTAATTTTTTTTATTTTTATGGTAATTCTACGTTTAACTTTTTGAGGAACTACAGTGCCTGCACCTTTTTCATTCCCACTAGTAATGGATGAGGGTTTCTGAGATTTCCTTTTGTTCCACATCCTCACCAACAGTTGGTATTGTTCTCTTCATTTTTATTAAAGGATTTTTTTTTCCTGGATATAGGAACTTTAAAAATACCATGATTGGTAACTTCAGCTTTTTTTCTTTCAGTATGTAAAACAAATCATTTCACTTGAGAATGATTTCCAATGTTTCTATCAAGATGCAGACTTGCTGATTTTCTTTTGAAGGTAATACACTTTCTTCCTCTGACTGCTTTTATAAGATTTACTGTGATATGCTTAAGTTTGAGGTTTGTTTTGTTTTTGTTTTTGCTTCCCCACATCCTGCTTTGAGTTCATAGGGGCTCTTAATATATGGCTTAGTATCAATTACAAATTCTGCAAAACTCTTAGTCACTATTTCTTCTGGTATTTCTTCTGCTTATCTTTCTTCTCTCCTCCTGGACTTTATTTACACACACGTCTAGTCTCTCTTTTGCACGTTTTCTGAATTTTCTGTTCTTTTGTTTCAGCATCCTTCAGTCTGAATATTTTTCCTGACATCTTCCTATGCATTAATTCTCTCTTCAGCTGAGTCAAAAGTGTCATTAAGTATGTTCACTGAATTTCAATTTTGATTATCATATTAATTCCAGAATTTCCCTTTGTTTTTTTAAATATTATTTCAATTAATCTGCCAGTTTTTAGGCTCAATGTTGCCTATTATTTTCTTGAACATATTAATCATATTTTTAAAATTTATGTCTGATAAATCCATTATCTGCAGCTTTTACACTTCTGTCCAAAGCTCTGCTTCTGTCTCAGCACTGCATCTGGTACGTTCAGAATCGGCACTCACCTAAGGCAATAAGTGGGCTCACCTGGGTGGAATTTATGTCTCTCAGATCAAGTTTGCACAGTTTTCCACCGCCTCATCTCCCTTGTAAACTCTCTGATACCATCAAAAATTTTTGTTTTTATTTTCCCATAATTTCCTAGTTTTTCTCAGTAAAACAGTTGTTGTATAATAACCTAGCCCACAATTTCTGAAGATGAAATGTGCAGTTGGGCTATTTTAATCCAAATATTCTGTTTTTCATGAAACAAATGATTAAAGTCCTAAATAACAAATGAATTTCTTACATTTCCCTTTATATAAGCAGGTAAACAATTAAGGACACGTTTTGAGAATGAGAAAAAAAAGCAGGGAGGTTAAGAGGAGAACAGTGAACCTTAAACTCTTAAGAGTAGGACTTACTTGTATGTCTAGCTCCTAGCTCAGCACTTGTACCTTTTTTTTTTTTTTTAATAGCTGTTACTGAATTGGCCCCCAGCTCACGGTGACCCCACGCACAATAAAATAAAACACTACCCAGTCCTGCACCACCCCCATGGTGCATAGTGGATTGGATATGTTCTGATTCATAAAGTTTTCACTGGCCAATTTTCAAGTAGTAGATTGCCAGGCCTTTCTTCCTACTCTCTCTTAGTCTGGAAGCTCTGCTGAAACTTGTTCCATATCACAGCAACACATAAGCCTCCACTGACAGACAAGTGGTGGCTACAAATGAGGTGTGTTGGCTGGGAATCAAACCCAGGTCTCCTGTATGGCAGGCAGGAATTCTACCATTGAACCATCCTAGGCCTCATACTTGCCACATACCCATTATACTCGTTGCAGTTGAGTCAATTCTGACTCACAGCAACCCTATAGAACGGAGTAGAACTGTCCCATAGGATTTCCAAGGAGTGCCTGGCAGATTTAACTGCTGACCTTTGGTTGGCAGTCAAACTCTTAACCACTACGCCAGCACACTTTCCACTTGGCACATAGTAGGTGTTTAATATATGCTGAATAAATAATATGGTGACAGATGCAAGTCCAAGCAAAATTTTCAAAGTGTGTACTTCCTACTTGATCCTTATAAACTCCTTTTATGAGATCATGTATTATACCTTATGCTATTACCATTATTAAAAATATGTAATTTTTAAGATGTAATCCTTGAAGATTGAAAACTGCCAACAACCAATGAAGAGATTTCTAATGATAATAAAGTTGGTATTTTAGAGTCAGAGATCCCTGTCTAATGCCTCCTTAAAAAATACTAGGAATAATTTGCTCCCTACACTAATGTTGGTCTCATTGCTCTGTTGAATAACAGTAAGCAACGCTTGATTCATTTACAAAGCTTTGGTAACGGCAATACACGGCTTTCCCATTGATGGTCTGCTGTTGAATCTTCCCCAAATCCTGGGAAAGTGGGGGGAAATCAGAGAAGCAGGGCCACAAAGATCTAGAATGTCCTACATGGAGGCAATAGAATTGCTAACTAGACAAAAGCCTTCATCTTTTTCCTGTTAGTTGCTATACGTAAATGTTGTCAGGTCACCCATGTGTCTTTCTCAATCCTGTTATTATTTTGTAAAGCACTCATCAAGCAGCTGTTCACTCCAGTGATGCCTGGGTACAGTACAAGGTGAGCTAAACTGACAAATTGAGTTCTTAGAGAGTAGGGAATATAAAACAGACAGGCCTGACAGAAAGAACCAGTAAGGACATATGTTAAATACATATGTACACATACACAAAGACGAATTCAATATTTATGAAGCATTCAAGCACAGTAATTAATGTTTTTAATGGGATGGAGAGTAAAGCGAGGGTCCTGAAGGCTGAACATCAGTCAGGGACAACACATGGGAAGAGATGGAATCCCAGAAGATTTTAAAAGAGTAAGAAGACAGAGAACCTCAAAGTGAGGTGAGAACCAGTCACGCCTGTAGCTACATGAACAGGGAGTTTAAACATTCATCCTTGTAGCTTATGAAGGAGACAAGTGAGCAGCGGGAGGGACAGGACAAGTGAAATCACTTGACATCTTTGGCTGTGGAGCCATCTAGGAAGAACTTCATCACAAATATCTTAATAAAATCACAGAACAAAGGCTGCAATGTGCTCATAGTTGTCTATGTTAAGGATTTGTTTCCTCATCAAATATTTTTTGAGCAACTACTAGGTATTGAGAGTCCCCGGGTAGGGCAAACAGTTTGCACTTGACTACTAACCTAAAGCTTGGCAGTTAGAACCCACCCAGCAGCACCGTGAAGATCACAGCCAAGAAACCCCTATGGAGTAGTTCTATTCTGTCATGCATGCGGTTGCCGGGAGTCAGAATTGACTCGGTGATGGCAATGAGTTTTTTGTTTTACTAGGTATCAGGTACTCTTTTGTCCTTGGGTTACACCAGCGAACAAATCAGACAAAGATGCCTGGCACTTACATTCTTATGTAGATAACACATTGCAGAGTTAATACACACAGGTAAGGAAGAAGTACTCATACTGATACTCGGTCTCAGGATATTATTACTGACCTACTATCAACTGCAGTTCTCCTGTGACTGGAGTGTGTTATTGAACCTTCTGAGTTTTAGCAACTACAAGAGACTAAGTCAAGAAACTTGAATATGAGTAGATTCTAAGGCTAGGATCAGGGATTATGGTAGCAAATGTGGTCAGTCATGGGCAAATAAAAAAGGAAAACCACAGTAAGTACAGTGCAATTGAATTGGTTGATCCAGATGACATTTTATATAGTCTGTTTGGGGAGCCTATTTTAAAGCCTGGAGTCCCTGGGTGGTGCAAATAGTTAATGCATTCTGCTGCTAACCAAAAGGTTCAAGGTTTGAGTCCAACCAGAGGCACCTCAGAAGAAAGCCTTAGTGACTACTTCCAAAAAATCAGCCACTGAAAACCCTATGGAGCGCGGTTCTACTCTGACACACATGCGGTCACTCTGGGTCAGGGTCAATTCCAAACAAAATCTTTTAAAGCCTAACCACCCCCCCTCAAAAAAAACCAAACTGACTGCTGTCCAGTAGATTCTGACTCATAGAAACCCCATAAGACAGAGTAGAACTGCCCCATGGGGCTTCCCAAAGAACACCTGGTAGATTCGAACTGCTGACCTCTTGGTTAGCAGCTGTAGCACTTAACCGCTATGCCACCAGGGTTTCCTTTGAAAGTCTAGGGTCTTCAAAATAATTCATAAATAATAGTTTCATAAGTAGATGAAAACAATATGCCAGGCACACTCCAACCTCAGGGCCTTTATGCTTTGCTGTTCTCTATACGCAGAATAATCTTTTCCCAAATGACCACATAGCTTCAGCCCTACTTCTTTCAGGACTTACTCTAAGGTCCCTTCATCTGCAAGGCAGCCCTAGACCACCTTGGATATAATAACTCTTCAGTCCCGACCCCTTTCTCCTTTACCCTGCCTGAGTTTAATCCATGGAAGTTATTATTGCCTGAGATATATTTATTTTTACAATTGCATGTGCATGTATATGTACATATACATTTATTGCATAAATATATTTGCATATTTGTTTCTTAACTAACTCCCTCCGTGTGGCAGGGACTTTGCTTTGTTCATTGCTGTAGCCCCAGTCCCTAGAAAAGTCCCACAGGAAAACCAGTTGCTGTCAAGTCACTTCCGACTCGTGGAGACCCCGTGTGTGTCAGAGGAGAGCTGTGCTCCATAGAGCTTACAATGGCTGTTTTTTTTGAAAGTAGATCTCCAGGCCTTTCTTCTGAGGTCACTCTGAGTGGATTCAAACCTCCAACCTATTGGTTCGCAGCTGAATATAACAGTTTGTACCACCCAGGGACTCCTGGCTCACAATTCTCTATATATTTGTTGATGTACCTATAATCCCTCTATAATCTCACCACCCAGTGATAACTCACTACTAATACCTGGTATTTATATTTCCAGTTTTTTTCTATGTACGTGTTTATAAAGATGTCATACTTAATATTTTTGTTTGACACCTGTATTTTTCACATAAAATTTCATGCTGATGTTTCTAATATTTTATATATCCTTCTACATCATAATTTTTCCTGGTCCTGTAACATTCCATTCTATGATCAAACTTAATCCCTTCATGCCCTGTCACCCCTTTCTGTCATCCTGAGACATTTACAGTACAACTTTGAATATTACAAATAGCCGTAAATTTCTCTAGGAAGCTCCCACTGGCTTTTCTAGTATAAGACATATTTCCTTTCAGTAAAGAACTCCTTAAATTGCAATCACTGTGGGGAGAGAGAACGTAACAGGGCATCACAGAACTTGAATTTGTGTAATCATTTAACTACCCCTGCAGCCAGAAGTGATGCCCATACACCTTCAACTCGTGGCCAGTTGCTCCTTGGATGTGAAGGTAGCTGACATTGCTACCCATGCGGAATCACGCCTGCGCTTGCTGTGGTCAGAAGGGCATTCATTTCTCAGTTCGTTTCTCACTTTGTAGCTGGTAATTCATCTCAGACGCTTATAATAATACAAGATTGAATTTTGTGTTGAGTATTTTGGTGAATTATGAACTGTTTTACAAAATCAAACTTAGAAAACCTCCCATGGGAGAATGGTTTGGAGGAAAGATTATATAAAGAGAATTGAATATTAGCTGATTAAAATTAAATAGAGTTAAATTTTTAGTACTTAAGGATTCCATATTAATGAAAGCAGTTTGACAATTTGCATTTCCATGTTTTTATTCTTATTACAATAGAAAATGGACTCTAACAACACTTTCCAGCTTTTATTAGCCCATTACTACTACTGGCTCGTTCTCCCTAAGCTACATTTCTTTTTAAAAATAAAAATTAATCACCCTAGCACAAAACTGCCCTTCTACTCAAATTCACGTATATAATACTTATATGTATCCTATTTCTAACCTAAACATCAGACAAATATGCACATGTTCACATATTTTACTATTTTTTAAAGCAGAAAGCACCTACGCAATATATAGCTTAATATTTCCTATGTCTAAAGTAACAACCTATTTCTGTACAAAGTGTGGGGACACTTTTTTGGCACTTGGTTATATCAGTTCGACAGTTATTTAGTGAGCTTCTAAACCTGTTGCCATGGAGGCGATTCCGACTCATAGTGACCCTATAGGACAGAGTAGAACCGTCCCCTAGGGTTTCCAAGGAGTGACTGGTCAAATTGAGCTGCCGACGTTTTGGTTAGCAGCAGGGCTCCGAGTGAGCTTTTATTATAGGCAAAATCCTGTCTAAGGCACTGTATAGTTCAATGTGCACCAAGTGGATTTTCCATAAAGGTTTATTGATTGGTTATGATTGCCTTGTCTAAGTTATAACTTCTAGTGGGATCGATACTACATCCTTCCTAAATATTCCATGCTCCCTGAAAGTGATGTTTTTTGATTCAGGAAAAGTTAGTGACAGAAACAAATAAACAAAAAACTCCTGAGGTAACAGGTAGAAAGAAGCAGGAAGCTTCAATAAACACACTTGAAAAGAGATTTTAGTTGAGGGTTTAGGAAAACGTTTGTTTATAAAAGTCCAAGACTGGGAATGGGATGTTCAAAGAAGGATGGAAAATGATGTTCTGACAAGGGGCTCATTGTTGTTAACTGTGGGCGAATGGGTCCTGACTCATGGTGACCCCATTCATCACAGAACAAAATGTTGCCCAGTTCTGCACCATCTTCACGATTATTGGCATACTCAAGTCCATTGCTGTGTATTTCAGTGCCTTCCAACACGGGGGCTCATCTTCCAGCTGTATATCAGACAATATCCTGTTGTGACTCAGGCTTCTCATTGCTGATTTTTGGAAGTCAGTTGCCAGGCCTTTCTCCATAGTCTGTTTTAGTCTGGAAGCTCCCCTGAAACCTGATGACTGATCACACTGGTATTTGAAATACAGGTGGTATACCTTCCAGCATCACAACAACACATAAGCCACCACAGTACGACTACAGATAACGGTGGAAGGGCACAGTAGGACGGTCTAATAAAATGGATCAAATTCATCTTTCTTTTGCTATTTGTACTTTCACTTGCTGTCATGTAATAAACTTCCTGTGTCCTTTTATGTGACTTCATCACTACAATTCTTTAAAACTCAACAAGCCTGGTTTAAGGGCCTGTTGTAAGTGTAACAAACTACTACTAAAAAGGGCAGGTCAGACAAGCAAAGATGGGGACAAGAAGACTTGCAGGGCCACATTCGATGGATATTGTTGGAGGAATTCTCTCCAGAGAGGACAGCATGTGCATCCTAATACCAGATGCTGAGAGACTGGAGAGGCCAAGAGATCTGGGCGTAGCTTCATTAGTTTTTCTTTTTTTTTAAAAAAAAGCATAATCAAGTTAAAGTATCAATGAAGCCACATCCCCATTGTTGAGGCCTAGAGCGGTGTTATGGTCAACAGAACAGATTCTACCCAGTCACCATAATTTGAAAATAACACAAACTATTTAATTTGTAAAAATCTATGAAAGGCATAAATAACCTCTAGCAATAGTTTTTTTTAAATCTGCCTTTCCAGAAGTATGTCATCCAATGTCCACACACAATGATGTGACTCACCAGGCTCTTTGAAAACAAAACAAAAGAAACAAAACAAATGGACTCCAGTTACTACAGTGTCTTTTATGTCCTCCTTCCCTCCTCCTATTTCTGGATTTTCCAGCACAGATTCCCACGATCAACCTGGAAAGGCAGGACTTTCCTGGGAGTTGGGAGTGGGGGTAAAAAGACAGAAGAAAACTGAATTGAAACAAAAACTAGATCTCTTTTGAGGGGATAGGGAGAGAATAAATATTAGGAACTATATACAATAACTTTTTTTTTATTACTATTGTATATAGTTCTGCGTTATACAATATTTTTTATCTTGTTCAATATCCTTCTTGGCCAATGTTTTTAGCCAACAACAGAGAAATATGAAAAATGTAAATGTACACACAGGGACTTCTACCTGTTTGTGCTCCTGATCCTCTCTCCTATTTTCTCCTCTATTGCTGAGGGCCCTTGTGGTGGGGATGGCGTCTCTGGATCTAGAGGCCCTTGTTGGGAAGGGAGTGGCCTCTGAAGGAGTAAACTTGGTAGTTTGTATCTTCTATAGTAAGGAGCCCCTGTGGAGCAAGGGTTAAGCTAATTGAAAGGTCAGGGTTGGAACCCACCAACCACTCCATGGGAGAAAGCTATGGTGGTCTGCTTGCATAATGATTACAGCCTCAGAAACTCTATGGAACAGTTCTATATGGTCGCACTACTATGGAATGGACTCGACAACACACAACAACAGCAACAATCTTCAATAGTCACAGGATAAGGATAGCTAGGGGCAAGCAGGCACTAATGTGCTGCTTTGTCACACTTCAACAAGTATATGCCAAATTTTAGGAACAAACTAACCACAACAAATCAATTTCTGGGCCTCAGCCTCCGGTGGATTCTCTGGGCTGGCTTTGGATCATCTCATGACTAGGCATGGAGAAGCTATTTCTCTTCACCCATGGAGAAGTCACATTTAGGGTCAATTGTCAAGCGGAAGGGCCATTCCTATATCACTTCCATCTTCCCAAGTGAGCTCTGAGTTTCCAGCTTTATTGGTTGAGGCAGTTATAGAGGTGGTGATTTGTAGAGGTTGAGTGTGGGCTCTGAAGCCAACTGCCTGAGTATGAATCCCAGTTCCACCACTTATAGTTTGTCTGACTCAGCACATCACTTTCCCCTCCATGACTCAGTTTTCTCTTGTATACAGTGAGAGGCATAATAATACTACCTAACTTAAAGGGGTGGTGTGAAGATTGATGTGTAAATATAGGTAAAGTTCCTGGCACAGAATAAGTATGACATAAATGTTGTGACTTTGTATGTCCTATTCTCTGGTAGTTGCTCCTTTTCCGTTCAGCCACAGTGAGTGAGAATTACATTGGTTCCTCAGAGTAATACCTAAGTCCAATTCCTGTTTATTATCTTCTGACTATTAATTGCCATGCATAAGCCCTTCTTGGATCTGTCTCAGTCTCCAATATCCATTCTAGGTCGCTCTTGGCAGTTGTCATTTTGAAGTAATTATTCAGGTTGGAACTAGAAAGCAGGTACTCCTCACCTGGGCACTGGCGTTGGTTATAAATTCAAAATCCATGGTCTCAGTTCCTGATGAAGCAGGCCAAAACTCAATTCACCAAATGACCAATTTCTAGAGTGGTCAGTTTGCCAAAAATTTACTGATTTCAGTCTTTGGTTTCTTTGAAATGAATTTATCCAAAACCAGGCCAAAAGCCGAGTACATTATTTTAGGGTACAGAAGCTGCCTGCCTAATATTGTAATTTCAGGGGAGGCGGGGCCTAGATGGTGGAGTAGTCAGACACTTCCAGTGATCCTCTTAGGCACCCAAAAAAACAAGTGAAACACATATATATGACAAGCTAGGAGCCCTGAACGTCATAGGCAAAGTTAGAAATGGACTGAGTGGCAGGGGGAGGGAGAGATGGTTCAGAGTGGCAAGGAGTTGCCGGATCTGAGTCACTGGGAACCCTCAGGCACAATTCCCTGGAGCTACTGCAGCAGGGCTGGTGGTAGGGTTTCGGACATGGTTTCCTCAGGGAGAGACAGCGAGCCGCACAGCCTACTCATACCTCTGGAACCAGAGAATAATGGTGCTTTTGGAAAAAGCTAAGTACTTGCATTTATTTTACCATGTTTACCATCCCCTCCAGCTACCAAGCTGACTTCAGGGGCTGTTGATTTCCCTTGGCCTGAGATAGGTCCTGCTGCATGCCCTGAACCATTCTTCCAGCCTTGTAGAAGGAATAAATTAACAATTGGGGGAAAAGATAGTCTGCCAGCTACACTAAGCTGGGGAGTTAGGGACAGAAGTGGCTCCTGCCCAGACACAAATTGTCCGTTGATTTTGAATATCTTTCACCCCTGCATGGACCTGTGTGGGCCCATTTCAGAAGAAGAGGCCCTTGTTGGCCCAGTTTCAGCTGTGCAGTGGAGAGGTGGGTTTTTGATGTTTGACACCACTTTGCCTATTAAACAGGGTCCTCACCTACCCACATCAGGGGTACAGATTATACCGCAACATAAGGAACACAAAAATCCTCACAATTGGATTGATAAACAACATCACGATAAACAGAAAATACTGAAATTGTCAGGGATTTTGTTTTGCTTGAATCCACGATCAACACCCATGGAAGCAGTAGTCAAGAAATCAAAGGCATATTGCATTGGGAAAATCTGCTATAAAAGACCTCTTTGGAATGTTGAAAAGCAAAGATATCACTTTAAGAACTAAGATGTGCCTAACCCAAGCCACGGTATTTTCAATTGCCTCACATGTGTGTAAAAAGCTGGACAATGAATAAGGAAGACTGAAGAAGAACTGATGCCTTTGAATTATGGTGTTGTGGAAGAATATTGAATATATCATAGACTGCCAGAAGAATGAACAAATTTGTCTTGGAAGAAGTACAGCCAGAATATTTCTTAGAAGCAAGAATGGCGAGATTTTGGCTCATGTACTTTGGACCTGTTATCAGGAGGAATCAGTCCCTGGAGAAGGACACCATGGTTGGTAAAGTAGGAAGACCCTCAAGGAGATAGATTGACACAGTGCTGCAACAGGGAGTTCAAACACAGCAATGATTGTGAGGACGGCACAGGTCAGGGCAATGTTTTGTTCTCTTGTACACATGGTTGCTGTGAGTCGGAAATGATTCGACCACACCTAACAACAACAACATGCACAATCACCCTCCATGCCAGGCCTGGTAGAGGGGCGGTTTGCTCTACACCTGTTCCTCCCTGATCATTCAATCATGACTCAGTGAAGTGCCTGAGGATTTCCCAGTTTGGGGAAGGAAGGAATTACTCTCCTGGATCTCAAGGCTTCCTGACTGGTCATTCCAGGACAGCAGGCCAGTCTCAGATGTTGGCTGGAAAGGCAAAGTCTAGAGCTTTGAAATGGTCCCAGCATACCTACCACTCGCCTTCTCTTCCCCTTGAAATAGGGCTTTAATTTCTTCAGAAATCATGTGCTTGTTGGGCTACAATGAAAACCAATTTTCACTTGATGATCTTTCTAAAGAGGGTGTGGTTATTGTTCTTGTTTATATTTTTAGCTTCCTATTCAATTTTCTCATTTCAGTGACTCACAGAATATGATCTGTGGGCTAATTCTCTGGAACACTAGTTATCAATGTGAATTCTCTCCCAAAATAGAAGTCCAACCCAGCACAGTCTCCATTACATTCTTTGACTTTCTGCTGGTAGTCCCAGAACCATCTCAGCGAATACAGGTATTTTTCCCTTTGCAAAAGTTCACTTTATGCCCCTTCGCTTTTACAAAAGACCTAAGTTAGTACCTGTTTTCGTTAACGGAAAGAAATCTGACAAGGATTTTTGTTTTTATGAAAAAAAGTGAAACGCGAAACTAGCATTCAGCATTTGTTTTGCAGCGAGCAGTTAAAGAGGCAGCGCACACCCAGAGCAGGGAGGGTGGCGCCGCCAAGCGCCTTCCCTGGGAACCACACGGTACATATACGTTATTTCTACTTTAGATAGGCTGTGTAGTTATCCTACCATTGCGGTTTCTGCTATATGTTAGCGTTGTTTGAGGTTTTGTGTGTTATTTGGTATGATTTGGTAGGTTATTTTGGGGTCAAAGAGTTTTCCAGTGTACATTAATGGTAACTGCTTCTTTGCTTCATGCCGTTTCAGCGTAGGAAGGCTTCACGGGAACGCTCTACTTTCAGAGAGCAGGGAAAACTGTACTGTGTCTGTATTTGTCCAGTTACCCTAAAGACCCAGCTTATTTATAGTCAAGGGGAAAATTCACCCCTATTCAGGCCCATGGTGCTGAATCCAAGGAACAACTGGGTGCAGCGTGGTGGGTCCAAATTCCAGATTTCCGGGTAACAAACACCCTCTTGGTGTGTTACCATGGTCACGATGAATGATTTCAACCCAAAAGAGCAGCTGGGAAGGGAAAGGCAATAAATCTGAGAGAGAACTCTACCGGTTGCCACTGAGTCACCTCCTGGTGATCCTAAGTAGATTGCCAGGTCTTTCTTTGGAGGTGCTTGAACCTCCAAACTTTTAGTTAACAGCCGAGCACATTAACCATTTGCATCTTTGTTGTTGTTGTTGTTGTGAGCCATTGAGTCTATTCCAACTCATAGTGACCCTATAGGACAGAGTAGAACTGCCACATAGGGTTTCCAAGGCTATAATCTTTTTTTTCTTTTTTTTATTGTATGTTAGATGAAAGCTTAAAGAACAAACTAGTTTCTCATCAAACAGTTAATACATTGTTCTGTGACCAAGACTATATTCTTTATGGAAGCAGACTACCACATCTTTCTCCTGCACAGTGGCTGGTGAGTTTGAACTGCCAACCTTTCAGTTCACAGCCAAGTGCTTAATCACTGCACCACCAGGGCGCCTCTGGTCACAGAGGAATAACGCTCATACTTTCTTCCAAGGTTTTTTCTCACCTGAAGGCTATTTTTTTTTGGTTGTTCTTGTTCATCTCATCTGAGTTTTACCAAGGGAGGGGAGGGAAGGAAGAAGAAGAAAGAAAAGGCGTTGGGGGAAGGGAGGAGTCAGAGGTTGAAAGCATAGTTCAGTAATTTTGAAGAGGTTTTGTGGATTGTGCCTGCTACAACAGGTATCTCGTGGGACCCTTCCTGCTAAGTGACACTGGAGGGCAGCAAAGATCCAGCTGACCAGCAGCTCCTGGAAGGGTAACTGCAGAGAGACCGCTTGGAGGTCCCTAGGAATGTCTGTTGAGCTAGACTGGCTGTAACAATGCCAGTTTGTGCTGGTTCTTACTATCAGGACCAGGGTCAAATGCTAATCGTCTAATTACTTTAACAAGCAGCTGGAGGAATCATTTGTATCAAACTTTAGAGCAACTGCTGCTCAGAATTTTCAAAAGTGTGGCGATTTAACAGAGATCCTTTTGGTTGGGAATTTCTGTGGGTTGGGTCATCATGACAAACAGAGCATGTGCTTATCAGGGACAAAGATCTGTGCTTTGCTTTCACGGGCAAAAGGAAGAGCCAATAAAATGACTTTCAGAATTAGCTCATTTTCATGTCATTGCGGCTGGGGCCAGTTAACTGTGACTCAGTGCGGAGGTATTAAATAGTTTAATTATATTATGCAGACGCTCTAAAAAGAGTTGTTGTTAAGGAGACCTCATAAAATTGTCTCCGATTGTATACAATTCCCTAAATAATGCTTAGAATTATAGTTTCCACTGTGAGTCTATCCAGTAAGATATTTATTTGAACATGTGAAAAATCCAGTCAATGATAGGTATACTCAGATTACTGATGTAATTTAAACTTTTTTTCTTTAAAATTACATTTCCTTATTTGTTCTTGGGAATTGAAACACAATCTATGCCCAATTCTGAGGTATGTGGGAAGAGAATCACCTGTTTTTCAGATGAGCCATGTTTAGGACTAAGCTAAAATCTGAGAAGGACTCATTCCATCCCTGGGAATCATTATTGAAACAATGATTAACCTGGGGAGGTAATCAGGTGGGGGGGTCCCTCGGTGATATGTGATGCAAACCCTTAATTACTTTGTGGCTAACCAATAAATGTTGCCACTTTGAGTCTAATCGGAGACACCTCATTAGAAACGCCTGGTGATCTACTTCCAAAAAACCAGTCATTGAAAACCCTGTGGAGTACAGTTCTGCTCTCACACACATACGGTTGCCGTAAGTCAGAGCTGACTCCAAAGTACTGTTAACCAGGTGGGAGAAGAGTTGAGTAGCTTGGAAAGCAGCAAGAGAGAGGTGGGTTTGGGGCATGGCAGGTGGAGAGGTGGGGGAAAAGGACCACAATCCCCTCCAGCTCTTCTTGGATTCCCCCTTAACTCCTGCTGAGCCTCAAGATATGCTCCCAGCTAAAGGAACAAATAACTGTACCCAATTTGAATAGAAACTAGGGAAACTTCCACCCAGGAATGCAGGTAACACAGAGATGGAATAGTTGATCACTTGTTAGTTGCTATGGGGCAAAGTGAGAAGCAAACAGAAGAAATAAACCTAATCTGCCCGGAATGGCTGCTGAGCTTAGTTCAGGGAGAGGCCAAGCCTCCTGCAGAGACACAGGCTGTTGGGCTGAGCCAGGAATAGGTATTAGGTTTATAGGCCATTGAGTGAAAGCCTGTGGTTTGGTCAGCAGGTGGGCAGAGAATCCTCATTGAGCTAGGCTGGCACAGAGAAGATGGGGGCACGCAGGCAGATAAGGAGGAGTGCTCTGAGGGACCGCAGGCTAAGGCAAAGCGAGAACTGAGAGTGAGAGAAGGTATGTGAAAGGACAAATAACCAGGGCATCAGAGGGATATGCCTGGTTTGTTTCCAGAAGACTAAAGACTTATTGGTTGTGCTTATGGTCTCTGGACACCCTGGTGGTGCAGTGGCTAAGTGCTATGGCTGCTAACGAAAGGGTTGGCAGTTCAAATCTACCAGGTGCTCCTTGGAAACTCTATGGGGCAGTTCTGCTCTGTCCTATAGGGTCACTACAGGTCAGAATCGACTCGACGGCACTGGGTTTGGTTTTTTGGTTATGGTCTCTACTGTGTTTCAAGAAACCCACTTTGTAAAAAGATGTTTGGTTCTGGCAGAGAGATGTTCTTGGATGAATTGCTACCTTCTAAGAGTAGACTAGTGACCCTCAAGGTCTATAAGAAAGTTAGATCTGCAAGATGTCAGGATTTATCGCTATTAAGAGTCATCTTATAGGGTCAAGGTTGTCTTCCCTTTCATGAGACATTTGACTGGAGTCCTGTTACATCTGATCACTGATCTTAAAAAATAAATAAATAAATAAATATTGAGTACTTTACTAGGTGTAAGGGCTGGGGGTTGGATGTATAAATATGAATAAAACATCATTAATCAACCGTAAGAGTTTTATTTCTTTTAACTAAAAAATTGTACTCTTATTTTTCATAGCTTTAAATTGGCAAAGCTGGGAAACCTCAGTGTCTGACAGTGAGGCCTAACAGCCTGTTCTGGGGGAAAGTTGCTTCTCCACAAAATCCATCCTTACATGGAAGCCACGACTGACTGGACCATGAACAGTGCCTGAGCCAACGCTGGTCCAGTAGGCTTTGTTCATTACAGATGACTATGACCTAGGGAGTTGTTGTTCTTTGCTGCCATTGAGTCACCTTCTGACTCATCAGCACCATGCACAACAGAACGAGATGCCGCCCAGCCCTGTGCCATCTTTATGATCTATTACAGATCAAACAGTTGTGATTCATAGAGTTTTCACTGGCTGATTTTTGGAACTAGATCGACGGTATTTTCTTCCTAGTCCATCTTAGGCTGCATGTTCAGCTGATATCTGTTCAGCATCATAGCAACACGCAAGCATCTACTGACAGGCGGGTGGTGGCTCCACTTGAAGTACATTGGCCAGGTCAGGAATTGAACCCAGGCCTCCCAAGTGGAAGGTGTGAATTCTACCAACAAAGTACCACCATTCCCATTGACCTAAGGAGAGGGTTATATTTAACACCGACTTTTTTTTTTCCGTTTGTTATATTTGCCAGTATTCTTGTCTGTTGCCTCTCACTTCATTGAAAATTCCTTAAAGCCAAAGTCTGACCAGTTTGCTTATTGCCTGGTACAAAATTGATGATTTCAATACATATTTGATAGTGGATGAAAGATGAACTCAAGAAATTCTGGTCATGGAGTGCAGAAGAGTAAGCAACTGGCCAGTGGTTCAGGCCGTGGTTTTGACCGAGCGTCGACGGCCTGTGTGAAGGCCCACAGTACTGCTTTAAATTCCCAAATACTGTAGCTAAAAAGACGATGAGCTGTCATGCTGGTGAAGCACGCTGAAGCTAAAAAATCCAGACATGTGTTAAACCATAGCAAATAGATGTGTTTACATTAAGAAACTGTAATTAAGGAATCATTTTACTGGTATCCAGCAGATCCCTCCCATTATAGAGCAGAATTTTAATTCTGAGTGACTGATGAAGAACAATTACATTAAACAAGCAACCAGACAAACACAAAACCTGATTCCAGGGAAAGGATGTGAGAGCAGAGCAGACAATAGCTTGCAGTTTCCAAATCTAAAGAAAAAATATAGCCAGTTCATTTGGTAATGGCAATGGTCTAAATGGAAGATATATGACCATGTTAAGAACATCTGAATCATTCTACGAAAGTCACATCTGTTGTTAACACCTTGCTGTTGTGGTGAGCTGCCATCGAATTGACCCCCAACCCGTGGTGACCCCACGCACAGTGGAATGAAGCACTGCCTGTTCCTGCACCATCCCCACGATGAACTGCCTATTTGACCGTTGGAATCCATAGGGTTTTAATGGCTGATTTTTGGAAGTAAATTGCCAGGCTTCACTTTCTAGTCCTTCTTAGACTAGAAGCTCTGTTGAAACCCATTCAGCATTATAGCGACACACAAACCTCCATTGACGGATGGTGGCTTCGCTTGAGGTACATTGGCCAGAAATTGAACCTCGGTCTCCCACATGTAGGGCAAGAATTCTACCACTGAACCACCATTGCCCTCAATTTACACCTTGTTGTATTGTTGTTGTGTGCCTTTGAGTTGGTTCCAACTCATAGCGACCCTGTAGGACTGAGTACAAGTGCCCCACAGGGTTTCAAAGGAGTGGCTGGTGGATTTGAACTGCAGACCTTTTTTTTGGCTAGCAGCCAAATTCTTAACCATTGTGCCATAAACATCTTAGTATCACTTAATTTGCTGGATTTTTCTTAATTGACTTTCAGGTCAGAGCTGGTGTCAATGCTAATGGGACTGGGGGAAGATAGAGCGGTGGGAGAGCAGAGATCCTGAGAGAGGTCAAGGATCATTAAAAAATATTCAAATAAATAAAAAAAAAAAAAAGCAAGCAAACAGCCAGTGGGGAGAAGGAGCCTTAAAGAGGAGAAGGATAGTTGCCAAATTTCACTATAATTTGTTGCATCATTTACAGCAATGCATGAAAAAGAAAACTCTCTTAGTTGATTTTCCCTCCTCTAAAACTGAAATAATATCAGTGTGGTAAACACATTTCTGAAACACAATAAATCTTTAATTTTTCTTTCTCTCATTTATTCATTCAGTAAACACGTTGTGTCAGGCAATGCACTAGGCTCTGCAAATACAGGTGGAAAGGGGGTCTTGGTCTGGAACAGCTTGCGCTGAAGGAGGAGAAGGGAACAGCACATTCGTACAAAATGGTAACGACTGAGAAACTGTGACTGTGACTGTATCAGAGACATGTAAAGTGCTAGAGGAGCTAGAGAAGGCGGTGATTAACTCAGAGGAAATGCTCAAAGCTGAAAACTCCTACAGAAGGGGTCAATGAATGAAGTCCCTAGTTGCACTGATGGCTGATTCAAACAGCAATGGCAATAGCTAGCTGATCTTTCATAGGAAGCCAGATTATACTCTTTCACATGGGCAATCACGAGCAATCTGTTTTAGAGAACTTCAGAGCAATAAATGTAAGGTGCACCCTTTCCCAGTGCTTCTAAAATATTCTGAATATGTATTTTTTTGTCATTCTTATTTAGCTATTACATGACAATGACAAGCTTTCAATCTAATACATGAATATCTCAGATGTAAGCACAGGTAAACCCACACATTATTTTTAAAAATATTTACTGTGAAATCTGCAATTCAAAAATGTTTTGGTCTTCAAAGATTCGAAGTAAACCAGTCTTAGCAGCTACATCAATACTTGCAGGTAACTTTATGTAATTTAAATGGAGATGCAAAATTGTGAGAGCCCTGGGCGATGCACATTTTAAAGCTTTGCTGAACACACACAAGGCCAAGCTTTCTGTTTCCCTAAGTCTCTCTTTACATGATTCTCAGAGCTTTTTTTTTTTTTTTCCTTGAATTCCTATCGCCTAGATAGACTTCAGAAATTCAAGCCTGGTTCAGAAGAGGATGAGGAATAAGGGTTATCTTTGCCGATGTCAGATAGATCCTGGCTGAAAGCAGAGAATATCAGAAAGACGTTTACCTGTGTTTTACCGACTGTGCAAAGGCATTCAACTGTGTGAATCATAACAAATGATGGATAACATTGCGAAGAGTGGGAATCCCAGAACACTTAATTGTGCTCGTACAGAACCTGTACATAGATCAAGAGGCAGTCATTCAAACAGAGCAAGGGGATACTGCCTGGTCTATAATTAGGAAAGGTGTGCAACAGGGTTTTATCATTTTACCATACTTATTCAACCTGTATACTTAACAAACAATCCAAGAAGCTGAACTACATGAAGAAGAACGGGGCATCAGGGTTGGAGGAAACCTCATTAACAACCTGATATATAGATTCTCTATGAGTCAGGAATTGACTCCACAACACTGGGTTTGTTTTTTGGGTTTATATGAAGATGACACAACCTTCCTTGCTGAAAGTGAAGAGGACTTGAAGCATTTACTCATTAAGATCAAAGATAACACCCTTCAGCGTGGATTATACCTCAACATAAAGAAAACAAAATTCCTCATAAATGAATCAATAAGCAACATCATGATAAATGGAGAAAATATTGAAGTTGTCATGGATATCACTTTATTTGGATCCATAGTCAATGCCCACAAAAGGAGCAGTAAAGAAATCAAATGATGTATTGCATTGGGAAAATCTGCTGCAGAAGACCTCTTTAAAGTGTTAAAAATTGAAGATGTCACTTTGAGGACTAAGGTGTGCCTGACCCAAGCCATGGTGTTTTCTATTGCCTCATACGCATATAAAAGCTGGACGATGAATAAAGAAGACAGAAGAAGAATTGATGCCTTTGAATTATGGTGTTGGAGAAGAATAATTGAATATATTATTGTCTGCCAGAAGAATGAACAAACCTGTCTTGGAAGAAGTACAGCCAGAATGCTCCTTAAAGGTGAGGATGGCAAGACTTTGTCTTATGTACTTTGAGCACATTATCAGGAGAGACTAGTCCCTGGAGAAGAACATCATACTTGATAAAGTAGAAGCTCAGTGAAAAAGGAAGACCCTCAATGAGATGGATCGACACAGTGGCTGCAACAATGGGCTCAAATCCAGCAATGATTGTGAGGATGGCACAGCACCGGGCAGCGTTTTGTTCTCTTGTACATAAGTTCATTATGAGTCAAAAATGATTGACTCCTCAGAGATATTGGGGAGACCCTGCAATAAAGCGAATATTGCAATAAAGTGATTCACAGGAATTTTTTTTTGTTTCCCAGTGCATATAAAAGTTACATTAATGCTGTACTGTAGTCTATTCAGTAATGCGATAGCATTACGTCTAAAAAACAATGTACATACCTTAATTAAAATACTTTATTTCTAAAAGATGCTAACCATTATCTGAGCCTTTGGCAAGTCGTAAACTTTTTGCTAGTGGAGGGACTTGCCTTGATGTTGATGGCTGCTGATTAGTCAGGGTGGTGGCTGCTGAAGGTTGGGGTGGCAGTCGTGATTTCTTAAAAATAAGACAACAGTGAATTTGCCACGTTGACTGACTCTTCCTTCATGAAAGATTTCTCTGTAGCATGAGATGCTGTTTGATAACGTTTTACTTACAGAACTTTTTTCAAAATTAGAGTCAATCCTTTCAAACCCTGATGCTGCTTTATCAGCTACATTTATGTAATATTCTAAATACTTTGTTGTCATTTCAACAATATTCACAGCATCTTCACCACAAATATATACCATCTCAAGAAACCACTTTCTTTGCTCAACCATTAGTTTTATCATGAGATTGCAGCAATTCAGTCATATCTTCAGGCTCCACTTCTAGTTCTCTTGCTATTTCTACCATATCTGCAGTTACTTCCTCCACTGAAGTCTTGAACCCCTCATAGTCATCTCTGAGGGCTGGAATCAATTTCTTCTAAACTTCTGTTAATGTTGATATTTTGATCTCCTCCGAAGAATCACAAATGTTCTTAGTGGCATCTGGAATGGTGAATCTTTTTGAGAAGGTTTTCAATTTGCTTTGCCTTGATGCATTGGAGGAATCACTGTCCGTGGCACCTATAGCCTTACAAAATGTATTTCTTAAATAATAAGGTTTGAAAGTCAAAATTTCTCCTTCATCTATGGCTGCAGAATGGATGTTGTGTTTGTAGCCATGAAAACAACGTTAATTTCTCGTACATCTCTGTCAGCGCTATTGAGTGACCAGGTGCGTTGTCAGTGAGAAGTAATATTTTTTTTTTAATTAACTTTTATTAAGCTTCAAGTGAACATTTACAATTCCAATCAGTCTGTCACATATAAGTTTACATACATCTTACTCCCTTTTCCCACTTGCTCTCCCCCTATTGAGTCAGCCCTTACAGTCTCTCATTTCGTGCCAATTTTGCTGTCTTCCCTCTCTCTCTATCTTCCCATCTCCCCTCCAGTCAAGAGTTGCCAACACACTCTCCAGTGTCCACCTGATTTAATTAGCTCACTCTTCATCAGCATCTCTCTCCCCACCACTGACCAGTCCCTTTCATGTCTGATGAGTTGTCTTCGGGGATGGTTCCTGTCCTGTGCCAACAGAAGGTCTGAGGAGCATTGCCGCCGGGATTCCTCTAGTTGCAGTCAGACCATTAAGTATGGTCTTTTTATGAGAATTTGGGGTCTGTATCCCACTGAGAAGTAATATTTTAAAAGAAATCTTTTTTTTCTGAGCAGTAGGTCTCAACAGTGGGCTTAAAATATTCAGTAAATCATGTTGTAAACAGATGTGCTGTCATTCAGGCACAGTAGATGTAGCATAATCCTTAAGGGCCCCAGGAATTTTCAGAATGGTAAATGAGCATTGGCTTCAACTTAAAGTCAACAGCTGCATTAGCCCCTAACAAGAGAGTCAGCCTGTCCTTTGAAGCTTTGAAGCCAGGCATTGACTTCTCTCTGGCTATGAAAGTTCTAGATAGCATCTTCTTCCAATATAAGACTGTTTTGTTTACACTGAAAACCTGTTCTAAGTGTAACCACCTTCATCAATTATCTTAGCTAGAGCTTCTGGTAACTTGCTGCAGCTTCTACATCAGCCCTTGCTGCTTCTCTTTGCACTTTTATGTTAAGGAGATGGCTTTTTTCCTTAAATGTCATGAGCCAACCTCCGTAGCTTAAAACTTTTCTTCTTCACCTTCCTCACCTCTCTCAGCCTTCATAGAATTGAAGAGAGTTAGGGCCTCCCTCTGGATAAAGCTCTGGCTTAAGGGAATGTTGTGGCTGGTTTTGTCTTCTATCCAGACCACTAAATTTTCTTCATATCAGTAAAAAGGCTGTTTTGCTTTCTTATCATTTGTATGTTCACTGGAGTTGCACTTTTAAATTCCTTGAAGAATTTTCCATTGTGTTCACAACTTGGCTAACTCTTTAGTGCAAGAGGCCTAGCTTTTGGCCTGTCTCAGGTGTTGACATGCCTTCCTCACTAAGCTTAACCATTTCTAGCTTTTTTTTTTTAATTGTGTTTTAAGTGAAAGTTTACAGCTCAAGTTAGTTTCTCATACAAAAATGTATACACATATTGTTATGTGACCCTAGTTGTTCTCTCTGTAATGTGACTGTACATTCCTACTTTCCACCCCAGATTTTCCTTGTCCATTCAACCAGCTCCTGTCCCTTTCTGGCCTCTCATCTCGCCTCTGGACAGGAGCTGCCCATGTATCTACTTGAACTAAGAAGCACACTCTTCACAAGTATCATTTTATGTCTTCTAGTATAGTCTAATCGTTGTCTGAAGAGTTGGCTTTGGAAATGGTTTTAGTTCTGGGTTAACAGAGAGTTCGGTGGGCTTTTCTTCCAGGGTTCCTCCAGTCTCAGTCAGACCATTAAGTCTGGTCTTTTTATGTCAATTTGAGTTCTGCACCTCAATTTTCTCCTGCTCCTTCAGGGACTCTCTGTTGTATTCCCTGTTAGGGCAGAAATTGGTGGTAGCCGGGGACCATCTAGTTCTTCTGGTCTCAGGCTGATGGAGTCTCTGGTTTATGTGGCCCATTCTGTCGCTTGCCCTCATATTTTCCTTGTATCTTTGATGTTCTTCCTTCTCTTTTGCTCCAGGTGTGTTGGGACCAATTGATACATCTTGGATGGCTGCTTGCTAGCTTTTAAGACCCCAGACACCACTCACCAAAGTGGAATGCAGAACGTTTTCATAATAAACTTTGTTATGCCGATTGACCTAGATGTCCCCTGAAACCATGGTCCCAGACCCCCACCCCTGCTACTCTGTCCCTCGAAGTGTTTGGTTGTGTCAGGAAACTTCTTAGCTTTTGGTTTAGTCCAGTTGTGCTGACTTCCCCTGTATTGTGTGTTGTCCTTCCCTTCACCTAAGATAATTCTTGTCTGCTATCTAGTTATTGAATTCCTCTCTCTGTCCCTCCCCACACTCGTGGACATCAAAGAAAGTTTTCTTCTGTGTTTAAAACTTTTCTTGAGTTCTTGAGTTATAACAGTGGTCTCATACAATATTTGTCTTTTTGTGACTGACTAATTTACTCAGCATAATGCCTTCCAGATTCCTCCATGTTTTGAGATGTTTCTTGAATTCATCATAGTTCATTATGTTGTGTAGTGTAGTATTTCATTCTGTGAATATACCATAATTTGCTTATCCATCCATTTGTTGATGAGCACTTAGGTTGTTCCCATCTTTTTTGCTATTGTGCTGCAATGAACATGAGGATGCATATATCTATTCCTGTGACAGTTCTTATTTCTCTAGGATATATTCCAAGGAGTGGGATTTCTAGAGTGTAGGATACTTCTATTTCTAGCTTTTTAAGGAAGCATGAAATCGATTTCCAAAGTGGTTGTACCATTTTATATTTCCAGCAGCAGTGCATAAGTGTTCTAGTATCTCTGCAACTGCTCCAAAATTTATTATTTTGTGTTTTTTGGCTTAATGCTAGCCTTGTTGGGGTGAGATGGTATCACACTGTAGTTTTGATTTGCATTTCTCTAACGGATAATGATCCTGGGCATTTCCTCATGTATCTGATAGCCACCTAAGTGTTTTCTTTGGCGAAATGCCTGTTTTTTACCTGCTTTTGGTATCAGAGTTGTGTTGACTTCATAGAATGAGTTTGGGAGTATTCCATCCTTTTCTATGCTCTGAAATACCTTTGGTAGTAGTGGTGTTAACTCTTCTCTGAAAGTTTGGTAGAACTCTGCAGTGAAGCCATCCAGGCCAGGGCTTTTTTTTGTTGGGGGTTTTTTGATTACCTTTTCAATCTCTTCTTTTGTTATGGGTTTATTTAGTAGTTCTACCTATATTTGTGTTAGTTTAGGTAGGTAGTGTGTTTCTAGAAATTTGTCCGTTTCCTCGAGGTTTTCAAATTTGTTGGAGTATAATTTTTCATAGTATTCTGTTATGATTCTTTTAATTTCAGTTGGTTCTGTTGTGGTATCGCCCATCTCATTTCTTATTCGGGTTATTTGCTTCCTCTCCTGTTTTTCTTTTGTCAGTTTGGCCAGTGGCTTATCGATTTTGTTGGTCTTTTCAGAGAACAATCTTTTGGTCTTGTTAACTCTTTCAATTTTTTTTCTGTTCTCTATTTCATTTAATTCTGCTCTAATTTTTATTATTTCCTGTCTTCTGACACCTGAAGGCTTCTTCTGCTCTCTTTCTACTCATTCAAGTTGTAGGGTTAATATTTTTATCTTGGCCTTTTCTTCTTTTTGGATGTATGCATTTATTGCTATAGACTGACCTCTGAGCACTGCTTTCACTGTGTCCCAAAGGTTCTGGTAGGATTTGTTTTCAACCCTGTTTGATTCTGTGAGTTTCTTTATTCTGTCCTTAATTTTTTCTATAACTCAGTAGCTTTTGAACATGGCGTTGTTCGGCTTCCATGTATTTGATTTCTTTTTCATGCTTTTCCTGTGATTGATTTCCACTTTTATAACTTTATGGTAAGAAAAGATGCTTTGCAATATTTCAAAGTTTTGGATTCTGTTAAGGCTTGCTGCATGGCTTAATATTTGGTCTATTCTGGAGAATGTTCCATGTGCTTTGGAAAAGAAAGTATACTTGGCTGCTGTTGGGTCGAGTCTTCTGTATGTGTGTATGAGATCGAGTTGGTTGATTGTGGCGTTTAGATCTTCCATGTCTTTATTGAGCTTCTTTCTGTGTGTTCTGCCCTTCACCGAAAGTGGTGTGTTGAAGTCTCCTACTATTATTGTCAAGCTGTCTATTTCTCATTTCAATGCTGTTAGAGGTTTTTTTTTTAATGTATTTTGGAGCCCTGTGGTTGGGTGTGTAAATATTTATTATGGTTATACCCTACTGGTGTATTGACCCTTTAATTATTACATAGTGTCTTTCCTTATACTTTGTGGTGGATTTTGCTTAAAAGTCTGTTTTGTCAGAGATTAATATTGCCACTCTTCCTATTTTTTGATTGTTGTTTGCTTGATATATTTTTTTCCATCCTTTGAGTTTTACTTTGTATGTGTCTTTAAGTCTAAGGCATGTCTCTTATAGGCAGCATGTAGACGGATCATATTTTTTATCCATTCTGCCACTCTCTGTCTCTTTATTGGTGCATTTAGTTCATTTACAGTCAACGTAATTATCGATAGGTAGTTTGTCATACTGTGGGGGCTTGCGTGTTACTGTGATGCGGGAAGCTATGCCACCAGTGTTCAGATACTAGCAGAGTCACCCATGGAGGACAGGTTTCAGTTGAGCTTCCACACTAAGATGGACTAGGAAGAAGGACCCGGCACTCTACTTCTGAAAAGCATTAGCCATTAAAAACCTTATGAATGGCAGTGGAACATTGTCTGATATAGTACTGGAAGATGAGCCCCCCAGGTTGTAAGGCACTCAAAAGATGACTTGGGAAGAACTGCCTCCCCAAAGTAGAGTCAACCTTAATGACGTGGACAGAGTAAAGCTTTTGGGACCTTCATTGGCTGATGTGGCATGACTCAAAATGAAAAGAAACAGCTGCAAACATCCATTAATAATTGGAACCTGGAATGTATGAAGTATGACTCTAGGAAAATTGGAAATTGTCAAAAATAAAATGGAATGCATAAACATCAATATCCTAGGCATTAGTGACTGAAATGGACTGGTATTGGCCATTTTGAATTGGACAATCATATAGTCTACTATGCTGGGAATGACAACCTGAAGAGGAATGGTGTTGCATTTATCGTCAAAAAGAACATTTCAAGATCTATCCTGAAGAACAAAGCAGTCAGTTATAGGATAATATCCACACGCCTACAAGGAACGCCAGTTAATACAACTATTATTCAAATTAATGTACAAACCACTAGGGCCAAAGAAGAAATAGAAGATTTTTGTCAGGTGCTGCAGTCCGAAATTGATAGAACATGCAATCAAGAGGCATTGATAATTACTGGCGATTGGAATGCGAAAGTTGGAAACAAAGGAGAAGGATCAGTAGTTGGAAAATATGGTCTTGGTGATAGAAATGATGCTAGAGAGCAAATGATAGAATTTTGCAAGACCAACGAATTCTTCATTGCAAATACCTTCTTTTACCAACATAAACAGCGACATGGCCCTCACCAAATGGAACACACAGGAATCAAATTGACTACATCTGTGGAAAGAGACGATGGAAATGCTCAATATCATCAGTCAGGACAAGGCCAGGGGCAGACTGTGCAACAGACCATCAGTTGCTCATATACAAGTTCAAGCTGAAACTGAAGAAAATCAGATCAAGTTCACGAGAGCCAAAATATGACCTTGAGTATATCCCACCTGAATTTAGAGACCACCTGAAGAATAGACTTGACACATTGAACACTTGTGACCGAAGACCAAATGAGTTGTGGAATGACATCAAGGATATCATCCATAAAGAAAACAAGAGATCATTGAAAGGACAGGAAAGAAAGAAAAGACCAAGATGGATGTCAGAGGAGGCTCTGAAACTTGCTCTTGAATGTTGAGCAGCTAAAGCAAAAGGAAGAACTGATGAAGTAAAAGAACTGAACAGAAGATTTCAAAGGGCACCTCAAGAAGACAAAGTAAAGTATTATAATGACATGTGCAAAGAGCTGGAGATGGAAAACCAAAAGGGAAGAACACGGTCGGCATTTCTTAAGCTGAAAGAACTGAAGAAGAAATTCAAGCCTCAAGTTGCAATAGTGAAGGATTCTATGGGGAAAATATTAAATGATGCAGGAAGCATCAAAAGAAGATGGAAGGAATACACAGAGTCATTATACCAAAAAGAATTAGTCGATGTTCAACTATTTCAACAGGTGGCATATGATCAGGAACGGATGGTACTGAAGAAAGAAGTCCAAGCTGCTCTGAAGGCATTGGTGAAAAACAAGGCCCCAGGTATTGATGGAATACCAATTGAAATGTTTCAACAAACAGATGCAGCGCTGAAGGTATTCACTTGTCTATGCCAAGAAATATGGAAGACAGCTTCCTGGCCAACTGACTGGAAGAGATCCATATTTATGCCTATTCCCAAGAAAGGTGATCCAACTGAATGTGGAAATTATAGAACAATATCATTAATACTACACACAAGCAAAATTTTGCTGAAGATCATTCAAAAACGGCTGCAGCAGTATATCAACAGGGAACTGCCAGAAATTCAGACCAGTTTCAGAAGAGGACATGGAACCAGGGATATCATTGCTGATGTCAGATGGATTCTGGCTGAAAGCAGAGAATACCAGAAGGATGTTTACCTGTGTCTTATTGGCTATGCAAAGGCATTTGACTGTGTGGATCATAACAAATTATGGATAACATTGCAAAGCATTAGAATTCCAGAACACTTAACTGTGCTCATGAGGAACCTTTACATAGATCAGGAGGCAGTTGTTCGGACAGAAGAAGGGGATACCGATTGGTGTAAAGTCAGGAAAGGTGTGCGTCAGGGTTGTATTCTTTCACCATACCTATTCAATCTGTATGCTGAGCAAATAATATGAGAAGCTGGACTATATGAAGAAGAACAGGGCATCAGGATTGGAGGAAGACTCATTAACAACCTGCATTATGCAGGTGACACAACCTTGCTTGCTGAAAGTGAAGAGGAAGCACTTACTAATGAAGATCAAAGACCACAGCCTTCAGTATGGATTGCACCTCAACATAAAGAAAACAAAAATCCTCACAACCAGACCAATGAGCAACATCATAATAAACGGACAAAGACTGAAGTTGTCAAGGATTTCATTTTACTTGGATCCACAATCAACAGCCATGTTGCATTGGGTAAATCTGCTGCAAAGGACCTCTTTAAAGTGTTGAAGAGTAAAGATGTCACCGTGAAGACTAAGGTGCACCTGACCCAACTCATGGTATTTTTAATCACATTATATGCATATGAAAGCTGGACAACAAATAAGGAAGACTGAAGAAGAATTCAAGCCTTTGAATTGTGTTGGCAAAGAATATTGTATATACCATACACTGCCAAAAGAACAAACAAATCTGTCTTGGAAGAAGTACAACCAGAATACTTCTTAGAAGCAAGGATGGAGAGACTGCGTCTTACATACTTTGGACATGTTGTCAAGAGGGCTCAGTCCCTGGAGAAGGACATCATGCTTGGCAGAGTACAGGGTCAGCGGAAAAGAGGAAGACCCTCAACGAGGTGGATTGACACAATGGCTGCAACAGTGAGCTCAAGCATAACAAGATTGTAAGGATGTCTCAGGACTGGGCAGTGTTTTGTTCTGTTGTGCATAGGGTCGCTACGAGTCGGAACTGACTCGAAGGCACCTAAGAACAACAACAATGAATTTAGTGCTGTGACTTTGATGTAATTTTGTGTGTGTGTGTGTGTTGTTGACAGTTTGTTCATTCCACCTAATTTTCTGTGCTGTGTCATTTTTCTTTGTGTATTTTCTTTTCCGCTTTTTCACTGTTGTTGATTTTGTATTTACTGAGTCTTTATGTTTCTTTTTTTATTTTGATGTATAGGATTGTTAGTTTCCTTTATGGTTACCTTAATATTTACCTCTATTTTTCTAAGTTTAAGCCAATATTTTATTTCTTTATATGACCTTCACTTCCTCTCTATATGAAAGACCTATGATTACAATTTTTAGTCCCTCTTTTTTTTGTTTTAATGTTGTCATCTGTTACGTATTGACACCTCTGTTTCCCTATCTTCAGCATTTCAGCTTTGATTTATTTATTTATGATTTCCCTATCTGGGTTGATATCTGATTGCTCTGTCCTGTGCTTCTAGTCTTGGATTGTTATCTGATGTTATTGATTTTCTAACCAGAGAACTCCTATCCATATTGCTTGCACTTTTTTTTTCCACAAATTGCCTAAACTTCTGTTTATCTGGATATGTCCTAATTTTGCCGTCATATTTGAGAGACAGTTTCGCTGGATATATAATTCTTGGCTGGCAATTTTTTCCTTCCAGGCGTTATATATGTCATTCCATTGCCTTCTTGCCTGCGTGGTTTCTGCTGAGTAGTCCAAGCTTAGTCTTATTGACTCTGCTTTGTAGGTGACTTTTTGTTTATCCCTAGCTGCTCTTACAATTCTGTTTATCTTTGGTTTGGGGAAGTTTGATTATATTATGTCTTGGTGACTTTCTTTTGGGATGGACCTTTTGTGGTATTCAATGAGATTCTTGGGTAGATATCTTCTCATCTTTCAAAATATAAGGGAACTTTTCTGCCAACAAATCTCAACAATTCTGTCTGTATTTTCTGTCACCCTCCCCCCAGTTCTGGTACTCTAATCACTCATAGGTTTTTCTTCTTGATAGAGTCCCACAAAATTCTTAGGGTTTCTTTATTTAAAAAAAAATTCTTTTATCTGATTTTTCTTCAAATAAGTTGGTATCAAGTGCTTTATCTCCAATCTCACTAATTCTCATTAACTCCATTGCCCCAAATCTGCCCCTATGACTTTCTGTTGAGTTGTCTAATTCTGAAATTTTATTGTAGTGTTTTGGATTACTGTTTGCTGTCTCTATGGACTCTTGCAGCCTGTTAAGTTTGTCACTATACTCTTGTATAAACATCTTAAGTTTCTCTATTGCTTTGTCTCTATGTTCCTTGGCTTGTTCTTGGTTTTGCCTGATCTCCTTTCTGATCTCTTTAAGAACTCTGTATATTAACCTTTTGAATTCTAACTCTGGTAATTCCAAGAAATTACCTTCCTCTGGAAGGTTTCTTGAGTCTTTGTTTTATTGGCTTGCTGAAGCCATCATGGTCTGCCTCTTTATGTACTTCTATATTCACTGTTATTTCTAAGCAATTAATGTATTATTATATTTTTGTATTTTATAGTTGCTTGCTGTGTGCTAGCTTCTTGTTTTGTTTTGATATTCGCAAGCAGGCCAGTCATGTAAGCTAGTTTGATTATTGGCATCTTTGAGGCTCTCACATCCTGTCACCAGGTGGTTAGAGCTGTTACTCTATGTGTGAGCCTAGGAGTCCGTTAAATTTCCTTGTATGGATTCAGCTCGGGTATACAGGTAGTGAACAGGAGCTCACCGACAGTCCTAAATGGGCAGGAGTGATTGGAGTAGGCACAGGTATCTGGCTGTTATAGGGGGTCATGCACTGAGCAAGGCAGGGGCTGATGGCTGCCCCTGAGTGTCTGGGTGGAAGGTGTGTCCCTGTTGGCTAAAGCGCATAGGTGGGTGAGTTTTGCAGCCAGACTATGGGCACCCAGCGCTGTTGTTTGTAAGGACTGGGAAACACCACTTATTCTTGGATCTCTGTCAAGGGTAGCTAGGTTGAGTGGGTGGAGCCACCAGTTCTTAGGTCCCTGATGTCAATTGGTTGGGACCCTGCTTAATGAGCAGGGTGTTGTCAAATGTCATGAATCTGCCACTTCTCTCTACAGCTGATGAAGTTGGAAATAGGCTTCACGTATATACCCTGTTGTACTGTGCTAATGAGGGCCTGTGCTGTTGAAATGGGTTCACACAGATCTATGAAGGGGTGAAAAGCATTCAAAGTCTGTGGACACCTTATGCTTGTGCCTAGGGGGCTATGCCTGAACTGAGTTCCCAGCTAAGGGGAGCTGGAATATTATTTTTCCTGCCTGTTAATTTGTTTCCTCTCTAAAGGCGGGTGAATGGCTCTGGACATGCAATGAGTCCTACTTTAGGCTCAGGGGGTATAGCAATTGCTGAAGGCGGATAGAACCTGGAGCAGAGTGGGGAGGGGGCAGGTAAATGGGAGACAGGAACTTCCCGAAGGTGTTTTTTTTTTTTTTGATCCATGTGGTAGGTTAGACACATGTTCTTATCTTTCTCTCATTGAGTGCTGCTTTTTGCTGGTTCCAGAGGCTTGAGCAGACTTTCCACTGCTCAGTCTCTTCCAATGTGGAAAATGCATCCCAAGCACCACTGTTTGCCTCACACCACTCTCCCAAGCTGATCCAGCTTGCAAGGTGTTGGTGCCAGCCCTGTCAGTTTGGGCAACTCCTTGCTGCTTCTGGACCATCTCCCCCTCCCCCTGCCACTCTGTCTGCTTCCCCTATTTTGTCTTGGGTATTCAGAGCTCCTAGATTTTCTTTTTTTATTTTTTCACAGGTCTTTTTAAAAATTTTTTATTGTGCTTTAAGTGAAAGTTTACAAATCAAATCAGTCTCTCATACAAAAAACTTATATACATCTTGCTACATACTCCCAGTTGCTCTCCCCCTAATGAGACAGCCCGCTCCCTCCCTCCACTCTCTCTTTTCATGTCCATTTCACCAGCTCCTAACCGCCTCTACCCTCTCATCTCCCCTCCAGGCAGGAGATACCAACATAGTCTCAAGTGTCCACCCGATCCAAGAAGCTCACTCCTCACCAGCATCCCTCTCCAACCCGTTGTCCAGTCTAATCCCTGTCTGAAGAGTTGGCTTCAGGAATGGTTCCTGTCCTGGGCCAACAGAAGGTCTGCGGGACATGACCACTGCGGTACTTCTAGTCTCAAACCAATAAGTCTGGTCTTTTTATGAGAATATGGGATCTGCACCCCACTGCTCTCCAGCTCCCTCAGGGGATTTCTGTTGTGTTCCCTGTCAGGGCAGTCATAGGTTGTAGCCAGGCACCATCTAGTTCTTTTGGCCTCAGGCTGATGTAGTCTCCGGTTCATGTGGCCCTTTTTGTCTCTTGGACTCGTAATTACTTTGTGTCATTGGTGTTCTTCATTCCCCTTTGATCCAGGTGGGTTGAGACCAATTGATGCATTTTAAATCGCCGCTTGCTAGTGTTTAAGACCCCAGACGCCGCTTTCCAAAGTGGGATGCAGAATGCTTTCTTAATAGATTGTATTATGTCAGTTGACTTAGATGTCCCCTGAAACCATGGACCCCAAACCCCTGCCCCTGCTACACTGGCCTTCAAAGCATTCAGTTTATTCAGGAAACTTTGCTTTTGGTTTAGTCCAGTCGTGCTGACCTTGCCTGTACTGTATGTTGTCTTTCCCGTCACCTTAAGTAAGTAGTTCTTATCTGCTATCTAATTAGTGAATGCCCCTCTCCCACCCTCCCTCCCTCCCCCACCCTCCCTCCCTCCCCCACCCTCCCTCCCTCCCTCCCCCCTTTTTAAACTATTTCTCGAGTTCTTCTAATAGTGGCCTTATACAATATTTGTCCTTTTCCAACTGACTGATTTTCACTCAGCGTAATGCCTTCCAGATCCCTCCATGTTATGAAATGTTTCACAGATATTCCATTGCGTGAATATACCATAATTTTTTTATCCATTCATCCATTGAAGGGCACCTTGGTTGCTTCCATCTTTTTGCTATTGTAAACAGTGCTGCAATGAACATGGGTGTGCATATATCTGTTCGTGTCAAGGCTCTTATTTCTCTAGGATATATTCCAAGAAGTGGGATTGCTAGAACTATGGTAGTTGTATTTCTAGCTTTTTAAGGAAGTGCCAAATCGATTTCCAAAATGGTTGTGCATATGTGTTCCAATCTCTCCACAGCCTCTCCAACATTTATTATTTTGTGTTTTTTGGATTAATGCCAGCCTTGTTGGAGTGAGATGAAATCTCATTGTAGTTTCGATTTGCATTTCTCTAATGGCTAATGATCATGAGCATTTCCTCATGTATCTGCTGGCTACCTGAGTGTCTTCTTTAGTGAAGTGTCTGTTCATATCTTTTGCCCATTTTTTAATTGGTTTGTCTTTTTGTAGTTGAGTTTTTGCAGTATCGTGTAGATTTTAGAGATCAGGCACTGATTGGAAATGTCATAGCTAAAAACTTTTTTCCCAGTCTGTAGGTAATCTTTTTACTCTTTTGGTGAAGTCTTTGGATGAGCATAAGTGTTTGGTTTTTAAGAGCTCCCAGTTATCTAGTTTTGCTTCTGCATTGTTAGCAATGTTTTGTATACTGTTTATGCCATGTATTAGAGTTCCTAATGTTGTCCCCATTTTCTATTCCATGATCTTTATCGTTTTAGATTTTATATTTAGGTAATGATCCATTCTGAGCTCGTTTTTGTGCATGGAGTGAGGTATGGGTCTTGTTTCATTTTTTTGCACAAGGATATCCAGTTATGCCAGCACCATTTGTAAAAGAGACTGTCTTTTCCCCATGCAACTGTACTGGGGTCTTTGTCAAATATCAACTGCTCATATGTGCATGGATTTATGTCTGGATTCTCAATTCTGTTCCATTGGTCTGTGTATCTGTTATTGTACCAATACCAGGCTGCTTTGACTACTGTGGCAGTATAATAGGTTCTAAAATCAGGTAGAGTAAGGCCTCCTACTTTGTTCTTTTTCAGTAATGTTTTACATATCCGGGGCCTCTTGCCCTTGCATATGAAGTTGGGGATTTGTTTCTCCATCTCATTAAAAAATGTCATTGGAATTTGAATTGGAATTGCCTTAAATCTATAGATCGCTTTTGGTAGAATAGACATTTTTATAATATTAAGTCTTCCTATCCATGAGCAAGGCATTTTTCCACTTATGTAGGCCTCTTTTGGTTCCTTGCAGAAGTGTTTTGTAGTTTTCTTTGTATATGTCTTTTATATCTCTGGTAAGGTTTATTCCTAAGTGTTTTATCTTCTTGGGGGCTACTGTAAATGGTATTGATTTGATGATTTCCTCTTTGATGTTCTTTCTGTTGGTGTAAAGGAATCCAACTGATTTTTATATGTTTATCTTGTATCCCGATACTCTGCTGAACTCTTCTATTAGTTTCAGTAGTTTTCTGGAGGATTCCTTAGGGTTTTATGTGTATAAGATCATGTCATCTGCAAATAGAGGTACTTTTACTCCTTCTTTGCCAATCTTGATGCCCTTATTTCTTTATCTTCCCTAATTGCTCTGTCTAGGGCCTCCAGTATGATGTTGAATAAGAGCAGTGATAAAGGGCATTCTCATCTGGTTCCGGATCTCAAGGGAAATGCTTTGAGGCTCTCTCCATTCAGGATGATATAGGCTATTGGCTTTGTATAAATGCCCTTTATTATGTTGAGGAATTTTCCTTCTATTCCTATTTTGTTGAGAGTTTTTATCATGAATGGGTGTTGCACTTTGTCAAATGCCTTTTCTGCATCAATTGGTAAAATCATGTGATTCTTGTCTTTTGTTTTATTTATATGATGGATTACATTAATTGTTTTCCTAATGTTGAACCATCCCTGCATACCTGGTATGAATCCCACTTGGTCGTGGTGAATTATTTTTTTGATATGTTATTGAATTCTATCGGCTAGAGTTTTGTTGAAGATTTTTGTATCTGTGTTCATGAGGGATATAGGTCTGTAATTCTCTGTTTTTGTGGTATCTTTACATGGTTTTCATATCAGGGATATGCTGGCTTCATAGAATGAGTATGAGAGTATTCCATCCCTTTCTATGCTCTCAAATACCTTTAGTAGTAGCAGCGATGTTAACTCTTCTCTGAAAGGTAGGTAGAACTCTGCAGTGAAGCCGTCTGGGCCAGTTTTTTGATTACCTTTTCAATCTCTTCTTTTGTTATGGGTCTATTTAGTTGTTCTGCCTTTGTTTGTGTTAGTTTAGGTAGGTAGTGTGTTTCTAGGAATTCATCCATATCTTTTGGGTTTTCAAATTTTTTAGAGTACAATTTTTCATAGTGATCCGATATGATTCTTTTAATTTCAGTTGGGTCTGTTGTAATATTGCCCATCTCATTTCTTATTCAGGTTATTTGCTTGCTCTCCTGTTTTTCTTTTGTGTGTTTGGCCAATGGTTTATCAATTTTGTTGATTTTTTCAAAGAACCAGGGTTTAGTCTTGCTAATTCTTTCAATTGTTTTTCTGTTTTCTATTTCATTTAGTTCAGCTCTAGTTTTTATTATTTGTTTTCTTCTGGTGCCTGAGGGTTTCTTTTGTTGCTCTCTTTCTATTTGTCCAAGTTGTAGGGATAATCCTTTGATTTTGGCCCTTTCTTCTTTTTGGATGTGTGCATTTATTGATATAAACTGACCATTCACTGTGTCCAAAAGGTTCTGATAGGAAGTGCTTTCATTCTCATTGGATTCTATGAATTTCTTTATTCCATCCTTAATGTCTTCTATAATCCAGTCTTTTTTTTGAGCAGGGTATTGTTCAGTTTCCAAGTGTTTGATTTCTTTTCTCTGCTTTTTCTGTTATTGATTTCCACTTTTATGGCCTTATGGTCAAAGAAGATACTTTGTAATATGTCAGTGTTTTGGATTCTGTTAAGGCTTGCTTTATGACCTAATATGTAGTCTATTCTAGAGAATGTTCCATGTGCACTAGAAAAGAAAGTATACTTGGTTGCTGTTGGGTGGAGTGTTCTGTATATGTCTATGAGGTCAAGTTGGTTGATCGTGGCATTTAGATCTTCCGTGTTGGGTGTCCTGTCCTTCACTGAAAGTGGTGTGTTGAAGTCTCCTACTATTATTGTGGAGATGTCTATCTCACTTTTCAGTGCTGATAGAGTTTGTTTTATATATCTTGCAGCCTTGTCATTGGGTGCATAAATATTTAAAATGGTTATATCTTCTTGGTATATTGTCCCCTTAATCATTATACAGTGTCCTTCCTTATCTTTTATGATGGATTTAACTTTAAAGTCTCTTTTCTCAGAAATTAATATTGCCACTGCTGCTCTTTTTGATCATTGTTTGCTTGATATTTATTTTTCCATCCATTCAGTTTTAGTTTGTTTGTGTCTCTAAGGTGTGTCTCTTGTAGGAAGCATATAGACGGATCATGTTTTTTAATCCGTTCTGCCACTCTCTATGTAATTATGGATAGGTATGAATTCAGTGCTATCATTTTGATGTCTTTTTTTGTGTGTTGTTGGCAGTTTCTTTTTCCCAGTTAATTTTATGTGCTGAGTAGATTATCTTTATGTATTGTTCTTTCCTTATATTTGTTGTTGATTTTTTTTCTGCTAAGTCCGTGTTTTTTTCATGTATTTTATTTTGATGTGTAGGATTGTTTGTTTCCTTTGTGGTTACCTTATTAATTACCCCTATTTTTCTAAATTTAAACCTAGCTTTCATTTCTTTGCATTGCCTTGTCTTCCTCTCCATATGGAAGATCTATGACTACACTTATTAGTCCCTGTTTATTGTTTTAATGTTGTCTTCTTTTATGTAATAACATTGTTGTTACCCTGTTTTCAGCTTTTTTTTTTTGGTCTTGATTTATGTTTTTGATTTCCCTATCTGGGTTGAGTTCTGATGGCTCTGCCCAGTGTTCTAGTCTTAGGTTGATACCTGATATTATTGATTTTCTAACTGAAGAGCTCCCTTTAATATTTCTTGTAGTTTTGGTTTGGTTTTTATGAATTCCCTAAACTTCTGTTTATCTGGAAATGTCCTAATTCACCTTCATATTTGAGAGACAATTTTGCTGGATATATGATTCTTGGCTGGCAATTTTTCCCTTCAATTTTTTATAAAAGTCATTTCATTGCCTTCTTGCCTGCATGGTTTCTGCTGAGTAGTCTGAAAAAAAAAAAAAAATTGCCTCTCCTTGTGGGTGACTTTTTGTTTATCCCTAGCTGTTCTTATAATTCTCTCTTTATCTTTGGTTTTGGCAAGTTTGATTATAATATGTCTTGGCGACTTTCTTTTAACATCTGCCTTATGTGGAGCTCGATGAGCATCTTGGATAGATATCTTCTCATCTTCACGATATCAGGGAAGTTTTCCGCCAATAAATCTTCAACAATTCTCTCTGTATTTTCTGTTGTCCCTCCCTGTTCTGGTACTCCAATCACTCATAGGTTGTTTCTCTTGATAAAGTCCCACATGATTCTTAAGGTTTCTTCATTTTTTTTTTTAATTCTTTAATCTGATTTTTCTTCAAATATATTAGTGCCAAGTGATTTATCTTCAAACTCAGAAATTCTGCTTTCCACTTGCTCAAATCTGCTTCTCTGACTTCCTATCGAGTTGTCTACTTCTGTAATTTTGTTGTTAATCTTCTGAATTTGTGATTGCTGTCTGTCTATGGATTTTTCCAGCTTATTAAGCTTTTCATTATGTTACTGAATAATCTTTCTAATTTCTTCAGTTGCTTTAGCTGCGTTTTCCTTGGCTTGTTCTGCATATTGCCTCATTTCCTTCCTGATGTCTTGAAGGGTTCTGTACATTAATCTTTTGTATTCTGGCTCTGGTAATTCCAGGAATGCACTTCCATCTAGAAGATCCCTGGATTCTTTGTTTTGAGAGCTTGTTGAGGCAATCACGTTCTGTTTCTTTATGTGACTTGATATTGACTGTTGTCTCCAAGCCATCTACAAGTTATTACATTAGTTTATTTTATGTTTGCTTACTGTGTCATAGGCTCTTGCTTTGTTTTGTTTTGATATGCCTGGATTGGTTGCTCGAGTGAGCTAGCTTGATTATTTTTGCCTTTGGAGTTCTGATGTCCTGTCCCCAGATGGTTAGATCTGTCATTATGCATGCCAGTCTAGGAGTCCATTCACTTTTCTTATATGAATTCTGTTCAGGTATCCAGGTAGCTGAGCATCAAGTGTGTGGTACAGGCTCTGTCTTACAGTCTTAGAGGGGCAGGGGTGATTGGTGTAGGTACCAGTGTCTGGTTGCAGCAGGGGGTCACGCTCTGAACAAGGCAGGGGGCTGAGACTCATCCCCCACATGTCTCTGAGGAAAGCGCATCCCTGTTCCCTAGAGTGTGCAGGTGGGTGGGTTCTTCAGATGGGCCATGGACACCCAATGTTTTTGGTTGTAAGGACTGAGAGGTGCCAGTTATCCTTGGACCCCAGTCACAGATGGCTGGGTGACCTGAGTGGAGCTACCAGTCCTTAGGCCCCTGATGTGGGTAGGTGAGAACCCTGTTTAATAAGCAAAGCAATGTCAAACATGAAACACCCACCTGTCTGACACACAGTTGAAACAGTTGGAGTCTGCCAACAAGGGCCTATTCTCCTGAAATATGCCCACACAGGTCTATGCAGAGGGGAAAGGTACTCAAAGTCCACGGACCATTTATGCCTGGACAGGAGCCGCTTCTGTCCTGAGCTCCCCTGGTTAGTGGAGCTAGCAAATTTTCTTTTTCCAAAGTTGCAAATTTGTTCCTTCTCCAAGGCTGGAAGAACGGCTTTAGGCACTCAACAGGGCTTATCTCAGGCCCAGGGAAATCAACAGCTGCTGAAGTCTGCTTGAGAGCGGGGGGGGGGGGTGGGGGGGGGGAGGGCACAGTAAAATATATGCAAATACTTAGTTTTTTGCTGAGTGCACCATTCTTCTCTGACTCTGGAGGTGTGAGTAGGCTGTGTGGCTGGCTGCTTCTCCCTGAGGAAACTGCAGCCGAACGCTTGTACCAGCCTGCTTCCACCACTCCCTGAGGGCTCCCCACGATTCAGGTCCAGTATCTCCTCTCCGCTTCTGAACCGTTTCTTCCTCCCCCTGCCCTCAGTTCATTTTCTAAGCTTTTGTTTGATGTTCAAGGCTCCTAGCTTGTTATAAATATATTCATTTCACTTGTTTTTTTGGGTCTTTGTTGTAAAGAGGGCTTGCTGGAAGCGTCTGTTTATTCTGCCTCCTTAGTTTTTACATATAATTGATTAATTTGGTTTTTTTCGGGTCTTTGTTGTGTGAACGACCACAGGAAGCTTCTGACTACTCCACCATCTTGGCCCAGACACATTTCTAGCTTTTGGTTTCAAGTGAGAAACATGCGACTGTTCCTTTCACTTGAACACTTAGAGGCCATTGTAGTGTTATTAATTGGACTAATTTCAATATTGTCATGTCTAAGGCAATAGGGAGGCTTGAGAAGAGGGAGAGAGGTGGGGGAACAGCCATTCATGGAGTAGACAGAACACACACAGCAGTTATCAATTAAGTTCTCTGTCTTATATCAGTGTGGTTCATGGTACCCTAAAACAATTGCAGTAGTAACTAAAGATCACTAATCACAAATCACCATAACAGATATAATAATAATGAAAAAGTTTGAAATATTTTGAGAATTACCAAAATGTGACATAGAGACACAAAGTGAGCATGTGCTGTTGGAAAAATGGCACTGACAGACTTGCTCAAAGTAGGATTGACACATGCCTTCAATTTGTAAAAAAAATGCAGTATCTGTGAAGCCCAATACAGTGAAGCACATTAAATGAGGTATACTGTATCTGGAAAACTTAGTTGTTGTTAGTTGCTGTGGATAGATTTTGACTCGTGGTGACTTCATTTGTTACAGACAAGGGCCAATTATCCAATGGACAAGGTAAGCACAGTCCTTACCTTGCTTACTAGATCATCTATAGTTGAAAATTTCACCACATCAAAAACTCTGTTTCTAGGTATGGATAACATCTGTAGCTCCCTCAACTGCATAGCACCTTCCTGTAGAATCAAAGTCTCTTTTCAAATTTACAGTCCCTGACAGGAATGGATTACCCAGTAAACATGGTATCCAGTGAAACCCATGTAAAATTGTTCACTACAGATTAGTAAGTAAGCACAAGTAAGCCCATGCTACTTTGCTTACTGAGTAATCTGCTCCTGGTTACAGAGAAGAACTGCTCCATAGGTTTTTTTTCTTTTTTGTCAGTAATCTTAATGGAAGCAGATCACCAGGCCTTTTCTTCTGCAGTACTGCTGGGTAGGTTCAAACCACTACCCTTTTGGTTAGTAGCTGAGTGCAAATTGTTTGTACCAGCAGGGACTTGGAAAGCTTAGACCACAGTAAAAACTCTAAGAAGATACAGCCACAAGAAGTAATAACAAAAATCAAGCATTATAAAGTAATTAAATAAAATAACCACAAAGTAAAAAATCTCTTTTCAAAGGTCAGACAAGTCAGGTTGACAAAGATGATCCACAAAGGCAGTTGCTTATCTAATTTTCTCTCTGCTAATGAATAATTTTCCCTATCCGCCCAGTCCATAAAAAAAATTATAAAACCAAATGAAGAAAAATATTAAACAATATCCTAGGAAGATGCTAGGGCAGATATATGTTTTTGAGTTTTATTAAAAAATGAATATATTATAAACTGAAACTATACT
This sequence comes from Elephas maximus indicus, assembly GCF_024166365.1. Taxonomy (NCBI): domain Eukaryota; kingdom Metazoa; phylum Chordata; class Mammalia; order Proboscidea; family Elephantidae; genus Elephas; species Elephas maximus. Next base: position 14,517,520 of record NC_064822.1, on the reverse strand, counting down.
CTTTAAATCTTTCATAAAAACATGCAAAGTCCTAATCTCTAGCAGTGTCCAGGCACATAAGAATTGCAGTAAGGATATTACAGTCAATCTTTCTTACAAAGAGAAGTTTCTGGGTGGTGTGAACAATTAGCAGTCTCAACTACTAAATGATAGTTTGGAGGTTCACATCCACCCAGAGGTGCCTTGGATAAAGCACTGGAGATCTACTTCCAAAAAATTAGCTACCAAAAACCCTGTGGAGCATAGTTCTACTCTGACACACATGAGTTGGAGTTGACTGGACGGTAACTGGTTTTTCTTAGAAGTCTTTTAGAAACTCTACCTATTTAATGAACTAATTTTTCCACACTCTTCCTGCCTTCCCACAAAAAGTTATCTTACGGACATACCAAAAAAAAATCTAAGTTCTGTATCATGAAGATTTGGCAGAAGAAAACAGGCATCCTTAGGGATCATCGTATAATCAGCGCTGGCACAAGTGGGCACATTCAATGGGGAGCCAAAAAGCACCGATGTCAATAAATGCTGTGAGCAGAGTAGCATATATTCCAGTAGCCACATCCAGTATTTCAACAGTTGTATATTGCTCACAGGTATAATTTTTTAGCAGTGGGGTTGTTCCAACACCTCCCAGACAGTCCTGCGAAAGAGGGTTAAGTAGTGGGAAGCAACCAGCTAACAGTTTATTGTAATCCACTATTAGTTCACAAAAAGCTCCTAAATGAAAATTCTCCTAAAGGTTTTTCTCAACTTAATTCAATGAAAATCTCAAGAATTAGTCAAGCTTTCGGTGGACTTCAAATCTCTTAAAATCTCTTCAAAATTGTATGCATACATATATATCCACATTTTTCTGAGAAAAGAGTCAAATAGCTTTAATTAAATTCTCTGTTACCAAAAAATCAGGGCTTGAAGGACTAACTACGGTGTGTAACCAACAATAGACAGGGTATTGTGGTATGAATTAGAGACAATGAGAAGCAACCTACCTTTCTGACAAAGTAGACTACAGGCCCATCCCAGCCAAACCACAGCAACAGCAACTAGAATGACAATAGCAGTAGCAAAGTGATATTTTAGCTGCTGGTGGCTACAATTCTAAGAAGGCAGAAGAGGTATTTTGTTAGAACCATTTCAATGTCCTAGAAAGCTTGTTGGAGAGAGCAGTGAAGAGCACCTACATGTAAGGACACAGGGGCACTTCCACAGAACCACAGGGACACAGTAGGAGAGGTTTAGCATTTTCTCCAATGTGAACCCCTTCTCTGGAATCTTAGCACAGTGAGGCCCATAGTCATCTTCCCTAAGACGGACAATGACTGGTCCTTTATTGCTTTCAAGAATGGGGTCATGTGCTACTGAAGATATTATGAAAATAGAAGAAGAAACATTAGAAGTTCCTGTAAAGAAAACAGGAAAGTTCAAACCAAAGATTAATGAGGATATTAAGATAAGCTTTCCGAAGAAGAAAGATACCATAGAAGAAGAATATTTAAAAATCCTAAATCAGTCATAAATCCACATCAATGTGAGTGCCTTATGAATCAGTTATGATTTAAGGCTCATTCTTTACATTCCATGCTACACATAGGATTATGCAATTCACACATTGTGTTTTGGTTCTAACACTTTGGTCACATCTTTGTGGTATTTTATACATAGCAAAGAATATTGAATATACCATGGACTGCCAGGAGAATGAACACATGTATCTTGGAAGAAGTTCAGCCAGAATACTGCTTAGAAACAAAGATGGCAAGACTTCATTTCCCTTACTTTCAACATGTCATCATAAGGGACCAGTCCCTGGAGAGAGACATCATGCTTTGTAAAGTAGAGGGTGAGTGAAAAAGAGGAAGACCCTCAACATGATGGATTGACACAGTGACTGCAACAATGGGCTCAAACATAGCAACAATTGTGAGAATGGCACAGGACTGGGAAACATCTCGTTCTGTTATACATATGGCAGCTATGAGTTGGAATTGACTCGATGGCACCTAACAACAACAAACCATACATGTAGCCCCAGTTAAATGGGTTTACTTTCTGCTGCAATACTAACGCCACATGAAAAATGTCATGACAACAGATAGATTGTTTAGCTCAATATTCATTCTCTTTCCTTGTTTTTTTATTGTTTTATTCTATTCCATTTCCTTTTTCCTTACATTTCCAAATCCTAAACTTCATTATAACAATCTATTATAGATTAATCTTTCAATACCTTAGGCAGGCAAGCTTTAAGAACATTAATAATTTTAGCTTGTATTGTATTTGAAATGATGCATTCCACTGTTTCTCTACAGGCATGGAAAGGTATTCTTCATTCCCTTTTCGAATCTAAAATTTCTCCTTCACCAAATTTACACTCTGATCAATTCAAAGCCTTCGTTCAATGTTTTTCTGTCATTTACCTTTCCAGACTGATATGTCCAAATCATAGTTATAGTTAGTGGAAGTCTGTCCTTTCTCTTGATCATTTTAATTGTGTTCTTGGAATCACTCAGGTCTATTCTGCCTGTCTTGAAATGTAACATACAGAAATACATGGAATTCTCCAGATAATGACACACCCCTCTATATGTGTTTTGTTATCGCTTCCCTTTTCTGATATTTTTTGCCTATAATTTTTGTTGACTTTTTTTTTTAAACTACAATTGTTCCATTCAACTTCAAGATTTGCCATAAAATACAACTCATTTGTTAGCCTGTAGCAGAAAATACTGCCAAATTTTATAGTCAAGGATAGGGATAGTTTTGGAAGCCAATATACTTTTTTTTCTCTCTATTATAATTTTGCCCAAACCTTGTTCTTTTCATGAGTTCTTTAAATTTGAGTTGAGAAACATCAGTATCATGAAAACACCAAGGAAGACGTTGCCATGGTACATAAGTTGAGCTGTCCTCAAGTGTTTTCCTGAAAGTGTATTTACGTATATCCCGTATGTTTAGTGTAAACAGATTCTTTCTAAATGAATTTTCATTTTTTCTTTGTTAATGTTACTTCACAACAGAACTGACTTCCCTATATGAGACTAGCTCTCTACATATTAAGAAATCCTTTCATGTTGTCATATCTGGTCAAGTGGGTCAATAAAGCAGACAATAAAACCATCAATGAGGCCAGTGCAACATGTCAAGTGGGTTGTAGAATATTAGGCCAAATCTAAAAGATCTTAAGATCCTGAACTTTTTAAATTTAAAAACAACAATATCGCTCTATATCGCTGTGGTACTCATCTTCTAAGAAATGAAAATGAATGCTGTAATAGGAGGACCCCTGATTTGTGAGTCAGAAGCTTGGATGCAAGTCTTAGTTCCCATTAAAGCAAGTTACCACAGATAAGCTACTTCATCTCCCAGGGCATTCTCTTCATGAGGTTTATACTGGATTAATTCCACAGTTCCTCACAACTTTAACATTCTATGATTTCATACCTCTTCTACCCCTTTCAAGGCCAATAGTAGATATGGTATCCCACGCAATTTTTATGCCTCTGGAGTTCTTGGAAAAGGACGCAGTCCAATTTTAATGTGTTTAGCCTCACGTCAGGAGCCTTTTCAAATGCTTCAAACTTAAGAACCCTGAGTTAGAGTCTCATTTTTTGGTAGATTGAGCATTGTCTTGGATGATGCCTCCCAGATGTGTGAATTTTCTAAACTTGTGGCAGTTTTGACTTTATTTCTGTAAGATAATCCCTCTCACTATATTTTCCAGGTACTATGTTCTCATGAGAATGTACTTATCATGAAAATAAGCTATTGCCAGTCTTCATCAGTCATAGTGGCCATATTCTTCTTTACATCATTCATGATTTCGAGGTATTACTGGCTCCTTTCTTTTCTAGCTTCTGAACAGTAAATAATGACTTTCCAATAAGGAATAACGCATTGTAGTGGTACTTTTCAAGACATTGTAACTCTTATAAATTATTCTTACCCTGCATTTAGTCTTAGGTCCCTATCATTGCTTCCATGTGTAACACATAGAGTGCACTTCTGTGAGCAGTTCAGTATTCCAGGGCAGCTGTTTCTGCTTCTTAGCTGTTTGTACTGCTTGTGCCATAATGAAGAATACATAATACTGGTAATTTTCCTGAGATTCAAATTGATTTAGTTTTATTAGTTTAGCATGTAAGTACTGCTTTTGTAGTAATGAAGAATACATTGTAGTGGTAATTTTCCTGAGATAAAAAATCCCCTGGCTTTGTTTATTTGGGCGGTAAGTGAAGCAGGGAGAGGGTTATTGGCCATCCCACAGTAGTTGTTTTTGAGAAAAGTCTACTCTTGTTACATTTTTGTTGCAATTTTCACAATACCTCACCATGATTGGTTGATTCACCAGGTTTCTCTCTCTCTCCTGGCAGGAGGCCAAGGCACAGGTGCACCAATTCCAAATGTACCTGCTATACGACCTTCCTGGGGTGGCAGTAGTGGAGCCATGACCATTTTTTTTAAGGGCTGTGGGCAGTATTTTTAGAGCCCTGCCCCAAAACTCATTCACAAAGATTATGCGGACTGCACATGCATCAGAGGACTGAAGGTCCTCCCCTCACTGTTCATGAATATGTATGTCACTCCCTACATAAGGAGCAAATCTGCCTTACTTCAAAGAGCTGGCAGCCTTAGGTCATGAAACCCTGCCTGCCTCCCAGTTTGCAAACTGTAAACAAACCTGTTTTTCTAACCCTGAGTCTGGCTGACTTCAGTTTGCTAGTCTGCTAAGCAAGAACCTATTAGTTGTTGGCTTCGTAGGTACTCCTTTTGCAGTAAGGAAGAATGCATTGTACCATGGTTTGAGGTTTCATAAAAAATAATAAAAAGGACAAGAAGAAGGAGACTGGGATAAAATGTATGTGCGGTCATTGCCAATTCCCTTCATGTTTTACCTCATTACAAATTTTTTTAAATTGTACTTTAGATGAAAGTTTAGAGAACAAACTAGTTTCTCATTAAATAGTACACATATTGTTCTATGACATTGGTTAAGAATCCCATGACATGTCAACCCTCTCCTTTTTCGACTTTGGGTTCCCTATTACCAGCTTTCCTGTCCCCTCCTGCCTTCTAGTCCTTGCCCCTGGGGTGGTGTGCCTCTTTAGTCTAGTTTTGCTTTATGAGCCTATCTAATCTTTGGCTGAAGGGTGAACCTCAGTAGTGACTTCATTACTGAGCTAAAAGTGTGTCTGGGGGCTATACTCTTGGCGTTTCTCCAGCCTTTGTCAGGCCAGTAAGTCTGGTCTTTTTTTGTAAGTTAGAATTTTGTTCTACGTTTTTCTCCAGCTCTGTCCGGGACCCTCTATTGCAATCTCTGTCAGAGCAGTCAGTGGTGGTAGCTGGGCACCATCTACTTGTACTGGACTCTCTCTGGTGGAGGCAGTGGTAGTTGTGATCCATTAGTCCTTTGTACTAATCTTTCCCTTGTATCTTTAGTTTTCTTCATTCTTCCTTGCACCTGAAGGGGTGAGACCAGTGGAGTATCTTAGATGGCTCCTCACAGGCTCTTAAGACCCCATGTTTTGCAAATTTTTAGAAATGAAAAAAAAATTAAGATTTTTATCATTGACTCATATTGGCAGGATTTATGTTGTTCAGGGTTTGCGAAAACATATGTGATCCCAGATAATGGGTATCAAAACCCATAACTCATAATAAAAATTCTGAATTGGTCATTTAATTGGCATGCCTTCATTAGCGAAAATACATTTTATCATCAAAAAAATTCAGAGGAGAAAATAATTAGATCCTGAAAGGGCTAGTCATAAACCATTTTCAGATTCTTTTTTTTTTTTTTTTTAATAAACTGAAAAACAAGTAGTCTCTGTGCCTCTATAATGAGTACCTGAATCATTTTCTCACTTTGTCGTGGGTCTGCCATGGATCACCAATATTTGGCAGATTTGGTTCTCCAGGATTCTACATCATGATGACATGAAGCCAAACATAATAAGAGAAAAGCTGCTGAAAAGGAGGAAATTCTAGTTTATCTTTCTGAAGCTATTTCCCCCAACTCTTATTATAAACCTGGCTAGAGACTGAGTGGTAATCTTGGGCATAGATGCTCAAGAACCTGGAGACTCCATTCTAGTGTTTTCTTTATATGCCTCCCATATTTATAGTACATTTTGCCACAGTGTGAGTTAATAGTTTCCTCCTTTAAAAGGAGCTATCATTTTGGTAAAAATAATATTGCATTTGGAGATTTCCCATGAAATTTAAAGTTTTTCTTTTTTTAAGAGGAAGGGGAAAGGGTCCTTGGTTTATCAAAAGATTGGGGAGGGGTGGGTAGAGAGAAGGCTTGAGAACAACACATCCAGCCTATAGAAGACAATATCCTGTTACTCCTCCCACTCCCTTCCCCAATTCAAATTCAAACAAAGACTTACAGGGTTTGGGACACCTTTCCTCTTTCTAGGTGAGCTTACTAATGGTTAGTTTTGTCTCTGGGGCCACCATGTCCCCTAAAAACTCACACGTCTTTCTAGTGACCATACTCATGACCCCCACTGCTCTTAGACCTACCTTCCCTAACAGTGTCCTGTGCTCACAGATATTTCTGGATTCCTCTGTCTTATATTTCCTCAAACTCTGCTGTCTTCTACAAGATAGCTGTCTAAGGAATTATTCTATGTAAGCATGTGACTTAGATCAGGTGTGATCTTAACACTAACATTATCAATTATCAAATGCATTGCATGCTAGGCTCATGCTAAGCACGTTTTTTATTTTTTGTAGTGTGCATTATATCATGTATTTTAACAAGGGTCTTCTTTATACAATGTTCACCTCAAAGGAGTGAAGTACTGCAATGACAGGCATTTCAGGCTTTGTGAAAGGCTGGTGGAGATTAATTGGAGGCATTATTCAATAAATCTTTTACATATTGTGTACGAAGTCCCAAATACATAGGAGTTTTCCTGGTCTTCAAACCACACACATACAAATACAGGAGGAGGCTTTGCCTTTGCTTTTCACAGAGGGCATTAGAAACAAAGGTGGCCAGCCAGCAGCATGCTATGTTCTCGGTGACGCTGTGTATAAAATGCAAAGCTCTAGAAATAATATTATTCATAAAAAATAAGAATATATACAGTTTTCCTTTTCTAGATTATGAAAGAATATGCCAATTATCCCAGGATTTAAAAATCAGAATATATGGTATACAAATAAAGTCAAGAATCAAATTATTGCATTCTAGAAACTTATGATGCATGTTTTATAAAGAGAATCAGAAACAATCACCCAGGAAAATCTTTAATTTAAGATATTTTTGGCTTCCAAAGTATATTATTTTCCTCTGATTATGTTAATTAAGGAAGATTACCTTTAATAACACAAAATAGAGATATTTTGAATCCTATTAAGTTGTATTTCAAGCTTGCCTCAAGCTCTAAAGAGAAAAAATATCCTAGGCTTTGATTATAAAGAGAGCTCTATAGTCCCAAACCCACAATATGTGCAGTGGTTACATCTTTATTAAACACACTTTGAACTAACTGTGCTACAGCCAGGCAGTTGTACTATCTAAAGAGATATTAAGATTGTTGTTAGCTGCTGGCTAGTCAGCTTTGACTTATGGTGACCTCATGTACAACAGACCAAAACATTGCCTGGTCCTGCATCATCTTTACAATTGTTGGTATGCTAGACTCCATTGTTGTGGCCCCTGTGTATTTTGAGTGTCTTCCAACCTAGGGAAGCCTTGGTAGTATAGTGGTTAAGTGCTCAGATGTTAACCAAAAGGTTGGCGGTTTGAACCCACCAGTCACTAGTCCAGCAGCCTGATTCAGTAAAGTCTTACAGGCTTAGAAATCCTACAGGGCAGTTCTACTCTGTCCTATAGGGTTGTGTGAGTTGAAATCTACTAGACGGCAATGGGTTTGATTTTTGGTTTTCAATCTAGGGGGCTCATCTTCTGATACAATATTGTGCTGTTATCCGTAGGATCCCTTGGTTAATTTTTGGAAGTATATCACTGACCTTTCCTCCTAGTTTGTCTTAATCTGGACACTGTACTGAAACCTGTCCACCATGAGTGACCCTGCTGGTATTTGAAATACTAGTGTATGGCTTCCAGCATCATAGCAACATATAAGCCACTGTAGTATGACAATCTGACAGATGGTGAATTTGATAGTACATGAGATTAAAATTGAGAAAACTATTTTTTCAATTAAGTGAAAAAATTAATAAACACTCAAAGCTTACTTGCAGCTCTATGCCACCAGTGAATGTTATCTTTTAGCCCCAAATATATGCAGAACTGCTTACAACAGTTCACGCAAATCGTCTTCTGTCATATATGTCATGACACTCTTATTTACAGCCTTTTTATACATGCATGACCTCAGGCTCAAAGCCGTGATATTTTTTGAAACAGGAAGTGACATAGTTGAGAGCTGTAGTCAGACAGGCCGGGGTTCAAATCCTGACTCCACAGCTTACTGATCATGTGACTTTCAGCAGTTACTTTACTTTTTAGATTTGCTTTTTCGCCTGTAAATTAATTACCTCATAGAAATACTGTGAGTATTAAGTTTAAAAAATAGGTTAACTGCTTAGCTCAGCACCAGGCACATAGTAAACACTTAATAAATGATAGCCTTTCTTATCATCATCGCCAAGAAAGATGATCTAACCGAGTGTGGAAATTATTGAACAATATCATTAATATCACATACAAGTAAAATCTTGCTGAAGATCATTCAAAAGTGGCTGCAGCAGTACATTGACAGGGAACTGCCAGAAATTCAAGCTGGATTCAGAAGAGGACATGGAACCAGGGATATCATTGCTTATGTCAAATGGGTCTTGGCTAAACGTGGAGCATACCAGAAAGATGTTTACCTGTATTTTACTGTGTGAATCATAACAAATTATGTATAACATTTTGAAGAATGGGGATTCCAGAACACTTAATTGTGCTCATGAGAAACCTGTATATAGATCAAGAAGGAGTTGTTTGGACAGAACAAGGGGATACTGCATAGTTTAAAAAGCCAGGAAAGGTGTGTGTCAGGGTTGAAGCCTTTCACCATACCTATTCAATCTGTGTGCTGAGAATAATCTGAGAAGCTAGATGATATGAAGAAGAGCAGAGTCTCAGGATTGGAGGAAGACTCATTAACAACTTGTGTTATGCAGATGACACAACCTTCCTGCTCAAAGTGAAGAAGAAGACTTGAACCACTTACTGATGAAGATGAAAGGCCAAGCCTTCAGCATGGATTACACTTCAACATAAAGAAAACAAAAATCCTCACAACTGGACCAATAAGCAACATCATGATAAATGGGGAAAAGACTGAAGTTGTCAAGGATTTCATTTTACTTGGATCCACAATCAGTACCCATGGAAGCAGCAGTCAAGAAATCAAAAGACGCATTGCACTGGGCAAATCTGCTGCAAAAAAACTCTTTAAAGTGTTGCAAAGCAAAGACGTCACCTTGACTAAGGTGCACCTGACCTAAGCCCTGATGTTTTCAATCACCTCCTATGCATGTGAAAGCTGGAAATTGAATAAGGAAGACCGATGAAGAATTGATGCCTTTTAATTGCGTTGTTGGAGAAGAATGTCGAATATACCATGAACTGCCAAAAGAATGAACAAATCTGCCTTGGAAGAAGTACAACCAGAATGCTCCTTAGAAGCAAGGATGGGGAAACTACATCTCACATCCTTTGGACATGTTTTCAGGAGGGTTCAGTCCCTGGAGAAGGATATCGTGCTTGGTAAAGTGGAGAATCAGTGAAAAAGAGGAAGACCCTCTTTGAGATGGATTGACACAGTGGCTGCAACAATGGGCTTAAGCATAACAAGGATTGTGAGGACGCTGCAGGACCGGGCAGTGTTTTGTTCTATTGTTCATAGGGCTACTACGAGTCTGAACCGACTTGATGGCACCTAACAACAACATTCTTACCATCTTATATTTTTTCAAAATCATGTGAAAAAATGTATGGCCAACTTGGAAATAGAATTTAAATGATATGTGCAGGTAATCAACCCTAAGGAAGAAGAGAGACTCCATGTAAGGCCCCCCTGTCAATCAAAAATAAGGTCATGTTTCCTATGATAATTAGTCTTGTTTCTGCAAGTGGGCACTCGCTAATCAGGACAGAAACTTACTATCACGTGGGTGCAGTGTTATGAGGTGCCCTGATGAGCTGAGAATTAACCTTTTAATTTCTTGATTTGGGGGTGGTAGGGATAAAGTTGGAGGCATTGAGGTTATTTGAAGAGCAGGGTGTTATTATGGAGCCCTGGTGGTGCAGTGTTTAAGAGCTTGGCTGCTAACTAGAAGGTCTGCAGTTCAAATCCAGCTTGGGACAGTCCTACTGTGTCCTATAGGGTTGCTATGAATCAAAATCAACTTGACTATAACGGGTCTGGTTTTGGGTTTTGGACAGCTGCTATCTACCAACCAGTAAAAAAGCATTTCATTATTTGAAAAACTATCAGCCATTCTAGCAGGTAAGGGCTGACAGTCTGCCCACCTATACAGATCTTTGATCTGGCCCTGATTACTTTCCCAGCCTCATTTCTCTCCATCAACAGCAGGCGGTGGTGCTTCAGTGATGGAATCCTTGCCTTACAAGTGGGAGACCCAGGTTCAGTTCCCCACCAGTGCAGCTCAGCCATCTGTCAGTGGAAGTTTGTGTGTTGCTACGATTCTGAACAGGTTGCAGTGGAGCTTCCAGATGAAGACAGACTAGGAAGAAAGGCATGATGATCTTCTGAAAAGTCAGCCAATGAAAACCCTATGGATCACAACAGTCCAACCCCTAACTAATCACAGGGGTGGTGCAGGACCAGGCGGTGTTTCATTTGGTTGTGCATGGGATCGCCATGAGTCAGGCTGACCCCATGCACAGCAACTTTCCACTCAGCGATTTTAAACAGCTTTTAGTTTCTAACCCATCACACACGTCTGTTTCTTTCTTTGGGCCTTGCCCTCTTCTACCTGCTTTGACTCACAAATCCTTCTGCTTCTCTGAGCCTTAGCTGTCTTCTCTGCCCCAGCCCTGGGCAGGGGAGAGGCTGCCCTTCTCCACCTGCACCTGCGCACCTGTAACACTGGACCTCCATGCTGGGTTATCATGGCTGACCTCAGCCTTCCTCCTAGACTCTGCACTCCTGGCTTCTATGTATCCAGTGAGCTTCTTTTCTAAACCTCAAATGGGGACACTTTCTGGAATATTGGTATGGTTCCCCAAAACAGAGGACAGTTTAATTCCTCTAAACTGTCAGGGACTATAATCGTGGCAGAGACCTCTAAAAATTATTAGGTTCATCACTACTTTTAAATTGAGGAATTGGTCAGAACCAGTGCTAGATCATTTTATTTAATGCTTAAATAAGGAAGCACCTATTTTAAAAAAATATTTTGATAATGTTTTTCAATAACAGTAACAATTCCTTTATTCTCTCAATGTATTTTATTTTATTCATTGAAAAATATTATTCTGAGAGGGGGTCCATAGGCTTTCCCAGAGTGTCAGAAAGACCCATGGCATGAAAAAGGTCAGGAACATTTTTAGAGGATTAGAGGAAAGATAAAAGCTAAATATGGAGCTGTCCTCAAAGGGACAAGAGGAAGACTCAAATCTGCATATACCCAGGGCACTATACCAGGCACAGAGTGAGTACTTCTTAAATGTTTATTGGATGGTGAATGAATACATGCATGACGATTCAGGCCCTTTTTGGGCACCTGATGGCTGCGTCCTTTAGCTACTTCTATAAATTTTTTTTTTTATAAAGTTTGGCTGGTTGCCACCCCTTTTGCCTGTAAACATAGCTACTGTCAGAAGACACTTTTCCATGAGTCTTGTGTTTCTGCACATCTTGTGGATGGAGGCACTGACTGCCTTTGTTAGGGACTATGTTTTCAAGAACGGTGGCATAGTGACTATGCTTAAAGGGCAGATATAGTCTCTCCCTCTGGAGCAAAGGACAGGCTTGCTTATTGCCCATTATAAAAGTCTCAGGTTCCGTAAGCTCAAGGTCCCACTTTTGTAATGCAACCTACTACCTGGTCTTCTTTGAATCATCGTGTGGGAATTGGGTTTTAAAGAATGTGGGAACTGAGGCTTGAGGAACTGGCAGCAAAAATGTCAACTTACTATAGCCACTTCTGTGAGTAATACAGTTATTTTTCTTTGATCCAGGAGTCTCTTGTATCCTGCCAGCATGTAAGAAACTGGGCAAGCTACTTGTTAGCTTGCAAGTAGGGTAAAAATATCAAGCTTTTCCTGTTTTTGACAGCCACCAAAACCAGCCTGGACCTGAGGGTGTCTCCAGTGAGGTGCTAGTTAATGCGTGATACTCTTTACTCCATGCTGTAGCTGGTATTTGTCGGTCTATGAAAGAATAGAAGGTGTCCAGAATTCTAACACTGCTGGGTCCTCTAGTGGCAGCAGTAGATCATGCAATGTGATTAGCTCTTTAAACAACTGAGGCAGAGCCTTTAAAGCTGTCTACAGAAGAAAACCTAAGCATACAGGTTCTTTTTTACTTTGCACATAGCAGAGTGTTGTACATACTCAGTGGTGTCAGCCATTATTTTCCCTTAGGCTTAGGGTGAAATTTATAGCTGCTTTCCTGAAGCTGTTGTATTGCAGAGATCAGTAGTTTTTTATTTGTCTGCTTGTTTTTCTGGTTATATCCAGTCATGTCATGTGCCAGGAAGAATTCCAAGCACTGGAATGAATACATCCATAAGGCAAGGTCCCCGTGCTGGCAGTACCACTTTGGAGCCTGCATTTGATGAGGTGTACTTGCTGAGAATCCTTAATTTGTTTTTCCCCTTATTTCATCTTGTCCTTCTTAGGTCTCTGGCTGCATGTCTCAGCAATTAGAACGGACAAAGTCCATACTCCAGAACACACGTTCCCACTTTTAGTTTAGAAGGTAGGGTTGCGATCTCCAGGGATAGGATTCAACAACTTATATGCAAGCCAAATCTGAGGACAGGGCCTTAGTGGCACCATAGTAAGACCTGTTGCTGCTCTCTGGACTTGTCTTTGTTGTAGTTTTTGTTTGTTTTATTCATATGTCATATACTTTCAGATAAACCTGACTGTGATCTGATGAGTGGAAGTTGGTTATATTCTCCTCTGCAGCGGCAGCACGTTCTTTCCAGCTATTACAGGGACTCTGTTACTTCATCACTTTGTGTAGGAGGGGCCTTTCCATTACTAACATGGTTCTATTAGCTCCTTTAACTAGTAAGGCATTTTTAAACACCATCGTCTTTGATACACTTTAATTTACTCTATAGTTTAAAAATGTAATTGGAAGCACAGTGAAGTTCTAATGTTCAATCCTAGGCCATCCAATTCAAGCTGGCTCCGACTCATGGAGATCCCACATACAATAGAAACCTTTCCTGGTCCTGTGCCATCTTCACAATTGTTGGTATGCTCAAATCCATTCTCGTGGCACTGTGTATTTTGAGTGTCTTCCAACCTAGGAGGCTCATCTTCCAGCACAATATCGAGCAATATTCTGTTGTGATCCACAGGATTTTCACTGACTAATTTGCATAAGTAGTTTGCCAGGCCTTTCTTCCTAGTCTGCCTTAGTCTGGGTATTTGGAATACCATTGACATAGCTTCTAGCCTCATAGCAACATGCAAGCCACCACAGTACAATAAACTGACAGGCAGGTGATGGATCATATTTATAGATGGTTGAAAACTGGACAGAGTAGAATATTTTAATCTTGCCTAACATTCCCTGGAGAGAGTTTTTTTTTTTTTTTCCACATACTATGACCTATAGTTAATAAATCTAATCTCTTCAGTCAGCCCGAGTTCATCCATCTGCTTTAGATGGTGGCAAGCTTTTATTTCAACATTTTTCCTTTCCAAATTGGTCTAACCTTTCAGCAATTAAGCATTTTGGTGTTTTGAGTTTCAAATTTATAGAATTTTCTCCTGTGAGAGCCCAGTGGAAGGGCAGCATTTCCAGGCCAAAGGTATTATAGAAACTGGGAAATCAAAGAGTTCACATGAGGCACAGAAGGTGTGTGATGTTCACACAAACTCTTCAGCATCATGGGCCTCTCCGTAAGTCCCCACATCCCTGTCATTCATTCCAGTGTCTGGGAAATGCACCGTCTCGGAAAGAAATTAAAGGCAAAGGAGAACTGTCAGATCTTAGAGGTCAGCTTGTGAAAGGACTGGAAAGTTATCTCATGTTGGCATTTTGATTGCCAAAGTATTACTTTACCAGCAGCTGATGCCTAGTTAGTCTCTGGCAAAACACCATTAACCTGTTTCCAGGATTTCTCAGGAGGTTACTTAATAACTCTACCCTTTCACTCAGGAAGGAATGATCACATACAGTAAGTTGCAGAGTAGTGGAGTTATACCAAGAAGCTGTAAGATATCTAGGAACAAAGACCTCCAGTAAGAATCTTGTAACGGTATTGAAATTCTCTCTTTGGCAGCTGTGCACATGTTCACGTACGTACACACCACTTTTTCAGTTCTCTCCATCAGCAATTAGTTTAACTAGCAATATCAACCACAAGGATCACAGCATAATTAAAATTTACACTGATACTCCAGAAACAACTGTAGTCTGTTATTTTTTATAAAACAAGTCATAATATTTTTCTCTATTCATTACCCTTAAAATGTACTTTTATAGCTTTTTGCTTTTAGGGTGTCATTGTACAATTGCAGAAGTTTTCTGTGACTTGCACGAAAGATTGTTCACTCATGGTTCATCCTCTTAGCACGTTGAGTGCAGCTTACGGTTTTATTTAGGTTTATCGTTAATTCTGCTTTCCATGTAGGCGTATTGTGTCAGAATACTGGTGTTAAAGAAAAAGACACAAACAGCCACACTTTGTTATCTACAGTGACTGAACAAAAAACTTAATAAAATGAAATTAGTGAAAATGAGGAAACCACCAAGGAGAGCTTAAGAAATAATTCCTCACTGATAGCTTTTATTGTCTTGATAAGATGCCTTATACTTTGCATATACTCAGTTTGTTGTTGTCTGTCTTAGGATGTATGAAAACTCTGAAAACATGGAATGGAGGAAGTCATGACTAGTTTCCGTGCACTTGAATGAAAAATAAAAACAGTTGTCGTCCAGTCGATTCTGACTCATGGCGACCCCATGTGTGTCAGGGTAGAACCGTGCTCCATAGGGTTTTGAATGGCTGATTGTCACATGTAGATCATCAGGACTTTCTTCGGAGGGGTCCCTTGGGGAACTTGAACCTCTAACCTTGTTTAGCAGCCTAGCACATTAGCCATTTGTACCACCCAGGGACTTCACACTTGAATGATAGCAGTTTAAAACTTTGAGAGAAGTGAAGAAAAGCAGCTGCTACTCTAAGTCAATGAAGAATTTTCTATGCACTTCTGATTGCTTTATAGCCCCCCCCCATTAGTTTAAGATTCTATTGTTCCTGAATGTCTTCTTGAAAATAAAACGTCCTTTCGAAAGTTCCAGGCAGAAGTATGATGTGGGAAAGAACCTATGTGATGCACCTCAAGCTTCCTTTAGCTGCCACAGTGGACATTTGCTCTTAGGGAATGCACAGCATCAGCTGACCCTTCTTGGTCGCAATTCCCCCATTTGTCACTGAGTGTCCAGACCTTCTCCATCCATTCCAGTAAAGCTGACCTCATTCTCAGCTCCAGGAGGTGCATTCTGAATTAACCTGAAAAATAACCACTGCGAGTGGTTGAAGACCAACGGAAAAGAAGCCAAGAGCCAGTAAGACAGGGGACAGGACAGAGAAGGACCCCATTTGCTGGAGTGCAGGAGGAAAGGAATTGTTGATGAAGAAACTTCCCGTGGGAGGGTTTCAAAGTAATTTGCAGAACAAGTACGTCCAGAATTCCCTGCATTGTTCACTAACTTGTTGAGGGCAGATGGATTTCCTTAGGGAAATGTGAGGTGGTATTAATTTCCTCATCAGGGCTGAAAGGGAAGAAAGTAAACAGCACACGAGGAAGCAGTACTTGGGGGACCTAATAAAGGACACAGAACATGTTGTGGGAACAGAGAGGAAAAACCAGTTGCGGATGAGTTGATTTCCACTCATGGTGACCCCATGTGTGTCAGGACTGTGCTTCTTAAGGGTTTCCAGTGGCTGATTTTTCAGAAGTAGAATGCAAGGCCTTTCTTCCAGGGCACCTCTGGGTGGGCTCAAATCTCTAACCTTTCGTTTATCAGCAGAGCATGTTAACGGAAAGACTCCAGGAACAGAAAGGAGGAAGTGCTTCATTCTGACGGAGAGAAACTGGAAAGGGTTCAAAGAACGGGTGAAATTTGAGCTGGGGTGTGGTAGCCAGGATTCTAAAAATAGCCCCTGAGACTATGAATATGATGAGATTTTACCCCTGTAATTTTGTTATGTGGTATGGCAAAAGGGAGATTATCTGGGTGGGCCTGATCTAATTACACAAGTAAAGACCAGAGAGAGTCAAAGCAGAAGGACTTGTTGTATCTCGATGGTTTTAAAGTGGAGGGGGCCACATGCCAAGGAATAGGAGCAGCCTTTAGAAGCAGGGAGTGGCCCTTGGGTAAAAGGCAACAATCAAAGAGTGACTGCAGATACAATCTCAAATGAATAAGCTTGAAAGAGAATTTTTTTCCCCCAGAGCCTACATAAAAAAGCCCAGTCTGGCTGACACTTTGGTTTTAGTCTTGTGATACCCTAAGCAGAAAACCCAGAGAAGCTCACCTGGACTTCTAACTTCCAAAACTATGAGCTAATCAATAGGCATTTTTAAAAGCCCTTAAGTCTGTGGTAATTTGTTACATGCAATAGAAAATAAACACATGGGCCTTGAAGTGTAAGTTGTTAGTTGCTGTTACATCAGGTCTGACTCGTGGTGACCTTATGTATAACAGAATGAAACATTTTCTCGTCCTGTGCCATCTTCATGATCACTGGTATGTTTGAATTCATTGTAGCTATTGCGACAATCCAACTCACTGAGGGTGTCCCTCGTTTTTGCTCAAGTGTAAGCAGATGTTGAGAAATCAGAGGAAAGAGGGGATTCTAGGCATAGTGAGCCGTGTAAGCAAAGGCACAGGGGTCTCCAAGTGTGTGTTCAGAGGGTATTTTGGGAAGACTGAAATATGGGAGAAAAGGTTGAGAAGGTCATTTGGAGCCAGATTCTAAGTCTTTTTTTTTTTTTGCAGAAGATATATATATATATATATATATATATATATATTTTTTATTGTGCTTTAAGTGAAAGTTTACAAATCAAGTCAGTCTCTCATACATACACACCTTCCTATATACTCCTGGCTGCTCTGCCCCTCATGAGACAGAACATTCCTTCTTTCTGCCCTGTATTCCTCATGTCCATTCAGCCAGCTCCTGTCCCCTTCTGCCTTCTCATTTCCCCTCCGGACAGGAGCTGCCACATAATCTCATGTGTCTACTTGGGCCAAGAAGCTCACTCCTCACCAGTATCATTTTCTCTTATAGTCCAATCCAATCCCTCTCTGAAGAGTTGGCTTTCAAATGGTTCCAGTCTTGGGTTAACAGAAGATCTGGGGACCATGACCTCCGGGATCCTCCTAGTCTCAGTCAGACCATTAAGTCTGGTCTTTTTATGAAAATTTGAGGTCTGCATCCCACTTCTCTCCTGCTCCATCAGGGATTCCCTGTTGTGTTCCCTGTTAGGGCAGTCGTCTGTTGTAGCCAGACACCATCTAGTTGTTCTGGTTTCAGGCTGATGTAGTCTTTGATTTCTGTGGCCCTTTCTGTCTCCTGGGCTCATACAAATTCTATGTCTTGAATACAATGCTGAGGAGTTTGATACCGGAGGTCTACTAAGGTGTACATTTCCACAAAAGTGTTTTAACCTAATGAAAAAGCTATAATAGCCCTTCACATCTCTTGCAGTTATGGGGTTTATAAATTTTCTAGGTTATAAATTTTCTTTCATGTCTTATTTCATTTATTCTTCATTTAATCCTCATAGAGTAGTTATGTATGATTCTCATTTTATGATTGAGAAAGCTGAGGCCATGAGAAATCTCAGGATACTTGTAATTTGCCTCAGTGTGGGGGAGGAAGAACAGGAAACAGATGAAGACCTGCTGTTCCTTCTTCTACATAATAAGCAAAGACCCTGAATGTCCCCCATCTGGAAGGAGGGGGAAGTGGCTGGGAAGGAGAAGCATTTGAGGAACCTTCTAAAAAAACCCAAACCAAACCCATTGCTGTAGTGGATTTTGACTCATAGTGACCACATAGGACAGAGTAGAACTGCCCCCACAGGGTTTTCAAGGAGCAGCTGGTGGATCCAAACTGCTAACCTTTTGGTTAGCAGGTGAGTGTTTAACAACTGTGCCACCAGGGCTCCAAGGAACCTTTTATATTTCTTTAAATCACAACTCTTAATCCCATGCATAGCTTCACTGAAGTGTAAATGCATGGCTGAAGTAGGTATCCAAGAGACTCTGAGTTCATGCTATATTTTTAATTTTCTTCGCTTTCAAAGTGACTATTTATTTTTACATTTCAATGAGTAATGTCCAGGAAAAGCAGAACTGAACTGGTACTCCTAGCCTCCTTCTTTTCCTCCTTTGTCTTTTTAAAAATGCTAATAAAAGTCTCTTTTTGATCAGAGAAAGCCTTTTGGGAAATGACAAGTGGAACAGAAATAAGACCTAATGTAAGAGCCAAATGTTTAGGCCAAAAAGTGATGTAAATTAGAACAAGTTTGGTCATTTTAAAATGAACTCCCAGACTCATTTTTCATTCCAGCTCCAAGCTGTAAGTTCCAGAGTAATAAAGCAGGATTTTAAGCCATCTCACTTTGACATGTTTATAGGCTCCTGGTACACTGTCATTCTCTGTATTTCAAAGCACTGGTCTGGTTGCCTTCAAAGCAAAGGCAAGGGCTGAATTCTTTTGAAAATTAAGCTATTCTAACTTCATCAGGGACAGTGCTGGCCACTTAAGGTCTACCCAGGATTGGCTCCATGATATGCTCAGTGCAAAATGAAAATGTGGGGTGCCTTGTTCAACATTATTAATAATTTCAGGATGTCAACAGCAGACCATTAAACTAAGTGGAGGGCCCTGTGCAACTGCAATGTTGCATGCATGAGGCTGGCCTTGGGTCCACCAGTGGAAAAATGGCCATTAAGCACAACCATTAATTCTAGCACTTTCAACAAATATTTTCAAAACTGTGTCTCTTTTCAACAGAGTTTGTATCTGTGTTCACAAAGTTGTCCATACTTGCAGGGGAGCCACATTAGAAAAATCTTGGATGTTGTGACAAAAATTTGTTACACTTATGGTCTTTTTAAGGGTACAATATTAAGAAAGGTCATAAAATATTAGCCTATAGATCCCCTTGTTTTAAAGATGAAGAAGCTGACATTCCCAAAAGGTAAGTGACTTCTCAAAATCACTTAACCATTAGAACAGGAATCTACTTCCAATGAACAGAATCCTTGAGTAACTTTGGGGAGTTTCCTCAAGGCTAGGACTGGGTCCTATTTATTTTTGTATGCTCAATACTGAGCAAAGTTCCAACACAGAAATTAAATCAATCATTGTTGCACAATATATGAATGAATACATAACCTGTAATGTTGTTATTGTTAGGTGCTGTCCAGTTGACTCCAACTCATCGTGACCCTATGTACAACAGAACGGAACACTGCCTGGTCATGCACCATCCTCACAATCATCGTTCCGCTTGATTCCATTGTTAATCCATCTCATTGAGGGTCTTTCTCTTTTTCACTGACCCTCTACTTTACCAAGCATGATGTCCTCCAGGGACTGGTCCCTCCTGATAACATGTCCAAAGTATGTGAGACGAAGTCTTGCCATCCTTGCTTCTAATAAGCATTCTGGCTGTACTTCTTCCAAGACAGATTTGTTCATTCTTCTGGCAGTCTGTGGTATATTCAATATTCTTCGCCAACACCGTAATTCAAAAGCATCAATTCTTCATCCTGTAATAGCTGGGGTATTTTCTCTCTTAATAATAAAAACAAAACAATACAGCTGTCTCCATTTTAAGATAGCAGAGTAAAGACATCTCTATTTTGTTCTCCTCTTTGAAGGAGCCCCCCAGAGAATAATAATTAAAAAAAAAAAAGTCAGAAATGCAAACTGGATTTTTAATGAAATCAAAGCTTAACTATAAACCACAATGCAGGTGAAATGGCTTCAAACGCAAGGAAGGTCCAACTGAGGTATGGAAAGACATGAAAGATGCTGTTGTCTCTCCCGGACCCCAGGCAAAGACAGAGCATGGACTTTTCTAAAGTAATAGTTCACTTCAAAAGTGGAAACAGTAGTTCTTGTTTGGGCCAATAGGGTCAGATGCAAGGGTAAAAACTAGTTTTTGTGGAGTCTGCCACAACTCCTGGAGATCTCACAGGTTTCAGAGCAGAACTGTGCTCCATAGGACTTTTTCTTATTCTTATTGGAGCCATTTTAAAAAATCCTATTGAAAATATACCCACCAAAACACTCATCAATACAACAGCTTCCACATTTACAATTCAGTAACATTGATTACATTTTTCAGGTTGTGCCGCCATTATTATTACCCTTTTTCCAAATGTCCTACCACCATTAACTTAAGCTTAATACTCCTCAAACAAAAACTTCCCCTTTTCCCTCCCTTCCACCCTGGGTAACCATTAATAACCTTTGGTTTCTATATATTTGCTTATTTTATGTGAGATGATACAGTGTTTGTCCTTTTGTGACTGGTTCATTTTGCTCAGCATAATGTTAGAAAACCAAAAGGAAGTACATGCTCAGCATTTCTCAAGCTGAAAGAACTGAAGAAAAAATTCAAACCTCGAGTTGCAGTATTGAAGGATTCTATTGGCAAAAAACTGAAAGATGCAGGAAGCATCAAAAGAAGATGGAAGGAATGAACAGAGTCACTGTCCAAAAAGAACAGGTCGATGTTCAACCATTTCAGTAGGTAGCACATGATCAAGAACCGATGGTACTGAAGGAAGAAGTCCAAACTGTACTGATGGCATTGGCAAAAAACAAGGCTCCAGGAATTGAAAAAATATCAGTTGAGATGTTTCAGCAAATGGATGCAGCACTGGAGGTGGTCATTCATCTATGCAAGACACTTGGAAGAGAGCTATCTGGCCAACTGACTGGAAGAGACCCAAATTTGTGCCCGTTCCAAAGAAAGGTGATGCAGAAATTATAGAACAATAACATTAATATCACATGCAAGTAAAATGTTGCTGTAGACAATTAGAAAAGCGATTGCAGCAGTACATCGACAGGGACCTGCCAGAAAGTCAAACCAGCTTCAGAAGAGGATGTGGAATAAGGGATATCACTATTGATGTCAGATGGATCTTGGCTAAGAGCAGAGAATACCATAAAATGTTTACGTGTGGTTTAGTGACTATGCAAAGGCATTTGACTGTGTGGTTCAAAACAAATTATGGATAGCCTTGCAAACAATGAGAATTCCAGAACATTCAACTGTGCTTATGAGGAACCTATACATAGACAAAGAAACAGTTGTTCAAAGAGAAAAAGGGGATACTGAATTGATTAAAATCAGAAAAGTTGTGCATCTGAGATGTATCCTTTCACCATACTGTATGCTGAGGAAACAATCTGAGAAGCGGTACTATATGGAGGAGAACTGGGCATCGGGACTGGAGGAAGGCTCATTAACAACCTGCTGTATGCAGATGACACAACCTTGCTTGCTGAAGTGAAGAGGACTTGAAGCACTTACTGATGAAGGTCAAAGACTACAGCCTTCACTATAGATTACATTTCAACAAGAAGAAAAACAAAAAAATCCTCACAACTGAACAAATAAGCAACATCATGACAGAGAAAATATTGAAGTTGTCAAGGATTTCATTTCACTTGGATGCATAATCAACACCCATAGAAGCAGCAGTCAAGAAATCAAAGGCCGTATTGCGCTGGGCAAATCTGCTGCAAAAGTCCTCTTTAATGTTGAAAATCAAAGATGTCATTTTGAGGACTAAGGTGGGCCTAACCCAAGCCATGGTATTTTCAGTCGCCTCACATGCATGCTAAAAATAGGCAATGAATAAGGAAGATCAAAGAAGAATGAATGCCTTTGAATTATGGTGTTGAGGAAGAAAATTGATTCTTGAATATACCAATAATGAACAAATCTGACTTGGAAGAACGCTCCTTAGAAGTGAGGATGGCAAGACTTTGTCTCACATACTTTGGACATATTATCGAGGAGGGATCAGTCCCTGGAGAAGGACATCATGCTTAGTAAAATAGAAGGTCAGTGAAAAAGAGGAAGACCCTCAATGAGATGGATTGACACAGTGGCTTCAACAATGGGCTCAAGAATAGCAAGGATTGCGAGGATGGTGAAAGACCAGGCAATGTTTCAATCTGTTGTATATAGAGTCACTGTGAGTCAAAACCGACTTGATGGCGCCTAACAACAGCTACGTTTTCAAGATTCATTTATGTTGTGGCATGTATCAGGACTTCATTTCTCTTTACAGCTACATAATGTTACATTATTTATCCATTCATCTGTTGGTGGACACTTTGATTGTTTATACCTTCTGTCTATTGTGTAAAGTACTGCAGTGAACATTAGTGGGCAGGTTCTGTTGCCTTTCTGCCTTCAGTTCTGGTAAATACCTAGAACTGGGATTGCTGGGTGTTATGGTAGTTCTATGATGAACTGTCAAACCGTTTTTCATAGTGCCTGCACCATGCTCCGTAGCATTTTCAATGGCTGACTTTTTCAAATAGATTTCCAGGCTTTTCTTCTAAGGCACCTCCGGGTGGACTCCAACCTCCAACCTTTTGGTTAGTGCCTGAGAGTATTAACTGTTTGTATGACTCCACATGCAAGGGTAAAAAAGCTGTTGAAATTTCCCTGGGCACCACAGAGAAGTGCTAGATGCTATATAAAGAAGAAATAATAATAACTGTACTTTTGAGCATTTTACAGGTGCTAAAAAAATTTTTTTTTAAGCATTATGCTAAGCAATTTACACATTATTTTAACAAATGACCTTTGCAGGAGACAATTTATAAGAGAAGCAAGGTGGGAGAAAGACTAAATTGTGAGCTGCCCACACCATCATTTTTCTGTCACCTGGGGAGAAATGAAGATTAAAATAACGTGTATACACACAGGCACACACATATCACATGGAAACAGACACCCCACACACAGACTCTCTCTCCCTCTTAAACGCACACACAAACACTCCTGAGTCTACAGAAGCTTTGTTTTGAGACAGACAGAACTCTGACCTAGCTTCTCCCTCATCTGTATCTTGTGTAAATAGCTGGTCCAGAGAAGACTCATTTTATTAAAAGATGAATTTAATAAGAAAGGAAAAGTATGACAAAAAGAGGAAAGGAAGAAAAAAAAAGGGGGGAAGATGAAGAACACATGCCATGAAGTAAATAGAAATAGGATCCAATGTACGGCGAAAAATTCAAAGAAATAATCTCTTTTTTAAAAAAAAGTTACAATAGAGATACTAGGGCTCATGTGAGAAAAGTTTAAGTAAGATGAGATCAGAACTATGCTAGTATTTCTCCACAAAGAAACGGAAGAGAAAAATGATGTAATTTCAGAAATGACTCCCACTGAGAACCAGCACTAAGGTGCATGACTGCATAAAACACAAGACGAGATCTGGAGGTGAGGTGCAGAGCAGTGAATAAAATGAAATGATAGAGACCAAAAAAAGCAAGGGTTTACATCAAACTGGTATTATAAAAATAAATTATAACCTTTAAAATGCAACAATATGCCAGGCACCAAGAAGGAATTGACAAAGATCTATCAACAAAGACGTATGTTAAAAAATAAAGAAAAGCCTCGATAAGAGAAAACAAAATGAAAAAGATGGACATATTTATAAGTGGAAAAATCAGTTGCTCTCATGATTTCCATCAATATTTAATTTCAGATGGGATTATAGCAAACTGTTATTTATAAAGTAGTTTGAAGCATGCAAGGACTCAGGGGATATAGTTCTGGTGAACCATCCTTGAAGAAATTATTAGAATATGATTATGGATTTAATAGAGAAATTGGAATAAAAAATGGGCAGTGAACACTGAAGCCATTTAAATGAAGAGACAAGACTAAAACTACTATGAGGATTATGGTATCGTAACCAGCTATAAATGTTTAGAAAGTAAAGGGAGAGACATGGTAGGAGGTTGTATAAATATGCTGCATTGTTCTTGTGTAGTCTAGAGCTTATAAATATTGTGTAACACTGAAAAATCATGAATATTTGAAAGTATAATGTATTAGAACTGATTAGAAATAATAAACTAAATAAAATAATAAACTGAAATTATTACAAGCATAAAAAGGGAGCTCAGAGAAATTATAAATATATTAATTTCATATTATATATTTCATATCATATTATAAATTTCTGCCAGGAATTCAAGCTGGATTTAGTACAGCACGTGGCACCAGGGATATCATTGCTGATGTCAGATGGATCCTGGCTGAAAGCAGGGAATACCAGAAAGATGTTTACTTCTGTTTTATTGACTATGCTAAGGCGTTTGACTGTGTGGACCATAACAAATTATGGATAACATTGTGGAGAATGGGAATTCCGGAACACTTTATTGGGCTCATAAGGAATCTGTACATGGATCAAGAGGCAGTCATTCAAACAGAACAAGGGGATACTGCATGGTTTAAAGTCAGGAAAGATGTGCATCAGAGTTGTATCCTTTCACCATACCTATTCAATCTGTATGCTGAGCAAATAATCCAAGGAGCTGGACTATATGAAGAAGAATGGGGTATCAGGATTGGAGGAAGAGTCATTAACAACCTGCATTATGCAGATGGCACAACCTTGCTTGCTGAACGTGAAGAGGACTTGAAACAGTTACTAATGAAGATCAAAGACCACAGCCTTCAGTATGGATTGCACCTCAACATAAAGAAAACAAAAATCCTCACAACTGGACCATTAAGCAACATCATGACAAACAGAGAAAAGATTGAGGTTGTGAAGGATTTCATTTTACTTGGATTCACAATCAACACCCATGGAAGCATCAGTCAAGAAACCAAAAGATGCATTGCACTGGGCAAATTGGCTGCAAAAAACCCCTTTAAAGTGTTAAAAAGCAAAGATGTCACCTTGAGGAATAAGGTGCACCTGACCTAAGCCATGTTTTCAATCGCCTCATATGCATCTGAGAGCTGGACAATGAATAAGGAAGACCGAAGAAGAATTAATGCCTTTGAATTATGGTGATGGAGAAGAATATTGAATATACCATGGATTGCCAAAAGAACAAACAAATCTTTCTTGGAAGAAGTAGGGCCAGAATGCACCTTAGAAGCAAGGATGGTGAGACTACATCTCATATACTTTGGACATGTTATCAGGAGGGATCAGTCCCTGGAGAAGGACATCGTGCTTGGCAAAGTAGAAGGTCAGCGAAAGAAAGGAAGACCCTCAGTGAGATGGACTGACACGTCAGCAACAATGGGCTCAATCATAGCGACAATTGTGAGGATGCTGAAGGACTGGGCAGTGTTTTGTTCTGCTGTGCATAGGGTAGCTATGAGTCGAAACTGACTCAATGGCACCTAACAACAACAATTTCATGTTGACTCAGTCAAGACATACCGACAGTCAAAAGATATTGTCTAAAGTATCTTAGTCAAGAGATACTCTGTCAAGACAGTATTCAATCAAGAGATACTGTCTAAAGATACAGGGAATTAAGTACATTATAAAGGAGCCTTGGTGTTGCAATGGTTAAGTGCTTGGCTGCTAACAAAAAGGTCAGTGGTTTGAACCCACCAGTGGCTCTGAGGAAGAAAGGTCTGGCGATCACAGCTTGGGAAACCTCACGGGGAAGTTCTGCCGTGTCCTACAGGGTTGCTGTGGGTAGAGATAGACTTGACGGCACACAACAACAACAACGAAAGTTTTAAAGATGGCGAGTAAAAGAACTGAAAACAAAAGGAAAACCTTTCAGATTAACATAAAAGGAAGCCCACAGAATCACATGTGAAATAAAGGTCACATTCATAGACCACACAGAGAAAAAAATTAAAAAAAAAGAAGAAGCATTAAAAACAGGAAGCATAACAAAATGTGGTGGACCAAGATGCAGAACAGTGGAAGAGTTCTGGGTACACACACCCACACACCCCCACACCACACCCACACACCCCCCCCACACCCACACACACACACCCACACCCGCACACACACACCCACACCCGCACACACGAGCTAGATGGTCTGGGAGGATACAGTGTCCGCCTCTGGGGAGACCAGTGGAAGGTAGAGGTGGGAAGAAGATCCAATTTGCCCTGTATACCCTTCGATACGCTTCAAATTACATACCACGTACATTAAAACACATTCTAATATAGTTATGCATCACTTAACAGCCACGACACCTTCTGCGAAATAGGACGTTATGTGATTTGAATGTTGTATGAACACCATACTATATACAGGCAGTCCCTGGATTGGGAACAAGTTCTGTTACTGAATCTGTCTTTAAGCAGAATTTTTATGTAAGTTGAAACAGGTATCGTTCATATCTAATATCAGTTAGTCAAATGTTTGCCTTAGTATATAGCATATAGTGTACATTTCTATGCATGAAAAAATAAATCTTTAACATAGTAATACGTAATAATAAATTGATGCACATCACAAAGTAGCACCCATTTATTATGAATCATTGTATGTGCCTCAAAATTTTTAATATAATAGGCTTTACGGGGGTTGGTTGATAACTACAGGTTGTAAGTAAGTTGGACATTCATAACCTGGGGATGAAAGAAAGTACAGTACAGTTCATATGTAAGCCAGTAACGGAGGTGCTCACTATGACTATCCAGACATATGTATTATAGGTTATATACGTACTGTACAGAGGAAACATGAGGGACACGTGTTGAGCGTGGGCAGCTGTTGTGTTTGTTATATCCAGTTATGTCTGCTATGTCCTGCTCTCCTATCAGGATTTCTGAACTGTATTATAACCTTATGGGACCATGGACATATAGGCAGTCAGACGTTGCCCAAACAGACATTATGCAGTATGTGATTATATATTCAAAAGTAAAATAAAAATAACTATGAAAGACTGGTTTTGCATGATTATCATGACCTGATAAATTAGTTTTTATTAGCCATCTATTATATGCAGTCTACTGATATTATGCATTATCGGCAGAGTAAAAAATAACGTTTTATCAAAAATATAAGATATGAAATTATCTATGTCTAAATTCCTGGAATAACATGGGTTCCCAGAACAACATAGATTCAGGCATTTTTCTTGTATGATCCATGCAGCGTGGTCCTTCCTTACTAAAGCAAGCCCTGCTGCTGAAATGTCTATCCACATTTATGAGCATGGCTTAGAAGCCTGATGTGTGACCCGTGTCACACACGGTGGGACCCAGCCAACAATGGTTTCAGAAAAGGTAATCTTACAAAAGTGTAAATCACCTTGAAAAAAGGAAAAGATTGTGTTGGAAAGTGAACATTAATCAGAGGCTCTGATTGGCTTGGAAGGTAATTGGTTAAAGTAATCCTACCCTATTTATTCTTCTGTCAATGTGGACAATTAAGAATAAAAATTCAGTAACCACTTGAACTTTGATTAACGGTGTGATAAGCAGCTACAGCTTAATGGAAGAATCTTACTTGTAAGTCAGAAAGTACCTACTGTCCAGTTTCTTTATTCTTTTTTGGTTATGACTTATTTTAAAGGCTGTTAATTACATTTTCAACTACCCTCTGTATCACCTTCTGGTTGGTTTTTTGTGCCCTGTATGGGTTGTGCAATTCAGACTTGTGTGGCTGTGAATACCCCATGGGTATTGATCTGGTACATTCTTTGTGTCTACCTAAGGCAGTTAATCAAGCTACTGAAATCATTCGACGAAAGGTGACAACAGCCAAATTGGTGCTTTGTAGCCAAACTGATTACGTCGAGTGACTGATCAGTTGATCACTTCTTTGGCAGTGGACGTTGCATGTGTTTTAATGTAGGCTTAATGGATGTTTAAAGGCAAGGTATTAAATACATATTTTTGAGAAAAGATGATTGCTTCTCATTGAGAAGGCATATGTTGTTTAATTTTCCATTTTTCACTGTGCCCAGTGCAACGCCTCACACAAATTTTTATACTAATTCAGTGCAAGCTTTAGCTGAATTGAATTACTTGCTGAAATGGTAAATGCTCAAATCAGATCATTTAAAACTTAAGGCATATTTGACCAAATCAGTATAATAAGCTCTCCACATACAAACTTCAGTCCACCGGACTCAATACGTTTATGTAGATTTTTCAATGCCCCGTGTATTGCTTAAATGATAATTGAATTTGATTCAACTCACCTAGGGTTATTACTCTAATTCCATTTTGTGTGGCTTCCATCTGTTAACCATGAAAAGCAAAACAGGTGTTTTATTGAACAACGGCAGCAGACAGTAGTGAGCCCGTGTATTACACTCAGTGCTGTTGACATAGGGAAAATATATAGAACACCTGCGGTGATCAGATTGAAAGCAGTAATTCAGTTGAGGATTTTGCTGACACCGTGAACCATAGTAGAGTTCACACCTTTGAATGTGGTCTCAGGATTGAATTACAGCTTTACTGGCCAAATGAATTGCATGCATTGTCATTCATAATGCAAAAGGACAATTCTCCAGATTACAAAAATGGGGCTTCCTTGAATGGAAAGAGAAAATTTACCTACCTGTCGCCACGATGGAAAATTATTATAGTCAGGTGAGCAGTTTCATGGAAAGATTTAGGTGGGATGGGAAGGCAAGCTGGGATTTTCCTTTTCAACTACATGAGTCTAAGAACACGAGATTCATCCCTCTGAGCCTATTGTCTTGGAATTTTGCACATAAATTATTAAAATTCATTAATACAGATTTCAATCACATTAATGCTCTGTCAATCAGTCCTTCATTAAGTATGGTACATCAAAGAAGTGCAAATGATAAGAAGTGAAATTAATCAGAAATGAACAAACTTTCTCTGCAAAGCAGCTTTCAGGAATTTAATTAATTCTCTCTCACTCATTCAGTTAGCAAAACAGTTCTTTGGGTGTCTATTGTGTTTCTATCACAGTGCTAGATGTTACGGGAAGTATAATGCTGCCTCAGAAGATGGCATCTAGAGACTAACTATCACCACAGAGAAAAGTGACCTCGTTCGAACTACCAGAGAGACAATATACACATAGACAGGTGTATGCACGCAGAAAAAGAGAGAGAGAGAAGAATGGGAAAGGAAAGATTGGTCTATTTAGATGACGTACTTTTCTCTTTCTCTCTCTTTTTTCTTTTATTGTGCTTTAAGTGAAAGTTTATAGTTCAAGTTAGCTTCTAATACAAAAATTTGTACACCCATTGTTATGTGACCCTAGTTGCTCTCTCTATAATATGACAGCACACTCCTCCTCTCCACTCAAATTTCCTGTGTCCATTCAACCAGCTCCTGTCCCGCTCTGCCTTCTCATCTTGCTTCCGGACAGGAGCTGCCCATTTAGTCTCATGTATCTACTTGAGCTAAGAAACACTCTCTTCACAAGTATCATGTTATGTCTTATACTCCAGTCTAATCTTTGAAGAGTTGGCTTTGGGAGTGGTTTCAGTTCTGGGCTGAAAGAGAGTCCAGGGGCCATGTCTTCAGTCAGACCATTAAGTCTGGTCTTTTTACTAGAATTAGAGTTCTGCACCTAACTTTTCTTCTGATCCATCAGGGACACTGTGTTGTGTTCCCTGTCAGGGCAGTTATTGGTGGTAGCCAGGCACCATCTAGTTCTTCTGGTCTCATGCTGATGGAGCCTCTGGTTTATTTTATGTGGACCTTTCTGTCTCTTGGGCTAAATTTCCATGTGTCTTTGGTGTTCTTCATCCTCCTTTGCTTCAGATGGATTGGGACCAATTGATGTGTCTTAGATGACTGCTCACTAGCTTTTAAGGTCCCAGATGCCACTCACCAAAGTGGGATACAGAACATTTTATTAATAAGCTTTGTTATGCTGATTGACCTAGATGTCCCCTGAAACCATGATCCCCAGACGCCCCTCCCCAGCTACTCTGTCCCTCCAAGTATTTGGTTGTATTCAGGAAACTTCATGCTTTTGGTTTAGTCCAGTTGTGCTGACTTCCGCTGTATTGTGTGTTGTCCTTCACTTCACCTAAGATAATTCTTGTCTAATATGTAAGTAGTGAATATCCCTCTCCCTCCTTTCCCACCCTTGTAACCATTGAAGAATGTTTTCTTCCATGTTTAAACCTTTTCTTGAGTTCTTATACTAGTGGTCTCGTATAATATTTGTCCTTTTGACTCATTTCACTCATATAATGCCTTTCAGATTCATCCATGTTATGAGATGTTTCATGGATTCATCGTTTTCTTTATCATTGCATAGTATTCCATAGTGTGAATATACCCTACTTTTTTCATCCATTGGTCCATTGATGGGCACCTTGGCTGTTTCCATCCTTTTGCTATTGTTAACAGGACTGCAACGAACATGGGTATGTGTATATCTATTAGTGCGAGGGCTGTTATTTCTCTTGGATATATTCCAAAGAGTGGTATTGCTGGATTGTATGGTACTTCTATTTCCAGCTTTTTTAAGGAAGCACCAAATCAATTTCCAAAGTGGTTGTACCATTTTACATTCCCAACAGCAGTGTATAAGTGTCCTAGTCTCTCCACAACCTCTTCAACATTTGTTATTTTGTGTTTTTTTGGATTAATGTCAGGCTTGTGGGGGTGAGATGGTATCTCATTTGTAGTTTTGATTTGCATTTCTCTAGTTTTTTTTTTTTTTTTTAATGGCTAATGATTGTGAGCATTTCCTCATGTATCTGATAGTTGCCTGAATGTCTTCTTTGGTGACGTGCCTGTTCATATCCTTTGCCCATTTTTTAATTGAGTTATATGTCTTTTTGTTGTTGAGGTTTTGCAGTATTTTGTAGGTTTTAGAGATTAGATGCTGATCAGATTTGTTGTAGCCAAATTTTTTTTCCCAGTCTGTAGGTTGTCTTTTTACTTTTTGTGAAGTCTTTGAAAGAGCATAACCGTTTATTTGTAGGAGCTCCCAGTTGTCTAGTTTCTTTTCTGGTATTTGTGCATTGTTAGTAATATTTTGTATGCTGTTTATGCCATGTATTAGCGTTCCTAGCATTGTCCCTATTTTTTCTTCCATGATCTTTATCGGTTTCGATTTTAGATTTACTTTTTTGATCCATTTTGAGTTAGTTTTTGTGCATGGTGTGAAGTATGGGTCTTGTTTCATTTTTTTTGCAGTTGGATATCCAGTTATAACAGTACCATTTGTTCAGAGACTGTCTTTTTCTCAATTAACAGACTCTGGGCCTTTATCAAGTATCAGCTGCTCATAGGTGGATAAATTTACGTCTAGGTTCTCAGTTCTGTTCCATTGGTCTGTGTGTCTGTTGTCCTACCAGTACCAGGCTGTTTTGACTCCCGTGGCAGCATAATAGTTTCTAAAATCAGGTAGTGTGAGGCCTCCCACTTTGTTCTTCTTTTTCAGTAATGCTTTACTTATCTGGGACCTCTTTCCCTTTCCGTATGAAGTTGGTGATTTGTTTCTTCGTGTCATTAAAAAATTCCACTGGAATTTGGATACGGATTGCATTATACCTGTAGATTGCTTTGGGTAGAATAGACATTTTCACAATGTTGAGTCTTCCTATGCCTGAGCATATGTAGGTCTCTTTTGGTTTCTTGCGGTAGTGTCTTGTAGTTTTCTTTATATAGGTCTTTTACATCTCTGGTTAGAATTATTCCTAAGTATTTTATCTCCTTGGGAGCTATTATAAATGGTATTGATTTGGTAATTTCCTCTGAAGTTCTCTTTGTTGGTGTAGAGGAATCCAACTGATTTTTGTGTATTTATCTTGTATCCTGATACTCTGCTGAACTCTTCTATTAGCCTCAGTAGTTTTCTTGTGGACTCTTCGGGGTTTTCTGTGTATGAGATCATATCATCTGCAAATGGAGGTACTTTTACTTCTTCCTTACCAATTGGGATGCACTTTCTTTCTTTATCTAGCCTAATTGCTCTGGCTAGGACCTCCAGCACAATGTTGAATAGGAGTGGTGATAAGGGGCATTCTTGTCTGGTTCCCATTCTCAAGGGGAATGCTTTCAAACTCCCTCCATTTAGGATGATGTTCGCTGTAGGTTTTGTATAAAAGCCCTTTATTATGTTGAGGAATTTTCCTTCTATTCCTATTTTGCCAAGAGTTTTTATCATGAAAGGGGTTGGACTTTGTCAAAGGTCTTTTCTACATCAATTGATAAGATCTTGTGTTTCTTTTGTTTTACTTATGTGATGGATTACTTTAATTGTTTTTCTAATGTTGAACCATCCCTGCATACCTGCTATGAATACCACTTAACACCAAAAAAACCAAACCCAGTGCCCGCAAGTTGATTCTGACTCCTAGCGACCCTATAGGACAGAGTAGAACTACCCCATAGTGTTTCCCAGGAGCACCTGGCAGATTCGAACTGTCAACTCTTTGGTTAGCAGCCGTAGCACTTAACCACTACGCACCAGGGTTTCCATGAACTCCACTTAGTCATGGTGAATTATTATTTCATATGCTGTTGAATTCTATTGGCTAGAATTTTGTTGAGGATTTTGTGTCTGTGCTCATGAGGGATATTGGTGTATAGTTTTCTGTTTTTGTGGTGTCTTTACCTGGTTTTGATATCAGGGTTATGTTGGCTTCATAGAATGAGTTTGGGAGTATTCCGTCCTTTTCTATGCTCTGAAATACCTTTAGTAGTAGTGGTGTTAACTCTTCTCTGAAAGTTTGTTAAAATTCTCCAGGGAAACCATCAGGGCCTGGGGTTTTTTGTGTTGGTAGTTTTTTAATTGCCTTTCCGATCCCGTCTTTTTGTTTTTTTTTTTATCCCTTCTATAGGTTTTTTTAGTTGTTCTACGCCTGTTTGTGTTAGTTTAGGAAGGTAGTGTATTTCTAGAAATTTGTCCATTCCTCTTGGTTTTCAAAATTTGTTAGAGTATAATTTTTCAGTTTTCTGTTATGATTTTTTTTTTTATTTCAGTTGGGTCTGTTGTGATATCACCCATCTCATTTCTTACGTGAGTTATTTTATTCCTCTCCTGTTTTTCTTTTGTCAGTGTAACCAATGATTTATCAATTTTGTAGACCTTTTCAAAGAACCAGATTTTGGTCCTGTTAACTGTTTCAGTTGTTTTTCTATTTCATTTAATTCTGATGTAATTTTTATTATTTGCTTTCTTATTGTGCCCAAGGGCTGCTTTGGCTGCACTGTTTCTATTTGTTCTAGTTGTAGGGTTAATGTTTTTATTTTGGTCTTTTTTTCTTTTTGGATGTGTGAATTTATTGCCATAAGTTGACCTGTGATCACTACTTTTGCCGTGTTCCAAAAGTTCTGGTAGGATGTGTTTTCATTCTCATTTGATTCTATGAATTTCTTTATTCTGTCCTTAATATCTTCTATAACCCAGTAGTTTTTCAGCAAAGTGTTGTTCAGTTTCCATGTGTTTGATTTTTTCCTTGCTTTTTCTGTTACTGATTTCTACTTTTATGGCCTTACAGTCAGAAAAGATGCTTTGTAATATTTTGATGTTTTGTATTTTAAGGCTTGCTTTATGGCCTAATATGTGATCTATTCTGGAGAATGTTTCATGTGCGTTGGTAAAGAGAATATACTTGGCTGCCCTTGAGTGGAATGTTCTGTATACGTGTATGAGATCAAGTTGGCTAATTGTGGCATTTAGGAAGCTCCTTTCTGTATGTTCTGTCCTTCACTGAAAGTGATGTATTGAAGTCTCCTATTATTAATATGGAGCTATCTATCTCTCTTTCAATGCTGTTAGAGTTTGTTTTATGTACTTTGGAGCCCTGTCATTGGGTGCATAAATATTTATTATGGTTATGTCCTCGTAGTGTATTGACCCTTTAATTGTTATATAGTGTCCTTCCTTATACTTTGTGGTGGATTTTACTTTAAAGTCTATTTTGTCAGGGATTAATATTGCCACTCCTGCTCTTTTTTGATTGTTGTGTGCTTGACATATTTTTTTCCCTCCTTTGAGTTTTAGTTTTTTGTGTCTTTAAGTTTAAAGTGTGTCTCTTGTAGGCAGCATTTAGACGGACTGCATTTTCTTTTCATCTTATTCTTTGTTATCGATTTTGTATTTGCTGAGTCTTTATGTTTTTTTTCTTTTTTTAATTTTGATGTGTAGGACTGTTGGTTCCCTTCGTGGTTGCCTTAATATTTTTGTAAGTTTAAACCAATCTTTTATGTCCTTATATACCCTTGACTTCCTTGCCAGATGAAACATCTATGAGTACATTTTTCAGTCTCTCTTTTTTGTTTTAATACTGTCATCTTTTACATATTGACGTCTCTGTTTCCCTATTTTCGGTGTTTTAGCTTTGATTTATTTTTGTGACTTCCCTATCTGGGTTTATATCTGGTTGCTCTGTCCTGTGTTCTAGTCTTGGGTTGTTATCTGATGTTATTGATTTTCTAACTGGAGGACTTCCTTGAGTATTTCTTGTAATTTTGGTTTATTTTTTGCAAATTCCCTGAACTTCTGTTTATCTGGAAATGCCCTAATTTCGACACCATCTTTGAGAGACAGTTTTGCTGGATATATATCTCTTGACTGGCAGTTCTTTTCCTTCAAGGCTTTATATATGTCATCCCATTGCCTTCTTGCCTGCGTGGTTTCTGTTGAATAGTCTGAGCTTCGTCTTATTGACTCTCATTTGTACATTACTTTTGCTTTATCCCTAAGAAAACCTATCTGCTCTTAAAGTTCTCTCCTTATCTTTGGTTTTGGCAAGATTGATTATAATATGTCTTGGTGACTTTCTTTTGGGATCTACCTTGTGTGGGGTTTGATGGACATCTTGGATAGATATCTTCTCATCTTTCACAATATAAGGCAAGTTTTCTGCCAACAAATCTTCAAAAATTCTCTCTGTATTTTCTGTTATTCCTACCTGTTCTGGTAGTCCAATCGCTCATAGTTTATTCCTCTTGATAGAGTCCCACATAATTCCTAGGGTTTCTTCATTTTATTAAAATTATTTTATCTGATTTTTCCTCAAATAAGTTGGTAACTAGTTCTTTATCTTTAATCTCACTAATTCTGACTCCCATTGCCTCAATTCTACTCCTATGACTTTCTATTGAGTTGTCTAATTCTGAAATTTTATTGTTAATCCTCTGGATTTCTGTTTGCTGTCTCTCTACGGATTCTTGCAGCCTGTTAAATTCGTCATTGTGCTCTTCTATAGTCTTCTTAAATTCCTCTATTGCTTTGCCCTTGTGATCCTTGGCTTGTTCTGCATTTTGCCGGATGTCTTTCCTGATCTCTTGAAGAGTTCTGTATATTAATCTTTTGTATTTTACCTTCAACCATTCCAGGAAGTTATCTTCCTCTGGAAGATATCTTGAATCTTCATTTTGGACACTTGCTGAAGCCATCATGGTCCTCCTCTTTATGTGATTTGATATTGACCGTTGCCTCCAATCCATTAATGTTATTATATTTATTTATTTTGTGTTTGCTTACTGTATCCTAGCTTTTCGTTTTGTTTTGATGTGTCCAGATAGGCTGCTTGTGTGAACTAGTTTGGTTATTGGCACCTTTGATGCTCTAACTTCCTGTCAGCAGGTGGTTAGATTTGTTACTAGGTATGTGAGCCAAGGAGTCTATTTCCTTTTCTTGTATAGATTCAGCTCAGATGTCCAGGTAGTTGATCACCAAGTGTGTGGTACAGGCTCTTACCTACAGTCCTAGACGAACAGGCATGATTGGTGTAGGCATAGGTATCTAGCTGCAGCAGGGGGTTATGAGCTGAGTAAGGCAGCAGGCTGACTGCTGCCCCTGAATGTCTGGGAAGAAAGTGTGTCCCTGTTCCCTAGAGTGGTAGGTGGGTGGGTTTTGCATCTGGACTATGGGCACCCCATGCTATTGGCTGTAAGGACTGGGAAGCACCACTTATTCTTGGACCCCTGTAGCAGGTGGCTAGGTGGCATGGGTGGAGCCACCAGTCCTCAGACCCATGATGTAGGTAGGTGAGGACCCTGCTTAATGGGCAGAGGGGTGTCAAGTGTCACGAACCTTCAACTCTACCATATAGCTAATTCAGTGAAGTTAGGCTTCAGGTATATACCCTGTTGTACTGTGCTATGATGGCCTATGCTGTTGAAATGGACTCACACAGGTCTTTGAAGGGGTGAAAGGCATCCAAAGTCTGAAGACCCCTTATGCCTGTACCTGTCCTTAGTCCCCAGCTTAGGGGAGCTGGCAGATTATTTTTTCCTGTTTGTTAATTTGTTCCACCTTACAGGCTGGGAGAATGTCTCAGGGCAGGTGATGGACCCTACTTCCAGCCCAGTGGAAGCAGCAACTGGCAATCTCTGAAGCTGGCCTGGGACCTGGTGCAGTGCGGGGAGGGAGCAGGGAGAGAGGGTCTTCCCAAATGGGGTATATTTTGATGTGCCAGTAGGATAGACACATGTACTTATCTTTTGTTGATTGAGGGCTGCTTCTTGCTGGCTCTTGAGGGTTGAGCAGACTCTCCGCCACTCAGTCTCTCCCAGTGTGGAAAATGTGTCCCAAATGCCACTGCTTGCCTCACTGCACGCATCAGCCAATCTGCAGGGTGCCGGTTCCTGCCAGGTCAGGTCTGGCAACTCCTCGCTGCTTCTGAACTGTCTCTCCCTCCCCCTGCCACTCAGTCTGATTTCTCAGCTTTACCTTTGATGTTCAGAGCTCCTAGATTGTCATATATAATCGATTTACTTGTTTTTTTTAGGTCTTTGTTGTAAGGGGGACCACTGAAAGCATCTGACTACTCTGCTCTCTTGGCCCCACCTGGAAGTACTTCCCTTATTGTATCCTACCAATCATTAAGCTGTGGGCTTCAAGGTAAGTTAAAACTGCCCCTAGAGAGGATTCACAGCCCCACATCTTTATTTTAAGCCCTTTACGTGCTCTGCTCAGGTAAACCATAGCAATTTCTCCCAGTTTTTTTTTTTTGTTGTTGTTATGTGTCATCAAGTTGGTTTCAACTAATAGTGACCCTCTGTACAAGGCAATGAAACACTGCCTGATCTTGCACCATCCTCATGATCATTGCTATGCTTGAGCCCATTTTTGTAGCCACTGTGTCAATCTGTCTTGTTGAGGGTATTCCTTCCTCCCAGAGAAGGGATGCTTAATATCTAAGCTTTAGGAAAAACCAGAATAATATAACCAAATATCATAGAAGAAAAGAAAAAGAAAAAAATCCCAGCCAAATGTTCTCTCCAGCTTTACTGGCTTCTCTGTTTACACTTAATTAGGGGGACCGTTGTTAATTTCATGTGTTGAATTGGCTAGGCTATGATTCCCAGTAGATCGGTCAAACATTAGACTAGTTGCTGTTCCGTAATGTAATGTGATGTGATGTAATCACTTCCCAAAATGCAATATTGTAATCAGTCAATCAGTCAGAAAGGGTATAGTTTCAATCAATCAATTGAAAGAGATGCCCTTAGGATATGGTCTGCCTCCTGACTATAAATAGATATTTTGGTAGAATTTCCTATTCCCATTGCCTGGCCTACAGACATTGGAATGAAAGACTGCAAAAATCTCCAGCCTACCATCTGACCTACAGATTTTGGACTAGCCAGCCTCCACGATCACACAAACAAATATCTGGCAGTAAATCTCTCTCTCTCTCTTTCTCTCTATCTATATACACGTACACATATGCACAAACACACACACACACATCTCACTGGTTGTTTTTCCAGAGAGCTCTATGACAGAGCTGAATGAGAAAAAAGATAGTAAATGTGACATAAAATGGCTTCAGAAGAAGACATAGCAGTAAGATTAGAGACAAGTAGGTTCAGAGGAATTAGAAACCATTCCAGTCCCCAGATTTCTTGTCTGTAAATTGAAGGGGTTGTACTCAATGATGCCTGAAGCACCCCTCAGCTCTAACACCTGAATCTAAGATGATCTTACACGATCTACAGGAAATAGGGCACAACGAGAAAGAGAGATCTATCCTTGGGCTCATGGAAAATGAAGGGGGAAAAGTATATTCTAACATGCTATTTACATAAGACAGATCAATAAAGACATCACTGACCTGAAGAATAATAATTTTCACTTTGCAACTTAGGTGTCTGACTTAATTTGGTGAATTAAAATAATGCCATGTTTAGTAAATAACTAGATTTATTTTGTCAGTTTGTTTTCTTTTTGAGCAAATAACCAACCCTTTTCAACCAATTGATTTACTAAGATATTGGACTTGTATTAAATCTATAAATGATACAAATAGATGGCTGCACTGATTTTATTTGGAACAAGGTCAAGGTGTTATGAATACCTTGCAAGAAGCTACTGTATCAAAACCAGCTCCTTGGTTTTGCTATGGTAGTAAATAATCCCCCAAATTTCAGTAGACCAAAAATCATAATTTATTTTTCACCTTATGCCACATGTCCACAATGAGTTGGCATTGGGACTCTGTCCTTTGTTGTCAACCATCTATTGGTCCTTCTCAACTCATGTTTCTGCGATTCCATGTAGGGGTGGGGGGAAGGATACTGTGGTAAAGCCTATGCTGGTTCTTCTTAAACTCTGTCTCCAAATGACATCTATCACTTCCACTCACATTTAATTAGCAAGTCACATAGCAATGCCTGAGTTCAATTTACCAATGTACTTGGAATTAGAGGGCAAAATATTTGTGAGATTACCACAGACCTTACCAGATATAGAAGGGGTTATCACTCTAATAAGGGTAACAATCTCATGTTGTTGTTGTCATTGCTGTTGATTCCAACTCACGGAGACCCAACGTGTGCAGAATAGAACTTCTCCCTAGGGTTTCCAAGGCTGAGCCCACTTATAACTATACCGAATATTAGAATTTTTTGTTTTCAAGAGCCCAGTAAGTCATTCTAGTCAGGATAGGGTGATGACCCAGATTATTTGTGCTATTCTGGAATCCTTGAAAGGAATAGAGTATGAAGTGATTCTCCTGGGTTGGAATTTTGTTAACAGTTGTACTACAGAAAATACAGTCTATTTCTCTGAAGTATCTATTGATTAAGACACAACTTGAGGTATTGAACCCTCAATGTGCCAGCCCTTCAGAGGCAAGAGAATGAGAGTCATGTCCATGTTCTCTGAGATTTTTTCATGTGAACCCTAGACTCCTTCTTTGAGAGAAATAGAAACACCTGAGGTAGGCTTAGGATGAGAACACCCAGTCCCAGAGCTCTGGGTGTTTGGAACAACACAGACAAGAGCCTTCCTGATGGATTAATTAATGGAGGTATCACTCTGAACTTCTCTGGTGCAGGATGTGTGGCTCTGTGCCTCACTACAGAGGCGGAGGGATTGGGGAATAGAAGCATGTATGAGGCAACTGAGAAATGCTGCTGTAGTCACTTTACCAGCCCTTGCATTATGTCCCCTATGATTTCCTGGAACATTTTATTAGTTGTATTTTCTTACATGTTGGACTCTCTCATTAGCCTATGTAGTTCACAAGGACAAGGACAAGGACAAGGTTAGCATAAAGGTGAGGAAGCTTGTAGCCTTGGCCCCTAGCACAGTGCTTGGCACACTAGATATTCAGAAAAATTTCTTGAACGTGTAAAAGAGAACAGGAAGTGCTTTACCTCTGATGAGACCAGAGGCAGAGAAGAGACGTTGATGGTGTCAGGGTCCCCTGAATATGACTATAAATGGAGAGTATATTGCTGGGGTAAGGGTGTCAGTCCTCCCTTCCCAGACCTGGGTGAAGAGGCCCCAGGGCCAAACCAAGACAGCAGCACTCACTCCTCCCTCCAAACTTCTCCCAAGGCCTTAAGTATCATCTGAGGTAAGGGAAAGGACTTCCTCCCCCAGCAAACCCATGGCAAAGATATCAAACCCTCAAATCAGATTCTACTTTAATAAGCAAGAGGAGTTGCACTTGACCTTTTAGTAACTCAGACTGGGTTATCATTAAATGATTTGAAATTATTGAAATACTCATGCACCTCCTCTTAGAACTCAGAGAACAACTTT
Source organism: Elephas maximus indicus (assembly GCF_024166365.1). NCBI lineage: Eukaryota > Metazoa > Chordata > Mammalia > Proboscidea > Elephantidae > Elephas > Elephas maximus. Next base: position 14,477,357 of record NC_064822.1, on the reverse strand, counting down.
TTCTCTAATGATTTTCTCTGTTAGCTTTTGGCAACCCACGCTATTCCTCATGTTTATTTTTGTTCTTGTTCTCAACAAACAGATGTTGCCATGGCTGAGGTAAAACCCCAGTCTAGAAATTTAGGCCAACGTTATGCTTCCTCTCTTAGCTTTTTAAATGTAGCTTCAGAACTGTTTATTTCAAAATGTCTTGCAATGATACCAACAGTTTGGGGAAAAAAAGTTCTTAAATCACCTTTAAACTAGGTCAGTTTTGGTGTTCCTGTAATTGCATTTGACACTTTTTCCTTTAGACAGAGTCACACATTGATAACAACTTAAATAAATGTTACTCTTTGAGACAAGATTGAAAAATGTACTGTCTATTGTGTGGATGAGGCTTGCTAGTCAACCTGAACTTCCTAATAGAAAGAGGTGGGAAAGGAGCTTACAACAAAACAGCACTGCTCTTTACAGCTCAGCAACTGATTTCTCCTTCTCTCAACAGAGAGAGTCCATTTGTTGCCTCCCTGTAGACAGGGAGGATTACCTGCGAAGGCACTGTTGTCACCCTTTTACTGAGCTCTTGCCCCTTCATCAATTGTTCGGATAAAGCGTACCTCGAAGTACTCTCCTTCAGAGAGAGATTGGGAGTGGTATATTTTCAGATGTCTTGCACATGTGAGAACATCTATATGGTCCATGAGTGGCACAAAAGTTTTGCGCTCAACTAGTAACCTAAAGGTGGGTGATTTGAACCCACCCAGTGGCATCATGGAAGCAAGGCCTGATCATCTCCTTCTGTAATATTACACCCAAGAAAACCCTGTGGAGCACAGTTCTACTCTGTGACACACGGGCTCGCCATGAGTAGGAACTGACTGACAGCAACGCTTTTGGTTTTTTTGGTTGTCTTCACAGATGGGTATAAAACCCTTGGTACTCATTGCTCCTTCTTCATGTGACATTTAGTATGGTATCAGTGTGTTTGTGTGTTCCTTTTTACATTAACTAAATCTTTATTTTTCTCCTACCTCCTCCATACCCTTGGCCTGATCTTGTGCCAAGCATGTGGGCATTTGCAGAACTTTTTTTCCTTTAAGTATTTTCATTTGTTTGTTTAAAAATTTTGCCAGACTAATATTGCTTGACACGTTGCGAACGCTGTAAACCTGCATGCCCTAAAATGTTTGCTTTTAATGTTTTCTTTGCTTTTTTTCCCCTCTCCCTTCTGGGCTCTTCTTTAGAAAGTCAATTTATTTGTATTTTGATTCTCTCTATGGTGTCTTCCACATAGGTCATCGTAATTAATAATTTATCTCTTTACCCTTTCCTCTGTATTCTCAAGCTTACTTACCAAGTAACTGGTTTAATTATTCAGCAGAAGCAATTATATTATTTATTGCTACAAACAGATTTTAACTCTTCTATTTTTATTTTGTTTGTTTTGGCCCTGAATTTAATTCTTGGTCCAATTCTGTAGTGGTCTGTTTTCAAATTTAAATTTGTTACTGGAAAACAGATTCTTTCAATTCATTCTTATCTATTATTTTTATTCAGATTTTCCATTGCTTTTTCATCACCTCCTTATTTCCTTGCTATGATGCTGAACAGGTTTCAGCAGAACTTTCAGACTAAGACAGACTAAGGAAAACCAGTTAGCGAAAACTGTATGGATCATAGCAGTCCGATCTGCAACTGATCATGGGGATGGTGCAGGAATGGGCAGCATTTCTTTTCACTGTGCATGGAGTTGCCATGAGTTGGGGTCAACCCTTGGCAGCTAACAACAATGCACTCCAGAAGGTGTCTAAGACTCAGTCAAGTGATTTTTCTAATGGAGATAATTCAGTGTTCAGCTGTCTATGGTATTGTTTGCAAGCCCCCCTCCCCAAAAATAGTTATGATCACTTAAAATTGCATTGTCTTACTAATTCTGCCTTTCTCAACTTCCTCATCCCATTGCGAAGCACATCTCTCGGAAGATAGATGGCTGCCCGCTCTACCTAAACAACAAAATCTCAGGAGAAATTTCTCTCTGGTCTTAGTTCCAAGAATATGTCTTCCAAGAAGCTAGTTTGGTTTTATCCTATGGACGCTCTTAGACCTTTCACTAGTTATGAGTTCCTCTTTGGAATGACTGTTAGACAGCTCAGAGCCCAATCTGTGTCTCATCTCTAAGGAATATATAGAGTTTTTTGCATGCATTTTGTGTGCCAGCCACATTGCCTGCTTTGTCTTATATTCCCTACCTTCACCCTTTCTTTGGCTTTGGCATTCACTTTATTCTTTTGTGATCTATGTGCTCTCTAAGCTCTTCCTGCAAAAGATAGAGACCAAGTGAGTAAATGAATGGATGACACCTAAGTCGGTGCCAGAATATAAGACAGGGAAAGGGACAAGTGAGAAATAGCAATGTTCCCTGCTCAGAATGCTTTGTCTTTAGTTCTTTTCTCATGTGGAAATGCCATTACTTAACATGTCATATCTCACCCACTCCTCCAGCCACTTTTGGCCACAGCATTTACTTTTTGTGCCTGCAAAGGTAGTGCCAGTGATTCTGTTTTAGACTTTTCTGGGTATTTAGGGACCTGCTTGGTAGATCCAAATGAGTCACTAGTCAGGCAGACCTGGCAGGAACTCTGAGTCTGCCAATCCTTGCAGACTGTCCCGAGAGACGATAGCAAGTTTGGGCTTTACAACTATTAGCACTTCCACGTGGCCACCTGTCAGCTTTATTATAAAATTGTTTGTTTTATAAATCGTTTTATTATAAAAATCTAATTGTCTCATACTATCTGAGTGCACAAACTCTTCCCACTCTTTCCTAGCCATCTTTATTTCTTTCTTCTACCCTTTACTAGGCTAAGAGAAGACATTCTTCTGCTTGATATAAATATCTGAGTTTCAGAAAGTTTATATATAAAAACAACAGGTTTGGAATAAGCAGATGGTGGTTAATTTTATCAAAGGGAAAGTTTTTGTCCCCTTGGCTTCCCTCCTGTATTCTTTAATGATTGTAGACATGTGAGCAGACTTATTTTTTAATTATCTTGAGCACAATGCTTGGAAGTGGCAGTGTCCTGACTATTTCTGGAATTTAGACAGAATACTGCAGTCTGAAAATTTGCTCTGACAAGCCATGAAATGGACAGATGGGCTGTGTTGGTACCATAGGGGTGGGAGTTGTTGGCATCACCCCAGAGACAGATGTAAATTAAAAAAAAAAAAAAAAACTTTTTCGTATGGGAAATTTTAGATACATGCAAAAGTAGAGAAAATGATAATGAACCCCCATGTATTGATCAGCCTGCTTTCTGAATTACCATGTTGATTTTGCTTCACCCATCTTTGATCCATCCTTTTACCCCTCTCCCCACTGGGATTATTTAGAAGCAAATCCCAGAGATGCGCTCTTTTGCCAAGAAGACATAAACAAATGGCCCAATGAAATAGTCTGTATTGCTCATTTCAAGTCCTCAGAAAGCAGTTTCTCCAGCGTCCCTAAAACCACAATAACCATCTTGGTGAGGCTGACTCGTTTCTTCCACAAAGAGCCTGGAGAATCTTGAGGTTTATAGTGTGAGAGTTTTTCAAAATAGCACATTATTTCCAGAAAGTAAAGATTCTATCATCCTTTCTGTAAGTTGAAAAATATCTGTTGTGAGAATTACAGGATTTGGCTAAAGGTTGAAGAAAACAGGGTGCCTCTTTCTTCCCCCCACAGAGAGATTAATCTACATGCTCTGTTCTACCATACACCTGAGCATGAGTTTGTATGTGGTTATATTTGTTTTCACATTTGTATTACTCATTCATTCAATATATATTTATTGAGCATCTACTATGTGGCAGGCACAGCAGTAAATAAGGCCAGCAGGGTGTCTGCTCTGATGGAGCTCTTCTAGTGGTGAGGGGTGTAGGCTGTTAGATAGACACAAACCTTACGTATGGCTTATAAGCATGGTGGGAATTATTAGGCATAAAACTCAAAGTGTTGATGAATATACAAATTTATCACATAATCCTGTCTTTGATCACAGTGTATAACTTCAGAGGAGGAACACGTTGTTTGATAGAGACAGTTGATGAGTCTAGTCTTGGGCACATGATCTTAAGGTACCTGTGGGCACTCCATGGGAGGTGTGTGCCAGGTAGTTGCAAATCCAGGTCCAGAGTTAGGTGGAACCAGTTGGATTAATTTTTCCTCTAACCAGCAGTTCTAAGGTTTTAGACTAAAGGGGCACACTAGACCAGGGGCAAGGACTAGAAGGCAGGAGGGAACAGGCAAGCTGATAATAGGTAACCCAGGTGGAAAAAGGCGAGTGTTGACATGTCGTGGGGTTGGTAACCAATGTCACAAAACAATATGAGTATTAACTGTTTAATGAGACGATGGTATGTTCTGTAAACCTTCATCAAAAAAAAAAAAAAAAACAGAGAAATAAGCAAAATGGCCTTTGGTCCTGAAGTTTCTTCCAAATCTAGACCTGGGATACAGAAAGCAATAGAGACAATGGTCTCACTTAGTGGAGATTTCATTCTTGTCGAGGAGAGAGTTGGGTTCAGGTTTGCACACAGTGGGTCAGGAAAGCCTCTCTGAGGAGGCAACATTTGGACAGAGCCCGTCGTTAAGAGAGGAAGCTGCCATGTGAACACCTGGAGGGAGGAAAGCTTGTGGGAGGGAAGATGAAATGCAAAAGGTTCTTCCTACCCCAAATGGGGAAATGTGCCAGGTGTGTTGGAGGTACAGCAAGAAGGCCAGTGGGGCTGGAGGGCAGTGAAAGGAGGTCGGAGAGTGAGCAGGACATGGGCCGATGGACAGCCTTGTGCTAAGGGTTCTGTATTTTATCCCAAGAGGGAGTGGAGGCTATTTTGGGGCTTTGAGCAGGTGGGCTGACTATTCTACATTTTCCTTCCGGGATCAATTCTTTGCCATTCTCTGTCCTACTGCGTGCTCAGGGAGGCCAACCTCCATAGGCTACATCACCTTGACTCCTTGCCCTCTGGCTTCCAGTGGGTTTGGCCAATGGGAAGAATTGGCGGGACTCTGAGGTGGGAATTGAGATTGATGGTTTATTCCCCCCTGTTCCCTCCCTGCCTTGCTATAGGTTTAGCAGTGGTTCTTTTCTGGGGTGGCATTTTTTGATAGACAACCCCTCTTTCACAGCTTTATGTGAAAAAAATCATAGCTGACTTTTCTGAAGTAGATTGCCAGGCTTTTCTTCCAAGGCACCTCTGGGTGGACTCAGACCTCCAACCTTTTGGTCAGCAGCTTCAAGCTTGTTAACCATTTGCACTACCCAGGTCCACCTCTGTAAATAGACACTTCTTTAAGTTTTCTTCGGTTAAGTCATCTAAATGTGCTCTATGAAGCTGCAGCGTCCCTGGATGACATCAAAGAGCAGTTACATGCTCTAACTTGGGGTTTAAAAGGAATAGTGACTGCTGCGTGGCAAAGAGACTGTGAGTGGGTGGGCTGGGCCAAAGTGGAAGCTAGAAACTAACTGGAAGTTACTGCAGTCATGGAGGTGAGAGAGGCCATGAGAGGAGATTAGGGACACAAACAGTGATCTGGTTAGAATGTTTTCTGAAGGTAAAGCTACAGAATTTAGTGACAGATTGGGTGTGGGGTTGGAGTAAAAGAGGGGCACAAAGGACAATTCCAAGGACCGAAGATGAGTGGTGGTGTCATTTTCTCAGAAGTGGTCGACAGAGGAGAGCATGATGGGGGTAGGGTGGAACACAGACTGCAGTTTAAGGTGATTATTGAATGTCCAGAAGGAGATGTTGAGCAGGCTGAGGCTGCACACTTCTGGAGCTCGCTGGAGAGGTTGGAACTAGAGACAAAAATGTAGGAATCACTCACACTCTAGAGGGAATTTACAGCTAAGAAACTGAATGAGATCACTCTGTGAGCCATGTAGACAGAAAAGAGATTTAAAGGCAGCCCTGGGATTTTTCATTTTGTAGCAGCCAGGAAGAAGTGGTGGATCCAGCCAAGGAGACAGCGAAGAAGTGGGCAGAAACGGAGGAAGACACCCTGGAAAGTGTTGTGCCATGAAAGCCAAGAGTAAAAAAAAAAAAAAAAAAAGGAAAGTATTTCAAGAAGGAAGAACCGATTGTCTAATTAATGCTGCTGAGCAATTGAATAAAGAAAGACCTCATGCATTCAGCAATGCTGTTTAACCTTGTAAAAAGTGTTTTCATAGACAGGTGGGCATGAAAGCTGGACTGAAATGAGGAAATGAGAAAATCAGAGGAGAGATAATGGAGATGGAGAATATAGACAGCCCATTCAAGGAGTTTTGCAGCAAAAAGGAGCAGAGAAATGGACAGTAGCTTGGAGGGCAGAGCATGTGTTTGTGCTGATCAAAAGCAAATGATAAAAGGTGCCATTATTATTATGTCTGCTGTGATTTATTCCAAGTTGTCACTGGAAATCACATGCAGTAAAACCAGAGATTCTAGGGATCAAAATATTTTATTTATTCATCCTACTAATTGGAGGCAGTATAAGGACTTGAGTTTTTCAGTAAACTAAAAGGCACACGTACCATTTTGACAGTTTGAACCATGATTACAACTGAGCAACCTCATCGTGAGACACATGCAGAAACTTCAGTCCTTCACAAATAACCCACATATATTCAGCTGATAACCCACCACATGTCTGTCAGTTTGTTGTACTGTGGGGGCTTGCATGTTGTTGTGATGCTGGAAGCTATGACACTGGTATCCAAATACCAGCAGGGTCATCCATGGCGAACAGACTTGGCTGAGCTTCCAGACTAGGGCAGACTAGGAAGAAGGTCCTGGCGATCTACTTCTGAAAAGAATTAGCCAGTGAAAACCTTATGAATAGCAGTGGAACACTGTCTGATATAGTGCCAGAAGATGAGCCCCTCAGGTTGGAAGGGACTCAAAAGACAACTGCGGAAGAGCTGCCTCCTCAAAGTACAGTCGACCTTAATGATGTGGATGAAGTCAAGCTTTTGGGACCTTCATTTGTTGATGTGTCATGATTCAAAATGAGAAGGAACAGCTGCAAACATCCACTAATAATTGGAATGTGGAGTGTACAAAGTGTGAATGTGGGAAAATCGTAAATCGTCAAAAATAAAATGGAACACATAAACATTGATATCCTAGGCATTAGTGAGCTGAAATGGGCTGGTATTGGCCATTTTGAATTGGGCAATCATATGGTATACTATGCCAGGAAGGACAGCTTAGAGAGGAATGGCATTGCATTCATTGTCAAAAAGAACATTTCAAGATCTAACCTGAAGTACAATGCTGTCAGCGATAGGATAGACCTACAAGGAAGACCGGTTAATACGTCTGTTGTTCAAATTTACCCACCAAACACTAAGGCCAAAGATGAAGAAACTGAAGATTTTTACCAACTTCTGCAGTCTGAAATTGATTGAACATGCAATCAGAATGCAATGATAATTACTAGTGATTGGAATGAGAAATTTGGAAACAAAGAAGAAGGACCAGTATTTGGAAAACATGTCCTTGGTGATAGGAACAATGCCAGGGATGTCATGATAGAATTTTGCAAAACCAATGACTTCATTGCAAATATCTTTTTTCAACAATATAAATGGTGACCACACACATGGCCCTTGCCAGATGGAATACACAGGAATCAAATTGGCTACATCTGTGTAAAGACATGATGGAATAGCTCGGTATCATCAGACAGAACAAGGCCAAGGGCCAATTGAGGAACAGACAATTGCTCATCTGCAAGCTCAAGTTGAAGCTGAGGAAAATTAGAACAAGTCCACGGGAGCCAAAGTATGACCTTGAGTATATCCCACCTGAATTTAGAGACCATCTCATGAGCAGATTTGATGTGTTGAACACTAATGTCCAAAGACCAGATGAGTTGTGGAATGACATCAGGGACATTATACATGAAGAAAGCAAGAGGTCACTGAAAAGACAGGAACAAAAGAAATGACCAAAATGGATGCCAGAAGAGACTCTGAAACTTGCTTTTGAACATCAAGCAGCTAAAGGTAATGAAAGAAATGATGAAGTAAAAGAACTGAACAAAGATTTCAAAGGGTGGCCCAAGAAGACAAAGTAAAGTATTATAATGACATCTGCAAAGACCTAGAATTAGAAAACCAAAAGGCAAGAATACACTCTGCATTTCTCAAGCTGAAAGAGCTGAAGAAATAATTCAAGCTTCAAGTTGCACTATTGAAGGATTCTATGGGGAAAATATTAAATGACGCAGAAAGCATCAAAAGAAGGTGGAAGGAATACAGTCATTATACCAAAAAGAATTGGCCGATGTACAACCATTTCAAGAGGTAGCATATGATCAGGAACCGATGGTACTGAAGGAAGAAGTACAAGCTGCACTGAAGGCACGGGTGAAAAGCAAGGCTCCAGGAATTGACAGAATACCAACTGAGATGTTTTAACAAACGGATGCAGCGGTGGAAGTGCTCACTTGTTTATGCCAAGAAATTTGGAAGACAGCTACCTGCCCAACCACCTAAAATAGATTCCTTTTTGTGACTATTCCAAAGAAAGGTAATCCAACCAAATAAGGAGATTATCAAACAATGTCCTTAATATCACATGCAAGTAAAATTTTGCTGAAGAGCATTCAAAAACAATTGCAGCAGTACATCGACAGGGAACTGCCAAAAACTCAAGCCAGATTCAGAAGAGGACGTAGAACCAAGGATATCATTGCTGATGTCAGATGGATCCTGGCTGAAAGCAGAGAGTACCAGAAAGATGTTTACCTGTGTTTTATTGACTACGCAAAGGTATTTGACTGTGCGGATCATAACAAATTATGGATAACATTGTGAAGAATGGGAATTCCAGAACACTTAATTGTGCTCATGAGGAACCTGTACATAGACCAAGAGGCAATTGTTCAAACAGAACAAGTCTGTCTTGGAAGAAATACAGCCAGAGCGCTCCTTGGAAGCGAGGATGGCGAGACTTTGTCTTATGTACTTTGGACACTTAATCACATGAACGAGTCCCTGGAGAGGGATATCAAACATAGCAACGATTGTGAGGATGGTGCAGTACCGTGCAGTGTTTTGTTCTGTTGTACATAGGGTCACTATGAGTGGGAACTGACGCCACGGCAACTAGTAACAACAACAGCAGCAGCTAATAATTAAAATGAATAGATACGGAGGCGGTATCAAACGTAAATGATGCATTAACACTAGTATTGGAAAGAGGTCAGAGCTTACTTTCATGAAATGTTCTGTTGGTTATAATATGGCTCTGTTAGATGTGAGATTTCCACCAAAGTGAGTCCTGCAACATCACAGGTGGACTGGAGCAAAACCAGTTTCAAATTCATATATATATATATATATATCTGTTGTTGTTGTTGTTGCTGTTGTTGCATGTTGTTGCATGTAGTCGACTCTATTCTGACTCATAGTGACCCTGTAGGACACAGTAGAACTGCCCCAAGTGTTTCTTAGGTTATAATCTTTACAGAAGCAGATTGTCTGGTCTTTTCTCCTACGGAGCAGCTGGTGGCTTCAAACCACTGACCTTTTGGTTAGCAGCCGAGGCCTTAATTATGGTGCCTCCAGGGCTCCTTTAAGTATATATAAAGTTCAGTAGCAGAGAGATCATTTCAGTCAATTCTCAGATAAATCAGATAAATTTGCATTCATTTGCCAGGGGCTGCCATCATAGCGTCAGGAAATGGCTGGTCTTGCATTCAGTTGTCATTTGTCTACACTGGCCTCTCCCAAAGCAGCTGGTCTCCTCAGACCCTCCTTTTTCAGGCCATCAGGTTGATACTGCTGTGTCCTTGTTCCTGTCCAGAGGGCTTTTCCATAGCCATCTCTTTCTCAGCTTCTTCCCACTCACAGGGCTCACAATCTCCTGGAGAACAGGTCTTTAATGACCTCTATTCCTGGGTGTAGAGGAAATGAATTCACTGCTCCCTTCTCCACACCAGGGCATCCAGAAACTGTTGGGGCTGCAACAGTGAGCTAAACATGTCAAAGATCATGCCGATGGTATAGGACCACGCAACATTTTATTCTCTTGTACATAAGGTCACCATGAGTCAGAGCCAACTTATCAGCAACTGACAACAACAAGGTCTGACCTCACCACCCTTCTGTCAGTTTGTCATACTGTGGTGGCTTCTGTGCTACTGTGATGCTGGAAGCTATAGCAATGGAATTTTAACTCCTGGCAGGGTCATCCATGGTAGACAGGTTTCATCAGAGTTTCTAGACAAAGACTAAGCCGTAGTAGGAAGAAAGGCCTAGCAATCTATTTCCAAAAGTTAGCTAAAGAAAATCTTACGGATCACAACAGCACATTGTTCAACTTGCTTGTTTTGGGCAAATCAACAAGAGAGATCAATCACTAGAGGAGAACATTATGTTTGGTGAAGTAGAGGATGGATCCAAGAAAGTGCTTAGGAGGCTCATGCTAGTTGTTGTTGCTAGCTGCGGTGGAATCGCCCTGGCTCAGGGCAACCTTTCTTCCTAGTCTGCTTTCATCTGGAAGCTTCACAGAAACCTGTTTAGCATCAAAGCAACACTAAACCCTCCACTGCCAGACGGGTGGTGGCTGTTCACGAAGTGCATTGACAGGGAATTGAAATGAGGCCCCCCGCATGGATGGTCATAATTCTACACTGAATCACCACTGCACCCCCAAGCTTGTTGCGAATCGTGATGTTGGGAGTATGGGAAATGGTAGGAAACCAGGCAGGAGTTCAAGAATAGCAGGTGCCTTGAAGCGTTATTGGAGCCTTGGTGGCACAGTGATTAAGAACTTGGAGGCTAACCAAAAAGAAACCTGATGAGGCAGTCCTACTCTGTCTTACAGGGTCACTATAAATCATAATGGACTTGACCGCAATGGGCTTGGTTTTGGCTTAGAAGCATTATTAATAATGTTAAATTGGAAAGAACCCAAATGGCCATCCACACATACCAGCCACGTGATCACAGACAAGTTTGCTTAACATTTCCAAGCTCCAGCTTCCTCTTCTGTAAATGAGGATAACAAAAGCACCTACCAGATAGGGACCTTGTCAAGTAGGTGCTGGTATGTGCCTGGGACACAGTAAAGGTTCCGTAATGCAAGATGGTGGTGGGAGTGGTAGCAGAAGTAGGTGTGGTAGATCAATGAAATATTATATTCAATGACAACATGTTTGTGAAATTTTTGGAAAAAAAATAAGAAAGACTCATGATATTATGCCACTGAAGGAAAAAATGTGGCACAATATGATCCAGATTATATATATAAAAAAAAAAAACAAAGAAAAAATCAGACAGTAACTTATTAAAAATATTATCAGTAATTTTCTCTGGTTCATAAAATTATAAGCAATCTTTGCTTTCTTTTTTATTCTTTTTGTGTATCTCCATTTCTTGCAATAGGGTCCCTGGGTGGTGCAAATGGTTTGTGCTCGGCTACTAACCTAAAAGTTGGTAGTTTGAATCCACCCAGTGGTGCTGTGAAAGAAAGCCCTGGTGATCTGCTTGTGTAAAGATTACGGTCAAGAAAACCCTATGAATCAGTTTTACTTTGTAACTGACTCATGGAGTCACCATGAATAGGAATTGACTCAATGGCAACTTTTTTTTCTTTTCTTTAATAGAAATGTTGTTGTTAGCTGCCATAAAGTCGGTCCCCGACTCACATGACATGGTGACCCCACGCTCAACAGAATGAAATGCTGACAAGTCGTTCTCCATCCCCATGCTTGATTGTGAATTGGACCATTGTGATCTATAGGGCTTTCACTGGCTAATTTTTCAGAAGGAATCTCCAGTCCTTTCTTCCTAGTCCGTCTTAGTCTGGAAGCTCCACTGAAACCTGTTCAGCATCACAGCACCACACAAGCCTCCACTGACAGACAGGAGGTGGCTGTGCATGGGGCACATTGGCCAAGAATTGAACCTGGGTCTTCCATATGGAAGGCAAGAATTCTATCACTAAACCACCAAGGCCCCCTCAATAAATATACTCAATTCATAATCAAAATTTAATATTATAATAAAACTAAGACTCAGCCCAGGTGTCATTTTCTGCAGAAAATGTTCCTTGATGTCCCCTCACTCACTGTCTGTGCATCCCTGGCTTCCTGTCCTTGTCTCCAATATAGCTCTTAGCATATTCCTTTACCGAAATGATCTGTTTAAGTGCATATCTATTGTATCGTGAGTACATCTAGAACATCAGACCGAACATGTCTTATTTTTCTTCTTTGTCCTTGGTGCCATTAAACCAAAAAAACAAACCTGTTGCTGGCGAGCTGATTCCCAATCATGGCAATCCCTTGTGTTACAGAGTAGAACTGAGCTCCATAGGGTTTTCTTGGCTGTAATCTTTATGGAAGCAGATTGCCAAGCCTTTCTTCCATGGAGCCACTGGTGGGTTCGAACCCCCAACCGTTAGGTTAGTAGTTGATTGTGAACTATTTGTGCCACCCAGGGACCACTTGATGCATTAGAGACTCCATAAATGTTTGTTGAATGGAACTGAACTAAACAGAGATCAGTGCTATAGTTGGAGGTATCAAAGTCTAGGGCAACTGCTGACCTTTTGGGTTGTGAGTGTTTGAAATTGGTGCCCCCTATTGGTAAGCAAATCAGATAAGTGCATCCCTTTTGGGTAAGCACAGCCTTGCTCCTCACTAGCTGTGAGCTGGCAGGCTTTCTGTCCCTGTCGTTTCCTTACCTGGCAACCTTGTGAGGTGCCCTTTACCATATGAGAGATCAAATTGTAAGTAAGGTAATTTAATAACTTCTTGGATACTCTACTTTTAACCAGTGATATTTATAGCACATATTTGGGTTTTTGAAGTCTGCCGTAATTACTCTACCTTCTTCTGTCACAATCTTTTGGGTGTGCTGTTTTCATCTGGATAAATGGTGAGGAGAAACACATTCCACAGCCTATTAAAGCCTGCAGCTCAACATCTGACTGGCCTCTTTGGGTCTCCCAAACAGTATGCGTTATACTTGGGAATTAGACTGCAGCCTCTATCCCAAGTTACCAGATAAGCAGCCAAGTTTGGATGGGTCCCCAGCAACAAAAATCTTGGAAGCTATCTAGTCATCAGTACAACAATCCTTGTCTTTGGGTCCCTATCTCCTTCAGGTTCCTGTATTTACAGGTATTTGGGACCATCTCACAGCTCAATGTAGCCTTTGGCAACAAGGTTCTACTGGATTTGTCAGCCCCTAGGATTTCAGGCTCCAGGACTTCCTCTATTGTTGGGCAGAACAAAGACTTTCAACTGCAAGCCTGTTTCTCAATCCTTAATGGGGACAGATTGTCTTCCTGAAAGAGGATTCCTATTTTCTTTCTGAGGTCCGATGCCACAAAGGATCAAGCCTCAGAAGGTCTCCATTGTGTGTTCTTCAGTGAGCCTGATACACAGACTCACGGACTACCACCAACGGCCCAGGTGTGTGATCTGGCATCAAACCACTCAGAACTGAGCTAATAAAGACACACAAGTATGATCCCACTCTCCCCCCCCCCCCACTATGGAAACACCTTTTACAGGTTGCTGTCCTCCCTGTTCCCAGAGGTTGCTAATAATGACAAAACGGTGGTTCCTGAGACTCTCTTGTTGTTATTGTGTGCCGTCGAGTTGACACCGACTCAAAGCGACCTTGTAGGACAGAGTAGAACTGCCCCATAAAGTTTCCATGGCTGTGATCTTTATGGAAGCAGACTGCCACATCTTTCTCCCAAAAAGCAGCTGTTGGGTTTGAACCACCAACCTTTTGGTTAGCAGCTGAGCTCTCAACAACTGCATCACCAGGGCTCCTTACTAGGACTATAGAAACACTTTATCCTGGAAAAGGGCAGAAAGACAGGCTTATTGTTGAAGGAAAATGAAAGATGTCAATTGGTTGTGCATGAATATATTTGGCCTCAGGGGGCAGTAGGGAGAACTGAGAAGGGAATAAATTGCTTTCTTGTTTCCCCTTATATGTATGATAGAAAACTACCACCTCCCCTGTCTGTCCCATGCAGCAGCTTGTAATGTGAGCTGGCTATGTTCACATGTCACTGTCCATCTAGCTGCAGGAGAAAGTGTCATTTCCACTCCCAGGCAGCGTCGTGGAAACCACCGTGACCTGGCATCAACAGCACCAATGGGGGTCTGGTTGTCAGTGGATTCCCAGAGCCCCTGGCATGACTGAGGAGAGGACGATCTGGTGACTCTGGAGGCTCCTTTCCTCCTTCCTTCAGTAGCTGAGCAAGAAGTGAGCTCTGCAGGTCTGCGTTAGCTCAGTCAAAGAACATGCCAATACTAGCGGCTGAGCTCTCAGGCCTCATTTTTCCTTCAAGACCATTTTCTCAACTAGGAAGCTTTCACTGCTGCATAATTGCCTAGATGTTCCTTCCCTTTCTTTCTCTATAAATCCATGGAGAATTTTCAGTGAAGCTCACTCTCCTGAGGACTTTCCATGGGGCTTCCAGACTAGCTGTGCCCTAAGTGCACCTCTCTGTACGTAGTGACAGCTGCAGGAGCGTGTGTATTCTACCATTCCTTCACTTGTTAGCAGCTTTTCCCCCCTGAAGAGCCATATTTGATATTTCAGCACATGCTAACGATGTGGGCGTCCATGCTTTGTTCTCTAGCATCACTGCGGATCCGCTATTTTCTTAGCTGTCCACATTCGCTGTCACACCTCTAGTAAGGCAAGATGACAAGGGCAGATGTGTGGTCAAATCCCAACCCCATTCCACTCACCCCACTGCTCAACTATAGGCCCCTTTTTCATCTATAAAACGGGGAAAATAGTAACATCTTTTTTGAAGAGGAGCCAGTTGCCATCAAATTGATTCTGACTTAGAGCAGGAGTCCCTGAGTGGTGCAAATGGAAGCAGTGTCTTCCAAGAAAGCCCTGGTGATCTACTTCCAAAAAATCATCTACTGAAACCCTTTATGAAGTACGGTTCTACTCTGACACGTGTGGGGTCACCCTGAGTTGTAGACAACTCAATGACAGCTGTTTATCTTGAAGAGTGGTGTGGGTATTAAAAGAATGTATGTAAAGTGCCTGGTATTCCCCTGGCACGTAGCTGGTGACTCAATCAGTATTTTCTCCAATCTTGCCCTCTGTCAGCATGAAGTAGGGACCTCTGCCTGATCCCTGAAAATACTTTTTGAAGTAGGAAGTGCACATCCACAGCCATGCACCCATCTCCAGCACTACCCCCTCAGGTTCTGAGATACTAATGAGATCACATTCCTTGCTCGTCTTTATTCTCTCAAGTTTACTTTGTGCATTACCCAAGAATTGGATTTTGGGATAGAGAATTACACATCTTCTGGGACCTCTTTCTCTTATCGCATCTTTTTTGGTTTGCCTGGCCACCTCTTCCTTGTACCAAAACTCCAGCACAGGCTTGATGACTGGCCATGGCAGTATGGAGAGTTTCAAATACAGCCCTTTCTCACATGGTTTTCCTTCCTCTCTTCCCTACCCCACCAAAGACTCCACGTAACGTTAGACATTTCTTTGAACATATATCAAGACAATAGAAGACTATCTTTTGAAATAAACCCTTTCATACACCATTTCATCTGGTAGACACATTGTGCTCTTTTTCCTAGGAAGACAAAATGGTGGGCATAGGTTAAGTATTCCCCACTCTATTCCCATTATGTTTTTTAGTAGGCATAAGAATTAGCTAACTCATCAACATGATTAATGTCATTGGCATCCCTGAGATGTACATGTAAGACATCTTGAAATGGCAAATATTGTGTTTGATATATATATATGTACACATATTTACAACAATTAAGAAAAGAAAAAATGAATTAGTTAACTCAGAATAGAATTGAAATGCAGGAGCTTTAAGAAATATTAGAGATGGCTTAGTTGAACCCTTTACAGGTGAGGGAACTGAGGCCTGGAGAGGTCAGTCACATGCAGAGATCACATGGTGCTGCTGCCTGGAGAAGAAACAGCATCAGAACCCTGGTCCAGCACCCCCGATTCCTGTCTGAGAGACATCCCCCAGCTCACAGCTCCTGCAGGTGGAATTCCAATTAGATGTTTATAATTGTTCCCTTTCAGATAATTTCTCTTTTTCTCATGTGAATATGCTCTCAGGTTACAAGATTCCCTTGGTTTTCTAAAGGTTATGTTGACAAGTGTCTCTTTTTCACCATTTTAATTTGCATCTATTTATATATATGTATATATGAATCTTAATCCATGGCTAGGCTTGTAACAGCAATAGCTTCCTGTCAATGTTATTTAAATACACTCTAGTAGCTTCTATGCCTCCTCCATATGACAGAAATGCATTAAAAATCTTTATGTGATGGATTTTTGCAATTCATATATTCAATAAAAAAAATTCAATAGCAGTATCAATTTTCTTTCACAAAGGCAAAAAGCGTTTCTACTTTTGCTATCACAATTTTCATCACCTTAATAATCATGATTATAAAACAATCTGTGTTGTGTAGTCCCTGGGCAAAAATTCTACCAGAGACAATCTGTAAGCCTTTGTAATCCATAGATGCTTGACAAGGAACTCTTTTATTCAGTAAAATACTGCTGCTACTACCACTAATAATAATTATGATATCTGCAAAATAAAATATCAGCTTTATTTCACTGAGGTCAAAATGTCCCAAATATTAAGGCCTGCAGGGCTGTCTTCATTCACCAGGCACCACGGCATAAGGATGACCAGATAATCCTTGCAGAGGGTTTGCTGGTCTTCTCTCTCTGATGTGCACTACTCTTACTGTTCCTCTGAGTCTGGGCTGCCACTGCTTTCCTCCCAGGGGCTCTGTCCCAATTTGGTGGCACATGATCTGGGCGGCTGAGAACTTTGCTAATGTGCAGTCAATAATTCATCGGTTCTGGCTCTGCGTGCAGCAGAGTCTATGCTAGCAATGTATTAGAATGGCTCAGAGAGGGTAGCAGAGGGTTGTGGCTAACATGGCTGGTACTTAAGTTAGCAGCCTCCTAGATTTAATATATTCTCTTTAAAACGTCTATTTTAAAACTTGCTGTATTATTCCAGGACTTCTGTAGATGGGGCATCACTTTACGGTCCTATATTACCCATTAAGAGATTCCCATTCACAACATAAGAAACAATACGGGGGTATCAACTTTCTTTTTTAATCTTTGATTACCCACTCATCCAACAAATAGGTATCAAGAACTGGGGTCTGTGTGCCTTAGTGCCTCATAAGAAATAGGGTCCATAGTTAAGAGACAGGAGAAGTCAAGTTAGTAAAAGAGGAAAAAGATGGATGAACCAGAGACATGGAAAAAGAAGGTTCAGGATTTCCCAGGAAACCATAATCTTACTGGAAATTTATCTCTGTCTGTCTGTCTATCTATCTTATATCTCTTGGGGACAACTCAAGTTAATTGAGGTAAGAAGCACATTTTATTCTTCTAGGAACCTCTTCACCCCCTTCCCAAATTTTTGTTGCTATCATGCAGGTATTGACTTAAAAAAAAAAAAAAAAAAAACTTCACCCCTTTCCCAAATTTTTGTTGCTATCATGCAGATATTGACTTAGGTGATAAATATCATGTGTAAAAACATTGAGACTAAATCCCTGCAGCTTTGGGAAATTAACAGTTAGAAAAACATTCAGTCTTACATGAGAACTGTAAGTTACAGTCTATCACAAGAGCAGAGCTGGGGTCACCATGACGTGGCCAGAATATTATATTGTTGTAGAAATTGCGTGGTGACCTCTTCTAACTTCACAAGGAGGAAGGAGAATCCAGATCAATTGCCCAAGACTGATTATTATGAGGTGGAGGTCAGACATGCCTCCTCTCTCTGCCATCTTTACCAATCTTGACACCAACTGTGCCTCCCACACCACTCTCTACTTCTCTGCTGGGTTTGATAATTCATCACAATGGTCATACAGAACTCATAGGCCATACTCATGATCATGGGGTTTATTAGGGAAATAACAGGTTACAATTCAGGTTCAGGAACACTCAGGATACAGTTCTTCCATAAGGACAGCCTCTTCTCAGTTGTGCTTGTGGGCAGACCTCTCTCTGGCCCTCAGTCCCTTGGCCCCTTGGTCTGACCTTTGTCCTGCTCAGGCAAGTGTTAAAAATCTCTTTTAGCTCCAGAGGCATTCCATTCCACCAGTAAGCCTTGGCCCAAAGGTGCTCAGCTTTAGCTCTGAAGGTGCTCAGCTCTAGCTCTGAAGGTGCTCAGCTCTAGCTCCTTGCTTGGGTCAGCAAACTTAGCTCCACCAAGTGCCCGGAGGCACCCTACTCTGCCAGCAAGCCTCCTGCCTGAAGGCACTCAGCTTTCTCCTGTGGGGTCCGAGAAGTTAACACATTGTCTCCTGCCAGTCTTCTGCCTCTGCTGCCACTGTTTTCTGCCTCCACTTCTATCTTCGGTGTTAAATCTCTCTCTCAGTCTTCTGGTTTCAGGAGCTCCTCAGAGCAGGGATCCCTGGTTCTTTGGGTCACATTCCACTCCTGGCGCTTCTCGCTTGGTGGTGGTTAGATCCTTGGCTCCCGCCTCTGGAATGGCTCATTTTAAGTCTAGTGGGGTGGCAAAATTGATCTGTCCCCTCGTTAGGGTTCCATATACTTATTTGCATGATCCCAACCAGTCATTTGGTAGGAGTTACAAAGATTATGGTTAGAAGAGATGTGTTAAACAATTCATTGTACCACAATTGTTTTTAAATTTGTACATCAGTGAGAGTTGCCAGATTTAGCAAATAAAAATGAAAGATGCTAAGCTAAATTTGAACCTCAGGTGAACAACAAATAATTTTTTTATAAGTATGTCACACACAATATTTGGGACATATTTGTGCTAAATTATTTGTTTCTCATCTGAAATTCAAATTCACCCTGGTGTTGTGTATGTTATTTGCCAACACCAATCAATGACCATTTTACAAGAGCAAAAACTCAGGAGCAAAGACAACATATGAAATAAATCAGGGTAACAGCCTATGCAGAGTCAGGTCATCTCAGTCTATTCCACTCCCAACATGTGCATGTCTGCTCCATACTTCTTTACCAATGGGGAACATACTAATGGCTTTGCTCATTTAGGGGTGATTTATGTGTGAAGGTCCATGGGTGTGGCAAATGGTTCACACTATACTACTAGTCCCTGGAAGGCATAAATGGTTAAGCACTAGTCTACTAGCCCAAAGTTTGGGAGTTCTCATCCACCCAGAGGTGCCTCAGAAGACTGTCCTGGAGATCTGCTTGTTGAAAAACCTAGGGAATATTAGTACTCCGCACACATGCAGTCACCCTGAGTTGGAATCAACTCAATGGCAACTGACAACAACAATAACCCCAATCCAAAAGTTGGTGACTCAAATCCACCTAGTGGCACTGTAGAAGAAAGACCCGACAATCTGCTTCCGTAAAGACCACAGCCAAGAAAACCCTGTGGAGTAGGTCTACTGTGTAACACGTTGGGTCACCATGAGTGGGAATCGACTTGATGGCAACGAGTGTGTGTGTGTTTGTGTGTTAAGAGAAGCAAGGCACAAGAAAGAGGAAGGTAGAATTTAGGATTCAAATATTATTTCCTGAGTCAACTCAAGGGAAAATGATTAGCATGATTGTCTAAATTCCCTCTGAAGAACTCCAGCTTAGGGGTATTAATTGATTGATCCATTCTTTCACTCAACAAATGTTTACTGAGTACCAGGCTGTGTGCCAGGTGCCGTCAATGAGGTGGAGGCAGATATCACATGGGAATTACAATCCAGTATGGTGAATGTCTATCTAGAGGAAGTTCAGGAGCTACACAAGCAGATTGGAAAGGTCAAGGAAGGCTAGTTGGTGAAGTGGCATTGAGGCTGAAGTCTCAGGGGTGAGTAGGAAAGCGAAGAACAGAGAGTATCCTGAGCACCCTTTCAGTGGGCAAGTCTTGATAGGGTGGCAGCTTTAGAAACACAAAAGGAAGTCTGCTGCTTCTGGAGCTGAGTTCAAGGTAAAGAGTAGTAAAGAATGAGGCCAGGGAGGGGTGAGGAAGGGAGAGCAGAAGGGCAAGCACTTAAGGCTGGTTGGTCCTGTCCTGGCATTTTCAGGTGGGAACCAGATAGGATGTGGCTCACTATCTTTGGAGAGTCCTTGGGTACCCCTCTGGTCACTTCCTGTCCTGCTTCTTTAAACAGGTTAAGGAGAAAAAGGTCTGAAGGAAAAAGGAAACTCCAAGGTCCTGCTCACACCATATTTCTGCTCCGGCAAGTAGGACTTTAGGAGATATAAGACAAAGAAAGAGTGGCTGTTTTTGTAGTCCCTTCTAAATCCTAAGAGACCAAAGCATCCCGTCTGGAGTAAGGAATTCACCTAGGAGCAAAATTTAAGAAGGCACCAAAAAAAAAAAAAAAAAAAAGAGAAAGGGCAAGAGAGAGACAAAAATCACAACCTAGTAATCAAGATAAGTGATATTATAATGCATTTTGATAAAAAGTAAAATTAATGCAAAAAAAATCCATGATGAACAAAATATCAAAATTTTAAATTAAGACATAGTGCCAAGCTGAGCCATATTGGAGCCTGAAGCAAAAAAAAAAAAAAAAAAAAATCAGGAATACTGATTCTGCCTTTATTTAAATTTTGATATTTTGTCATGAGTTTTTTGCATTAATTTTGATTTTTAAAACATATTCCATTAAAATGTTATCTTGATTACTGAGTTTTTGGAGCCCACTAGTGGTGCGGGCAGTTTTTTTTTTTTTTTTTTTACCAAAATTAACCCTTGAAAATCCTTTGTAGCACAGCTCTACTCTGACACACATGGGGTCGCCATGAGTTAAAAGTAGGCAACAAACACTTTTACTGAATTTTCTGGCACGTCTTCAATTTTGTGCCCACCCCTTACCCTGGTCCCAGCCCTTAAGGCAATGGGTCCCCTGCGGCTAGAGGGAAAACTTCTCACTAATAGCTCACTTCCCCCCTTTGCCACTGCTCATGGCTGCAGCAAGCAGGCTTTGAGGTACAGTCCTAGAGGTGGACAGCAGGGACTTTATTTGGACGAGGCTCAAGGATACAATTTGGTGGCAAACACAAAATTAGCCAAACCCCTTGCCGTGGAGGGGATTTCAACTCATAGTGACTCTGTGGGACAGAGTAAAACTGCCCCATAGGGTTCCCAAAGCTGCAATCTTTATGGAAGAAGATTGCGGCAGCTTTTTCCCATGGAGGGGCTGATGGGTTCTTCTTTCTCCCATGAGTGTCTGGTGAGTTGAACTGCCCACCTTTCAGTTAGCAGGTGAGCTCTTGCCTACTATGCTACCAAGGCTCCTAAAGGAAAGTTAGTACTGGAGTATTCATATTTACTCAGCATTCAGCAGTTGTTTACTGGGAAAAGGCATCCAGCAGTCAGCGCCCGGGCCTGAGGCCCGACAAGAGGTGACATGTCCACTGGCTGGGATCTCCTTCCCTCTCAGAAGGCGCCTCAGGCTGCCGCCCAGCCACACAGGCTCTGGCCCACTCCCACCCTCCTCACAGCTCAAAGGAGAAGGGGCTTGGTTTGTGTTTTTGGTTTAAAGATATGGCTTCTTTCTTTACCTTCCAGGCCTTCAACTGGCATAAACAAGGAGAACAACACACACACATATATATATACATTTTTTTTTTGCAAACATGTGGCTGACTTGCCTGCTTTGCCTTTTTGGAGGAGCCGCAGTTTCCCTGAGTAGTGGAAGCTAGAGGCCTGTCCTGGTCAGCCGACTGCTGCTACCACAGACCACGTCTTCTGTGTGGGTCCTAGGGGGGCCGCCTAGGGCAGGAGTCACTGTGGTGAAGGCTGGAAAGGGAAGCTGGGTACTGTTAGGGTGGAGACGGAGGTAAAGGTGGTAGTGAATTAACTCCCTTTCCATGAGCGCTGTGTGCGCTCTCCATCCTCCCTGGCTCAGGAGGAAGCTCCTGAGGGTGCTAGAATGGCTGGCGTGTGTTTAAACCGTTTAAAACACAGATTGGCAAGGCAGCAGGTGGGATTAAGCCCCATGCTGTGTAGTGCCTTAGCTAGGAGAGGGTTACTTAAACCTGGGCCGGCCTGCCTTCCGAAGGAGGGGAGAGGAGAACAGCAAGAGAGTTGAGTGTTGGGTTCAGGGTTAGATTAACCCAGAAGGCATTGGGCTTGTTCCAAAGCAGGAAAATAAAAGGGGGACAGAAAGAAGGCATTCTGCTCCTGAGACCAGGGAACACATGTTCTCTGATTCAAAGGGCAGAGCGAATAGGCTAATGCGTTATTCATGAACCATCCGACTTCTAGGTTTGAGGGACGGTTATTTATAGCATATAATCCTTTTTACAAAATGATACTACCCAGGCTGCCAGCTGAATTACATCTAAAGCAAGTGTCTTGCTCCTGATGGAGATTCTATTGATGTTTCAAAACATATATAATGTGTGCTTGAAAATGAGTGTGTATAACTTCTATTTTTGCCACATTTCTTCACAATGGAACAGGTTTTCAACAGCACACTCCCACAGGGAGTGGCTAAGACTAGAATGGTTTGACATCTATTTCTAAATGTTTTAAAGGAGCAGAAAAAAGCTCCATCCTTACAAAAACACTCTAGAGTGTCTGTATAATGAAGTGTGCTGTGTGAGGCTTTGCTTTCTTCCCAGTACACCATCTGGGTTGTTCGCCACATTCCCCCTCCCCGCCCCCCACACGTGCCATCACATGGGGAAAGGGTTCACAGTCATTGACAAACCGCAGGCTTAGAGTTAACCAGGGACGGAGCACTCCCAATACGTACAGCCATCCTGCCTCCCACGCACATTCACACAGTTTATGTAGAGACAACTCTGCACACATTATTGGTGTTGGCATTCATTCACTAGAGGCAACAGAACAGAGCAGACATACAGCTTGACTCAGAAGGTTGAGGGATGACCCGGGACAAATAGTAGGGGTCAGAACCAAGGTCAATCCAGTCAATCTAATCTCAAGAGGCAATCCATAGAAATGAGGGA
This sequence comes from Elephas maximus indicus, assembly GCF_024166365.1. Classification (NCBI taxonomy): domain Eukaryota; kingdom Metazoa; phylum Chordata; class Mammalia; order Proboscidea; family Elephantidae; genus Elephas; species Elephas maximus. The sequence goes on along the minus strand of NC_064822.1, from coordinate 14,454,387 downwards.
AGGATGGACATTGGTGGTGGCATGATAAGAAGTGGGATGGATAGATGATAGAGAGAGAACTACTATCGAGTCGAGGCAGACTCAGGGTGACCTTATGAAACATTGCCCAGTCCTGTGTCATCCTTACTATCACCAGCATGTTCAAGTCCACCATTGTGGCAATTGTGCCAGTCTATCTCACTGAGGGTCTCCCTCGCCCTCATTAGTCCTCTACTTCGTTAGCCCAAACAAGATGTCTTTCTCCAGTGATTGATACATTGTTCAAAGCAAGTAAGATGGGCCATGTTCTGTTGTGATCCATAAGATTTTCACTGGCTAATTTTTGAAAGTAGATCACTAGGCCTTCCTTCCTAGTCTGTCTTATCTAGAAGCTCTGCTGAAACTTGTCCATCATGGGTAACCCTGCTGGTATCTGAAACACCTACCAGTGGCATAGCTCTCAGCATCATAGCAACACGCAAGCCACCACAATACCACAGACTGACAGATGGGTGGTGGATTATTGGTGTAGAATACGGTGTATGTAATATATATATATATATATTTAATTTTAGGATCAGTTAGGAGCATCTTCCTTTCCCTGCTCAAAGCCTCCCATCAGGCAGGATGGCAATGGCCCATTTTTGAAATGGAAAGTAACGAATGCATGATTATCATTTTAATTAGCGGATTAGAGAAAAATGGATGCCTCTGGTTGACGTCTGTAACCTTAGGGTAGGCTAGAAGTATGACTGTTCAGGAGATTTTTCAGCAATTCTGCTTCAAGAAAATGGATGATCTGTGCCTGACTCGCAGATACCCCTGGCTCAGCTTGCTGAAGCTGTCTCAGGCTTGCCGAAGCTGTCACAGCACTGTTTCTGCAGCCAGAGCAGGCATCTGGGGATGAAGTCAGCCGTGTGGATGGGTCTGGGCTCTGAAATTTGCACAGCAATCTCAGACCTGTCAGAAAACTACCATTTCAGAGAAAACGATGCTGGGAAAAAAAACACGTCTTTGGTTTAGGAGTGGAATCTTGGTCTCAGATTAGGAAAGGGTATTTACAAAGGACACTCGCTGCTTCTGTCCCACCCCGTCCTCACCAGTGCTCTTCCAGCAGCGGGTAAGCAGGAGCAACACCTGAGCCCTCTTTTGGGTCCATAACGTGTGTCCTTCTAGCCAGGACAGGCTGCCCTGGCCCCGCTCTCACTTGTCACTTGTCACTGTGTGAAGACTGCAGCTTCCCTGGAACCTCTCAAGTCTCTGGGTGAGTGTTGCCAGGGTCTAATGGCTGCATGTATGGCCTCCCTCACAAGGGGAGGGCTGCGGGCTCTTGCCTGGAGCTCACACACAGCACCGACGGTAAGTCCACCACAGGAAGCATGGGGAACTTAGGGGAACAGGAGATGACCTGACAACATAGCTGTCAGCCCTGCACGTAGGGAGTTAGAGGTGAGAAGGAGTGGGCAGGGAATCTAAGGGGTCCTTCCTTAGAGCAAAGCCCACCATTGGAAAACAAACCTAGCCTCCTTCTTGGCACTCTCCTACACCTGCATCATCCACCCTCCCCAGGTGCTAGCACCTTGAACCTGGCTGCCCAGGCCCCTGACCACAATATTCCAACACTGCTCTCAGACCGTCTCCAGCTCTGAGGCTTTTCTTATTTCATTAGCCCATTTAAACACATCCGTCCTGAGACTTTTTCCTTTAAGATCCCACTCCTCCCGTTTTTTTTCTTTTCTTTTCTTTTCGGAGTGGAAAGACAATTAACCACACCAGTTGGTGTCAGTTGGCTCCGACTTACGGCGACCCCATGTGTGCTGGAGTAGAACTACATGCCATAGGATTTTCAACGGCTCATTTTTCGTAAGCAGTTCAGCAGCCTTTCTTCCAAGGCCCCTCTGAGTGGACTTGAACCTCCAGCCTTTCAGTTAGCAGCTGAAAACCTTGCCCACTTGTACCACCCCGGGATTCCTCACTATATAAACCGCCTTTTATTTACTGATACGTTGATAACATGATCAAGATTCCTTTCCTTTACAGTGAAAATTCCAGAGCAAACAGAAAAATCTTCCACTTCTGAAAATGAAAGGAAAACCTGTTAGAAATGTTCCGTCATAGGCAGCTGTGTCGTGAGTTCTCATCCAGGACAAGGGAAAGTAATTTTATATACACACATATACATATCAAGTTGTAATGGCACCTTGTAAGAAGATGCTCTGTATAGACATGAAAGAGACTCTATTTATCATCTCTCTTTACTTTTTAGTCAGGTCTTACATCAAAAGGCAGATGTAATGCAAAGGAAATTAAATTTATAACATGTCCTGGCCGCATTCCAATTTCAGACGTTAGAGGTACTACTGAAAATCACGGAGAAGTAGGAGACGGGAAAGGAGCACTGAGTTCCACTGAACTTTATCTAGGCGACCGAATGACGCCTGTGGGTATCCAATCTTCAGCAATAGGCTTGTTGAGATAATGCGCCTTGTGGGAGAGTCAAACGTTCACAGACCTAGGGGTATACTGTCCTCTCTGATACGTACGTTTGCATCAAGATATTAATCTTCTACAATTCCATAATGTCCGGTAGTGCCTAAAATAATGATAAGAACTGAGAATGCACACACCAACAAGTCCATGCAGTACTCAACAGAACACGAAAGGGAGGTTAAGGAAGCACGGTCCAATGACACAAACTGAAGCAATCTCCGGAAAGACCACTAGGTGTCAGTATCTGCCTCAAAATGGAAACCACTGGTTCCTCTCTTCCTCTGCCTTTGAAAATGGAATAAAATTTACTAGATTTCAAGGAAACCATCCTTTCCAATCATAATGAGATGGTAATTAGTAGGCAAACTGGCATAAAATTATTTCATCATTTAGTGAAACTATGATTCTAAGCTGCAGGAAAAAAGTGCCTTTTTTTCCCCAACCTCATTCAGCTAGCATGTAAAAGAGTCCATGCTTCTACTGTAAAAGTGTCTTGAGTGCACCAAATAAAAGCGATAGTTTCAGTAATATTAATTAATCTTAAGAGTGGCCAACCTAATTTTTTCTCCCCATCTGTTTCTCTGGAATCCTGAACACTTGATTCGATGAACATGGAAGGGATTGTCATAGTTCCTTGAACTCTCAAGCTGTTTTCTTTAGACTTACAGGTCCTTATGTGTGTAGCTCAAGACGCTCAGCATTCCAGCCAACCCTTGACCACATTTCTGATTTCCTAGTGATTTGGTGGGGGGCAGTGGTGGCTTAGAGGTAGAATTCTGGCCTTCCATGCAGGAGACCCGTTTTCAATTCCCGGCCAATGTACCTCACGCACGGCCACGGCCATCTGTCAGTGGAGGCTTGCCTGTCGTTATGATGCTGAACGGGTTTCAGTGGAGCCTCTTGACTAAGACAAACTAGGAAGCAAAACCTGGCAAACTACTTTCAAAAATCAGCCAGTGAAAACTGTGGATCACAGTAGCCTGATCTGCAGCCAATCACAGGATGGTGCAGGAACCGGCAGCGCTTCGTTTCGCTGTGCTTGAGGTCACTGTGAGCTTGGGGGCTGACTTGAGGGCAGCTGACAACACCAAGAGAACAAGTAATTTGGTGAGGGAATCTGTCTCTGCTTTGCTTTGTGGCCATAAATGGCTTCACCTTGTTCCCTTGCCTGCTTCATTCCTTCTCATGTACATGGCACAGTCTTATTTATTCCTCACAGACTCTCCACACTCCCAAGCCCCACAGAACTCCAGAGGGCAGCTGTGGAAGATTTCAGAAAGGTCAATAAAACACCACACAGAATAAAATGAAGTGACCTTCACGGTCCCCTATTAGAATGAGGGAAAGGCATGTGATCTCTGAGCAGTTACTAGGTGTCAGGCAGCGTGCTAGACGCTTTTCTCATATGACCTCAGCTACTCCTCATGCAACGGGATGAATTCACTATTATTATCTCTGTTTTATTGATGAGAAAACTCTGAGGCTTAAAGTGATTTTGTAAGTCTTCCAAAGTCAAGTTCAAAGTCAAAATGGGTTTTAAATCTTGAGGCTGTTTGACTCCAAACCCGAGCTCTTTCCACTTTTAAGTATTCAGAAGCTTCCCTGGACTTGACCTTCACAACCGCCAACTCTTAAGGTACTTGGAAAGGAAAAGCTGGAAAAAACAGGAAGGATTATTTCTTAGGAAAAGCAAAAAAAAAAAAAAAAAAAACAATGGACAGAGATTCAGCAAATCAAACTTTGTCTTTACAGTTGAGCTGCATTGTTGAAAAGAGGAGAGATTCCACGCTGATGACGGAATGAAACTATTTCAGCTTCTCCAAATGGGATGTTTTCAGAACCAATCACGATAAAATGAAAATGAGTTAGGGACAAATGGCTGTGTAGCAAGAGGAAAGTGGAGGCTGTCCCTCCAGCGAGGTACGTAGCAGTCAGGGAGGAAAATGAGCTAAAGGCTGGGCTTCCCTCTCCTATTATTTCCACGTCTTGCCTCGCGACAAGCTTTAATACCATTCCATACAACCGACTCAGCCCCCTAGTCTTACCCCACCATGCGCTGTACCCTCTGTGCCGACGTGACTATTCATAGCAGACCCAGACCGAGACCAGCATTTACAACTACAGGCTACACTTCTCAGATGCAGGCTGGTTTGCAATGAGCTTCTAAGTCAGAGACACCTCATCCCAGGTTCAGAGACCGGCTACCAAACGTTGCAGGTGCAACTTGCTAAATCATTGATTGTTAACAATAATTACAAATCACCCTGGGCTGACTTCCGCATTGTGGAGTACAGAGCTACCCTGCACAATTAGTGGGATTGCTTTCTGCAGCTTTACTCTGCAATCTGGCTCCTGCTATAGGGGGCGCCACACTGCTGGCAACCACAGCCCAGCGTCATTAAAGGAGGTATTATTTTGTGTTTAGTAGAGCACTAAATCGATGATATATCGTTGTGATTCTGGTAGTGCATATCCACGTTTCCATAGCAACAATATTATGTCATGTTAGGTCGTCCTTGGTGTTTCTGAGAGCACGCGGGTCCCCCTGAACTCCTCATTGACTTTGGAGAACCTACTAGCCCACAGTTCTGTGTGCTGAATAAAACCAGGCTTATTAGGGCTACAAATGGCACGTATACGGAGCAGGCATCAGACTCTGTTATTATGTCAATTTACTACACGTTCATGAAGCATTAGCATTAAAATAAAACAGATAATTAGTGAACTGCAAGTGACTAATGCGCCTGGATTGTACAAAGTTGTCTTTTCATATTCAAAGTACTTGTAAGGGCTCCAAGTTCTGCATGCTGAGCCGTTAACCTCAGAGGTTTGCACATGAAGCTGGGCACACATGCACTTGTGCGCACACACACATACACACACACACAGATTTGTGAGAGAAAGAGTCAGAGTTACACGGGACAGCCCCTGCTTTGTAAGCCGTGTCTCATTTCTTAAAGAGAAAAAAAAAAAAATCCCATGAAACAATACACTTGGTATCTTGGAAGAGAAAATGAAGGAAAAGAGTCAACTATATGGAGGAAGGAGGAGCTTGGAGGGAGAAAGCCCAGGCAGCCTGTCTAGTAAAGGATTTGCTCATGTATTTATCTCTTTGTTTCAGCTGAGCCATTCATTCATCACACCAAGCCTTAGAAATGATGGCAGTTTAGTTTGAAACACGTGTGACATCCGTGTGTGAGTGTGTGTGTCTGCATAAGACAGAGAGGGAGAAAGGGAGAGACTCTGGAGAGGAGGAGGAGGGGGAGAAAAGACAGAGAAGGAGCACAGGAGGAGGCCTGGGTGCTAGAACTCAGGGGGAAACTTAAAAGAGAAACCTAAAGGCATGTGCAGAGAAATTCCTTTGCTCCCCTCGCTGTACTCGATCACACGCTCTGAATCTCTTTTTTTGAACCAAAAACTCAGAATACTTCCTGGCTGACTTCCCATCAGTTTCAGCCTTCATTGAGCAGAAAGAACTCCCGGGAGGAAATTCTGAATTCTGACTGGATTGGGACAAGGCTGATTTTGACAATGAGTCTTAAGTTATAGTCTTGCTGGGAAAACAAATCCCAAGGATCCTTCCCACCTAGCTCCTGCTTTCCCAGCCCTGCCCGGGGGTCTCTTGGAAGTGAGCCACATGCAGTGTGCCACCGGCAGGTGGCACTCTGTCAATTATTTTCTGGAAACCCTTAGCAAATACCATACCCATAAAGAAGCTCTATTAAGTGAGCCTTTTCCTTGACACTAACTTTAAACATCAGGGGAAAAGAAATGGAGTAGAGTGAGTTTTGAAAACAAACAGCAGACAGTTTTTTGTCTCTTCACACGTCCAACCCCCACAGAACTCCAGAGGGCAGTTATTTTATTCTTTTGTACTTTTTTTTTTTTTATCATTTTTATCAATAAAATTTGTTGTGGTAAAATATACATAACAAAGCATTTACCATTTCAACCACTTTTACGTGTACCGTTTAGTGGCGTTAATTACATTCACCGTGTTGTGCAATCAGCATCACACCTCTTTCCAAATGTTTTCAGCACTCCTAACAGAGGCTCGGTGCCCCTAAGCAGTAGTGCCCTCTTTCCACCGGCCCCTCCTGGTCCTAGTAACCACCAATAATCTTTGGTCTATTTTATATTTTAGTAAAACAGGCTAAAAACTTCTGTGGCTTTTCGTAGGCCTAGTCTGCCCTTCCCCAGTCCCATTAAGTGGACAAATAAACTAGAAATTCTTTTATCCTTGGTGGCCCCGAAGAGTTACAACACTGGAAAAATACCTAATTTGCTTACATGTTGCGCAGATTCCTGGGGAGAACTGATATTTTATAGAGTTAATAAACTAAGAGAGAAACACTTGAAAATGAAAACTGAAGAGGTAAAATAATTTTCTAAGACGATGTGATATGTGATACAGCTATGTCTATTGATAATATTTGAATGAAAACAAAAGCGTAGATTCCAAGTATACATGTTTTGTGTATACAAGGCCAAGCATCTGAATACTTAGAATCATAAACTTTTAGCTTGGACGTGTGTTTCGCTCTTCCCGAGGAACTGGACATGACCTGCAGCCAGTCACAGAGCCGGTCTACCACACGTTCCCAGATCTATCTTATCAATGGCTTCATGTTGCATGCCTTGATACTGTACTGCAAACACACTTCATCTTGTATGGGTTAAATGTTATGATATGTTGTTAGTCACATAATTTTTCAGTTTTTTATGTGAAATGCTATTTGGAGTGGGCTAAGAGGAAGTACTGTTCTTTGTAAATGTATAATGTCTCTTTTCATGGATAAAAGATGTTCAGGCAGGAACTATATGTCTTCTAAGGGTTTAATATTCAAAATATATAAAGAACTCCTACAACGGAACAACAAAAAGACAAACAATCCAATCAAAAAATGGGCTAAGGACTTGAATAGACATTTCACCAAAGAGAATATACAAATAACCAACAAGCACATGAAAAGATGTTCAATGTCATTAGTGACTAGGGAGGTGCAAATCAAAACCATAATGAGACACCACTTCACACCCACGCGAATGGCTATTATCAAAAAATAGAGAATAACAGGTGCTGACAAGGATGTGGGGAAATTGGAACCTTTGTCCATTGCCTGTGGGAATGCAAAACGGTGCAACCGCCACGAAAAAGTCTGGTGGGTTGCTCAAAAAGTTAAACATAGAGTGACCATATGGCTCAGCAATCCTACCTATATACTCAAAAGAATTGAAAAAGAATGAAAAGCAGTAACATAAACAAAAATTTGTACACCAGTGTTCATGGTAGCACTGTTCACAAGAGCCAAAGGGTGGAAACAACCTAAGTGTCCACCAACATACGAATGGATTAACAAAATCCGGTCCATACATCCAGTGGAATACTGCTCAGCCACAAAGAGCAATGAAGTTCTGATACAGGCTGCAACACGAATAAACCCTGAAAACTTTATGCTGAGTGAAATCAGTCAGTCACAAAAGGACAGCAATTGTATGATTCCACTTATATGAAACAGGCACACGTATAGAGACCAAAGGGGCCCTGGTGGCGCAGTGCTTAAGCCCTTGGCTGCTAACTGAAAGGTGGGCAGTTTGAGCCCCCAGCTGCTCCATGGAAGAAAGATGTGGCAGTGTGCTTCCGTAAAGATTTCAGCCTTGGAACCCCAATGGGGCAGTTCTACTCCATCCTACAGGGCCACACTGAGTTGGAATTGACTCCATGGCTGTGTTTTCTTTTCTTTTTTTTTTTTGAGACCAAAGTCTATTAGTGGTTACCAGGAGAAAGAGGGGATAAGGGTGAGTTTTTGCTTAGTGGGCAGTGAGTTTACGTTAATGATGGTGGAATGATTCGGAAAAGGATAGTGGCGATGGTTGTACAACATGATGAACACTGTCAATGACACTGAATTGTACATGTAAAAATCATTGAATTGGCAAACATCTTGTTGTATATATATATTAACACAATTTTAAAAATAGAAAGATATTCAAGCTAAAAGGTCCTGGAAAGATAGTAAGATTATAATATTCTCACTTGATAAATGAGGGGATTATGGTACAGGGAGGTTGTGGATTTGTGCAAGATCACACAACACATTGTAAGTCAGGATTCTTATCCCCTAAGTGTGCTGTTCTTGGGGAGGTCACCACAGTTGCCGTAATTATTTAACAAACACACATTTCAAATAGTACATATGGCACAACTCCCAGGTAATTATCTACCCTTGTTTAACTAGGTTTTATGTTTATAACTATTTGTTATCACCTGCTTTTATGTCCATAAATTAAAGCTGACTCCTGTCTTTATTTTGGTTAGGTCATTATCTGCAGGGCACTTTATGTGAGATGGTTATTGGTTTCATCCTGTTTTGAGTTGTTTTTACTTAATGATTACTGGCAATTTCACCATTCCTGCAGGGTATAAGTTCATTCTTTATTTTAGTAAATTTTCTTAATGGCTTTAATCTGCTGTCAAGTCCATCATGTATTCTTCAACTCTCATAATAAACAAAATATTTATTTATCATGAAAGAATCTTAATGAGGTGTTGGCCTATAAATGCGAAAAGAGTCTGGAATTCTTTTAACGTTTTTATCTTGTGTGTTTTGATGCATAGAACTAAGCCATTTTCACCCACTTGGATAATTTTGCAAAGCTTTTACATTTGTTGGCCTAGTTCTTATACCATCTCCTTTTAAGAAGACCGACTTGACCTTCAGAAGCACTGCGACATATAGAGCTAACCACAGATGTGCCCAGAGTTGGCAAGCTCCCACGTGGGAAATTTTGATAGGTGCTGAGAATCTTCTATTTTCAAACATGTCTTCTACGCCTTATCTCTGGGGTTGGATACTCCAACCAGTTGCTGTTGATGCACTCCTTTGAACCAAAACTTTGAATTTTTCAAAGACACAGTCTATAGCACAAATGGCTTTCTAAAGAGAAGCAGCCCACTGTGTTGGAATTCTGCTCCTCACTCCTCTCATGGAGGTCGGAGACAAGAACTGGGATTGTATGGACTGGAGTATTGGAGGAGGGAATTTCTCACAGTCATTGTGGAACAAACAAAGCAAGGGAAACACACACCTGGAAACCACGGAGGTCCAAATTGTGCAGAGAACTGAGGTCTAACTGTGAAAAGGCATTAGAGAGGATGTATGGGGGTGGATTAGGTCACCAAAAAAAGTAAAGGGTTTCCAGGGCAGTTATCAAAGCTGTGGTGAAGTTGGGGACTGAAAAAAATCACAACATGGGGATAGCTGGGAAGACCTATTGCTATTTGTGGACTAATGCTATCAGTCTATTTGTCTTTCGTGCATGAATGGGGAATTGTGAAGAATGAATCTGGGGGTAGAGGGGAGGTTATCATGGAGAGTATAAGGCACTCCTCAGAAAACAGAGTCTCAGCAGGAGACTATGAGACATCACCAAGCAAAGCAAAGACATTAGATGGGTGGCAGAAGGGGAGAAGTCAACTGAGGAGAGGGCAGTTGTTGGTTTAGCGTCTCAGTGGCTGAGCTCTGACAGTTACTTAGCATAATGGGCACAAATGAAGGGCATGCATGCCAATAACAGTTACTTGGGCTGATTGGATTTTTTATACTTCCCATTGCTAAATTATTATTCCAGCTAACTTTTGTCAATATTTCAACCTCAGTTGACTGACATTCAATAGCCTTGAGCTCATAGAAGGTTGAGGTCTGCGCTGGAGTTTTGTTTTTTAATATACACCCATTTATAAAAGCAATTGCTCCTCAGAAAGAAAGCACCAAGAGTAACCATATCCCTGCATATCCATTTTATTTATAGATTTCTATGTCTCTATAACAGAAATTTACCTGATACCAGATGAAGAGATTAATAAAAAGATTTTGCAAAAGAGTTGGAATATTGCAGCCTTTTTTTTTTTTTTTAATTCACTTTATTGAAGATATACCGGGCCCAAAGTCCTGTGCTCTGTGTTGTAGGGAGTGGAGAGATGAATAAACCATTATTCTCTTTCTTCAGGAATTTTAACACTTATAGTGGAAGTGCATTAATATGTTAACATTCTGATATAAGGGAAATAGAATAAGCAATACAATACTATAAAGTACAATGTAAGTATCATGTAGATGGATATTAGTTGCATGATGTTTTAATAAATTCATCAATTTAACAAACATACCAAAGGCCTCTGTTTTATAAGCCAAGTCTCATTTAACAAAGAGAAAAACAAAATAACACAGGTAATTTGTAAGCAGTCATGGGGATATTCTGAAGTGTTTCTTTAATTTACTCAATCTCGATTTAGTCTTTAAAATGTAAAAGGGCATTTATTATTCATCTGGATAGCCAGGAAATTCAATAAATAAATTTCAAAGTCCAATATACTGTGGTCTAGATGTGGAACCTAAGGAGTCCCTGGGTGGTACAAACAGTTAACACCCTCGCTGCTAATCTAAAGGTTGGGGGTTCAAGTCCACCCAGAGGCACCTTGGAAGAAACCTACTAGCAATCTACTTCAGAAAAAATCAACCATTGACAACTTTATGGAGCACAGTCCTACTCTGACACACATGGGGTCACCAGGAGTCAAAATCGACCTTCTGGCAACTGATATTGTTTTTAGATGTAAAACCAAGAGATTACAAATCTCATTTAGTCCCCCAGCAACTATAACCATTCAGAATTGATGAATACTTCCTACTGTGACCCACCTTCTGTTTAGTTCTTTATGAAAACCAGAACAGCGAGCAGACTGAATGCAGCAGACTGGTGGATATAAGGAATTTCAGGATGTAACCATGCCCACTCTTAGAGCTTGTAAAAAACTGGCAAGCTTTTTCCCATGCTTTGAAGAGCACTGTACTTTGTTACCCTGATCACTATTACTCAGATTAATGCTGAATTTGAGCTCTTTACATTAGGACTCTATGGAAGCTAAAGGCATTCTTTTTTTCTTTTTTTTCCCGATCTCAGTTTTTAATAAAGATACCAAAGTGTGGTCCTCCATACACTTTGCACAGGAATGCAAAACATACCAAATTGGCTTCCTTCTGACTATTTGAATCAAAAGTAAAAGCAAGAAATACATGTTCCAGAAAAGTACTCTCACATTCATATTTTTTCCCTTAGAAAGTTGTGTGGCTGTGTGTTTATGTGTGAGTCTGTGTGAAGCAAGTGGAAATGGGTGAATTGGGTGACCATCTGCTCATTCAAAGAGATTCATGGTCCTAAAAGGTGAGGACTCTGGGGCTAAAGCACTGACTAATACCAGGGTGGTCTTTGTGTTACTTTCTATCACCTATAGAAAAGGGCTTCACCAAAGGCCAGCAAAGCACATGGCGGTCTCGATGCAGAGACTGATGCATCTCCATGCTCTGATGTGAGCTTTTCTGAAGTAATTAATTTCTGAACTTCACGTAATCAAGCCAAAGACTTGCCATGTACAATTGCAGTGGAAATGCCGTGTTTCTGCAGTCAGGTAAGGCATGGGTATGGGACAGAGGGAAAGCACTGTAGATACTAGTTCTCTCAGGACACTTCCGCCTGCATTTTCAATGGCCATTTTTCTCAACCTTGTTTAGTTTGAACTAGACTGTTCCTATCTTGAGCCCTTTCAGGGTATCTAGAGAGCCCATGAACAGCCTCAATGACTATGAGCTCTTATTGTCTTCTTCCATTTCTCCTCCCCTCCCCACATGAAAGTGAAGAGGACTCGAAGGTCTTACTGATGCAGATCAAAGACTATAGCCTTCAGTATGGATTACACCTCAACATAAAGAAAACAAAAATCCTCACAACTGAACCAATAAGCAACATCATGATAAATGGAGAAAATATTGTTGTCAAGGATTTCATCTTACTTGGAGCCACAGTCAACACTCATGGAAGCAGCAGTCAAGAAATCAAAGGACATGTTGCATTGGGCAAATCTGCTGCAAAAGACCTCTTTAAAGTGTTAACAAAGATGTCATCTTGCAGACTAAGAAGTGACCAAAGCCATGGTGTTTTCAATTGCCTCATATGCATGAGAAAGCTGGTTGATGAATAAGGAAGATCAAAGAAGAATTGATACCTTTGAGTTGTGATGTTGGTAAAGAATACTGAATATATCATGGACTGCCAGAAGAACAAACAAATCTGTTTTGGAAGACGTACAGCCAGAATGCTCATTTGAAGTGAGGATGGTGAGACTTTGTCACACATAATTTGGACATGTTGTCAGAAGGGACCCGTCCCTGGAGAAGGACATCATGCTGGTAGGTAGAGGGTCATTGATGAACAGGAAGGCCCTCAACAAGATGGATTGACACAGTGGCTGCAAAAATGGGCTCAAACATAGCAATGATTGTAAGGATGGCGCAGGACAGGGAAGTGTTTCGTTCTGTTGTACATAGGGTCGATACAAGCCAGAATCAACTCATTGGCATCAACAACAAAAACCCCACAAAAACTGAAAATTTCTAATCTACTGACGATTTGACTAGACCTCCCAAAAAGCCTTGGTATGATGTCTTCGGTACAGTGAAGCCTTATGCCTTACTGCTAGTAAAGATTCCACCCCTAGCAACAGCTATTGATCATTTTTGGTGCAACCTCCTTCAGGGCAATGCTGTCATTCTGAGTAGTGCTTTTTGATTCATGTGACATGACCCATTAGGCTCATGGAATAAATTTAGTGAGACTCCACAAGCACTGAGGGAGGAGGGAAGAAGAGAAGAAGGGAGGAAGAGAGGGAAAGGGCAGGGAGAAAGGAGGGAAGCAAGTAAGTGGAATATTTTAAGTGCCATGCATGTAATAAAACATCATCTCCTAAACTTTTATATAGCCGTGTGAATACCGGTTTTGATGTAAAACCTATTTGTTCCATGGGGCCCAGTTAAAAAGGGTTGATAGTAATGATGGAATGCAATATATTTGAAGCAACATGTTCCTGGGGCTTCCACATCTGTACTGCTTTTCCCCTAAAAATAAGAAGTGATTGAATCGCAAAAATTATAAACAATTATGTCGAAACATGTATTAAGATCTATACTTACTTAAATTACTTATAAAATATCTAATAGAATTTTTTTTCCATCAACTAGGTTTCCTTCCTTCCTTCCTACATAATCTTCTATCTTTTAAATGAAAATGGCTGGAATAAAAGAAATGGCTGGAATAGTCATCATTTAATATGAGACGTGTTTTTAATAGTAAAGACCCCGCTAACATTCGTACACACCTCGTGAGCATTTTCCTAGTTAGGAACCATTCCAGTTTTGGCAGTGTCTATTCTGAGTGTGATAAACTGGACGAAATCACAGAGAGAAGGCAGGTAGGTCAGAAATCACAGAGAGAAGGCAGGTAGGTCATGCACGGGTGGGAGTGGATATTGGATTCAATTTCCTCTGTTATGTTTCAAGAATCTGAGCTGCTACATCTGCGAATGAATGACCTTTAAGCTTTATGCTCTGTTTTCCCTTTACTAGGTTCAATTGTATTTTTTCAGTATATTCATTCCAATGATGGGCCATAAATCTATTCTTACTTTAAGAAAGAACCCATTTCCCGATGTATTTGCTTGACACAAGCCTGTGATTAGAGCAGTTTGCAAAGATTTGTTCTCCTGGATTTTTTTCCCCTGTGAGTAAAGGAGCAATCTCGAGACTAGTGAATGGAGTCTATGACTCAGACCATCTTGTGCTGTGGTTTGCGCTCTGTAATCACCCTGGGCATCTGGTTGTTTTCAGAGACCAAGGAGAGTCCTGGAAAAGATGACAAGCGTAGGTGTGGTACTGAAACTCAGAGACGCAGCAACTCGAGTTTTAGTTTAGGGCAACTGTTGCTTAGATGAAAAACAGTTTTCCCTACAGACTCAGTGTTGAGTTCAAAAATTAAGCCCCAGCTTGCGGAATCAATGCTTTCATATGCAATTCTTTAATTCAATTTGATTTCTCATCTCTGTACCAAAAAGGGGCAAAATAATGTTTGAAATTGCATTGACAAAATTTGCAAAGGATAAAGGCTTACAGCAGGTAATAAGGAGATTATAATGACCATTTATTTTATAATATGATTCAATGAAAGTTTCCCTGAAATAGTAAACCTTCCCCAATTCATTTAGTGTAGAATATGTTTGGCCTGAAATGTTCCAGAAATACAAATATTTTGTAAGTTGTTATGCAGTTTAACATACGTATTTTTCATGAATTTTATTTATATTAAAAAAAGAATATTCTGTGACATTCAAGAGTAAAGTAATTTGAGATTAAACTCAAGCAATATAAACTACAAAAACAGACGCAGTCCCTAGACGTATAGCGACACGTGGTTTGAGACGTCTGTAAAATGGCTTATATTTAGTGGCTAGCTTTTATTTTCTAAAACTACATAGTTGGTGATGTTTAATTATTAGTTACCTGTTTCATACAGTAATGTAGTTAGAAAGTACAATTAAGTTCTTTCTCTTCATCGATATTTTTAGTTAAGAACTTGGTCCAGGAATCAATCTGCACCATATATAACTATTATGACTTACATGGAAATCAATAGCAACAGAATGATTAGCTTAGCACTTGAAATTACTAAAATATTATATCATTATAAATCTGAAGACTTTCCTTGCTGCAAATGTTTGATTACAGGAGCTCACAGTTTAATGGATTTGACTATAGGAATCTTTTCAATATAGTAACCAAGTTAACATCAAATATTTCTGTCATACACGTTGTTATATATGGTACATGTCCACGTTTAAAACAGAATATGTAATTCTCACTTCAAGGCAAGAGGTCAAGTTATGCTCTGTGAGCTGGATGTTTCATTATCATCTTTGGAAAGAACTTTGTCTCCTATCTTCTGTGTGAGCTTTGTATGCCCACTGAGAAGAGAAGCTTGTTGGAAAGGCTTCATGCCTTATTCCATTTTCTACTCAATGCTGGCTAAGAGTCGAAGCCTCAAATGTCATGTTCTAAGGCAACAGACATAATAACAAATATATCAACCAGAACTTGTGAAAATATCTTTGCCCATGAAATAATAATAATAAATCTCTACATTAAATCAGTGCCTCAAAAAGTGCTGCAAAATTTACAGTTTTTGCCTCATTTGATCCTCGTGAACGTCTTATGAGGCGAACAGGTAGACATCCCCATTCTATAGATGAGTAACTGATGCTCAGGGGTTTTGTGGCTTTGTCATAAGCACACAGATGGAGCCTAGGCTTGTTTCTGAGGTTTCTAAGTCTGTGCCCTTGAACTAGTCTACACCTAAAGTCATTGTTAGCCACCGTCAAATCGGCTCCAGCTCATGGTGGCCTCATGTACAACAGAATAACCTACAGACCCACCCAGTATTTCTAAACTGTAATATCTGATCTCGTAGTCAGGAAGGATGAAACCATAGCACAGCTGATAAACCAAAGGACAGACCAGAAATTCAATCATGTGCTTCAACTTCACTTCACTCTTCTAGTTCTGGGGCTTGTGTGGTAACACCAATCGCAAGAAAGGCTATTATGTATTAGGAGTAGCATATAAAGGAGAGAAAAAAAAAAAAAAAGCAAGCATAGTATATCATTATTTTCCCACCAAACCAACTGCATCATGATGCTTTAAAGCTTCTAAGGCTTTCACAATCACCTTGTGCTAATATTTTGTTTCTCTAGTAACAAAGGAACTTTCCCTGGATCTTCTAATTCCTCATAATGGGTCTTCCTTCCACAACCTTCTCTGGGACTTTGCTGTGGTCACATATATCCTGTCAGACCACCCCATGGGCTTCCTTTTCTCTTGAATCCAGCCCTCAGACCATGACTGACTTGGGGATTCTTCAAAATGGATGGCTACATTTCTCTCATCTGGAAGATTGTGGAAGTGATTAGTCATTTCCCAATTCTGCTAAATCTGAAACAGGAGTGGCTGGCTGAAAGACACCATAAACCTCAATCTGTTTTTGCTGGAAACAAAATCAACTGAGAAATGATGCTACCAACTGAAATGGCTTTTTGGGTTTTTTTTTTTTCTTTGAATCTCAGTTTCTAAAGCTCAGAAATGCCAACAATTTTTGTTCTTCCGCTGCATATTTTTATATAACACAGTTCCCAGTCCATTGGTGATCACCATCTGTAATTCAAATTCCAGTTCCCAAAGACTGAAGGTATCTGTTTAGAAAGCTGCTTCTCCAGCACAGCATAAAATTGGCCATCACATCAAGATTCCAAATTTCCACATGCCACCCAGGGTATGCACACCCTGGCTTTGCAAGAGATACCTGTAACACTGTCTTGTTTACTGATTTTTTCCCCTCAGTTCTCACTTGGGAACTTGCTGACATTTTTAATGGTAATGGTTTATCCCTGTTTCGTTGAACTTCAAGTGTTCACAAACTCTGAAGTTTTATTTTTTATCGATATTTAAAACAGCTCACAAAATGCATCACTTCAAATCCTTAAGTGTTATTTCTTCTGAGTGTATCAAATAAGTTGATCTAAATGTACTACCAGAATTTAAATCTTGTATTTTCTAAATAATCAATGCCTGTCAATCCATATTTTCACATTTGTCTATACCTGTATTCTATATATTCCAAAGAAATAATATGCAAAATAAAAAATAAAATTTAGAATTCTAACTGTACGTGGAAGAAATATAAAAAGGTAACCTATCACCAAGCCTCCTCACTACCCTTCTAGTGATCTGGATCTTCTCAGTTTATATAACCAAGCTATGGTTCTTTACTACTTCTTTCGTTTGGTGGGATTCACATTTGTAATACAGTTATTTGCAAAGTCAGAAAATTATCTTGATGTAAAATGCACATTTACCCCTTTTAAATGTTTGCTTCAACTCTATTTATGCCAAACAAACTTAGAACCTTCAAATATTCAAATTATTTTGGAATTCTGCTTTAGAATCATCCCTTCAAATATTTTCATGCACATTGTTACAGTTGAGTATAGTCATTCCCCATTTTGGAATTTTAGCCTGTAAGATTAAAAAAGACTTAAATAGAAAGTACATAGGACTAGAAAATATTCCCCATTCCCACAGAATATCGATGAACCATTATCAATGTACCTAAAATGGTGAGAGTGAAGGACAGAGCCTTTCATATGCATAGTGATCCTTCTGGAATAAAAATAGTTTAAACAATGGTGACCTGGTCAAAAAATTCCTGTAGTGTAGTCTTTCTAAAAATATTGTTGTAAAGGTTGTTATCGGTCTGTTTTTTTTGTGTGTGTGTGTCAGTTTACCATTAGGGATAATACCTTTAAGACTTGGGATTTACCTGACATTACAGACTTACAACTTCTTATTTGAAGAGCTGCTGACATCTTTCCTTACGAATCCATAGGAATTCATACCATGGAGCAGAAATGAACCTTAGAGCTCCTTTAACATTGGTCTGTCTATCCATCTATCCTTTCCATCCATCCATCCCCATCCACCCACCCATCCACCCACCCACCCACCCATCCGTCCGTCCGTCCGTCCGTCCGTCCGTCCATCCATCCATCCACCCAATTGTCTTCTGTCTTCCCATCTACTCAGCTCTCCCATTTCTTCATGCCACAGAAGATTAGGTTTCTTCATTTACAATGAGGAAACAGAACCTGAAAGAGAAATAACAGGTAAGTGCTAAAGGTTAAAAAAAAATTAGAATCCAGATCTCCTAACTCAATTATACCACTTTTAATCACGTCCAATAAAATAACCTGATGTAGATAATGAATTTTATAAATCCTCTTTTCACATTAAATGAATGGGATTTGGAATGGGGAGGTGTGGTCAACTCTAAGCTGTTCATGTATTAAAGAAAACAAACAGTAAAAACTAAACTAAAAGAACAGCTGTCTTGCTCATCTAGTGCTGCTGTAATAGAAATACCACAAATGGATGGCTTTAATGAAGAGAAGTTTATTCTGTCACAGTCTAGTAGGTTAGGAGCACCGGCTCCAGGGGAAGACTTTCTCTCTCCGTTCGCTCTGGAGGAAGGTCCTTGTGATGCATCAGTCTTCCATTCGTCTGGGAGCATCTCAGAGCAGGAACCTCAGGTCCAAAGAATGTGCTCTGCTCACAGCACTGCTTTCTTGGTGGTATGAGTCTCCATGTCTCTCTGCTTGCTTCTCTCTTTTATATTTCAAAAGAGATTTGCTTAAGACACTATCTAATCTTGTAGATCTCATCAATATAACTGCCACTAATTCATCTCATTACATCATAGTGATAGGATTTACAACACATAGGGAAATCACTTCAGATGACAAAATGGTAGACCATCATACAATACTGGGAATCATGACCTAGCTAAGTTGACAGATATTTGGGGGGGACGTAATTCAATCCATGACAACAGCAATGTTTAGTTGTTTTGTACATGTATCTTTATCACCAAATAAATTATTATGGGTTATGTGGAACGATCCCTTTTGACTTTTTTGTTTGTTTTTATGTTGAGCTACTCTTATTATTTTTTAAGGGGTTAGATAAGTTATTTTAAAATGTTACTCTTTAGCAATAATTTTTATTGTATTTTCTTCTCTCTGACCTTTTTTAAAACATGGTTTTGCAACATATGGGGTTGGCTGGAAGAGTCAACACAAGCACATATCTCCTCACATTATGAGATTAGATGAATACTTCATGTAATCAACCAAAGGATACAAAATATTTACAAAAAACACCTGACCTTGCAAAACAGGAATGAATGCCATCTCTTTCTATGCAGTTTCCCGTGGTCACAGAATTAGGAGGTGAGAGATACAGAATTGCTGCTTCCTCTGCCTGTGCAAGGGAGGGCCAGGCCAAATGCTAGCTTCATTCCTGCAGTAAAAATGCCTTTTATGTGCAGGATTTACTGAACCACTCAGGAAAAAAAAAAAAAAATACAATGCATTTCCTTCTATTTAAGGGAATGTTTATAAACATTGTGTTCTTCTCTTTCTTAAATTAAACTGAGCTGTGCAAAGGGCCTAGAGGGAGAAGGCAGAGTCTACGCCCAGGTGAACCTTCTGCCTGCAATTTTCCAGCATCCCAAAACCTTTTCCTCAAACTCAACCCTCAATTTGATTTTTTAAAATTGTTGTAAAAATATAGATAACATCGCATTTTTCACATGTATGATTCAGTGAGACCAATTACACCAATCATGTTGTACAACCACCAGCAGTATCAGTTGCCAAATTTTCCATCACCATAAACAGAAACTCAGTGTTACCAAAATAATGATTCTCCCATCTCCCCTCCCTCCCGCTTCTGGTAACCACTATTAAAGTCTGATGTCTACACATTTGCCTATTCTAGGCGTTTCATGTTACTGAAATCCTGGAATATTTGCCCCTTGTGATTGAAGTACTTGGGTTCAATATGCTTTTCTATCAGCCTGCCTACTCCCAAGTTTGGTCTGAGGAATGTGGTCACAAATCCATTTCCTTTCAGCATGGAATGTCTTGCCTTCTTAATTAAATATACTCAAGTAGATTGTGTTTTCCGGGATTTTGTAGGTTTATTTTTAAAACCAGTTTATAATATAATAGTATTTATAAATTTGAGCATATTGAATACAAACCTTTGGTTCTAAACATCTAATAGTAAATACTGAATTGACATAGTACCTTTCTGTAGATAGTCATTGCTGGTCTATGGCTTACTTTTGAATGGAATGGTTATGTGATAGCTACTTGTCTCAGATTTAATTGAACATGCAAGCTAACTTTAGATTGTATCTGATATCTACAAACTATATTGGAATCAATATGCATTTGGGGGAATTTTCAAACAGGAAGCAACTTGATTGATCCTTATAACAAATATTTATTAGCGTATGTATCTGTGTCTGTGCCGTAAGACACAATTCCTGTCCTCAGGTGGGTCCATCCTTTGTCTAATGGGGGACATAGACAATGAAGTCAACTACTACACCGTAGAGAATGCGGCGTGCTGGTGTGGACTCATGGGAGAATACACATAGGAAGGTTGAACTTCTCACCTGAAAACCTTCCGCCTAACCCAGAGAAATAAGCCTGCTGGGGTGATGAGTCGGAATCGACTCGACAGCACTGGGTTTTTGGGGTGAGAAGGAAGGTCTTGGGATGAGTGGTCAACCTTCCAGCATAGTCAACGAGTGTCCATAGGCAATCTGGCCTGAACTATTCTGGGGAATCACCATTATCAGCAGCTTTTTTTTTTTTTTTTCCACAATGAGAGATCCCAGTGATTTGACTTTCATTTCTGGTCTCTTTGGAAGCGCTTACATCAAATACTATTTTTAGCAAACGTTAATTATATTTTCAAAACTGAGGTTATTCTTCAATCCTATTATACATTGTTTTGGGTTGAATTGTGTCCCCCCAAAAGATATGTTGAAGTCCTTAGCTCTGGTACCTATGAATGTGACCTTGTTTGAACATAGAGTCTCTAAGGGTGTTACTGTTAAATGATCAGGAGGAGATACTGGGGAAGGGTGGGCCCTAATGCAACGGAAGTGGTGTCCTTATAAAAAGAGAAGAGCCACAGAGACACAGACACAGTAGAATCCGACCATGTGAAGATAGAGGCAGAGGTTAGAGGACGCTCCCACAAGCCAAGGAACATCTAGGACTAACAGAATCTGGAAGGAACAAAGGAGATCTTCCCCTAGGACCTTCAGAGAGAGCGTGGCCCTGCCAACATCCGGAATTTGGACTTCTAGCCTCCAGAACTGTGTGTATTTCTGTTGTTGTAAGCTGCCTACCTTGTGGACTTTGTTATAGAAGCCCCAGGAAACTCATGCCCGTGTGTGTGTGTGTGCTTGTGCACACATGTGCGCGTGTGCAAGGTATGCCCTTTCTCTTCATAATTTTCTGCTTTATTCAATACACTCTCAACTTGCAAAGTGGCTTATATTTTTACTTTTTTTCTTGATAATTTTGTCAGAAAGATGAAAATATCTTCCACCAAAATCCAAATGAGAAGAGTGAGGCAACTGCCTTGACATGAGTTGCTGGGCTTGCCTGTGGACATGCTAGGTCCCTGAGAGCTGAGGCAGGATTCTCTTTCCAGGTGCTCCTCACTCCCAGATTTTCATCCCTGGGTATCCTGTTATCATGGTTACTCCTTGTCTGACTGGCACTGGGAGATGGGAGAGAAGATTCGAATTTCTGCTTCACCTTATCTTCCATGTTAACGAGGGATGAGTGGAGGAATACCATCACCAACTCCATAAGCCCTTCAAATCTGGAATTCTCTGAAGAGAGTTAACACATTTTCACAATGGTTTGAGATGTGTCCTTTTACATGCCGTCTTCTGGGTGGGGGCGTGGGCATGAAGGGAGAGACTCTCTGCAGCATGGCTTTTGCCAGAATAATGTTAAAAATAAATGTGTATGAGAAGAGCCTGACATTAACAAATTTTAAAATGGCTGATGCTTTTATAGCTATTTGTAAAGGAAAAGTTCGCCTTGTAGTCTCAGAATGCCACCCTGGCCCCAGGCTGGATCTGGCTCCTACCTTCATGAAGAACAGGAGCCCTGGTGGCCCAATGGTTAAGAGCTCAGCTATTAACCAAAAGGTCAGCAGCTTGAATCCACAGCTGCTCCTTGGAAACCCTATGGGGCAGTTCTCTGCCTGTAGGGTTGCTATGAGTCAGAATTGACTTGACGACAACGGGCTTGGTTTTTGTTTTTGTTTTGTTTTGATCAAGGACAAGCACTGCTAGCTGCAGTTGATGGAGTTCATTCTTGTTCACTTTTATTAATTTCTTCCTCATGCACACGCTATTCAAGGAAAAGATAGTTTTCCATCTGCAGGCATGCTTTTCTCAATTTGCTCTGACCCAGTGCACTTTAATGGAAGGACAGAGCCAAAAATGTCAGACCTGCCTCGGAAGAAAGCCCCGATGGTCTGCTTCTGAAAGGTCATGGCCTTGAAAACCACCCCACAGAGCAGTTCTACTCTGTCACACATGAGGTCACCATAAGTCAGCAGTGACTCGCCAGCAACTGGTTTAAGAGCAAAACCACCTTTGTTTTCAAAGCACACACACATCTACTCATTTTTGAGGCTTGATGTCAAGATGCTTTTATTTTTTTTTCTATCCATATATTCCATTCTTCATTTTTTATTAGCATACTAAAGAAAACTGGTAAAATAGATAATATTAGAAGGAATTTTTTGGAGATAACTAAGACAAAATAGTTTGTCTTACAGATAAGAGTAATTGAGACCAGAGAGGTCAAGAAATCTCTGAGATTTGCCCAGCAAATTCATCAGGGTGAGGACCTGAATCCAACTTTGTGGGTTTCATGTCTTGTGCTCATCCCTTAAACCACAGGCTCCTTACTTACTGCAAGTTACAAGGATAATTACCGTTTAGAGGACCAGAGGTTTCATAAGGAAACCTGCTCAGTTGAGGTTACTAGTTCTATTATAAGTTATGTGTCTTGAATGGACCATAAATTCACACTAAAAAACTTTCTTCCCTGTCTCACCCATCCCTTAACCCTAAATAGCTGTAAAAGTGATTCATATTCATATCTTTTATCGTTTCATTAAAATATCTAGCAATTCCACAGGACACAGGTGCCGCTGGGCTCCAGGAGAGCAGGGCTCAGAGAAGTTACAATTTTTCTCCTAATCATAGTGGTTCTAGGGAAGAACTCGCAGAGATCTGGAAAGAACCCAGTGTGGTTTGGTTGGGAGTATCTAAACAGAAGCTTGAAGAAGACCTTCACCAGCT
This sequence comes from Elephas maximus indicus, assembly GCF_024166365.1. Lineage (NCBI taxonomy): Eukaryota > Metazoa > Chordata > Mammalia > Proboscidea > Elephantidae > Elephas > Elephas maximus. Next base: position 14,431,233 of record NC_064822.1, on the reverse strand, counting down.
GCTCAGGCTTTCATTGCACCACAGAGGAAGCTTTCTTCCAGCCCCCCACCTCCAACCCTGAATCAGAGTCCATCAGTGAAAAGGACCACAAATTGTGTAGGTGAACACCAGATACCTGAATATCAGTCAACCATCCCTTCTCTCCTTTCCCTCAATCTGGACTTCTCAGTTCTATTTTAGCTCCTTATTTCCTGAACTATCCACTGCAAATCAGTAATTAATTGTGATTCACTCTAAGTCTTCTCACGGAGTTTGCCTTCTGCAATTGTATTTTTAAAAGTCGAACTACGGACGTCTTCCTAGAAAATGGAAAATGACAGAAGGGTTCAGTTGTATCATGGCGTGAGGTCCCCTGGGGTTTTAATGTAGTCCTGAGGATCCTATTTTATTGAGTGCCAGCTAAATGGCTGTGTTCCAAGCAAAGACAAAATGAAGCAATTCAATCCCGAGCTATATAGTGCCATTATTAAGTTTCAAATACTCTTTCGCCCTCACTGTGCTGATGGCACGATGCTAGGTGGAGGAAATAGCAAGGAGTTTGTAATCAAGTAATGGGCTTCGCTCTCCTCCCTGAACCCACGTACCTTTCTAGTCAGAGAAGCTCTAAGTGTTTGTACCATGGTTTCTGCTTTACTGTTCTGTATCATCCCAGATCAGGCAGAAGAAGAGAGGGCAAAGGAGTCCCAATACATTTGTTCACTGTATTTGGTGCTTTACGTATGTTTTCATTGGCTCCTCTCAGCAATGCTGCAAAATAGGTACTATATTAAACAAATAAACAGAAAGCAATCAAGCTTGTTACACACTGAATTGTAGCCTCTAGAAAAAGATGTGTTGAAATTATGACCTCTGTTACCTGTGAACATGAACTTGTTTGGAAACAGCATCTGACAATGTTACCAGTTAAACTACCAGGGGGTTATAGCAGAGCAGGGTGGGTCCTAATCCCATCTGAGTGGTGTCCTTGGAACAGGAAGAGAGATGCAGAGACAAAGGATCCCATACCAAGCTATGGCTGCAAGTTAGCAAACAATGAGAGGTGTCAGGAGCTAGGAGAGAGGCAGAAGCAACGTCGCAGAAGCAACCAGCATGGCAGATACCCTGATTCAGACTTTCAATCTCCAGAGCTGTGAGTCAATACATTTCTGTTCTTATAAGCCACTAGTTGGTGGTATGCTAGCTCGACAACTCTAGGAAACTAACACGAACGCTTACATTAACAAAGCAGGAAACGCAAGATTGACTACTACTATAAACCCCAGTCATACATTTTTGCAAATTAGTTAACAGCTAGTGCCAGGTTAGAACTTTTGAGGAGAGGTGGGATATATTGTCTCAGCTTAATCAGCTTTATCATCTCTTTTGTGTTTCTCAAGACACATCGAAGCACTGACTTTCAGCAACAGCCGCTGCTGGGTAGGGCTGCCTTTGGCTGGCCACTCTCTATCGTCCTTCACACACCTTATCTTAAGCAGTCCAATGCTTACGTCTTTGCTTTTATTTCTGATTATTGTCTATGTTCCTGGTGTGTGCTCAGTATTTATACATATTATTTCATGAAATCCTCTCAACAATGCTATAAGGTAGCTGCTGTCAGCTGCCTTTATTAGATGAGGAAAATGTAATTCAGACAGGCTGAGCGTTATTCATAGATCACGTTGACAATGGGGCTACAGCCTGTAATTGCCTAAGACAGTCCAGCCCCCAGCTATCATCCCTCTCATTTCCCTTTGTGAAAAGCATAGAAAACACAGAAAGATATAAGAAGGAAAAACCACCCATCGTCCCACAACACAGAAGTAACCACTCTTCTACTATATTGGTGTTTTTCTTTTCCAAGTATTTTCCACCCTAAGCACGGATCTACATGCACATAGGTATTTACCATAATTTGGCCCAAACATTACTCAATGTATAGATCATCAGGTTTTTCTTCCACGGTGCTGCTGTGTGGATTCGAACTACCAACCACTGGTGCCACCAGGGACCTTAGGAAGCAAATAAAGAAAAAAAGACTTTTCAAAGACTACTGGTTGTTCTTTTTCTTGATATTAAAATCAAGGGAATTTTTATAAGTCATTACCTGAGAGATATTATTAGTCCCACTTTACATTTGAGAAAACTAATACTTAGAGAGGTCTAATAACTTGTCATACTGCAGGGAAATAATAAAGCCAAGATTCCAGCCCCATGTATTTCCTCCCATATCAGATTTCTCAACAGTTTCTTAAGCTCTTGGGAGAGGGAAAGAGGTATACATGCCCATTTGGAGGGAACTTTCAGAAAGATCTGCAAAGTAAATTCTCTGGCAATTTATTTAACACTTCCTTGCTATGCCTGTGAAACTTAGAACTGTTTCTTGAGCTGATTCCATCTGAGGGATTTGGGACTAAAGGTCCTGGGCCTGTACATGGAAAAGATGCATTTTTTTTTTTCTGTCAGCGGAAAAGGGACCCCTGATATTGAGAAAATGTCAAGTTTTGTTTAAATAATTAAAGGCTTATTATTAATTCACATAACTAATCTATTTGTAACATCATGATAGATGGAGAAAAGATAGAAGTTGCCAAGGATTTTATTTTACTTGAACCCACAATCGACACACATGGAAGCAGCAGTCAAGAAATCAAATGACAGATTTCACTGGGCAAATCTGCTGCAAAAGACCTCTTTAAAGTGTTGAAAAACAAAGATGTCACCTTGAAGACTTAGGTGCACCTGACGTGAGCCATGATGTTTTCAATCACCTCCTATGCATGTGAAAGCTGGACAATGAATAAGGAAATCTGAAGAATTGATGTCTTTGAATTGTGGTGTTGGAGAAGAATATTGAATATACCACAGACTGCCAAAAGGACAAACAAATCTGTCTTGGAAGAAATACGACCAGAGTGCTCTTTAGATGCAAGGATGGCTAGACTACGTCTCACATACTTTGGACATGTTATCAGGAGGGAGCAGGCCCTGGAGAAGAACATCGTGCTTGGTAAAGTAGAGGGTCAGTGAAGAAGAGGAAGACCTTCAACAAGTTAGATTTACAGAGTGGCTGCAACAGTGGGCTCGAGCATAACAATGATTGTGGACATGGTGCAGGACGGGGCAGTGTTTTGTTCTATCGTACATAGGGTTGCTCTGAGTAGGAACCGACTGGATGGCACCTAACAACAATATATTTGAGCAGTTTTTACTGCTTGCTGTGGTGCAACACAGATCAACAGTGCAAGCATCTAGAGGAAGAAGGACATTTTAGTAAATTAATTAAGAATGCATTTTTTCTTATAAACAAATGTACCTACATCTATAATTTTACTTGTGTTGCAGAAAAATGCACAAGATGCTATAAAGGCATATAACAAGGGGGTCTAATCTAGACTGGCAGAGTCTGAAGAACGGGGAAATGTCATTTGCACTGGTATCTGGGGGGACGAGAGGGTGCAGGAGGAGCTGTGATAGAAGGGAACTCCGGTTGCAGAAAATAGCATGGCTACAGGCCATGGAGGAAAGGAGCTTGGCACAATCAAGGAATGAAACAGAATGTCCGTGACTTTAGAGCAGAAAGGCCTGGCTAGAACCACTTGATGATTTAGTTTTTAGTACTAAATTCTGGCTTTGCAGAATAATATTTGTTGTTGTTATTAGGTGCCATCGAATTGATTCCAACTCATGGCGACTCCATGTCTGGAGAGTAGAGCTACTCCATAGGATTTTCAAGGCTGTGACCTTTTGGAAGCAGATTGCTAGGCCTGTCTTCTGAGGTGCCACTAATGCAGAAAAAAGGGTGGGCTGAATTGCCAACCTTTCGGCTTGTAGTTGAGCGCTTAACCCTTTGCTCCACCCGAGGACTCCTGCAGAATACAATGGGAGGAGTCTAACTTTGCAGTTTTGGTAAAGGTGCAGAGGTAACTCTCAGGCACTGTGGACTGTGAACGACAAAATCATGTGGGCATGAACAGAAACTCCCCATAGTTTTGAGACCTACGGCTAAGTAGACAGTGGTTGTTGGAAATGGGAGGGCAGGTTTCAAAGCTCTTGTGTAAAGGCTCATATTTACTCAATTCCAGGGCCTCATAGGTTCACCCCACTGATAGTGTGGCATACAGAAAGATGCCGGGGCCAGAACAACTGAATTGCTAGTCCTACCACAGAAATAAACTAATGATGTTATCTTAGTCACAACCTCTCTGAGTCTCAAATTCACCCAACCTAAAAAAAAAAACAGGTAAAATCTCATGATTGCTTACAATGTTGCAGGCACAATGTAAATACCTCATATGCATTAAAATTATCTCACTTAATTTCTTCAGAACCACTCAATGAGGAGAATATGATTCTCATCCTTATTTTTCCAATAAGAAAACAGATCTAGAGATTTTAAGTCACCTGCCAAGGCCTCATACTTGGTTAGTAGCAGCACTGGACCTCGAGGCCAAGTTCAACCCCAAATCACATGCTCTTAACCAGATGGTTCACGACATCCCTTTGGGCATGTTTTGATTCAATTCCAAATTGGAGAGTGTTCCAGTGATTTCTCTCTTTGTGAGAGATAATTTAATACTGTGGAAGGCTTTGTAGGCAACATGGTAGCCTAGGAAAGTGACCCATTTCTCTTTGTCCAGTTTCCAAACGTAATCAACAGGACAGACTGGTCTCTTGTGAAGATTGGTAGGAAAATTTAAACTCCTCAGAGAGGCTAAACCATGAATTCAAAAATGCTATTTTTTTTTTTTTTTTTTTGGTAAACAAAGGATAGATAAATTCACAGTGAACGTTTTAAAAAGGTTAAATCCAATAGAGGCAGGCCAATATTTGTTTAACTACAGTAAGTGAAATATGATTTGGCTGAGGGACCTTTTATTTGATCTGATTTTATACAAACATTTCTGCACACAGAGAGAACAGGAAGGTTCCAGGGCCTTATCACAGCCATCATTAAGTGTCTGCTCAGGGGCTCCCTCATCTTTGCTCCAAATGTCAATTCTTAGATGCTGCCTTATAGGCTCATGGCGATAACCCACATTTATTCCATATCAGATGCACTCAGCTGTGGGCACATACCTGGAGACCTGCTCAGCTAGACACTTTGACTCTTTAAACAAAAGTTTGCAAATCATAGAAAACCATGTATATCAAAACTCTCTGTAGTGATGGGGATAACCCACCACTGTTATCGAGTCGATTCCAACTCATAGATGGGGATAGTTAGATATTATTTATAATCACCTAAAGAGAAAAGCAGTAACTGGAAGTTGCTGTCTGTATCACGTTCTGGTTCCTTTCTTTGGCGGTATACAAAGCCACATGAAAAACTACCCAACTCTAAATAGATGATCTTCAGCAGGTGGGTATCTTGTGCAAGTTTTAAGGACTGAAATGAAATAGACATTTGTTCAAATAAACTCAAGTAATCAGAATGATCAGTTAGCCCACATTTTTATATGCTTGTTACCTTTTATCTTTAGAAGCAAGAACTAAATCTCAAGGAAAACAGGCCTAAGAAACCACACCAAGTGTATACACCAAGGGTTGTTGTTTCTAGAATAAACTCCTACTCTACATCTGATTTAAAATGTGATGAGATTTATGTTCAGCATTATGATGGAATAGTCTGTAATCACTACAGAAATACTCAGTTAGGCTTATTGATTTCTCTTTATTAGGACAGAGAAGAGGAGAACAGGCTTATATTTTATAGAGATCTTCAAAAGTAAGTGGGAATAATTTAGTAATGCTTATTTATCCAAAACTCCATCATTATCTGAGAGTCCCTTGGTGGCACAAAAGGTTAAGTGCTTGACTACTAGCTGAAAGTTTGGCAGTTCGAACCCACCTAGAATATCCTCAAAAGACAGGCACGGCAATCTCCTCCTGAAAGGTCACAGCCTTGAAAACCCTATACAGCAGTTCTATCCTGCACACATGCAGTTGCCATGATTTGGAATTGATTTGACAGCAACTAACAACAACAACAACATCGCTATCTGGATTACTTCACTCTATTAACCTTATAAGAAACAAGAATTTAAAAGATAATGCAGGGCTTTGATGCTTGGTATAGCTATGTTCGGAAGCCCCTTAGGATATCCTGTCAGAATAAGAAAAAAAAAGAGAAGGAAGAGCATGAGAAAGAAGAGCAGGAGGAGGAGAATAGGGTGGTGGCTGGGGAAAGGAAGAAGGAGAGAAGATGAAGGATTAGGACGAGAAGAAAGGGAAGAGGAGGAGGAGGAAAGGGAAGAAGAAAAAGAGAAACAAAAAGTAAAATAAAGAATCTTTGAAGGCAGGGCCAAGATGGCAGAGTAGTCAGATGCTTCCTGTGGTCCTCTTACAACAAGGACCCGAAAAAAACAAGTGAATCAATTATACATGACAATCTAGGAGCCCTGAACATCACAGACAAAGTTGAGGAATCGGACTGTGCAGCAGGGGGAGGGAGAGAAGGTTCAGAAGCAGTGAGGGGTTGCCGGACCTGACCTGGCCAGTGCAGGCATTCTGCAGGCTGGATCTGCTGGTGCAAGTATGGTGAGGCAAGCAGTGGTGCTCAGGATGCATTTTCCACATTGGGAGAGACCAAGGAGCAGAGAGTCTGCTCAAGTCTCCAGAGAAATGGCGCTCAGTTGGAGAAAGATAAGCACAAGCATCTAACCTACCATATGGATTAAAAAAAAAAAAAAAACCTTTTGAGAAATACCTCTCTCCCATTTACCTTCCCCCTTCCCACTCTGCTCTGGGTCCCAGTCTGGCTTCAGCATTTGCTGCACTCCCTGGGCTAGAAGCAGGATCTGTCTCGTACCCTGAGCTATTCTCCTGGCTTTGGAGAGGGAACAAATTAACAAACAGGAAAAAATAATCTGTCAGCTGCTCTAAGCCAGGAATTCAGGGCAGGCACAGCCCCTTTGCCTAGGCACAGGCATAAGGGGTCCATGGACTTTGAATGCCTTTCATCCCTGCATAGACCTGTGTGGGCCCATTTCAATAGCGCATGACCTCATTAGCACAGTAGAACAGGGTATATACCTGAAGCCTATTTTCATCTGTGTCCCCATAAGGGGGAGTGGAGGGTTTGTGATATTTGACACCTTCCTTACCTACCCACATCAGCGGATTGAGGACTGGTGGCTGCACCCGCTCCACCAAGCCACCCACAACAGGGGTCTAAGAATAAGTGGTGACTCCTGGTACTTACAGCCAACAGCATTAGGTGCCTATAGTCTGGCTGCAAAATCCACCTACCTACATTCTCTAGGGAGCAGGGACACGCCTTCCACCCAAACACTCAGCAGCAGCACGTGGCCCCCTGCCTTGATCAGCACATGACCACCTATTGCAACTAGTAACCTGTGTCTACTCCAATCGCCCTTGCTCACCTAGGACTGTAGGTGAGAACCTACACTGCACACTCAGTGACCATTGACCTGGACACGTGATTTGAATCCACACATGAAAAGTAAATGGATTCCTGAGCTCACATACCTAGTAACAGATCTAACCACCTAGAGACGGGACTTGAGAGCTTCAAAGACACCAATAATCAAACTAGCTCATGTGACCAGCCTATTTGGGCATATCAAAACAAAACAAAACAAGAACCTAGGACATAGTAGGCAAACATAAAAAAAATAAATATAACTTATTGATGACTCGGAGAAAATGGTCAATATCAAATCACATAAAAAGGCAGACCACGATGGATTCAGCAAGCAACTAAAATAAAGAATCAAGAAATCATCCATCCCCACTCCTCTTCACCCCTTCCCTCCTTAGTAACCATCAAAGACATATGCACTCCCATGTTCATTGCAGCATTGTTCACAATAGCAAAAGATGGAAACAACCTAGATGCCCATCAACAGCTGAATGGATAAACCAACTGTGGTACATACACACAATGGAGTATTATGCAATGATAAAGAACAATGTGACTCTGTGAAGCATCTCATAAGATGGATGAATATGGAGGGCATTATGCTGAGTGAAATAAGTCAATCACAAAAAGACAAATATTGTATGAGACCACTACTGTAAAAACTCATGAAAACATTTACACAGAAAAAGAAGCAATCTTTGATGCTTACAGGAGGATGGAGGTAAGGATGGAAAAATACTAAATAGATGATAGATAAGTAGTAACTTTGGTGAAAGGTAAGACAGTATACAATACTGGGGACGCCAGCACAGCTCATACAAGGAACTTTTACAAGGCAAGGTCATGGAAGCTCCATAGACACATCCAAAACTCCTGGAGAGATCAAATTGCTGGGCTGAGGGTTATGGGGACCACGGCATTGGGGAGCATCTAGCTCAACTGGCATTATATAGTTTATAAAGAAAATGGTCTACATTCTACTTTGGTGAGCAATGTCTGGGTCTTAAAAGCCTGTGAGCCGCCATCTAGGATTCTCCACTGGTCTCACCCCTTCGGGAGCAAGAAAGAATAAAGAAAACTAAAGATACAAGGTAAAGATTAGTCCAAAGGACTAATGGACCACATCTATCATGGCCCCCACCAGACTGAGTCCTGTACAACTAGATGGTGTTCAGCTACCACCACTGACTGCTCTGACAGAGATCACAGTAGAGGGCCCTGGACAGAGCTGGAGAAGAATGTAGAACAAAATTCTAACTCAGAAAGATAGACCAGGCTTGCTGGCCTGATAGAGACTGGAGAAACTCTGAGAATATGGCCCCCAGGCACACTTTCAGCTCAGTGATAAAGTCACTCCTGAGGATCAGGCTTCAGCCAAAGATTGGACAGGCCCATAAAACAAAATGAGACTAAATTGGCATGCCAGCCCAGTGGCAAGGGCTAGAAGGCAGGAGGGGACAGGAAAGCTGGTAATTGGGAACCCAAGGCTGACAAGGGAGAGTATTGACATGTCATGGGGTTGTTAAACAATGTCATAAAAGAATGGGTGTACTAGCTGTTTAATGAGAAACTAGTATGTTCCGTAAACCTTCAGCTAAAGTACAATAAAAAAAAAAAAAGAAATCTTCCAGAGAAAGAGAATTTCTTGGAATTAATGGAGGTAGAATTCAAAATATTAATATACAGAGCTCTTCAAGAGATCAGGAAACAGATCAGGCAAAACACAGAACAAGCCAAGGAACACACAGACAAAGCAATAAAGGAAATGAAGAAGTTTATACAAGAGCATAATGACAAATTTAACAGGCTGCAAGACTTCATAGAGAGACAGCAAACAGAAATAGAACTACCATACAATCCAGAAATCCCACTCCTTGGAATAGATCCTAGAGAAATAAGAGCTGTCCCACGAATAGATTTATATACACCCATGTTCATTGCACTACTGTTCACAACAGCAAAAAGATGGAAACAACCTAGATGCCCATCAACGGATGAATAGATATACAAATTATGATATATTCACACAATGGAATACCATGCAATGATAACCTGTGAAACATCTCATAATATGGATGAATCTGGAAGGCATTATGCTGAGTGAAATTAGTCAATCACAAAAGGACAAATATTGTATGAGACCACTGTTATGAGAACTCAAGAAAAGGTTTAAACACAGAAGAAAGCATTCTTTGACGGTTAAGAGGGTAGAGAGGGAGACAGAGGCGAATTCACTAACTAGATGGTAAAAAGTAGACAAGAATTATCTTAGGTGAGGAGAAGGACAACACACAATACAGGGGAATTCAGCATAACTGGACTAAACAAAAAGCTAAGAAGTTTCCTGAACACAGCCAAACATTTGGAGGGATAGTGTAGCAGTGGCAGGCATTTGGGGACCATGGTTTCAGGGGACATCTAGGTCCACTGGCATAACGAAGTGTGTTAAGAAAACATTCCACATCCCACTTTGATGAGTGGTGTCTGGGGTCTTAAAATCTAGCAAGCAGCCATTTAAGATGCATCAGTTGGTTCCAACCCACTTGGAACAAAGGAGAATGAAGAACACCAAAGACAGGGAAAATATTAGCTCAAGAGACAAAACGGGCCACATAAAACTGAGACTTCATCAGCCTGAGACCAGAAGAACTAGATGGTACCCGGCTACCACCAATGACTGCCCTGACAGGGAACACAACAGAGAATTCCTGATGGTGCAGGAGAAAAGTGGGGTGCAGAACTAAAATTGTAGTAAAAAGGCCAGACTTAGTGGTCTGACAGACTAGAGGAACCCAGAAGGCATGGCCCCCTGACTCTTTTTTAACCCAGAACTAAAAACATTCTTGAAGCCAAGTCTTCAGACAAAATAGACTGGACCATATGACATAAAATAATACTCGTTAGGAGCGTACTTCTTAGTTCAAGTAGATACACGAGACTAAATGGGTAGATCCCGTCCGGAGGTGAGATGAGATGGCAGAAAGGGATAGGAGCTGGTTGAATGGACATGGGAAATCCGGGGTGGAAATTATAGGGTTAGCAACCAGGGTCACAAAACAATGTATGTATAAATTTTCGTATGAGAAACTAACATGAGACTAACTTGAGCTGTAAACTTTCACCTAAAGCACAAAAAGAAAAGAAAAGAAAAAAAAAGAATCTTTGGTGTGCAGGAGCCTGCAGTTGTGACATTTTGGTGTATAGAGTTGTCTTATCTGTGGAGAGGAGCCCTGGTGGCACAATGGTTAAGTGCTTGGCTGCTGACAGAAAGATCAGTGGTTCGAACTCCCAGCCTCTCCACAGGAGAAAGATGTCGCTGTCTGCTTCAGCAAAGATCACAGCCTTGGAAACCCTGTGGGGCAGTTCTACTCTGTCCTATGGGGTCATCATGAATAAGAACCATCTTGATGGCAATGGGTTTTGAGTTTATCTGTGAAGAGGATTCAGGTATTTAAGAATGAGTAGTTGGTTTAGGTGCAAGTATGGCACAGTTTCAGGTTTGTTTATAAACTAGTGTCAGAAAAAGAGTTATCAGATCAGAGTAGTTAATAGCCATCGCTAGAATCTAACATCCCTGAGTTCAAACCTTAATTTCATCAATTACTAGGTGGGTAATCTAGTCAAGTTACCCACACTAAGCTTACCTTTGTCATAGGACTGATGTGAGGATTAAAGGTAATAATGGATGTGAAGTGCCTAACACACTGATGTTAACTATCAGTTAGGAAAGAGATATAGGCAGTAAATTAAAGGCCCAAAACCAAACCCATTGCCATTGAGTTGATTCTGACTCATGACTATCCCATGTGCTACAGGGTAGAATTGCTCCATAGGATTTTCTTGGCTGTAACCTTTACAGAAGCAGATTACCAGGCCTCTCTTCCATGGCACTGCTGGGTGGATTTGAACGGCCAACCTGTAAGTTAATAGTCTAGCATTAACTGTTTGTGCCACCCAGGGACCTTAGGAAGCAAATAAAGAAAAGCAGGTTTTTCAAAGACCACTGGTTACTCTACAATATCCCTTCCCCTGTCTTCTTCAGTAAAACAACTCTAATTTTCTGGCTTGGCCACTTCTGCCTCACCAAAAACTACATTTCTAAGTGCTCCTTGTAGCTAGGTATGGCCATGTGATTAAGGCCTACCAAACCCATTGCCATCAAGTCGATTCCAACTCATAGTGACCCTATAGGACAGAGTAGAACTTCCCCACAGGGTTTCCAAGGAGCAGTTGGTGGATTCGAACCGCCAACCTTTTGGTTAGCAGCTGTAGCTCTTAACCACTGTGCCACCAGGGCTCCAGCCCTAACCAGGGAGCCATAATTTGAAGTTTTAAATGGAATGTCTTTAAAAGACAGAGTGAAAGCCTTCCCCTTATACTTTCTTACTGGCTGTAGAGTAGAAGAGCTGACTGGAGCTTGAGCAGCCACTTTGGAGCACGAGGCAGAAGGTTAAGAGTGGCAGATCAGCAAGACAAAAAGCTGGGGAGCTTGACAATCAGAAAGCCATTGCACTAGCCCTGACCTATCTTTGGATGCAGATACATGAGGGAAATAACTTACTTTCTTGTTTGGACCACAGCTGTTTGTTTGCTGCATATTGCTAACCCTAGTCCCAAGTAGTTTTAAAGATACTTGCATCATGTAGTTCAACTGAGTTCAGGAGCTCCAGAAAGCTGCTGGGCAGAGGTTAGACTTGAGAAGAGTAGAACTGCAGAAGAAATAGGATAGAGTTAGTGGCTACAGTGGAGAACTCTCTTTCTGACCTGTTAGATTAACTCCCAAGGCCTGGTCTCCACATCCCCCTGCAGTTCTTTCTCTTGTGGCTGAATTTTAGCCTTCAAGGTAGTTTAGGAGGCAGCTAGCACAGAAATTGGCTGTTCCAAAACACTAACCAAAAATGTGTTTCTGTGAACTCAGTCATAAGGAGTCTATAAGTGGTAAAAAAAAAAAAAAATGCTTGGCTGAATTCACCAGATTGCTACTGGTTATTTTTTCTTATCTATATCAATGACTCTCAAACTTTGTTGAATATTAATTTTACGTAGGGGGCTTTTTCTACATTCTGAAGCCCAGGCCCTACCCTACACACATTAAGTCAGAATCACAGAGGGTGGACAGTAAGCAACAGTAGCTCTTAAAATTTCCCAGGTGACTCCATTGGGCAGCAAGTTTGAGAAGCCATACATTAAATTCTTGCTGCTCGAAGTGTGGTTGCTGGGCCAGCAACACTGGGACTTTGCTAAAATGAAGACTCTCAGGCCTCACCTTGGACCTACTAAATTTGAATCTGCATTTTTAACAAAATCATCAGGTTATTCGTACATACATTGATGTTTAAGAAAGTCTGGCTTCTATAATGCTGGCTGCCTCTAAACTTTTGCATGTGGAGAGCCAACACTATTTCTTCAAGCTGGGTAGATTACTCATTCCCAATAACTGACATAGCTGAAAGGAAGGTAGGTTAAGAGGGTTAAGATATCCATAAAATCATGACTATCTACGTAGCTCAAACAACAATACTCTTAACTCCCTCCCAGAACTCATTTTTCCCCTGGTGGTATACCTCGTCCCCTTAACCTTCTACCTAGCCTTGAATTTGAGGACATCAACCAACAACACCATCATTAGCTGGCTTTGCCCCCTGTAAAATGGTTGCTCCTCTTGTTATAAAGGTATTTTAGTGATTCATGTTAAATGACAATAGCAATCATAGGAACAATCATAAACTAGTTATGTGAATTCTATTATATCACATGATCTGGAAATGAATGCAGGGACTGCTGGCTATAGGGTGTGTGAACATAGGAAATAGCATTATTGCTAATGAAAGTGTAAGCTTCTTTACATCTGAAAATTAGGGGCAAGAAGCTGATCACACAATCAGAAAAGACTTAGCTGAAGGCATATGGGTGCTCAATTCTAATGTGGAAGAGCTGCCAGCTACACTGGTGAGGTAGGCTGCTGAGAAAATATTGATCTTAAATGTTATGCCACACGATGGTGGGATTTCGTACACAAACACAGGCTGTATGATTTTGTAAAAAATTGTTGTGGTAAAGTACATACAATAAAACATTTGCCATTTTATCCATCTTTAAGCGTACCGTATTTTCAACCATTACCACTATCCATTTCCAATTTTTTTTTCATCATCCTAAACAGCAATAAAAACAGAAACTCAGCACCATTTAAGCAATAACTCCCCTTTTCCTCCTTCCCACCTGCCCCTGGTAACCACCAATCAACTTGTTTCTAAGCATTTGCCTATTACAGATATTTCATGTAAGTGAGATCATAATACTTGTCCTTTTGTGACTAATTCCACTCAGCGTAATTTTTTTAAGGTTCATCCATGCTGTAGCATGTATCAGAACTTTACTTCTCTTCATGGCTGAATATCATAGGATTTTTAAATAGCTCCAATTGTTCTTGTAGCAACCTATCAAGCCGAATGAAAGATACAACCTTCTGAAGCTAGACACATACAGCAAGACTTCTTGGACTGACAAGAGAGTTAAACAGCTGCCTTGACACCTGGTAAACCAATCCAAACTCGTTGCTGTTGAGTTGATTCCAACTCATAGTGACACTATAAAGCAGAGTAGAACTGCCCCATATGGTTTCCAAGGAGCGCCTGGTAGATTCGAACTGCTGACCCTTTGGTTAACAGTCGAACGCATAACCACTATGCCACCAGGGTTTCCTGGTAGGGGAAAGGAAACTATGTTCGTAGGTAACCAGGGAGGGGGAGGGAAAAGGAATCACTAGGTAGTAGACACGTGTTAATTTTGGTGATGGGGAAGCCAATATACAATATGAAGGAAGTCAGCATAGCGTGACCAAGGTAAATGAAGACACTGAGAGGTATGCAAGAATAAAGGACTACTATGGTAAATGCTATAACATACATAATTTTGTAACAACAGTGATAATGAGCAAAATATATTTGAGTGGTTACATAGGTAGATATGTATGCTACATGGGTGTGGGAAAGTGTATGGGAGTATATGTGCATGCATATATAGGTATATTTGTGGGCATACGTATATACATGTTGGTATATGCTGCATTTATTCATATACACAATAAAGCACGTGGTGGCACAGTTACAGATATTTCCTGGACATATCCAAATACTCCATGGGATTGATTTACTGGATTTGAAAGCTCAGGACCATCATCTCCTGGGATGACTCGGTCAGTTGGCATAACTTAGTTCATAAAGATAATGTTCTACATTCTAGTTTGTTGAGTAGTGGCTGGGATCTCAAAAGCTTGTGAGCAGCCATCTAAGATACAACTTCCAATCAGGAGCAAAGGTGAAGGAAACTAAAGACTCAAGGAAGAAATTATTCCACAGAATTAATGGCCCATGCAAACCACAGCCTTTTCTAGCCTGAGACCAGAAGAACTAGATGGTGCCCAGGCACTACTACCTATTGTTCTGACCCAGGACACAATAGAAGGTCCCAGTTAGGATGGGAGAAAAATGTATAACAAAACTCAATTTCCTAAAAAAAGACCAGACTTATTGGACTGGTAGAGTCTAGAGGAACCCCCAAGACTATTGCCTTAAGATGCCCTTTAACCTGGAACTGAAGCTGCTCCCAGAGGTCACCTTTTAGCCAAATAATAGATTGGTCTATAAAATAAACAATAACACCCGTGAGAACTGTGCTCCTTTAAACAATCAGCTGTATGAGACCAAATGGTCAACATTTACCCAAAAGCAACGATGAAAAGGCAAGGAAGGTCAGGGAAACTGGATGGATGGAGATGGGACAGGCAAGGTGGAAATGGTGAGAGCGCAGACACATTGTAGGGATTGTAACCAACGTCACGGAACAATTTGTGTATGAACTGTTGAATGGGAATCTAATTTGCTGTGTAAACTTTCACCTAAAACACAATTTAAAAAAAGAAAAAAGGAACATTAACAGAGAGGTAAAAAAGAATAATGAGGCATTTGTGGTTCAGTGGTCTAGTTCTTGCCTTCCACGTGGGAGACCTAGGTCTAATTCTCAGCCAACACACTTCATGTGCAGCCACCAGTCATCTGTCAGTGGTGGTTTCTCTGTTGCTATGGTGTTGCTATGAGTTGGAATCGACTCGACGGCACTAGGTGTAGGTATGATGCTAAACAAGTTTCAGTGGAGCTTTCAGACTAAGACAAACTAGGAAGAAAGGCCTGGTGATCCGTTTTAAAAATCAGCCAATTAAAACCCTACGAATTACAAAAGTCTGGTCCACAACCAATCACAGGGACTGTGCAGGCCCAGCAGCAATTCATCCCTTGTGCATGGGGTTGTCATGAGTTGGGGCTGACTCATTGTCAGTTAACAACAATGATGAAGAGACCAACATTAATCCTTTCTCGTCAATGGCTGCAACAGCATGCACATGATAAAAGGTATGCCCAAGGATTGATTCTTGAAGAAAACATTCAGTTCACTTCATGGGAAAGATCCAAGTTATGTGGCACATGAGGAAAGAAAAGGTCTTTGGGACATGGCTCACTACAATAATGATTCTGGTCTGTACCCATAGGTGGTAGTTCCACAGTAGGTCCATGCTCCCTGGCTAAATTTCTAAGTGACTGGATACATTAAACTGCATTTCCCTTTCTTTCTGTTGTTATATGTCTTAGGCTGGGTTCTCTAGAGAAGCAAAACCAATATCTATATAGAGAGATTTATATAAAGGAAATGGCTCACTTGGTTGTAGAGGCTGGAATGTCCCAAATCTGTGGGTCAGGCTGGAGGCTCCTCCTTATTCATGTAGCCATAGGGGCTGGCAAGCCCAAGATTGGCAGGTTAGACAGCAGGGCTCTTGCTCATAGGCTGTGAAGATCAACAAATCCCAAGCTTGGCAGGCAAGATTGCAGGAAGCTGCTAGCTCAAGTCCCAAGAACCAAAGGTCAGACAAACAGGAGCCAGCTGCAGGATCCAGTGTGAGCAAAAGCCCATGAGCCTCGCCAGAAAGTCCGCTTATATTTGATGCAGGCCTCACCCCCAAGGAAATGCCCTGTCAACTGATTGGCCACTCACAGCAGATCCCATCATGGAGACGATCACATTATATCAGACCTCATCATGGAAGTGATCACATCATTGAACAACTGCCAAAGTACGTCACAACTGCCACAATACATTGCAACTGCGAAGTCACTGGGAATCATGGCTCAGCCACCTTGACACACGACGATCACATTATGGATCCTTCACAGTATTTGCCTGAAAAAAAGGAAAACCTTTTGAAAGATCATTTGAGCCAGTTGATAAAATGATGGACAACAGCAAGAGTTGAGTGATTTCTGACACTTCGTGGGCAGACCATTTTGTCTGTTAGTTCTGGCTGGATGGACAGACTATTATTCCTATCAATACTATTAGTCCAATGCACAAGATGGAGGCAACTGGCTGATAGGTCAGAAGCACCTCTGGGTCCTTGGTCTTTTAAGATGTCAATATCGAGAAGCCTTTTGAATTGCCAGAGAATTGCAGGGCTCAATTTACACACATCAGTGCCAGCAAAATTATACTATCAAGTGTATTCTGGACTCTCCCTTCTGGTAAGTGCCACGCCACTTACTGAACCCCTTAGCTCCCAGCCTGCCAAGGTTTTTTTGTTTGTTTCTGTTTGTTAGTTTTTCAGATCAATTAAAAAACAAAACAAAACAAAAAACTGGATGCTATTAAGCCCCGGTGGCTGTTTATTCTGTTGTTTTTTAAGTAGTGGAGTGTGACTTTTGCCTTTCTTTCTTCACTTGTCGATCCTTTTTTTTTTTTTTTTCCTGTTTTGCAACTTGTAGCTGCTACAGTGACCCAGGGGAATGGTGGTAAACACCTCCTTTTGACCCACTGGTTTAATTGTTTCCTCTAGTAACTCGTATTTTTATGAACACACACTCGGGGCTTCCACCCAGGTGCCCCTCCTGAGCTGTCCTTGTTTGGGGGAAGTTCACAGAACAAAAACAGGAAGTAGAAGCCTGACCTTTCTCAGAATCATTTCTTTGTTTAACGTTTCAACTCTTCTTCCCCTACAAAGCGTTTTCCAACAGTCAACCCATAAAACCTAGCTCTGCATAATAAGGCAAAAATCCATCCATAAATGGCAAGTACTCAGATCTATGTTAATAATCCACAGCCTGTGTCTTTGGTACTCCGTTTATACTGGCAGCTACTCGTTAGTGTACGTTCACAGTCATATGTTCAGCAATTTCCTGACAGCCTTAGCCGCCTAGGGTCAGCCAGCTTTCAGGGTGTGAATTTTACAGGCAAACTGACCTATTGGGATGCACCTGGTGGCACAATTCAAGCCCTTCGTTCCCTTAAATATGTCTCCTTTTTGCACTGGAGAAAGAAAACTTTAAAGACTCGTGTCAGGACTCGGCAGAGTACTGGTCCTATTTTTGAGAGGCGTAAGAGATTTCGGATAGGAATATGGGTAGTTTGGTGGTAGAATTCTAGCCTTCCGCGTCGGGGGGTCTAGGTTCGATTCCCGGCCAGAGCACCTCTTGTACAGCCACCACCCGTCTCAGCGGAGGCTCCAACGTTGCTGAGATGCTGAACAGGTTTCAGGGGAGCTTCCAGGCCAAGATGGGCTAGAAGGAAAGGCCTAGTAACCTACTTCTGAGAAGCAGCAAATGCAAACCCTGTGAGTCACAATGGTTCGATCCTGCGATCCTGGGATGGTGCAGGACTGGGCAGCGTTTTGTTCCATCGTGCAAGGGGCTCATGGTCAGTCGGGCTGGAAGCTAAGAATGGTAACAAAAACAGAATTTAGGATATAGCCGAACGCTCCTCAAGCCACCATCTCTCTCCTTCTTCAGCTTGAGAATATCCAAAAGACCCTTTATATTGAAAATTCCACCTTTTAAATTAAGGGTTATTCGCCTTCAGGATCTGTCATTCTAAAAGTTTTAAAAATTATAATATTGTTACTGATTTAATAAATACCAGCTTCATAGGATTCACAGCAAAAACTAATAAATATCATTTACTCAACTTTATAGTTTTATTTGCCCCGGCTAACCATTGTAAATAGACATTCATTCGATAACATTCACTGAAGTCCTACTACTTGCCAATGACTATTCTAGTTCCCGGGGACACAGTGGATCAAGCAAGTCTCTGCACTCTTAGAAGTCACACTCTAGAGATAATGGTGGGTGGCCACTTCGAATAAAAAAGCAAGAAAATAAGTGTGCAGAGGGGGTAAGCCATGGGGGAAAACTGGGGTACTGCTGTACAGGAGGTAGTCTGAATGACCTCTCTGATGAGTTGACATCAGACCGCGTGTTTCCGCAAAAGCTTTCTTTGCACCCGGCGTGCATATCTGAGTATAAATATATATTTGTTCTTAATATTTAAATAAATACAATCACCTGGTTTCAAAACTCATTTTCTTCCCCTAAAAGCATATCTTGGACATATTTTTCTATTCATACATTTATATTTATTAATATAATTATTTTATTTGTATATTTTTTTATATCAGAATTACTACATGCATATAGAAAGAACTGTTATACCATTTGGAAGTCTCTAAGATGAATAATAAAATTTCTTTCCCTCAAAACTCTTATTTCCATGCCTTGGATAAAACCACTTTTAACAATTTCTGCATTCTTTCTTGATGACCAGCTGTTGTGGTGTGAGAGTAATTAATGTGTTAGCAGGCATCAAAGCTGTTGATGACCCATTTAGAAGAGTCGTGTTTATACTATTTGCTGCCTCCTCACCATGCCATCTAATTTTTAATACTTCCTTATCACTTTCATTTTTCCAGGGATTAATGCATGAATTTAAATAGTTCACTTAAACACAATTTCCTTTAATTCATCGACTCATCTCTATTCTTTCATATGAAGTATAATTTAGCAAATATACTAAGTTATATATTGTTTTTACATTTCAAAGACTTATATCATTTAAATCTGTTCTGTAAATAAGATTAAGATTTCAGTACTTTGTCTAAAAATATTAAAAGCACTTTGTCCAAAAGTACTAAAGCAGCCTTGGAGGTGCAGTGGTTAAGAGTTTGGCTGCTAACCAAAAGCTTGGCAGTGGGAACCTACCAGCCGCTCTGTGGGAGAAAGCCATAGCAGTCTGCACCTGTAAACCCTATGGGCAAGTTCCACTCTGTCCCAGAGGTTTGCTAGTCAGAATCAACTTGACAGCAATGGGTTACTTTGTCTAAAATGCATTTCTTCTAAGCGCAAAATATCCATTTCCTATATACTATGAATATGTAAATGTTATTCACTCTAGAGAAAAATAATAAAAATGCCCTGATCTCCGATGTACTTGTTATTAGTTGTTGTCAAGTCAGCTCCACTCGTGGTGACCTCCAGTATAACAGAATGTGTTGGCTCCCACACATTTGCAAAGGATTCCAAAGTAGTAGCGCTCCTCCCACTTCTTCCATAGCCCCCTGCCTGTTTCCAAGTCTGGCCACTTCCTCCCACCAGGTTGTGCCATCCTTTCCTTCTTCCCCAGTTTCCTTGGCCTCTGCCTACCCCAGCCCCAGACCTGCATTCATGGTGCGTTGGTTGATTTGACTCTTACCTTGCTCTCTCTTTTTCATGCCTCCCCTCTAGACCTTGAGAGCCCACTTAGGAGGAAGGATTGGTGTGGAACTTTTTTCCCAAGTGACTTGTCACGTTATTTTGCTAGTTTACTAGTTTGAGATCCTTAAGGGGACCTTTGATGCCTGCTAACACATTAATTATTCTCACACTCTATGCTACTATTTATCAATTTTTTAATGCATTTTTGTTTATTATTTGGTTTGCATTTTATTTCTCTCTAACTGGGTTGTCAAGTCCTTGCAAGAGAAAGTCTCTATCTTACATTAAAAAAAAAAATTGCCCACGGGGCCTAATAGAATAAATACCCATCGATTGTTTAAAGCTTCGATGAGGTGGACACTAAAAGTGACTCAAAAGAGAACTATTTTGTGTTTCCTTCAGCCAGGCCTCCTATTTCCTTCCAGCTGAATGAGGATGAAATGGCACTCCATTAAAAGCAGGTGATAAGATTTCACTGCAAACGCGAGAGGCATAAGAGCAGTAATCCTTTTGAGAACCCAGAACTGCCAATCTCTTAATCTTCCATTGGGCCAGAGACACAGAAGACCAGCATTCAAAAGCTTCCTCCTCTCCTGTGAGAGGGTCGGGTAATTGACAGGGACCATTTCCTTTCAGGGGAGGGGGGTGCTCTGCAACACTCTGCTCTTCAGAGAACTCGGGGCAGCCCCTTCCCTTTTCAATAACTATGTATTAACATATACGTTTGAGCAAATAAATTACCAGATTGATGTAATGCTGTAATTTCTAAACAACAGCCGGAACCTAGCAGCTGTATTACGAAATACTAAACAAAGGGAGAAAAACCCGTAAGCATTCATTTTTTTAATTTATTTTTGCCGAACCTCTGTGGCACTGGCAGCACCCCAGCACCCATGCAGAGGTAGATGCCAATAGAGTATGAGGGAGACCTCTGGGGTGCACTGCAGGCCCAGTCTTCCCAGGATCACCCTGCATTCTCTACCTTTTGGTACAGGAGGAATTCCTTGGTGGCACAGATACTGAATGTACTTGGCTGCTAACTGAAAGGTTGGAGGCTTGTGTTCACCCAGCGGTACCTCAGAAGAAAGGCCTGGCAATCTAGTTCCAAAGTATCAGTCATTGAAGACTCTAGGGAGCGTAGTTCCACTCTGACACATACAGTGTCTTAGTCAGCCAGTGCTGCTATAACAGAAATACCACAAGTGGATGCCTTAAAAAAGAGAAATTTAGTCTCTCACAGCCAGGAGGCTGGAAGTTCAAATTCAGGGTGCCAGCTCTCTCTCTGTCAATGCTGGATGTTGGCCCTTGTCATCAATCTTCCCCAGTTGAGGAGCTTCTCAATGCAGGGACCCGGGGTCAAAGGACACATTATTCTCCCGGCTCTTGTTTCTTGGTGGTATGAGGTCTCCTTGTCTCACTGCTCGATTCTCTCTTTTATATCTCAAAAGAGACTGATTTAAGACATGACCTAATCTTCTAGATTGAATCCTGCCTCATTAACATAACTGTTGCTAATCCCACCTCATCAACATCATAGAGGCAGGGCTTATAACACGTGGGAAAATCACATCAGATGACACAATGATGGATAATCACACAACACTGGGAATCATGGCCTAACCAAGTTGACACCCATTTTGGGGCGGACACAATTCAATCTGTAACATATGGGGTCACCGTGAGTTGGAATCCACGGCAGCTGGCCCAAAAAAGTTTACATTCAGAGAGAATCCACAATGTCAAAGGGCCTCTAGGCAGGAAGAGGTGTTAGTGGCTGGAGCACCCTCTTGTGTCAGGGCTCTTTAGGCAGAATTGACAGCAACAATGTAATATAGATAAAATGTGGCACACACATAAAATCATGCAAGTGCTCAAAACATGAACATAGAGGACTGAACTGAGTATCTCAGAGCTAGCGGGGAGGCAGGAATAAAGGAGGAGTTTTACCTTAAATCAAAACATAAGGCCTATAAGTTAACATTTTAAAATCCAGCCTTGGAAGGCTCCTTCTACTTCTCTCTTTACCCTTTCCCTCCCAGACAGTTGGGCACTCCTCCATATTCAGCATTGCCTTTCCAAAGCCAATGGGATACTTAGCGGAACAAACAGGCCTTCCATTAAAACTCTTTGTAAGGCGGTGATTGCTTGCTCTCAGCCAGGCTCCCTGCTAAGTGTTTCACACGTGGGCCTTCTCACTTAATCCTCGTCACAGGATGAACTAGGTACTATGACTGTTATTCCGATTTCCCAAATAAGGATGCCAAGGCCCAGGGACATAAGCCTCCAAGGATCTGGACCATTTGCTAGTAATCGGCAGAGCCAAGATTTGAACCCCAGTCTGTCTGACTCAGGAGCTGGAGCTCCTAAGGACTGCAGGGCAGAAAATGTTTTTGCAACCCAACAGTCAGCATAGTGCTTCCAGCAGCACCCAACATGACATCCCCTACATTCATTGTTGTTAGCTGCCATCTAGTTGTAGCCTGAGTCATGGTGAACACAACAAAACAAAACACTACCCAGTCCTAAACCGTCCCTGTGATCAGCTGCAGATCGACTGTTGTGATCCCTATAGTTTTCATTGGCTGATTTTTCTCAAGTAGATTGCCAGGCCTTTCTTTCTAGTCTGTCTTAGTTTCTGCTGAAACCTGCTCAGCACCGTAGCAACATGCACGCCTCCACCGTCAGACGGGTGGTGGATGGCCACAAGGATGTTGTTGTTGTTGTTAGGTACCATCAAGCCGATTGCCACTCATAGAGACCCCACCGCATGTACCACAGAAGGAAACACTGCCTGGTCCTGCACCATCCTCACAATCGTTGTCATGTTTGAGACCATGGTTGTAGCCACTGCAACATGAGGACAGAAGGTGCTTCTTAAACCCTTGAAAGAATGAATGAGCCGCATGTTCTAATTTGTGATGAAACATTTTCTATGTTTTATCAGGATTCATAAATTTTTGATATAACAAAGGAAGTTATATAAAATACTTGATTCAGTTTCCCATTTATTCATTCTTAAAATCTGTAACTACAGCTTGAGGGTGCAAATCACACAGTTTTAGAGTTATAGATGCATCTTCATCGTGGTGTCAGAAACTTAGAACTCAAAACGGACAAGAGGGTTTCAGTTCTGACCCCAGGGCTGTTGTAATTGATGGCCACTGACCTCAGTAGGAGCTGCATCCGGAGTCAGAGAGAACATCTTGTCCCTAAGCTTGCGTTTGAGTACCCTAGGGCCGGTTTGAGTTTTAAAGTGATCTCTTTTTAGTTCTATTTACTTAACTTTTTTCCCATCTTCATGTTTTCTGATGGAACTATGCACGTTAGCTTTAATGCCTGAGTAGGGATTGCCAGGTGGTCATTACCCTTTAAGGATAAGTGATTAGGGGTCAGGGAAAGTCAAGTGATATTGCAACTCCTACTTTTCCTCCTTCAGTGAATTTCCCCAATCTCTTTTAAATTACAACTTTGTCAAATTGCCCGGCTGTGACAGTGTCCCCAGAGGATGGACTAGGACGCCTTCCAGCACTAACGCTGTATCCTACTCAAAGAACATTTCAAAAAAGTGGTCCTAGAATTGGCAGCCTGTTCCCTGCTGTGCCAGTCTTAGGCTAGCTACAAGCACACACACACACACACGCACACACACACACACTGAAAACTTACAGATTTAGGGAGATCCATTGGGTTTGTTTCCACTTAAGTATCTAAAATATTACACTTTTTTCTCTGCAAAAAGGAAGACAGCTGATAAATGCTTTTTAATTTTTTTAAATAAAACGTTCACAGTCATAGTAGTCCCCGAAGTCACACACATAGGAGCAACAGGACACATCTTCAAACTTTGCCTTCTTTTATATAATATAAAAACTGAGAAACACCAATATCTTTGTGGTGGTCTGGGGAATATTTGGAAATAGTAAACTGTTACTTTTCTTCAAGAGCAGGAACTGGACTAGAAAACATGTCTGTTTCTGCAGGAGAGGGTGCATATTTGCCTATCAGAGGTTTCCATCAGAGGCCAGCAGGGGGTGGGGTCCCCTGCTGATTCACGGAAGCATGCCAAGAACAGGAGGCGGGAGCTGGATTGGATTTCCCCAGTGCTGAAGTACGTTTTCTGTGATCTAGAAAGTGAAAATATAAAGACACAAGCTAAGGATACATTAAAGTAGCTCTCACAGAACCTTCTAACAAACGAACTTGGATCAACACTCTGAGTCTCTTTCCCTTCTGTGCTCTTTTCTTCTTCCCTACGTTTAATTTAAAAAAACAAACCTATTGCTGTTGAGTCAATTCCGACTCATAGTAACCCTATAGGACAGGGTAGAACTGCCCCACAGGGCTTCAAAGAGCGGCTGGTGGATTCGAACTGCTGACCTTTTGGTTAGTAGCTGAGCTCTTAATCGCTATGCCACTAGGGGTCCCTATGCTTAAAAAAAAAAAAAATGGCCTACCCTAAATTCTGAATCCACCATTCACTGTCAGTTTGTGTACTGTGGTGGCTGGTGTGTTGCTATTATCTTGGAAACTATGCCACCAGTATTTCAAATACCAGCAAGGTCACCTATGGTGGACAGGTATGAGCAGAGCTTCTTTCTAGGAAGAAAGGCCTGATGATCTACTTCCAAAAATTAGCCAACGAAAACCCTATAGATTACAGAATATTGTCTGAGAGTTATACTTGCTTACTCCACATACATCATTAGGAGCGACCAATTGCTAGAGTAGGACATCATGTTTGGTAAACTGCAGGGCCAGAGAAAGTGAGGAAACCCCTAAATGAGATGGACTGACATGTGCCTGCAATAACGGACCCAAACATACTAACCATCAGGAAGATATGCAGAACTAGTCAACATTTCCCTCCATGAGTTAGAGCTAACTCATACTAACAACAGAAATTCTGAATATTAGCGGGTGAAAACACATACGTGAAACGTCAAGTTTTAAGTAGTTCAGATATCACCTCTCTGCATCCATGTTTGTGCCTCTGCTTCAGATCTTAACATTATTTACAGCAGAATCCACTGCTTTTGTTGTGCTTTCCCCACTGAGTGTCTTCATCTGTTGAATTGATTTGTAAATTAGCCTCTTGGCCTGCCTCAGTGCAGGGCCATAGGATGACTGACAAACAGCCCCATTTGGTAAATTTCCATATATTTTGTAAGTTTGTCCAGGATCTTGAGAAACCTCTGGAGTGGTTTGATTCCTTTATCAACCTGACAAATATAGATACTCTGCCCTAGTTTCTATTTTTACTCGTTCTTCCTTCACAATGACAAAAATTCTGGCCAAGAAAAGAAGCAATAGACATTAGAGTGTTTGCCGCTATTTTCAAATCTCTGTCCCTCCCAGGACACATGGAAGGCGACGTTTCCCAGCCTTTCTGACAGTTGATGGCGGTTGTCGCTGTTGTTGTTTTTTGCTGTCGAGTTGGCCCTGACTCGTGGTGACCAGACACACAATGAAACGAAAGGCGGCCGGTCCTGCACCAGCCCCACAATGGCTTGTCTATTGACTGTTGTGACCCATAGGGTTGATTTTTGGAAGTTCCCTGTCACTAGTTCTCAACAATGGTCTGTGATTGCAAGTAATGTGGGCCACTTACGATCTAAAGCAGTTTTTGTTTTGTTTTGTTTTGTTTTATTTTAAGGACCCAGTGGCTGAGAACATCTGTGGCAAAATATGTGCTGTTCCTTAAAATGGTTATTGAATAGGTGTCAACAGGCAATCAGCAAAGTCAGTAAAATTCACACTCCAAGGCTGCACCAAAATATCTAGAAAATGCAGCCAACACCCAGGCAACAAGCCTGGGAATTATTGAAGGGGGTCGGCAAATATAAAAAATGTAAGATTTTTAGAATCAGAAACACTTATCCTTTGAATACCAAAGGCCTAACCATAATAGACACCAAAAAGAGATTCAGTCACTCTGGACAATAAGGAGTAGAATTAATGAAATCCTAAGAATTCCCAGGTGAGAAAAAAGATTTACTCGGCTTGCTTGATGTACACAGTATTCTGTTCACGAAGGGCTTCCAATCGTTTCTTTGGGGTTTGAACCCCTACTGAGAATTTGCATTTCCACCTTAGATAAACCGAATCAGAATCTACATTTTAACAAGATCCCTAAGTGATTCTTAAGTATAATACATTTTGGGAACCACTGCTCTACCAGTTCAGATTCTCAGCGGGATTTTGAACCTGAATGAACCAGTTAGAAGCCCTGTCTCTTCACTTCTGTTAAACTTCTAGATTTCAATATGTATTGTTATAGATTGAATTGTGTCCCCCCAAAATATGTGTTGGAATCCTAACCCCTATACCTGTGGATGTAATTCCATTTTGGAACAGGATTTTCTTTGTTGTATTAATGGTGCCTTATCAGTGTTTTATCAGTGTAGGGTGTGTCTTAATCTGTTTTGAGACACAAAAAGAGGAGATTAGGGACACAGACAAGCAAGCAGACATAGAGGAAATATAGATGCCACGTGGAGATTGCCAAGCAACCTAGGAAGGCCAGGTCTAGAGAAGCTGAGACAGGTTATCTTTCAGAGCTGGTAAAGAGGGAACTTTCCTGTACAGCCAGCACCCTGAATTTGGACTTCTAGCCTCCTAAACTGTGAAAAAATAAATACCTCTTGTTATGGCCACCCCACTTGTGGTATTTCTGTTACAGCAGCACTGAGACACTAAGACGCATACTTTGTACCTATGTGTCACCTCTCTAACCTTGAAGGGCACAAATTGAAGACTCTCCTTCCCTCATCTAAAGAATGGGCTTCAGTTTGTGTTGTGGTGATAAAAGTAGAAATATTTTTTAGTCACATTAATATGTACTTCAAAGGCAATTTGATGTGGTAATATGCTTCTGGTCTAAAATTACTGAGATGTGTGTTATTTTTCAGGATAGTTAGATATTCCTGAATTGCAGGTATATTCATATCTACTGTAAACTCCTGATTTACTGGGTTCAGTTTGGGCTGGTTCTGGCTCTGGGCTTCTGACTGACCCAAGCTTAACATAAGGTTGGGCATGGCTTCACCAGAGTGACTTTCTAGACTCTGTTCAGTAAGTAGGGTGGGAGGTACAGTGCAAAGGAATGAGGATATATGATTAGTAATCAGTTCAGTCTGTACTTTCCTAGTGTTCTCAGCCCTGTAACCCTGGGAGATGTCTTGATATGGAATGTGTCAAAATTCACAGTCCTGCACCTAGTTCAATGCCTGACACATAGTAGGAAGCAAACATAGGTTTTGTAGATGAATTAATTAATCCAGTCTAACTCTCCAAAGTGCCTATAATAAATAAATGCATGTTTTGATATTAGAACAATACCCGTGAATTCTATTTCTTTACTAAAGCTTCCTAGAGAAATATAGAGGCGGACCATGAAAAATGGGGAAGATAGATGATTCTAATACAACTTACTAAGTATGCCCATTGCGGGGGGTCTGTTACTATGAAGTCTTTGTCAATTTAACCTGGGTATGATTTTTTTTTTTATGATGTTAAGTGAAGCCCAGATTTCTTCAGGGTCTGTTCTATTTAGTGAGTATCTACTGCATGCCTTACATGGGGTGGTTTTACTGGACCTAGGGCTTGGTTCTGTTTGAGATGGTTGGACACAGCACACTTTGGCTGTGAGATCAGTTATTCCTAAGGAGGCCACCAACCTAATCTAATCATCCTTATGACAATGAAAGATCTGGTGTTAGTACCAACACATTCTGAGAACCCATGATCAATTCTGATTCAAACACAGGAAATTGGCTTCACAAGAGTAAAATAGTTAATCAACTTGCAAGCTGGACTAATAGATGGTTTAATGTTTAGATCAAACTTGGTTCATGAAGAATTTTCCAACTTCACTGTTGATTGGGGTCACTGCATAGATGTGTTGTGTGACTGCTGGTCATCCAGAAGAGTTAAAAAAAAAAAAAAAATGGAATCAATTGGGAATTTGAATCAGTGGCTCAAATAGGCACGACTATCTTCTAAAAAAACGGTTATATCTTAGGCAAAGTAAACCTATTTGTTGGCAGAGAGGGTTAGGAAGCACCATTGTCGTTGTTGCCTTGTGCTGCCTAGTCATTTCTGACTCATGGTGACCCCATGTGTTACGGAGCTGCTCCATAGGGTTTCTTTGGCTGTACTCTACAGAAGCAGGTCACCAGGCCTTTTCTTCTGCAGTGCTGCCGGGTGGGTTTGAACCACCAGCCTTTAGGTTACCAGCCAAGGGCAAACTGATTTTGCTACCCAGGGATCATAGAATCTGAAAAAACACAAACAAAAAAAAAACTTGTTACCTTGGCCTCCAGTTCAGCAGCCGTACATGAACACAAATATTCTTACAGTTTTAGAGTTCAGTTGACATCTTTAAGCAAGGCTTGGTTTTAAATCCTAACTCCATAATGAGGTGGTCTTTAGCCACACTGACGTTTTCCATCTGCAAAGGAATAAGCCACCCAAGCTCTCTCCAGCATAGGAGAACTACACAGAAGGACCAGAAACTTCACATAACCACAATTAGGTCTAACTATTTGCATTTCAATGCAGGAAATGGAATATTGCCATTCATTATAGAACAATTTTTATTTGGTATTTCAAGGACGTATTCATGAGAATACTCTGGGAACTCTTTTAACAATGCAACATTGCATAGGATATTGAAATCACACTGGGGGAAGTAAGTCCTGTTTTATTGCAGGGTTGCGTATTTGCCAGTTACAAAAACAATTCTGACTAATTTAGAAGTAGCCTTCTTCTTAGAATTCCAACTTTTTCTCTTTGAAGTAGTAATATTCAACCTGAATTCAAATGAGTATTAATATTCACAACTTCATTATACAGTAAAATGTTATTTAGCTGATAATGGCTTATTCTAAAGAGTGTATACTTTCATGCAATGGCTACTTTCTAGCTGAATAGATACCTTCTTATTCTTTAATTAGAATACTGAAAATTCTAAACATCTTTCATTCAAAGATCATTTTCTCTTGAGACCTTACATTTTAAGCCAGTAGGATTTTACTGTAACAGTGCAAACCACAGGCCTCTGACAGAAAGATTTGCTTTGAAAATGATTTCTTACTAGGCAGCCCTTCCGTAGCCTGGTTAAGAAATTTAAACATTGCTTACTAAGTTCACCTCTGGAGGGAAGCATCTCATTTTAATGAGACCCTCAGGAGGCAAGAGAATCATATTGCCTAAGTTTAGATTTTATAGTATGCTTCATACTAAAAATAACACGCAGCACCACTACCAGTATCTTTTAATGTAGCCGTGATGCGAGAAGATCACAGTGTGATGTTCTTTTAAAATGACAAAGCTTTCTTAGGTGAAAGCAAATCTACTACTTTTCCCTTAAATACCCAAGTCCATGATTACACGGGGCAGTGGCATCTCTGCTGGTCAACGAACAATCAGTTCTCTTTAATTCCAGCTTTACTGCTGTTTGCTTCTAATTCTTCCTCTTTACCGTCTCTGTTTTTAATGCACTGAGGGCAATCTAGGAAAGAAAGAGCCTGGCCAGTCTTCATTAGCTTGGAGCCAGTGAGCCGGTGTTCAGAGAAATTCGGCTAATTCAGTTACTAGGAGGGGTGAAAGTGAAGGGTCTGCATTTGCATAAAAGCATTGCAGAATATTACTAGTCTCTGGAGTACAGTTCCGATCGGCATGGATTTAAATATTCAGTGCCCTCACAGGCCAGGGGTTTTGATGAATAATAAGCAAACTGCCTTGTGAACGGATCAGATTTTTCATCCAGCCCTATAACGCTACCTGATTCTGGCTTTAGCGATTCTGTAATCCACTTGAAGAATGAAGGAATGAGAAGGAGCTAGCTAAGTCCCAAGGCATTTAAATTGGTCAAGTGGAGTATCATATCACTTAAATGGAGTGAATTTTTCTCCCCCTCTTTGGTATTCTTTCCTGTATAAATGACACTTCCTACCACAAATGATTTTGCAGCTTAGAGAAAATACAGAAAGGAAGCAAGCCACACAGCTTTATGGGCACAGGAATTATAACGTCAATCAGATGATTTTTTGTTACAGTCATTTGTTGCTACATCTCACAGATTTCTCTAATCACCAAGCCATTTCATGAATAGAAAATTGAAATGTCGTTGGCACTTATTAATAAAGAGGTCCTTGTGGAGAGAGACAGGGCCAACAGCTCTGTCATTTACAATGTTCGCAAGATGGTTTTCTGGCTAACCTGCAGACGAAACTGTTTAGGGGCATTCAGGGATAGGCTGCAAGAGGAAAGAGAGAAAGAATTGCAGAAGCTAGAAAGATGCATTTAGTGCGAATGTGAACAATGGTAAGAGGCCAGGATCAATTCATGGAATTATGGTAATATGATTGACATGGTTTTCACTTCCGACTTCCTTGCTCTTTATTATCATGAAAGGATTGATAGCCCGGAGTCTTTCCTTATTTTAAAATTATAACAATGGAAAGCTGTTTGCAGAATTTCAATTCTCTTCCCATTAACACCTTAAGTACTAGACAATAGAATGAGAGGAAGTAAGTTTTTTAATTATTAATGAACGCTCTCTGCTAACGTGTATATCGCATCTACAGGATAGCTACAAGTATAATATTTGCTTGTAATACATTTCCATCTAAAACATATTGTTAAAAATAGACATGAGAGATACGATTCAACTTAAGTTCTATTATTTTAAAAATGTGCTGTAATAAAATAACTCAATTCCCTAAACCTCATCTCTAGTTAGATCTTTATCATCTGTTATGGATTGAATTATGTCCCCAAAAATGTGAGTCAACTTGGCTAGGCCATGATTCTGGGTATTATGTGATTGTCCACCATTTTGTCATCTGATGTGATTTTCCTGTGTGTTGTAAATCCTACCTCTATGATGTTAATGGAGCAGGATTAGAGGCAGTTATGTTAATGAGGCAGGACTCAATCTGCAAGATTAGATTGTGTTTTGAGTCAATCTCTTTTGAAACATAAAAGAGACAAGCCAGCAGAGAGACAAGGGGTGGGGTGGGAGGAGGGTGGGACCTCATGCCTCCAAGAAGGAAGAAATAGGAGGGTTTTTTTTGGAGCTGGGGTTTCTGTGTTGAAAAGCTCCTAGACCAGGGGAAGATTGATGACAAGGGCCTTCCCCCAGAGCCGACAAGGAGAGAGCCTTCCTTTGAAGCTGGCGCCCTGAATCTGGACTTCTAGCCTCCTAGACTGTGAGAGAATAAACTTCTCTTTGTTAGCCATCCACTAGTGGTATTTCCATTACAGCAACACTAGATGACTAAGACAGTCCTCTCGAAACATGTATTGAAATCCTAACCCCTGTACTTGTGACAGAGACCCTGTTTGAAAATAAGGGCTTTTCTTTTGTTATGTTAATTATTATCAAAGTAGGGTGGGTCCTAAACCTGATCCTTTCTGAGTGGTGTCTTCAAAAGAGAAAACAGAGAGAGACACATGAGGGGAAGACCTAATACATGGAACCCTCTATAAGCCAAAGAAAACCTGAGATACCAAAAAGGAGGGAACTCTTCTGGAACCCATGCCCCAGTTTCAGCTCCTAGCCTCAACAGCTGTAAGAAATAAATGTTCTTTAAAGCCACCCATTTGTGGTGTTTTTGTTACTGCAGCCCAGGGAACTAAGATGCCATCTCTCCTACCTTTACTGAGAAGTCAGGAGAGTCAGTCTCTTTCTCTGTCCCCCTTCATCTGTCATACACACTCCATATACACATGGAAGGTCCTGGTGTCTGAGAAAATCCAATCATTACTGCAAGGTAAACCAGAGCTATATAAAGCTGATAAAAGCTTTTCTCTTCTGTGAGGCTACTGTAAAGGCTTTTGCTTCAAGTTGGCCTTAGGAGATGATCACATTGTGATAAGATTCTTCTGGTGATTCACTGATCTAAAATTCTTTTATTAGGGTCTTTAAACCAAAACCAGATTTTGTCTGGTATTGTAGTACATTTATTTAATGGGGATTTCTAAGGCACACTTTTGTTAATTTCCTTGATTCCTGGACATTTTTCCTGGAATTCCACAGATAAGTATACAAAGGATTACATTCTTTTGCATCCTCCATGGTCTTTTTTAAAATTTTTATTGTGCTTTAGTTTCTTATTACGATGCATATTAGTTTCTCATTCAAAAATTTATACGCAAATATTTTATGACATTGGTTGCAGTCCCTGCAACGTGTCAGTACTCTCCCTGTTTCTACCCTGGGTTCCCGTATTCATTCATCCAGTTTTCCTGTTCCTTCCTGCCATCTTGGTTTTTTTTTTTTTTTTTTTTGGTTCTGTTGTACATGGCATCACAATGAGTCAGAACTGACTCAGTGGCACCTAACAACAACAACAACATTTTTGTACAAGGAGCGCTGCTGACACAGTGGTTAAAGCGTTCAGCTGCTAACCAAAAGATTGGTGGTTCGAGCCCACCAGCCGCTCCATGGGAGAAAGATGTGGCAGTCTGCTCCCATATAGATTTATAGCCTTGGAAACCCTGTGAGGCATTGTCCTCTGTCCTATAGGGTCACTGGGAGTGGGAATTGACTCAATAGTGGTAGGTTTGTTTGGTTTTGGTATCTTTGTACAGTTCTTAATCTTTGTCAGTGCTCTTTTATTACTCTTATATTATTTTGGTTTTAACAGGGTTAATCCTAATTCACAGATGATGAAATTGAAATCTCAAGTGGTTGCCTGAAGTTACAGCATGAGTTCATGACAGGGCCAGGGTTAGGTACCAACTGCTTCAATTTCCCATCCATTCTTTTGTGGGAAGAACAGTAGAGAAGTTGCTATAAGGAGAAGAGGGGTGGGAGCCTAAGTAATGAAAAGAGGAAGTATAATTTTTAAAAAGGTTGTGACAGGTGTACAATAATGGAGAACTAACATGGTAGCCTCCAATTGCCACTTTCATATGGTTATTTAATAATAGTGGAGTCAGGATTCCAATAATAGATTTTTTTTTTATCATTAGTGACTGAGAAGAAATGTAAGGCAGGACTGCAAGACTTCAGATGCCTCTTGGAAGCAACTACTCTATTGTTGTTGCTAATTTTGATCAAGCTGGTCTGCCTCACAGTGACCCATGTACAATATAATGAAATGTTTCCAGGTCCAGCACCATCTTCACGATCATTAGTATGCTTGAGTCCATTGTTGAGGTCACAGTGCATTTTGACTTCCAATCCAGGGGGCTCATCTTCCAGCGCTATGTTGAATAGTATTCTGCTGTGATCCATAGGGTTTTCATTGGTTAAATTTTGGAAGTAGATCATTAGGCTTTTCCAGGGCTTTGAACCAGTTCACTCCAGTTTGAAATCCTGCTGAAAATTTGCATTTCCACCCCAGGTATACTGAATCAGAACACACCTTTTAACAAGATCACAAGGTGATTCTTATGTATAATAAATCTTGAGAAACTGTGGTCTACAAGTAGTTCTCAGAATTGGTCCCTAGGCAGCAGTATTAGCATTGCCTGGGAACTTGTTAAAAACTGCAAATTCTCAGCAGGGGTTTGAACCTGAAAGAACTGGTTAGAAGCCCTGGGATTTTTTTTCTTAGTCTCTCTCAATCTGGAAGCTCTGCTAAAACCTATTCACCATGGATGACTGGTAGTATTGCTTCTATCATCATAGCAATATACCAGCCAGCCACTATAGTACAAAAAACCGACAGATGGGTGATGGAGCTACTCTACACCACACCCTTAATCGCTCCCTGAAATGGGCCTACTTTATCTCTACTAGGCCTGTGAGACCAGCATGGAGAAGGCCTTACTTAGAACTATTCATGGTCCCCTAAGAAACTGGCAGGACTAATCATCATGCCTTGGTTCCTTGGTTACCAGGATGTCTACAAGACCAAGACACCGACATGAACTGACTTCACTAACGCTCTTATCCTGTATGGTTCTGAATATCCCCTCACCTGACTCAAGACTATATCCTGACCAACTTTGCAAAACCTTTCCCTGAGCCGTACAGAATTATTAGTCACCAGTAAAACCCTCTGTACCCCCAGTCTTTCCTCTAAGCATTTAATTCACCAGCAAAGCAGGGTAAGGAGGAGCTTCCAGTGAGGTAGGAGGGAAATGAGGGAAGCATGGGATTCTGGGAACTAAGTGAAAAAAGCGAAAGGAGCAGAGAGTGATCAGCTGGGCCATATGCTGCTGGGAAGTCAAGTGTGGGGAGGACTCAAAATTAAGTACTGGATTTAGCAGTGTGTATGCCACTGGGAACATTGACAAAAGCTGCTTTAATGGAGTCCAAACCAAAACCAAACCCTTGCCATTGAGTCGATTCCAACTCATAGTGACCCTATAGGACAGAGTAGAACTGCCCCATAGAGCTTCCAAGGAGTGCCTGGTGGTTAGCAGCTCTAGCACTTAACCACTGTGCCACCAGGGTTTTCGCTTTAATGGACTAAAAAAAAGCGGTAAAATCAGTTAGAATGGCTTCAAAAAGAATAGAAAG